>NC_133618.1:409508693-410112026 GCF_048593235.1 Sminthopsis crassicaudata | reverse complement strand
GCTACATATAGATTCACTTCATCTCCCAGAAAAAAAAAATTTACACTGCCTTCCAAAGAAATATGTACATTAAGAACCAGTGCCAGATGGAAATGCAGATCAGCAAGGTTTGGAGCCAGGCATATTCAGGAGAGGGAGGCCAACACAACCAGAAACCATTCTCCTGCCAGGAATGTCATCACTATCATGAGACAGAAATACAGATAGCAGAGAAGAGAAAAAAATCATTTTCAGACTTTTTTAATGTGTTGATTAATTGTGCTGGTTTTCTTTTCTGTTTTTTTTTCTGCTTTTATTTGTCTTTAAAAATATTATTTGTTTATATGAAATGACTTTCTGGGAAAAGAAAAAAAAGAATACTGGAGAAAAACACTGATATAAAAAAAAAATAAAAGTTATCAAAAAATTTTTTTTGAAAAAAAAAAAAAGAAAGAAACTCTCAAAGAAAACAAAGAAAAGATTGAGTGATCCACAAAACAAAATAGTCACTTCCTTCAAGAAACTTACATTCTACTTTTTTCTCCATAATATTTTATGTTTTCAATTGATGAGGGAGGAACCTGGAAAGTCTCTCTAAAACACCTTGAAGGAGACTCTCCTTGAATCCTGGCTTCTATAAAAGACCCCACCTGAGAGAAATAGGACAAACAAACTTCATTCTGTTATCTAGAGGGGACTAATTGAGTCCAGAACTGGAGAATTCCAACCTTGAGTTAAAAGATTAGCCCAGAGACTTATTCAATTCTATGCAAATTTCAGCTCAAGCTGACCAGTCCCCATCAAAACCAAAACCCAGCTTGTAGCCATAAAATGAGTCAACTTAGGGCTCAATCCTTGCAGAGGACCTAACATGCTATTCCATGCTATGCCAAGGAATCCTCTGCCCACTGAAATGATATTGTCTTTCAGGGTTACCTCTCTTTATCTTTTTTACCTATTTCCCTAACAAGACTTTATACCTCTCTGTCAGGATTTCTCTACTAAAAACTTAACTTCTGTGTCAGGACCTTGCCACCAAGGAATTCAGTCTTTCTATTCATGCATAGCAAAGGCTGACTTCCCAATGCCAATAATAAACTTCCTTTTAACAGTCTAGTTTTTTGGATTCATAAGTTCCTTTACCAAGGACCACTGCACTGCCCGAAAGGGGTGCCCACAACTTCCTGCCATGTGCCAAATCCTAGGGGGCTTTAGGAGAGCCAAACCTCTTCATTTGGTTCCCTGAACCCCGAACCTGCCACTAACCTCATCATCTAACTCCCTCACCACCAGGAACCCTAAACTCATCATTTGGTTCCCTAACTGGGAACTCCAAAACCTAGACCTCATCACAATTACATGTAAAGATAAAGATAGTTTTCAACATTCATTTTGGTAAGATTTTGAGTTCCAAATGTGTGGGACAAGGACCACCGGCTCAAATAAATCAAATAAATTAAAATTTCTTAGGGTAAAAGCAGCAAGGAAGTTTATTATGATCTCTCTAGAAAGGGTGTCTCCTTCCCCACAAGCAGTCAGACAAGGAGAGAGTCGGCCCATTTAACAGGACAAGAATTATATAGGGGCCTGGGCTAAAACTACTATAGACTGGATCTTTGCCCTGATTAGCCAAAAACAATGGGCTCACATTGTAAGTCATAAATGAGGAAAAACTTTCCACCCAATCACATCTTTAGGATTACTAAACGACCTCCTATGGGAGTTTCAATACCAAGATGGCCTCAATTTAGTCTCACAAAGAACAGGTTCCACTCTTTGTAAACCATGTGATCTCTGGAGAAAGAAACCTGGCCCTGGGGCACAACCTACTTTCCTCAATTTTACAACACTGTCTCCATCTTGTGAGACAACTTTCACAGTTCACTTCATTCAATTCCCCCCTCTCTTTCATCAGTTGAAAGCTTCTCACACCAAAGTTTATACATTTCTTCAACTGAATGACTTCATTTTCAGGGTCTGACCTATCATCAAAGGCTCCAGCTCCCACCTTTGTCTCTTGAGCACCATCAATCATGCCATCTCATGACTGTTCCTTCTATCTTAATGATTTGCACAGAGTTTTCTGAACCACATTGGTAATAAGTTACATCACACAGGGGGAATATAACTCCCCTGAACAGGCTCCTCCAAAGCAAGACCACCAAGAGGTGTTAAAAGGGGAGGTCCAAGTTTGAATCAGAACATGTGCTAATTTTCTGATGTCTTTGGTTATATCCTTTACCAAGGCAATAGTCAGTATTTTCTCCTGGAAACATAGTCTTTTCTCATGGGAATATTAATGATGAAATCAGACAATTTCCTCCATTCTTGGCCCTTTATTATAACAGATTGGGAATAGGAGGGCCCACCAAATGCTATGAGGATAATTTTCCACAGACAACCCCTTTGTATTGTCTGGAGTTTTCCTCTTGGGCTCAGGTAGCAGGGCCACCTATCATCCCAACCAGTTATGTCCCCCATAGTTGGAATACGTAATCTTTCACAAATAAAGATGTCTACCACAAGAGTCAGCTACAACAGAAATGCTAAAATAAAGACAAACATATGCACCTAGCAACAGATAGATGATTAAGCCAATACTCACCTACTTTAGGATATAATGATGCCCCCCCTTTTTTTGAACTGTGCTCATGGCTTCTACTAACCATTTGCTCTGATTATAAAAACTTCCCAGGAGAGAAAAAAAGTAGGGACATGATAGCATCAAAACAGGTCCTTCAGGCCTTGACCTGAGAGCACATACACAATATAGGATAAAGCATCCTTAACTCAATTTTACTGTTCCAGTTTTTAATTACTCATGTAGTAACAATTCTACCATAAGCCAGACTCAGGTGGGTTTTTATTGAAAAGAACACACTATAAAACTGAGTCAGAAGGATCCCACCTCAACAGAGGTCTTCCTCCTAATTCTATCGCAGATACTAACTTCCACCTGTAACAATTCAGGATCACATTCTTCTGAGTAGATTGTTGTAACATACTGTTGTCTCCAGAAGCTGCCAATAGCTCTCTGGGAGGAGATCTGCTGTGTCAACTCAAATCTCTCGGACAGATTCTTCTTCCTGTAGAGAGCCGACTACCCTTTCTGCAGAGAGCAGCCTCAAGTCTGGTCCAGAAACAACTCCCTTTTTCCTCCAGAGCTGCCCTCTTTATCCTCCCAGAGAATGGGCATGGGAAAATGCAAGGGCTTCTGTGAAGAATTACTTCAACCAATGAACTTGCTCGTCCTAAGCATGTAAGCTCTTCCCCAAGAAAGGCCCGAACTAGAGAACTGTCAAATACCGACTTAGCACTTAGTAAGAACCTAATATCTCATTATCTCATTAACACTTAGTAAGAACCTAACATCTCCCCCTTTCTTTTGATTTAGAACATAGGGTGGTCATGACCTTGAAACATAAATCCATCAATATGGGAGGCATTACACATAATTACATAGATTACATAAACACATAGTAACCTAATAACATAGTAACATAGTACATACTAGAAGTATGTAACAAATAACATGATCAAATAATCATAAATTGAGAATTTATAAATGTCCATAAGTCCATTGTCCATTAGTCTCATCTTGTGTTAGGAAATCCAATGATTCCTGCTGGTTTTTAAAGTTCTTTAACAGTATTCTTATTAGCCATGCTCTTTCAGTGTCAGATGTTTCTTAGATTTTCTCCTTTGTTTTGAAGTCTTTCTCTTTTTTCTGTCTCTCTCCAATGGACAAGGCAAGTACGACTCGTTGGCACCCATCTGATTCCTTCTCCATCTGAAGAAATACAAGCAAACCCTTTCCCCCAGGCAGTTAACCTATCTGGTCCCTTCCATTCACCACTTTCTGGATCTCTCCACATCACCTGGCGATTATCTAAGGACAGTGGAGCTGCTCGCACTGGACACTGCCCTTCTGGTGGGTTATAAAACCTGTCTGCCGGAGCCAGTGCATCTTTGTCAAAAATTAGAAAATTAATGGTATAGAGAACTAAATTTAGAAGTTCTCTAGGGCTACCTGTGGCTCCCCCCTTTTATTTTTAGAGGAGTGTCTTAATGTCTCTGTTTCTTCTCTCTACTATTGCCTGACCTTGCGGATTAAAAGGTATTCCAGTAATGTGTAATATCTTATACTGTGCACAGAAGTGCACAAAATGTTTAGAACTATATGCAGGTCCATTATCTGTTTTTATTCTTGTGGCACACCCATAATTGCAAATGTTTGGATAAGGAATTCAGTGACCACTTGGGCTGTCTCTTTTGCTGTTGGCACTGCAAAAGTGAATTCTGAAAAGGTGTCTACTACCACGTGGATGAAAGACAGACGACCAAAAGATTTATAGTGGGTCACATCCATTTGCCAGATTTCATTGGGTCTCAAACCACGAGGATTCTTTCCTGGCGGGAGTGTAGGAGCGTGGAAAGGAAGACAAGCTGTACAGCTTTTTACTATGCTCCTAGCTTCCTCTCTTGTGATTCCAAATTGTAAATGTAACACTGGAGCAGCCTGATGATATTTAGAATATCTTGTGCTTCCTGAAATAAAGGACTACTGGCTAACATGGTTAGAAAGCTATCTGCCTTTGAATTTCCATCAAAAATAGGACCTGGAAGTCCACTATGTGCGTGGACATGCAAGATATAAATCTTGCCTGGATGTTTTCTCACTTGCTCTTGAAGTTCCTTAAAGAGCTGATAAATAGTAGAGGCTGCAAATTTTATTTGGGCTGTGGCAATTCTTTTTACTACACCTTCTGAATAGGCTGAATCAGTAATTATATTTACGTCTCCTGGGTAATAAGTAAGAGCTAGCATGATAGCAAATAATTCATTCTGTTGAGTGGACTGAAAAGGAGTCCTGGCTACTCTCTTTATGGTTAAATCATGAGAGTATACAGCACAAATATTTTCTTTGGAGGCGTCTGTAAAAATTGTTGGTCCTTTAAGAGGAACCTTAGAAACCTTTTCTTCAAAAATCCATTGCCAATTATGTAGTAGCCGGGTTATCTTTAATGGAGATCCATGTGCAAAATTTGGAGCTGCGGCCAATAAAATTTGCCATTCTGGGATGGTCTCACAGCATACATTAATTTGTGCGTTAGTATAGAATGTGTATATTTTTTCAGGACTTATTCCAGATAATTGTATTACTCTCTTAATAGCCTTTAATAAAATCCTAGCCACAAGCACTGGGTAAGGAGTAAGACTTTGTTCTGGTTGTGCTGGGAGGTTCACCCACTCAATCACACTGTCTCCTTGACTGCTGTGGGTGCTTCTTTTGTAGCAAAAACTGACATTTCCAAGGGTTTTTGAGTGACTCTTTCAACCATATTGGATAAAGCCAGTTCAACTTCTCTCAAAGCCTCTTGTGCTTCTTTTGTAAGCTGGCTTGGTGAGTTTAAAGCACTGTCTCCCCTTAAAATATCATATAGAGGTTGCAGTTGATTGGTAGTTAAGCCTAACACTGGACGCATCCATTGGATATCTCCTATTAATTTTTGGAAATCATTTAAGGTGTTCAACTTCTCTGTTCTTAAAGAAAGCTTTTGTACTGTGAGTATCTTAGGATATACTTCATATCCTAAATATTGAAAAGGAGCATGTCTTTGAATTTTTTCTGTAGCTATATGCAGTTTGTAGTACTTTAGTGTTTCCATGGTCTTTTGTAGACATGCTTGTAACATTTGTTCCTCAGGTGCACATCCCAAAATATCATCGCATATAATGTAACAATATCACTTTTGGAAATGCTTTTCTTATTGGAGCAAGAGCAGCAGCAACATACATTTGGCACATAGTAGGGCTGTTTTTCATTCCCTGTGGCAAAATTGTCCATTCACATCTTTTATAAGGCTCAGCCAAATTAACACTAGGCACTGAAAAAGCAAATCTTTTCATATTCTCCTTATCTAGAGGGATAGAATAGAAACAATCCTTAATGTCTATAACCCATAGAGGCCATTCTCTTGGCAACTGAGTAGGAGATGGAAGTCCAGGCTGAAGAGTTCCCATAGTTTCCATCTGTTCATTTACTCTTCTTAGATCAGTTAACATCCTCCATTTTCCAGATTTCTTTTTCACCACAAATACTGGGGAATTCCAAGGACTTAGAGAAGGCCGCAAGTGTCCTTGGTCAAGTTGTTCATTCACTATGTCTATTAAGGCCTGAATTTTTATCACTTCTTAAGGGCCACTGTTCTACCCATACTGGTGAATCAGTCTTCCACTGAATAGGAACCGGTGAAAGTGCAGGTAGGCCTTCCACAGCAGCCCTGCCTTAAAAGCCGAAGTGCTTATTTGTAATCCTATCTGCTGTAAAATGCTCTTCCCCACAGATTGATGGGGATTTTTTCAACCACAAAAGGAGTAAAAACTCCTGTTTCACCTTCAAATATCCATCTCAAAGGCCTAGCACTAACTTCTGCTGCTATTGATCCTCCTACCCCAGACATGTAGGTGTCTGCCTTAATCTTTGGCCAGTGACTGGGCCAATTGGCATCTCTAATAACTGTACAATCTGCACCCGTGTCTACCAATCCTTCAAATGGTATTCCATTTATATAAATAGTAAGCATAGGTCGGTCAGCTGTCACAGCTGCTGTTTAATATATTCCTGGATTTTGATGGTGGATCACTGTCTTGATGATCTCTCAGACAGTCATACCTAAATTCAAAACTCCAAATAATATCAGTTAGAGTCCCAGGGATTTTATCTCCAATAGCAAATCTCATTAATCAAAGCTTTAGATGAATTTAGTTCTCAGGAATCACATATCCTAAATAGGGATTGATTATGACCTCACATTGTTAACAGTAAGAGCTTCATCCTAGAAGATTCACAGCTTATCTTTCATATCTAAGTACATGATTTAAGTTCAACATTACACAAGTCATTTTGTTTTTAAAATGTCCAATACACAGAAAAATTCTAAATTGCATATTGTCTATAACAGAAACATGTTCAAAGGGACAAAGGCAAAAACTATTATTCTCAGGATCTCTTTAAATAATGGGTACAACTTTTAAGATTACTCAATACAATCAATTAAAACTCATACAGAATATAGAATATCCTGATTTCACATAAAAGAACCTTATTAGAATTTTCATTAATGATTTTTTCACTCTAAAAAATAATGTTAATTCAACTTCCTCCAATTGAGGAGTCCCTTTAAACTTTTTTTTGGAAATATAAATAACAGGTACAATATGAATATTGTCAAAATTCCTCTAAGCACAAACATTCCCATCTTCCACCAAAACATTCCTAATTGCAAAGTCAATTTTTTGAGATTATAAATTGTCCTTAATAGGACTATTCATTCTTGAAGTTCCTCTACAGATCCTATAAGCCTAGTGTTCTTCAGCTTTCAGACTGCAGTCTCAATCATCTGTCAAGTCTGGTAAGGTCCTTCCCACTCTGCTTCTTCCAGGATTTAGTAAGTGCCCACTCTTCTGCAAACTACAAACTGCAAAGGTGTTGTCGGGGTCAGCAATCCTTATTTCCTAAGGGCTAAAAAGGGATGAGGACACTGCCATTGTATAATTCCTTAAAAACTGATCCTTTGTTTCAAAAGAGGGTCTTTCCCTTTCTCCTCCCAAATAAAATAAGCCAATGTCATATGGGGAAAGTCCCAGGTCACTTCTGGGAACAGTTCTAATTCTTTAACAAAACAATAAGAAAACATTAGGTCCAAGGCAATTTAGCCTCTAATATCAATTTAGTAATCAGTTTCTTAAGAATTTAATTTATTTTTTCCACTTTCCCAGATGAAGGCAGATGCCCAGATGTATGGAATTGCCGCTCAATTTGCAGTCCTTTCCCATTCTTTCTTATAAAACCTTAAAAGTATAATGTTCCTTTATCAGAATCAATTATCTCTACCAACCCCCTCTTAGCAGCAGAGCTCAGGGGAAAGCTTCCACCCATCCCCCACTGGTGTTATTTCATTAAAATCTAACCTAAATATTCTGGAACCTGGCTCTCTCTCTCTCTCTCTCTCTCTCTCTCTCTCTCTCTCTCTCTCTCTCTCTCTCTCTCTCTTTCTCGGGATACCTCCTCAATACTTCTTATTTATTTTTAGACATGTTACACATTTTTCAGATACAATTTGTTCTGCAATTACACACATTTCAATAAGCCAATTTTTTTTATTAAAGCTTTTTATTTACAAAACATATGCATGGGTAATTTTTCAGCATTGATCCTTGCAAAGCCTTTTGTTCCAAATTATCCTCTCCTCCTCCCCACCCTCTCCCCTAGATGGCAGGTAGTCCAATACATGTTAAATGTGTTAAAAAAAAAAAAAAATATGTTAAATCCCATATATGTATACATATTTATACATTTATCTTGCTGCACAAAAGAAAAATTAGATCAAGAAGAGAAAAAACTGGGAAAGAAAACAAAATGCAAGCAAACATCAATAGAAAGAGTGAAAATGCTAAGTTGTGATCTACATTCAACTCCCACAGTCCTCTCTCCGGGTGTAGATGGCTCTCTTCATCTCTGAGCAATTGGAATTGGTCCGAATCATCTCATTGTTGAAGAGAGCCATGTTCATCAGAATTGACCATCATATAATCTTGTTGTTGCCATGTATAACGATCTCCTGGTTCTGCTCATTTCACTTACCATCAGTTCATGTAAGTCTCTCCAGGCCTTTCTGAAATCATCCTGTTGGTCACTTTTTTACAGAACAATATTCCATAATATTCATAAACCACAGTTTATTCAGCAATTCTCCAATTGATGAGCATCCACTCTGTTTCCAGTTTCTGACCACTACAAAAAGGGCTGCCACAAACATTTTTGCACATGTGGGTTCCTTTTGCTCCTTTAAGATCTCTTTGGGATATAGCCCCAGCAGTAACACTACTGGGTCAAAAGGTATGCACAGTTTGATAACTTTTTGAGCATAGTTCCAAATTGCCCTCTAGAATGGCTGGATATATTCACAATTCCACAAACACTGTATCAGTGTCCCAGTTTTCCCACACCCCCTTCAACATTCATCATTATCTTTTCCTGTCATCTTAGCCAATCTTACAAGTATATAGTGGGATCTCAGAATTGTCTTAATTTGCATTTCTCTGATCAATAATGATTTGGAGGGCCTTTTATATGACTACAAATAGTTTCAATTTCTTCATCTGAAAATTGTCTGTTCATATCCTTTGACCATTTATCAATTGGAGAATGGCTTGAATTCTTATAAAATTGAGTCAATTCTCTATATATTTTAGAAATGAAGCCTTTATCAGACCCTTCAAATGTAAAAATGTCTTCCTATTTTATTGCTTCCCTTCCAATCTTGTCTGCATTAGTTTTGTTTGTATAAAACTTTTTAACTTAATATGTTAAATTTTCTTTTTTTTACTTCTTTATTAAAAGGAAAAAGCAAGATAAACCTTAAAATTAATATTCTAAATAGCCTTGGATCAAATTTCACAAAATTTGTGCCACATATCCTTCTGGGTTAACAAAATGTTAAAGCACAGCTCATAGAATTTTTACAAATTACTCAATATACAATTTAGCAAGCCAGATAGTACCTTAAATATATTTCACCTAATTAGGAGATACAAACATGTGATCTCTTTAGGTAAGTTCCCAGAGAACCAAAATTTTTAACTTAAAATCAAATTAAATACAGATATAAATTTCTAGTAACAATACTTCAATATCAATGCACATACTCTAAATTGTTATAATAGAATAAACAAGTTCAAAATTTTAGCACGCACAAGTTAATAGTAATTATCCCCTACAATTTCAAAATCGGAATTCCAGTGTAAATACACAATTCCAAAACTTAAGGTATCAGAAAACTGCCCTTTCAAATCCAACCACAGGGTTTTAAGAAACTGACAGACTCTAAGACCCTGGGGGAAGAGAGCTGGAGAAATTTGGACCCTGATGTCCAGCTTTAGGACTATGGGGTCCAGTGGCTATCTTACTCTCTACACCAGAAATGCTAGGGAGGGAGCTCATGTTAAAGATGCTGGGGCACCAGTGCAAACACCAGAAGAATTCAAGTCAGCCAGGGACACCTCCCTAGCCAAGACAGATTCCACAGACCTGAAAAGCTTGGAAAAACCCAGAGAGGGACCAGTTTGTGAGGTTTTTTTCTTCCTTCAGCAGTTTCCCTCAGAAGGCTTTTAATCATGTAAATTAGGCCTACTTAAAAACACAATAGATCAATTCAAAACCCCAGATTCTGCTAAAATGTTTGGGGTGTTTTTTTTTAACAATTCTATAATTTAACTATTTCTGCAGATTCAAATTGGCCAGTTCTGGGTCCACAGAAATGTCATTTTTCATTTCATTCATTTTTTTTAAGTGGTAGCACATGGCTTTTCCATTTTCCCAAAAGTTCTCAAACTTTCTAATCCCTTTCAGTCTATCCTCTTCTCATTCATACATACTTAAACTTTTTCACTAACTTTTCTATATACATCAGTTAAAGAGCTTATCTTTCCAACTCAGTCTGATCTTTTCTAAACCAGCAACAGAGACTGACTCCTTAACTCTCACTCAGTTTTTAACACAGAATACTGAATGTAAAGCAGACATATACATAGAAATCACACAAAACACACAGAAATCTATTTTACATACAGATTTAAATTGGACATACTCAATTAGCCTTGCGAGCATCCTCTCCATACAGAGTGATCATTTTCTGTGAAGGGAGACTTTTGGCTGAGCCCTCTCACTTTAAATATTTGGCAAGACTTTTCAGAGCATCCCTCCAGAGTCTGTCCACTAAAGAGTCTCCCAAAAGGCCTATCCTGTCCAGAGTATTTCTCCAGAGTCTGTAGCACCCCTTCATAGTCTGTCAACTCAAGGATTGACTTAAGGGTCTCACAGATACTTATCCATGCACAAGAGTTGCCTGACTGATTGTCATCCAATTCCTGTCACTTGGGATTTGATGAAGAATTTGCTGACTTTTGTTTTGCCTTGAGTCTTTCCTCATGGGCCACTTGACCTTAGAAGCAGGGAAAGGTCCTGGACATTTGAAGGCTGCCTAAATCAAGGCAGGGTGCCATCCTGCTAATGTTGAAGATCCCACCTACTCACCACATGATCCCAGACGAGCCCCCATAAAACTGTTTGGGGAAAGGACCACCAGCTCAAATAAATAAAGGAGATTTCTCAAGGTAAAAACAGAAAGGAATTTGATTACAATCTCTCTAGAAAGGGTGTCTCCTTCCCCACAAGCAATCAGACAAGGAGAGGGTCAGCCCAGTTAACAGATAAGAATTATATAGGGGCCTGGGCTAACACTCTCTATAGACTGGATCTTTGCCCTGGGTTAGCCAAGACAAATGATCTCACATTCTAAGTCATAAATGAGGAAAAACCTTCAATCCAACCACATCTTTAGGATGACTAAATTACCTTCCATGGGAGCTTCAAGTTTCAATGCCAAGGTGGTCCCAACTTAGTCCCACAAAGAAAAGGTCCCATTCCTTGTAAACCATGTGATCTCTGGAGAAAGAAACTTGGCCCTTGGGCACAGCCAACCTTCACTCAATTTTACAACACTGTCTCCATCTTGTGAACTTTCACAGTTCATGTCATTCATGAATTTTTCCTCTTTCCTTCCCTTCCCTTCCCTATCCCCAAGACAGCAAGCAATTTGATAGATATTTTATGTCATTTTTAACATATTTTCTTATTTCTCATATTATGAAAGAAAAATCAGAACAAAAGGGGGAAAATCACAAGAAAGAAAAAGCAAACAAAAAAAAAAAAAGAGAGAGAGATGAAAATAATATGCTTCAATCCACATTCAATCCCAAGGAGAATCATGTACACACATACACACAATTATAGATGCAGATACATATATATACATATATATATATATATATATATATATATATATATATATATATATATATATATATGTATGTATTTAATGAAGATACAGGGAACTTTGTGTATAAAGGCCCTGTCATGGAAGGGATCATAAAAGATAACAGAAAGCAACACTTGAGCAGTGTTAAAGGAAGTCAAGGATTCCAGGAGTTAGGGGTAGGGAAAGAGAGCATTCCAGACAGTGGGGGACAAAAACCATAGAGATGGGATAGGGAGCTCAACTTGGTCATTATCATTTCACATGGATCAGTTTCAACTGTTTTGTAAAACAATAGCTACTATAGCAATATCAATGGTGGTGGTGGTGTTTGCCCTTCCTTCTTAACACCTTGGAGGGAAGGCCTTGGCATACAAGTGAGTTGGAATGAAGTGAGGGAGGGCTCTGCAAGGTCACCAGCCTTATTTTATTCTCCCCCATCTGTGTCATATGGCAAGATATAGATCATGACAACTGGAAAAGAACAACAAGTTTACACTCTAATAGGAAAGAACATATATAGATATTTGAACACATCGAAAGCAAAAAAGTTTAGGGAGGAAGGCCATTAGTAACTGGGAAGATTGAGAAAGGTTTTGGGTATAAGGTAGCACTAGGCTGAGTCTTGAGGAAGTATATTCCAGTTATTGAGGATAGGCAGTGCAAAAGAACAGAAATAAGAAACAGTGGCATATGTTAGGAACAGCAAGTATGACAACAAAACCAGACAATAGAAATAGTGGAGAGGAGTGATATGGAAGAAGAGAATGGTAAGAAAGGACTAAATTATAAAGAACTTTAGGGGCAGCTAGAAGGTACAGTGTAGACAGAGCACTGGCCCTAGATTCAGGAGGAACTGAGTTCAAATCAAGTCTCAGACACTTAACACTTATTAGTTATGTGATTCCGGGCAACTCACTTAACCCCAATTGCCTTGCCCTCCTTCCTCCCCCCCCACTAAAAAAAAAACCAGAACTTTAAATTAAAAACAGAGAAGCACTAGGGAACTACAAGAGTTGATTGAGGAGGTGAGCAGATCTGGGTTTTAGGAAAATCACCTGGGTGGATATACAGAGAATGAATGAGAGTGGAGAGAGACTTTGCAAAGAACTTTATTTAAATTCTTTCACAATAAACCTGTGAGATAGCTACAAAAAATATAGCTAACACTAATTTTACTGATAAGGAGATTGAGGATCCAAGGAGTAAAGTCATTTGCTCTTGACTGCATAGCTTGGAAGTTTTAGCAGTAAAAAGTTAGCCCAGTCTTCCTGATTCTCAATCCAGTACTATGTTATATTATCCCCAAAAATATAGCATGTTCTTATTTTTGACAACATGGAAGAAGAAACAGGACTATATAGAACTAGATAAACAGGGATTTTTTAAAAAGTATCACTCTTAAAAAATGTTATCAACTGGAGTTGTTACAACATGACCATCTTTTCTGTAAAGTTCTATCTTACAAGGTTCTTTCTACAGGAAGTAAGTTTTGTTGGCTAAAGATCTTACCCTGATTAGTGACTGGAAGCTCTCAAAGAAATATTACACAAAGCAAGATAATATTACTACCTAGCTTGAAATACGATGTGAAAAGCAGAGCATGATCACTCACTATATAGAAGTTTCATTTATTGAAAATGAAACCAGCAGGCTGCCCCAGCAATGCAAGCAGTGTCAGGATGCTTTTGTGTCAGCAATGCTTCCCATTTAGTGTTGGCTAACTGCAACTTATATCTAAGTATCATAAGTCATTTTTCTACCTGTCAGATGAAGACATCAAAACATCCTACATTTCAATACAATGAACATAATGACATCTAAAAAATAGAGTCAAAATTCTCAAGGCGACTGGTGAAATTTTGTAAATATGTATACACTTAAAGAGAGGGCAACTAGATAATACAATGGATAGAGTGCCAAGCCTAGTCAGGAGAATCTGAATTCAAATCCAGTCTCAGACACTAGCTTTATGACTCTAGACAAGTTCACTTAACCCTGTTTACTTCCATTTCCCTACAAGTAAAAAGATAAAACAATTCAATATTTTTGAAACTCCAAATGAGGTCACAAAAATTCAGACATGACTGATCAACTAAATAACAATACATTTGAACATATGCATGCATATGAAGGAAAATTTTAAAGCCCCAAAGAATTTAGAACTGAAATTATTCTAGCAGTACCTTTCAAAAATCATTATGCTTATATTGTTGTTTTATTACTATATATTATTATTATTAATATTTTATAATAATTAGGAAAAGTCACTACATAGGGTATCAGAAGGTAAAGATTCTAGATACAGTATTGTCAGTAAGTAGTAACATGACCTTAGGCAAATCAATAAAGTTTCTCAATTCTCCCACTTCTCCATTGCTAAAAATAATGATCATTTGATCCCTTTTGTTTGTCTTATATGCACTTTTTTTCCCATAAATTAAGAAAATTATTTGTTTTATGTGCTTTACTCTCCACCTTTATAAAATGGGAATAATAATTCTTGCTCTGTGTTCTCAAAAAAGGTAATAAGAGAAAAGTTATAAAGCTGTTATTCTATCTTCCAGTCAAGATCAAGTATAATAGTAATAGGGATAAAAATTAAATTAAATTAAAAAATAATAGGAATACCCATCAGTTTAGCTAAGCTAACAAAAGATTTATAACAAAAAAAAAAAAGGAAAATGACAAAAACCGATAATTTAATGCACTGTTGGTAGAGCTAAGTTATTTGACACTGTCTCCAAAAAGTTGTTAAACGGTGACCCAGCAATACTACCACTAGGTTTATACCTCAAAAAGATCAAAGAAAGAAGAAAAAAGATTCATATATACAAAAATATTTATAGAAATTCTGTTTTGGCAAAGAAATGGAAACTGAGGAGATGTCCTTCAATTGGGGAATTGCTGAACAAGTTCTGGTATATAAATGTGATGTCTGCCTGACTCAAGTCTCTTCCCATTCTAATACAGCCCCCATTCAGCCACAGAAGTGATTTTCCTAAAACTCAAGTCTGATCATGTCATTCCCATATTTATGACAACAGGGACTTCTTATTGCCCCCAAGAGCAAATACAAAATGTTCTGTTTGGTATTCAAAACCCTTCATAATCTAGTCCTCTCCTATGTTTCCAGTTTTATACCTTATTCCCCAACAGATTCTCTTTGATTCAGTGACACTGGCCTCCATTAACAAAACATTTCATCTCTCAGTTCTGGGATGTTTTTATGGGTGGTTCCCATGCCTGAAATGTTCTACCTCCTCTGCCCCAACTACTGACCTCATTTTCTTTAAGTCCCAGCTAAAATCCAACCTTATACAGGCAGCCTTTTCTTGTTCTCAATTGCAGTGCCTTCTCTTTGTTAATTATCTCCTGTTTATCTTGTATATAGTTTGCTTTGCTGTGTATAGATTTGTTTTCATGTTGTCTGCCCCACTATACTGTAAGTTCCTTAGGACGGTCTTGTTTTTTTTTTTTTTTGTTTGTTTGTTTTTTTAGTAATACCAGTGCTTAGCATAGTACCTGGATCATAGTAGGAGCTTAATAAATGTTGATTGATTGATTAATGAAATAGAATAGTATTTCATGAGAAATAATGAAGAGTATGGTTTTAGGAAGACCCAGGAAGATTTATGTGAAAGGTTGCAAAGTGAACAGAACCAGGAAAGCATTTTATGCAATTACAACCATGTTGTAATAATCAACTTTAAAAGACTTAGCAATTCATATAAGCACAATGACCAACCACAATTCCAAATGACTCATGCTGAAACATGCTACCAAATCTAGACAGAGAACTTATAGACTCAGAGTACAAATTGAATCTTTCTTTGTTTCTTCTTTTTTTCTTTCTCTCTCCCTCTCTTTTTAGATGTGACATACAAAAATTTGTTTTGGATGACTCTACATATTTAAAAGGTTCTGTTTTTCTTACCATCTCAATATGTGGAAGAGTAGGAAAAGGGAGAGAAAAAATAGAACTAAAAATAAAAGTAAAATTTTAAAAATAAAAAAATTTAATAGACTTTTTAATACTATTAGTGTAGCATATATTTCAATGCTTAATGGATTTATGATCTCATTGATATGGATTATCTCTCCTTCAGATCACAATCCATACATTCCTTCTCACCCTGTTCAATTTTCAGTCATATTCTTCCGTAAAGCCTCCACAGATAACTCACTTTAAATACTAGAGATGTTCCTCTAAGACTTTTTGTGCTTCATTTGTACCAAGAGAACAAGCAGAGTCTATCCACCTGTAAATTCCATCTCCTACCAAACAGGCTCATTTCTTTTTCCCAACATATATTTCCCCAAGAATACCCTTATGTAATTTCTTGAGAGTATGCCATGAAAATAAATAGGCCCACTATGAAGCTCTTTCTATTGATTATTCTTTGATTCATCCACAATCTTTGTCTTTCAGACAGTAGGAAGCTTTTAAATCATACAGCATCATTTATAAAACATTTTTAATAAGTACTTTGAGTGCTTGTGCTCACTAACAGCACTATGAAAGGTGCCAAAGGCGATCCTACTTGCTCTCCTAATCAATTCTGGCATCAACTCATTGTTAATTGGTAGTACTTATCCAAATATAGAGTGCTGAAAAATTTTAGTGCAGTCTTAAACTGTTAAAGCCTAAGCCAAAACTTTAGGACATTCTCTACAGGAACAACTGCACTAACTCAATGGAATGGACAATTCAACTGCATGTATTAAGCTAGGCAATAGTTTTCAAGATCTCAGTTTTCCTATATAGATTGTTAGATCAATTTAATCTGAATAATCATGGATCTTTTTGAGGAAACTCTGTTATGTTACAGGTTTTGGTGTAATTAACACAATAAATCTAGGCTAGGACTTATAGAGCCCAGCTTCTTAAACTGTGATTTACATCCCTATATGATATCTCATAACTGAATTTGGGAGTAATGAAATTGTGATTTATTATCAGTAAATGTTGGATGTGTATACCTATTTTATATACCTACATACCTGGAATCATATAAAAATTTCTCAGGAAAAAAGGATCACAAGTAGAAAAGGTTCAAAAAGCTCCATAGAGGCCCCATCTTCCTTCTAGCTATACTTTGCAAAAGAAATCCTCTACAATAGTAGCAAACATCTTTGACAAGCATGCCTCTCCTTTTGTTGTTCTTTGCTAGAAAATAATCATCTGTCCTTACAAGCAAAAAAAGAATATAGTCAAGATTAGCTCTATTTCAGGAAAGGGAAAAAACTCATTTATAAAATTCTATAGGGAGGCAAATGGAAGAATATCACCTCATAAAAGAGAGGAAAAGAGAGTATATGAAAATAAGTCTGCAGAAAATTTGGCATAAAACCAAAATAAGCCACATTTCCCCAAGAACATTCAAGGATGAAATTTTCAGGACAAGAAATAGACAAAGAACAAAGCGGTTAACAATTCTATAATGCTGTTATTTCATCCTCAGTGACAAAGAAAAGTAGAAATAGTATCTAAAAGGACATTGAAAAGACAAACTCAGCAAGCCCAAGAACACAGTGAGAAAATTGTTTACAGAATATCAAGAAAAGGAAAGAATTTCAAGAAAAGAATTTCCAAACAACAGAAAAAATCCCAGATAATGTTAATACTCAAAGGAGGCAAGAGAAACTTATTAACTACTGATCTAAGTGCCTACTTTCTCACCTTTAAAAACTATTATGAATGGCGATACATAGATATAAAGTGTACACTTAATGTGGGAAGGGAACAAAAAAGGCTTTTGCAAAAGATCATCTATGGCAAATCACATGCTCATAGATATTAACTAAAATGAGCAGAAGATACTGCTATTTCTGCTAGTTTTGTTGTTGATTGATTACCAAAAAAAGAAAGAAAAAAGGAAGAGGTATTTAATTCATTAAAGTCAAATATCATCTTAAAGGCTACTCCGATTTTGAACAAGGAATTTCTCATACCTTGATTGTACTTTTTTATCACCTCTGTCTCTTAGAATCCCTAATATCCTTCAAAGTGCAGTTCAAGTATTACCTCTATGAGAGACCTATCCAGCCCCCCACTCAAATATCTTGTTTATTTTGCACATATATAATATGTACTTAAATATACATATATACATATATATGTATATATATATACATATATATGTTGTCTATGTAAATGCTAGTTCCTTTCCCCCAGCTCAAATTCTCTTTTGTTGATAAACATTTTTTGTATGTACATGGTGTATGAGTATGTGTATAGAGACATATACATATTTGTGTAGATATGTGTATGCATGTGTATACATACACACATATTGTCTCTTCTAATAGAATATAAGTTTCTTGAATACAAGGATTGTTTTTTTGTTTTTGTTTTTTTATCTCTGGGAGCCTAGCACAATGCCTGGAACATAATAATCTCTAAATAAATACTTGTGGATTGATTCAGAGATCTATGCAACATTATCATTACTTAGCAAAGCAGTTAATGGATAAAGTAGCAGTGTCAAAACCAAAAAGATCTAGGTCCAAGACCTGTCTTTGACACATATATATATACAAGATACCTGATGAGCATCTCAGTGAGTTAGACAGTTTTCTAAAACCAAGTTACAGAGAAGGTGCTTATCTATACTCGTAGAAGAAATTTCCTAACTCAAAAGTTTCCTATGTTAATGAAATCACAGATCCAGTCCCTATCCCATTATAAATCATGACTAATTTATAATAACGAAACATCAAACATGAACTCTAAATACTATTTTAGAAGATTATCTTTAATTTTTAATAAGTAGATAATGAGGAATGAATATTATAATTTTAGTTAACAGAATTCATGTTTTACTTTTCTGAACTTCCCAATCTAGTTTCTTCTCTCACTTCACTCAAATTTTTCCCAAGGATTCCCATTAATGGAGGGAAAGAAGGAGGGAATTCCTGATTCATGATTTTAGAATAAGATTCACATATCTTTTCAAGAGAAATGTCATCAAGAAGAAAAACCTAAAAGTGTCAGTTGAGAACCCAGAGTAGGGTTGCAGGTCAATGACTCAGAGCTGAGTTTTCATTTGAAAATTACTTTCCCTATCAGATTTCTAAATTAGGAAATTCAGTCCTATGAGGGTCACAAGTCCTTCCTTTTCCACCCACCTTTTTTAAAGGTTTTTTTAAAAAGAAGAACAAGTTCCCATGCCAAGGTCCTCATATGAAGTTAAAACAGATACCGTTAAAACAAGGGGTAACAGATATCTATCACATTAAAGCTCAGGCCCCAAATCTACTGATTTCATCTCTTTAACTGACAATAACAACAGTATAATGCAGTCAATGTAGCATCATCCTGAAAAGCACAGATCACTTCTCAGACATTATCTCACCTTCACGAGGTAAAAACAGCCTGTATTTTGAAGAAGATTATGACTCCCAGAAATGTTACATAACCTGGCAAAGGCCATATCACAAGTCAATTGTAAAAACAGAAATGGATAATTTTGTTTTCTCCTTTTCCCTTTTTCTCTTCCTCCCTCTCTCTTTCTTCCTCTCCCTCTCCTTTTCCCTCCCCTCCTCACACACACACATATTTTTCTATTCTGTTTTTTTTTTTTTTGCCTTCCTTCCTCCTTCTATTTCCTCCTCCCTTTCTTTATTTTCCTTAATATTTCCTTCCTGTTCCTTTTTTCCTTCTTGCCTTCTTCTTTACCTGTACCTTGGGCATTTATTGGCATTACTTAATCCCATTTGTGATACTTAGAATTTTAAAAGTCCTTGACTTCTGAGTCTACTGAAGATACATTTTCCAATTACTCTTTCCTTTATTTTACTGGTTTGCTTTTTATTAATGACATATTTGAAGAACCCAGAGTATGCAGAACTATAATGGAAAAAGAAATGGACCTGAATTCTTTTCCTTATTCTGCCATTAGTTCTCTGTGCAAACTGAGACAAATCATATTGAGGGGGTCCTTATTTGCAAAATTTCATCTGTAAAGAACCAAATGATGTCAGAGATCCCAGCTTCTAATTCTAACATTGCAGGAAGCTATGTTTCTACTGGATACTCTAATATACAGAACAAAGCAGTCCCTCTCAATCAGGGTTGTTAACATCTGCTGTCACAAAAAGCCAGATGTCCTCACTAACATTCTAGAAGCCACACTAACCAATAATCTCCAACAAGAAGATTAATGGAACATAACAAAATGTCCCCATTAGGGACAAGCATAGGCCTGCAGGGTTTGAAGATCTTTTTCAAGTGTTGCTGTGATTGTGTTTCTTTAAAAAAAAAAAAAAAAAAAAAAAACAGAAATCTATTTAAAAACTGTAAGCAAATTTACAATCTTACCCAGTTTAAATAAAAGCTAGGAATTTTTCTGTTTTACTTGAGAACAAATATTTGTACTAGTCAGAAACAAGTCTCTGTAAAAATGAGGATAATAATAGTACCTACCTTACAGAGCTGTTGCAAAAATCAAGTGAGATAAAATATGTTAAATGTTTTGCATGCCTTAAAATAATCTAGAAATGCTATCTATTGAGGCATAATCTGCCAAAAACATGCAAAAGCAACAGGAAATTCATTTATTGGGAATGAGCACTAGAATCAATTGCGACATTGTAAACAAGATAGGGGTATTATCTTAATTAATACATAATTTATAAATCTTAGATTTTCCAGAAGCATTTACAGTCATAGCTTCATTCTCAAGAGACACAGTATCCAGAGTCATCACCAGGGTAAAAAGTGAATAAGAATGATTGATCATGCCCACCCACTGAATCCAGCAGCAACCCTGTTTTTTAGCAATAATGTACCTAAATGATAGTGTGATTCAGGAGGACAATGGGATAAGGAGAAGGAGGTGCCTGAGCTGGTACTTTTTTAAATTTAGTATTCTATTTTTCCCCAATTAGATGTAAAAATAATGTTTAACATTCATTTTTAAAACTTTGAGTTCTAGATTCTCTCTTTTCTTCCCTACCCATCCTACCCCCAGTGAAAATGCTGGCAATTCAACATAGGTTCTACATGTGTGGCAAAACATTTTCATAATAGTCATGTTGTGAAAGAAAACATAGATCAAAAAAAACCCTCAAGAAAAATAAAGAGTAAAAAAGTATGCTTCAATATGTATTCAGACACCATCAATTCTTTTTCTGAGTATCATAAATTTTTCTGGAGAACATCTTTCAATATATCTCCTTCAGAGTTGTCTTGGATTATTGTATTGTTGAGTCACAACTGATTATCTTACAATATTGCTGTTACTTTGTACACAATAAATTTCACTTTGCATCAGCTTATGGAAGTCTTTCCAGGTTTTTCTGAAAGCATGCTGCTTATCATTCTTATAGCACAAATGTGTTCCATCATAATAACATACCATTTATTCAGCCCAACTGAGAGGCATCTCCTTAATTTCCAATTCTTTACCCCCAGAAAATTCAGCTGGTATTTTTAAAATAGAAAAGCTGACATTCATAAAGCCAGGGTCCACATGAACATAGCTCAGCATATGCTCTAAGATAAAGTGGTGAAACTGCTTCTTTCCCTTCCAATACACAGAATAGCTACTGTCTTTAGTGTGTGGCCCTTCAAAATTCATCTCAGGGGCTATCTCTTCCAGACAGCCTTCTCTGATACCCCCAGTTGAAAGTGTTTCCTCCTTTCTCAAGTTTTTCTAGAGCATTTTGCCTGAATCTCTTCCACACTCCCATCACACTCTACATGATAACATAACCATCTGTTGACAAGACATATCGTCTCTTGTAAACTATAAGTAATTTGAGAACAGAGATTGGGTAATCTCATCCCAGAGCTTCACAAAGAACTGTGAGACTGATTGATATTTCATAGATGTTTATTGAATTGAATGAACCTTTTTGTGACATCTTCCCTCACACTTTTCTCTACAAGCTTTCCTTTGATAATTATTAATTTTAACCTGATTTTATAAATTAAGAAAAACCCTGGAGCTTAGGCGAAAAGTGGCCCTCACTACCTTGTGGTCAACTCGCGACTGTACCACCATGTACTAAGAGGCATATTAGGAGCAGAATTATTAGGTAGCATGAAAAATTAGCTCTCTAGTTTTCAAGACTCTCTTGGGGTTCACCACAGGTCCCTTGATTCTCAGACCTCAAGGATTAGCTAATAAGGTAGCAATTCATCTGTTCTGTAATCCTGGAGGGTGTAAGCCTTCTAAGCTTCCTAGCTTTAAACTTTCTAGTCCAAATGATTCAATAGACTTGCAAGCCCAGGGTATTGGACTTTTTTCTCACCTGAAGTTCTACCTACAATCCTTATCAACATCACACGGAAAAGCAGCGTTAATGAGATCTAGGATCATGTAAAGGTGATTCTTTCATTTCTTCAGCAGAACAAATTATTTTACTTCTCTCAGAAGAATATAGTTGAGCCTACTTATTATGTTCTAATATCTCAATTGTTATTGAGCATTTCAGTCAAGTCAGCTTTTTCCTTCCCCCCCACTTGGGGTTTTCTTGGCCAGGACACTAGAATGACTTGCCTTTTCCTTCTCCAGCTCATTTTACAGATGAAGAACTGAGGCAAACAAGGTTAAGCCACTTGTCCAGGATCACACAGCTAGGAAGTATCTGAGACTGAAATTAAACTCAGGTCTTCCTAACTCCAGGCCTGGAACTCTATCCACTGTGCCTATCTAGCTGTTCCAGACTTCTACTGACCTACAATTTTAAATCTTCCACTACCTTTCATTTATCTCAAACTGGAAATCCAGTACATAAAGTAGATAAAGCTAACACATCTAAAACTGAACTCATTACCTTTGCTCCTAAACTCTCTGAACTCTTACCTCCCCCTAAACTATCCTCCTAGTCTTTCAGATTTACAAGCTAGTTGTCATCTTTGACTTCTTACTTGTTCTCACCTTCCATATTCATTCATATTCATGCCTATTTTAGAGCATTTTGCCTGGATCTCTTCCAAGCTTCCATCACACTCTACCTCTTAATATAATAATCTATTCACAAGACTTTTCATCTTTTGAACTATATGAACTTTGAGAACAAAGACCTTGGTAACATCTCTCTAATATGTCCAATTCTCTTTTCTGATACTGTCACCTTTGTGCAAGCCTTTATCACCTCTCATTTGGAATATAGCAATGGTCTCAAGTCTCTTCTCATTCAAATCTTTCTTCCAAGCAATTATCAAAATGACTTTTCTAAAGCACTAATCCTCCTGTTCAATAAACTCCAATAGCTCCCTGTTACCTCCAGAATCAAATCCAAAATCTTCTGTTTGGTATTCAAAGACCTTTATATCTAATCTTTTAATACCTTACTGCCCAACAACTACTCTTACATCCAGTGACAATGATTCCTGCTATTCCTCAAACTACTCCATCTTTTGGCTATGGGTATTTTCTGTTTTCCATGTTTGGAATGCTCAGCCTCCTCATCTACCTCCTGACTTTTTTTACATCTTTCAAATCCCAACTAAAATCTCATCTTTGACATAAAGCATTTCCCAACTCCTCTTAATTTCTAGTGCCTTCCCTTTTGACTATTTCCTATTTATCATGTATATAGCTTGTTTGAACATATTTGCTTGTATATGTAATGTCATGTCATTAGATTGTGAACAGGCATCAAGGACTGTTGTTAGCCTCTTTTTGTATTCTCAGCACTTAACCCAGGATCTGGCAGATAGTAAGCATTTAATAAATGTTTATTGACTAACTAACTGACTGAACTGTTCTTCAGACTCTGGTCAGGTCAAAAGCCTAAGACAAATCATAAAACCCAATAAGAAAAACTAGTGAAGAAGAAAATACAACTTTACAAGTGGCCAAAGGCCCTCAGTCTCACCTTCCTTCTTCTGAAAGTTTTGTTTTATTTATTAATTAAAGATGTGAGGCACCTTTTTTTAATATGTTGTTTGAAGACTCTGAATATAAACATAGGTCACTAGCTTCAGCTATAACACCCACTTTTAATTTGTGATTTTAACACCTACTGTCTTAAGAAGCCAGAGGCTAGCTCAGGAGTTTCTCTATCTTGTCTGTGAATAAGCCCCTACACAACATGGCAAAGGCAACATGAGTCACCATTCTATCCCAGGAGTTGCATAATATGAGATGATTAGAATAAAAAGGGGGAAAAGCACAATTCACAATTAAAGAGGTTGTGTTGGGCATAGATAATTTCTGTAGTGCCATCTGCTGGACTATATATCATATTCTGAAGTATATTGCCTTACACTTAATCATTTTGCAAAGTCTCATTAAAAGTACCCTTTTCCAAAATGCTCAAAATGATTAATAAAAGAAATACAAATCAACACTACAGTGAGATTTCACCTCACAATCAGAAATCTGGCAAAGATGACAAAACCATTGTTGAAGGGCTTGTGGAAAGATAAGTACACTAATGAATTGTAGGTAGAGTTCTGAATTGGTACAATTTTGGAAAACAACTTGGAATTATGCCCAAAAAATGATTAAAATGTCTATAATATCATATAATGATAAAAAGAGAAGTACTCTCCATAGCAAAGAACTAGAAACACAAAGGAGATTCCATTAATTGGGGAATGGCTAAACAAACTATAGTAGAATAATTATAATGAATATTAGTATGCTTTAAGAAATTATAAACATTTTAAACAGAGAAGCATGAACTTATATGAACAAAGTAAAACAAAGCAAGAAAAACAGCATACACGACTCAATACTATCAATGGAAGGACAAACAACCACATAACAAATGAAACTGAACACTGCAAAATTATGAAGACTAAGCTTAATCCCAATATGAGAAGATATTTTCCTCTTAATCTTTCACAGAGATTGGCTATTACATGTGGAACATTAATGCTTAGAGTGCCAGGTATTTTCAATGTAATTATGATTGGTTTTGCTGATTTATTTTTTTTTCTTCTTCTCTTTTATTTTAATTATTTGTTAGAATGGATGCTTCTCCTAGAGATGGGGAAAGAGAGGAATACAGGAAGAAATCTAAGTTTCGATTTAGAAATCTAAGATACCAATAAAAAAATCTTTGGGGTGTTGTTGTTGTTGTTTTCAAAATATTACTCTTTCTCTTTTTGAAACTGGGACTGTTTCAGAAAATCCATAACCTCTGGCTGTCATAGCCAAGAATTTCTCAAATAAGCAAAATAGTTAAATCCTTCAAGGTAGCTCACTGTTCTCATTTATAACACATCTTTTCTGAAGCTGTTTTTCTTCCCTGAAATGCTTTCCACTCTCCTCCCTACCCAGTTAAATACTACATATCAGATTTTAAGTTCTAACTCTTCCCAGACCAATTTTAAGTCAACCCATACTCATCATTCACTCTTCTAAACTTATTTTTTAAAATAATAATAATATTTTACATTTCTCTAGCACCTTAGGTTCATCAAGCTTTTTATTCAACCTTGTGAGGTAGAAAGTAACATATCCACAGTGATTTAAGATTAACAAAGTACTTCTCCTATGAAATAGGCAGTAAAGATATTATCATTCCTAGTTTACATACAATATAGTGTCAAGAAAGTGAAATGACTACCCCATGGTCACCAATATAAAATGTTAGAACCAGGGCAGCTAGATTGGTGTAGTAGATGGAGTACTGGCCCTGAAGTCAGGAGGACCAGAGTTCAAATCTGATCTCAGACACTTAATACTTCCTAGCTGTGTGACCCTGGGCAAGTCACTTAACCTTAATTGCTTCAGCAAAATAAAATATTAGAACCAAAGTCCCCTGCCTTTTTCCATTACACCAGCCTAGTTTATTGGCTAACAACTAATCAATAGTGCTTTGTGACATCTTTGGAACTGTTAACCTTAAGTTGTTATTTAAATTGTTGTATAATTATTGTTTGCCTTTTCCTGTATTTGCATTTACAGGCAGTGGGTGAATATTTAATTGAATGATTGATTGGACTGTAACCAAGGATAAATGGAAATCCTACTGAATAAATCTGGGATTTTCTTAATTCCATCACACAATAATAATAAAAACTAGTCAAAAGAAACATAGTGACCTCTAAAATCTTTTCTTATCCTGAGATTCTATTTTGCATGACAATAAAGCAGCAGTTCTCCAAATAAGAAAGCAGAAAGTGCCCTCTAGTGACACAAACATATTACTTCCGAAGGATAGAAATACAGGATGTAGATTGGAAGTTCACTAACTGCACATCTTCTAGTACACCATTCTTTGAGGAAGGGGCAAAGCAGATGGATACTTATGACTCTCCTCATGTTGCAGAAAGCAAAGATTAGATAACATGAGAATTCAGTAATTAACATGTGTATCTTTTCTTTTGGGTTATACTATTTTATCTCCTAGTCATAATTCCATGCTTCTTTTCTTGAAAGTTCCAATTCATTATTTATTAAACTTTATTTAGTATACTGATCAATATGCTAAACATGAGAGGAGACAACAAAAGTTTAGGTAAAGCATCATCCCTACCTATAGACAGCTTTTAGTGGAATACCATAACTAATCTCTTTTTGCAAGGAAATAAGAATCCTTTAGAGAAAAGCCTCTTTTGTCCCTTTGTAACCTGAACTGTTAAAAAATATATATATATAGAACTGGAAGAAAGGAGAAAGTCCTTTTTAATAATATATTTATTGTTATATTTTTGAGTTTCAATTTATTTCCTTTCCTCCCTCCCCCCCGCCCTTAACTCCACATTAGAGAAGATCAACATTTGATATAGATATAGAGAACTATACAACCATGTATCAGTTCTTTCTCTGTGGGGTTTCCTTCATAAATGTTTCATAGTTGATATGAATGATAATGTAACTCAGAACAGCTTAGTCATTCAGTTATCCTTTGAACAATATTTCTGTTTCTGTATATAATATTCTCTTGGTTCTGCTCATTTCATTATGCATTAATTCCTGCAAGTCTTTCCATGTTTTTCTAAAACCAACCAGCTTGTGATTTCTTACTACCCAGGAATATTCCATCAAATTATAAGCTCCTTAAGTATAAGGACTAAGATCTGCTTCTTACCACTACATCCATCAACTATGCAATAAATATTTGTTGAATTAATAAATGAATGAAATAAACAAAGGCTTTCCTTTCAGATGGTCATAAGTTCACATTTCTATATTTTACTTAATACATACTTTTTTATTCTCTTTCTCTGTCTCTATTTATCTATTTCTGTCTCAGTCTCTTGATCTAAGCTATTACATCTCTTTCCTAATAACAGGGAGTCCTGTGGCTATAAATTTCTCAGAACAATTCAATTCAATAAACAAAATATCTACTTCAGAAAAAAAAGATATAAAAACAAAATTCTAGGGATAGAAAAAAACAAAAAATGAATCTGTCAGGGATGAACTCCAATTGGGCAAGGGTTTAAGTTAAGGCCGCAGCACTCAAGAAGTAATTTTAAAAACCTGTTCATTTTACTTTAAATAAAAAGTTGAGTAGGTGAAAGTAAATAAGGTTTTTCTCCAAAATTTTTCCCAATGGTGACCTTCTCCCTATACCTCTCCACAAGGTTCTAAAACTCCTTAACTAATATATAAGGCACTTGCTCTCCTAACTGGTGATTGATTCCTCCCAGGAATAATGGTCTTCACCTGGCCCACCCATTCAGGAGTGACCTAGCCATGCTTCACTTTATCCTCTACTATTTGTCCATCTTCTCCCTGGCCAGATTACCAGACACATATGTCCTTCAGGTCCCCTACCTCCACTTTCCAGTTCTGGAATTGTAATTAAAACAATTCTGCCATGTATAAGAAGTCACATGAAGATGGAAGACTTAATTTTCTCTGATCTTTAAGACATCTCAAACTTCTCCAAAATCAGAATTATGCATAAAAGAAAAAGCAATTTCAGGTACCTCCATAGTCTAAGATAAAACTTCTTAAACTTTCTCCACTCACCACCCCCTTTTTGCCCAAGAAATATTTATGCAACCTTGGGTATAGTTACATAAAATAGAAAAATAAATCAAATAGTCACTGATAATAAATCATAATGAAATTTATTTTAAAGCAATTCTTTGGAATATCTAAAATTTTACTATTATGAAAGATGAGAATGAATTTGCATACTAATGAAATAGATATGCTTGTTTATTTTTACATAAGAATTAAATCTTGACAGAATAGTTGATACTGTAGGATATAGAGCATTTAGAAACCTTTTACTGTTGTCAAATTTTTTATGACCCCTACATTCAGTTACAAGACCTCATATGCAGTCATAACTCTCAGTTTAAGATCTAACTCAGTTTGATCTAAGACACTGAGAACTCTACTAAACAATAATGTGATGAACTAACAGCAGAGAAAGCTAATCCCTAACTCTTCACTCACTCATTCAGCATCCTTTCCCCAAAAATTACCATGCTCTGAAGGTCTACACATAGCGATGCATGAGTTTGCCACAGAATTCAATTCTACCCACATTTTCTTTTCAGTGTCTGAAACAAAACAGAAAAGACTACCAAGACAGGGGCAAACTTGTGGCAGTGCTTTGTGCTACAACGGTTCTAAACCAAAGTGCTAAGAAATAGAGACTGTTTGGGGTAGGGCACATGTGTATAGCTGTGTGACATTCCAGTAAACCCAGTATTCAGCCGAGGTCAGTTCTGTCCCACCAAAAGACAGTTAGAGCAGAGACTGAAGTCAATAAAATATGAATTCCCCAGAGTAGAAGTAGGATAATATAGTCCAGTCCCAAGGAAAATCAATTAGGCATTAGAATTATGCTATCAGATAAAATGGAAACAAACATTCAAAATATAAAAAGAAATAAACAAGGAAATTTTTTGATACTGAAGGAATCATATACAATAGGACAATATAAATATTAAATTTATATGCTCAATCTCTTAGAAGATAAATTCAAAAAGAAAAATTGAACTAAACCACAAGAAGATATAAATAGTAATTCAATAGTGGCAGGAACCTTCAATATCTTTCTCAATTTTAGATAAATCTAACAGAATAATAAACAAAAGGGCAAACATAGAATTAAATTTCTGGAGAAACTATACCTAACTAATGAGTAGACCAAAGGATAGATAATAATTTTGTGAATAGAAAATGATACAATACAAATGATAATAATGAAATGACATACCAAAATGTTTGAGATGCAACTAAGGTAGACCTCAGGGGGAAAATCACATCCCTATTAACATGCACTAACAAAATAGATAACTAGGATAAGCCAACTGAATATGTAGTTTTGAAAAAAATTGGAAAACCAATAAACAAATATACAATAAGTACAAAAAGGGAAATATCAAAATTAGAGCAGAAATAATTCAAAACCAAAAAAATCACAGAAATAAATAAAACCAAACTCTGATTCTTAGAAGAGACTGATAAAATTGATAGTCATTTAGTCAAGGTAGAAAATCAAATCAACAAAATAGCAAATGAACAAGGCAAAATCACAATAAAATCAGAACAAAAGATTAGAACTATCATGCAGTTATTTGTGAACAAAATTGGAAACACAAAAGAAATAAATACCTCCAAAAATACATCAAATAATCCAGCTAACAGATCAAATAGAAATCTTAAATAATTTATTCTCAGAAAAGGAAATAGAACTAGTTATAGTTATAGAAAAACTACTAAAATAAAAAAAACCCTAATCCTTATGGATTTATATGAGAATTCTACAAAATTTAATAAAATCATTTCAAACAAACCATAGAAATTTATCTAAGAAATCATTCATCATGATCAAGTTCTATTTATACAAGGATGGTTCAATATTAGAAAACAATCAACATAATTAATTATATGAAAAACAAAAAAATCCAAACTGCATTATTATCTCAAAACTAAGCAAAAAGCCTTTGACAAAGCACCACACTTTTATGCTTAAAAAAATTTTACAGAAAAAGGAAAAGAATCTATATATTCTAAAATGTTTATAGCAACTCTTTTTGTGGTGGCAAAGGTCCACCATTTTCAGGGATGCCCATCAATTAGGGAATGGCTGAACAAAATGTGGTATATAATTGTGATGGAATACTACTGTATTATAAGAAATTATGAACTCAATGATTTTAGAAAAACATAAAAAGATTTGTACAAAATAATGAAGAGTGAAATGAGTAGAACCAAAATATCATTATATATAGCAACAGCAATATTGTTTTAAGAACCACTTTGAGAGAATAAATTATTTTATCTTTTATAAATACCCGAATTAATTCTTAAGGACATATGAAAAAAGACACTATTTGCACACACACACACACACACACACACACACACACACACACACACAAAGAAAAAAAAAAAGGTGGCACAGTGGATAGAGCACCAGCCCTGAAGTCAGGAGGACCTTCGTTCAAATCTGACCTGAACAAACACTTAACACTTCCTAGCTGTGTGACCCTGAGTAAGTCACTTAACCCAATTACTTCAGGGGGAAAAAAAACACAAATAGATGTGTAAAATAATTATAGATAGATAGATAGACAGACAGACAGATATAACTATTTGTGTGTAATGTTAGCCATAGGGAGAGGGATAAAAGGAGAAGAAAAGAAAGAAAAAAATGTATATAATATATAATGGCATATATTTTAAAAGAATAGCAAATTATGCATAGATTTGCAGTTTCACATGCAATCATCTTATTATTATACTGTCACATAAATGCTTCCTTTATTCCATAAATTAAAAAATAAAATAAATTGAAGGAAAAAACCCTTCAAAATATAGGCATAAAGATGTCTTTTTAATATAAAAAATGATCTATTTAAAATCAAAAACAAATATCATATGCAATGAGGACGCACTATATCAAAGTGATATGTTAAACCAAATAAGACATAAAATTGTTATTATTGTTTTGTGAGTTAATTGTGTCCAACTTTGTGGTTTGCCATTTCCTTTTCCTGATCATTTTACAGATAAGGAAACTAAGGCAAAAATAGGGTTAAGGGACTACTCCAAGGTGTAGATGTCAGAGGCTAGTTTGGAACTTAAATTCTTCTGACTCCAAAGCTGGCACCCTAATCACTACAGCACCTACCTAGCACGTGATAGAATTATAGAAAATAAAAGAGGTAACCAATTATATGAAACTGCTACAAACTGCTACACAAACAAAATTAAGATATTAGGATAAGAAGGAAATCAGTCAAATGGAAAAAAATTTTATATCAAATTTCTCTAAAAAGGATTTGTTGATACCTGATATAGATATGTGCAATTTTTTATTTCCCAATAAATATAATAGTAAAACAAAGATACTCACTCTCCACACTATTATTTAATATAGTTATAGAAATGTTAGCAATAAGATGAGAGAAAAAAATTAAAGTTATAAAGATAAGTAAAGAAGGGCTGTCCCCTCTCTGAGCCCCAGCCCTGTATCTGGCAACATTGCTAAATGTACCAAGAAGGTCATCCCTCAGAAAAATGGTGAAGAAAATTGAAATTATCCAGAAAGCCAAGTATATCTGCTCCTTCTGTGGCAAGACCAAAATGAAGAGGCAGGCCCTGAGTATCTGGCTTTGTGGATCTTATATGAAAAAATAGCTGATGGCACATGGACCTACAATACCACTTCTTCAATCACAGTCAAATCTACCATCAGAAGACTGAAGGAAGTGAGAGACCAGTAGAATCTTTATCAAATATCTGTAGCCCATAGTCTAACAATAAATGGATTAATTTATGGGGGAAAAAAAAGAAGGGCTGTCCCTTCTTTAGAATCCTTCTTTAAGAAATCCCTATTTGCTGATATATGACAACTTTCTAAGTAAAAAAAAAAAAAAAAAAAAAAAAAAAAAAAATCCTAGCAAATTAATAAAGATGCTAATTGCAACAATAGTTTCAAGAATATTGAGGACTACAAAATAAGCTCTCAAAAATCAACTGTATTTCTACATAATAATATCAAAAAGAAAAAAAGGGAAATCCCATTTAAAATAGCTACAAAATGTATGAAATACCTGGAGATCAATCTACTAAAGTATATAAAATAAATTTATGGATTCAATTACAAAGTACTCCTTTTAAAAAGACAATATAAAAAGTTGAAGCAATATTCAATGCTCATGTCTAGGCCACATAAATATAATAAAATTATAATAAGTATCAGAACATTTATACTTTTAATGCTATATGAATCAAATTATTAAAGGGATACTTTTTAGAACCCAATAAATAATAACTCAATTCATTTGGAAAAATAAAAGATCTAGAATATCAGAGGAAATAAGGCAAAGAAGTAAGGCCAAAGTGGTAATTGCATTTTCAGACCTCAAACTATATCATAAATAATTTTAAGCCAATACTAATTGGCTTAAAAATATAAATATAGAAAATGAAAGTCTAAACAAGAGAAAAATAAAAACAATGGAACTTAATAATCTAGTTGTTGATAAACAAAAACATATATAATTCTTAGTATAAAAAAAACCTATTTGATTAAAAATACTAGAAAACTAGAAAACGGTTTTGCAAAAATTAAACTAATATTTTACACTACATTCCCTAAAACATGCTACATGGATACACAACTTTAATATTAAAAATCATGCTATCAAAAAATTAGAAGCAGATCAAATATAAAAGGCTAAAAGTCATTATCCAATAAATAAATGGTTAAAGGATATGAACAATTTCAAAAGAATTGCAAATTAACAGCCATATGAAAGAACTCCCCAAATCAATAATGATTGTTAGCATTTATATATCACTTTAATGTTTGCAAAATACCTTACATTTGTTAGCTCATTTAATCTCTACAACAATTTTGTGAGGTAGTTGTTGTTAGTATCCCCATTTTACAGATGAAGAAATATAGTCAAAGTAAGAATAAATGACTTGGCCACAGTCACAGTTATTAAGTACCAACACAGGATTTAAACTTAGGTCTTCTTCCTTATTCAGAGTGCTATAAAGATGTCTCAGAGAAATGAAGATTAAAAACAACCCTGAGATTCTCCAGCTGATAACCAAAGTATATTAACAGACAATTTTCAGATAAAGAAATTGAAACCATTTTTAATCATATGAGAAGGTGCTCTAAATCACTATTAATCAGAGAAATGCAAATTAAGACAACTCTGAGAAACCACTGTACACTTCTCAGATTGGCTAACATGACAAGAAAAGATAATGATAAATGTTGGAGGGGATGTGGGAAAACTGGGACACTGAAGCATTGGTGGTGGAACTGTGAAAGGATTCTGGAGAGCAATTTGGAACTATGCCCAAAGGGCTATTGAACTGTGCTTACCCTTTGATCCATCAGTGTTTCTACTGGCCTTATATCCCAAAGAGATCTTAAAGAAGGGAAAGGGACTCACATGTGCAAAAATGTTTGTGGCAGCCCTTTTTGTAGTGGCAAGAAACTGGAAACTCAGTGGATGCCCATCAGATGGAGAATGGCTGAATAAATTGTGGTATATGAATGTTATGGAATATTATTGTGCTATAAGAAATGACCAGCAGGATGATTTCAGAGAGGCCTGGAGAGACTTACATGAACTGATGCTGAGTGAAATGAATGGAATCAAGAGCATTGTAACAGCAAGATTATATGATGATCAATTCTGATGGACGTGGCTCTTCTCAACAATGAAATGATTCAGACTAGTTCCAATGGTCTTGTGATGAAGAGAACTATCTGCTCTCAGATGAGAGCACAGAGAGCGAGCTGTGGGAACTGAATGTGGATCACAACATAGTATTTTCACTCTTTTTGTTGTTGTTTTCTTGCATTTTATTTTCTTTCTCATTTTTCTCCTTTTTTATCTAATTTTTCTTATGCAACCTGATAATTGTGGAAACATAGAAGAATTGCACATGTTAGATTTCTTGCCAACTAGGGGAGGGAGTGAGGGGAAGGAAGGGAAAAAATTTGGAACAGAAGGTTTTGTAAGAATAAATGTTAAGAGGCAGCTATGTTGTGCAAGTGTATAGAGCACCAGCCCTGAAGTCAGGAGGACCTGAGTTCAAATTTGACCTCAGACACTTAACACTTCCTAGCTGTGTGACCCTGAGCAAGTCACTTAATCCCAATTTCCTTAGCAAAAAAAAAAAAAAAGAATGTTGAAAATTATTCATGCTTATAATTTGAAAATAAAAAGATTTAGGGGGGAAACAAAAGCCCCGCGAGGCCTCTAACCTAGAAATTGGCAAATGACAAAAGATAAATGGTCAGTGGTGATGGAGTTATTTGAAGATAAGCACACCAAGTCACTGTTGGTAGAACTGTGAATCCACACAACCATTTTGGGACAATTTAAAATTATGCAAATGAAGTGATTAAACTGTCTCTTGCAATTTAAAACCAGGATTCCATTATTAGGCTTATATTATACGCTAAGGAGACCAGTGATCTCCTTGGTGAGAAGAATGTCCCTATATTCACAAAATATTTATAGCAGGACTTTTGTGATAGCAAAGAATTAGAAACAAAGTAGAGATGCCCATTGATTAAGAAATGGCTAAATATGATGTGTGGTACATGTATCTTTATCTTTCCTTCTGTCTATTCATTTGTTCCTTTCCCTAAATCCCTTTCCATTTCACTCATCCTTCTTCATGACTCCTTTTACTGGTAATTAAAAGTCTGTTATCTGTGAGACTTTGATTAATCTAAATGAAATACATATATATGTATATATAATACTTTTTATAATTTGTTGAATGCCTCTTGGATGTTGTTGTTCTTGTTTATAAATATATATAGGGAACTCTCAGTGAGAAAATCCTGTCTTCCAATGTAAATCAGCAACTACTCTGCAAATTATAATCTTAGAAAATTTCTTGGGGTATTGAGAGATTAAGTGATATAAGAGAGATAAGCATGATAAACAGAGCAAGTTTATGTCAAAGGGGTTTCTTGAGCCCAGGTCATTTTGACTCCATCTACTACACCACACTTCCTCTTTGAATACTCTCTTCTTAAATTTAAAAAAAAAAAAAAGATGAGTAGAATATTTTAGATTTTTTAATGTAATTTTTTATTTATAAGCCATAGATTTTTTAAGGGGAAAGAGGAAATGTCAGTGGTTTTCTATCAGGAAAAGCTTCTCCTTGGTGATTCTCACCTATACATAGGATTCCCTGCCCATCCTATTGAAAAAAAGCACTATGAGAACAGTAAGTAGCCTAAAATATGTATAATATGCTAAGAATAAAGAACTCAAGTCTCCAGTCTTGGTCCAAAAGATGGAGGTTGGTGATAATAAATATTGTTACCATGGAAACCTCTTCCCACTCCCCTGGTACCAAGGATAGTCAGAACACATGTTTGGTTTCAGTGTGCCCCCATAAAAAAAATAGCTTCTCAAAGAGAAAAAAGAGGTCAGTTCACAAGAGGATCAAACACCTGCAGGCATATATCTTCAAGGAATATGAATAACAGAATTTACTAAGAAAAAAAATTCTTATTCCTTTAGATTTTCCTCTTAGATACTACTATCTCCTCCCAAAAAGTAGCTCCAAATTTGCTAGTGTTCTGCTCTAGGTCTAAGACACTAATGATTTCCCACCTCTATTTAGTCTGAGAAAATAAGATTCCAAAGCTCTATCAGTGACAAGGAAATGTTAACACAAGCTCTGGTATGTTCTTGGGTCCAAGAGAAGCTGAAACAATAAGCAGGTTTGATATATAAAATCATAGACTATTAAAGATGAAAGAGATCTTACAGATGACCTATTTTAAATCTCATTTTATAGAGAAAGAAACCAATTCAGAAATTAGCATTTATTAAGTACATACATTTGCAATACAAAAGTCAAACTAGAAACTAGAAACTAGAAAGTAAGGCTAGAACCTAAGTGAGTCGTCTTTCATTTATGAGATTCAAGATTATATTCACACGGCAAGATCACGATTTTCACAAAAGAAAAAGAAAGAAGCATTTTATTAGATGCCTACTATGTGCCAGACACCATGCTAAGCAGTTTATAAATATCATCTTATTTGATCTTCACAACAACCCTGGGAAGTTCTGTTCTGATCCCTTTTTTTTTTTTTAAATAATTGAGGTACAAAAAAAGTTAAGTAATTTGCATAGTATCACACAGCTGCCAACTGTCTGAGACAATATGTGAATTTAGGTCTGCCTGAAGACCAAGTTCTATATCTACTGTGCCACCTACTGGTCTATCTGATTGAAGGCCATCTAATTCTTCACACTTAGTTAAAATCAACAGACCTCTGATTGAATACTTCCAGGAAAATCAGTGTCAGCTAGCTTGTGAGTGAATTAGTTAATTCAGGGTAACCCACAGCCACAAATCAAACTCCTCACTTTTTGCAGTTACAAAGAACTAGAAAACAAAGTGAATGCCCCTCAATTGGAAAAGGTTAAACAACCATGGTACAAGAAAGTGATTAAACGTTACTGCACCATAAGAAATTATGAATAAAGGGAGGCATAAGATGAACTGATGCAAAATGAATCAATTAATAGTAGGAAATATTCACAATGATTAAACCACTTAAGTGGAAAGAATAAAAACAACAATAAAAACAAAAAACATGGATGCTATTTAATGATAATGAAGGTTGGTCTAGAAAAAAGTATAAGAATTCATTTTCTCCCTTGCAGAGATAAGGGACTATGGATGTAGAAGACTGCATATACTTGGATGTTTTGATTAGTTTAGCTGAATTATTTTTTCTTTTCTTTTTTCATCTTCTTTAATAGGGAAGCTTCTTTACATTGAAAAGAGGAAGGTAATTATTAAGAAATTAAGGTGATATATAAATGTAAAATATCAAAAGATAAACATTTTAAACTGTTGCTCATGTATACTGCTTCTCTCTAGGTTTTCATTTGGCACGTGTTGTGCTACAATTCTCTTTTATTGTCCTGACTCAGTTTCCCTAATTGTCCTCAGTTTCCCTAAATTTTCCTGCCTCAGTTTCCCTGAATTGTTCTGCCTCAGTTCTTAATTGTTTTGGTCAATCCTGCAACACCACCCTTCCCTCCAAATCATGATTCAAATAAGGAGAAAGACCTTCTATCTTAGAGATCATCAGAATGTCGGGTACCTCTCCCCATTCTGTAATACCAATTTATCAGATGTCCCCCATGCCTCCCCCCACCCTGTCAAAACCAGATTCATAGTCCTGTTCCCACTCTCAGCACCCAGACTCCTCCCTTGCCTCAGTCTACCTCCCTATGTCTCAGCCACGTGTATATATGTCATCGAGAACTCACATTGTTTGCTGGATTCTTGGAGATGATAGTAACATTCAGCCCTAGGACCAAACCATGGATCCATTTGGTCCCAGTAAATCTCTCTCATTTAATAAATTATTAAATACTCCTCTAATCTCTATCTTGCCTCAGTTTCTCCGGCATTACAACTGCTTTTTCCTAGTTCACTTTATAACGGTCCAACCTCACTTTCTCAGTCTCTGTTCTTGGCTTACCATCTATAACTCTGAATGCTGTACAAGATTCTGTCTTAAGTCCTCTTCTCTACTCAGTCTCTCTAAGTGGCTTAGCTAGTGTCTATTTGAGCTGTTTTCTCTATGTAAATGAATCCCCTGGTGTATATAATCAGTCCCAGGCTTTCTTCTGAGCTTCAGTCCTGGATCACCAATTGCCTGTTGGATATTTCAAACTATAAGAAGTCCCATGGGTTATATTAAGCTCAGCCTGTTCCAAACTGAATTCATTATCTTTCCCCCTAAATCCTGGCCTTTATTAAATTTCCTTTCCCTTCCCTCTTCCAAGATCTCCACCTTTCCCTCTCCCAGTTTCTGAAATCCACCTTTTGGCATTATCCGGACTCCCACTCTCCCTTATCCTACTTGTCCAATCAGCTACTAAATGCTGATGTTTCTACATTCCCACTTCCTCTCACAGAGATCACTAGTTCAGATCTTCAACATGTCTCACCAAAATTAATTCAAGTCTTACAACTGATCTCCTGGCTTCAAATTTCTCCTTACTCCTAGGTACACTGCTCCCAAAGTAATTTTCCTCAAATAAAGCCTCAATGAATTCCCCCATGCCCATAGGATAAAGAATAAACTTCCCTGTTCAGTTTTTAAAGTCCCACAAAAACTGGCACCAACTTATCTTTTCAGCCTCGTTGTACATTACCCCATTACACGCCTATGATTCAGCCAAATAGTCCTTCTCTCTGTGCCTCACACATGACACTCCATCTCCCATCTCTATGACTTTTGCACTGGCCACCTCCTATGCCTGGATGCTCTCCCTCTGTAAACCTCTACCCACTATCCTTCCTGTGCTTACACAAGGGAAAAGTGGGGACAGAAAGGAAGGCAAGGAAAGGCAATAATAAGCACTATTTAGTGCCATGTGTATGCCAGGCACTATGCTAAATGCTTTATAAATATTATCTCATTTATACAATGATCAATTCTGATTGTTGTGGCTCTTCTCCACAATGAGATGATCCAAGCCATCTACACCCAGAGAAAGGACTGTGGGAACTGAGTGTGGATCACAACACAGCATTTTCACTTCATAACATTCTTCCCTAAATGGCAGAACAGTTTTCTATCTTCCTTCCTTAGTTTTCTATTATTAAAATTCAATTTACTTATGAATTTTACCACCCTAACTCCATAGGCCTGAGAGATCTGTAGAAGCAGAAAAACTTAGCAAGATGAGGTCTCTGAAATCCACAAGAGTAGTGTTGAAGAAAATTCAGCTTTTTGAAAATGTCATGGAAACTGAATGAGTAGAAGGGCTCTTAGAAAGAATTTTTTTCTTCCTTACTTGAGAAAATAAATACTTCTGTATTCAGGTATATAAATAAGAGTGTGGGAGAGTGGAAAGAACATCACTCCTAGAACCAAAGGATTTGAGTAATAATTACAGCACTTCCCACTCTCTAGGTCCTTCAACAGTAAAATGAAGAATTTGCATTCTTCATTTGACAAATTGTCAAAGGTTATGAAAAGTCTTTTCTCCAAAGAAGAAATCCAAGGTGTGTATATAGGTATATATGTATATGCATATGTATGTATTAATTTCAAAAGTTCCAAATCATTAAAAGAAAAATGCAAATTAGAGCAACTCTGAGGTTCACACCTATCAGATTTGGCAAAGATGTCAAAAATGGAAAACAACAAAAATGGAGGGGCTTCCTGAAGCATATTAATGTGTTGTTGGTTGAGCTATAAATTGATCCAGCAATTCTGAGAAATAATTTTGGAACCATGCCCCCCCAAAAAAATCACCAAACTGCACATACTCTTTAACCTAATGGCACTCTTCTGGGTCTATCTTCCATAGAGATCAAAGAAAGAAAAAAATATCCTTATTGTAAAAGTGTGTGTGTGTGACCAATTCTTTTACAAGTAACAAAGAACTGGAAAATAAGGAAATGCCCATACATTGTAAATTACTAAACAGAATATGTTAAATGAACAAAATGAATTTTAGAGAAACCTAGGGAGAGTTATATGAACAAATACAAAGTAAAATATGCAAAACTAGAGTAATTCATATAATAACATTATAAAGGCAAATAACTCTGAAAGACTTAAGTTTGATCAAATCAGACTAAGATTCTAGAAGACCCATTATAAACCATGCTGCATACCCTCTGACAGTGGTGATGGACTCAAAACAAGGAATGAAAAATTTATTTTGCTTGATTTATGCATATTTGTTTCCTGGGTTTTATTTTTTGTTTTCATTTTTTAAGGGGGAAGAGGGAGAGGAAATGAAATAAATGGTTATTAATTGAAAAAAATTTTAAATGAAGAACTTGGTTTAGATAGTCTCAAAAGCTACTTCCAGATCTAGATGCTATGAACCAGTAATTCCTAGAATGTATAATAAGAGAAGGAACAAAGTCAAGTCAGGAGTCTTGGCTGTACTGCCCACTCACCACCTTATGCAAATTTGATAAAGTATATTCTTTGGGTAATGATACCAGTCGCAAAGGCTGAGTTCTCTTAATATTTAGACCTAAATACTCAAATAGTGTTAGGTAATTCAAGCTTTGATGAAGGCGTTGAGCAGTAAAACTAAAGAGAATAGTCTATAAGATTCAGTAAAAATATTTGTATTACTTGAGTATTATACCTCAGAAACCCAATTACTCATTTATATAGGTCAGTCCTTCAGCACAGGAATATGAAGAACAAACCAGAATGTCTTTGACTCAAGCCATTTTCCCAAGAATAAGGTCAAATATAACATCCATTCAATATTCTTACCCCTAATCTGTGTCCCACTCTCAATAAAATGGAAGGTCTTTGAGGCCAGGGGCTGTCTCTTTTTTTTTTTTTTTTTTTTAATTTCTATCCCTAGCACTGAGTATAGTACCTTTTACTTAGTAGAGGTTCAGTAGGAATGTGTTGAATTAAGATGTGAATTATAAGTAAACTATAGAAAGTGAGATAGAAACTTGGGAGAGCAGTTAAGAATTAAGTAGTTTAGGTAGTGAATGGTTAAACTGGACTTGGAATCAAGATAATCTAAATTCAAATTCTCTCTGGAAATCTGGCAGTCACCTGACCTCTCCCAACCAGAATAAATGATAGATGGTTTGCAATGCAGCTCTTTGTTGAGGAAAGGTTTCCATAATGATGAAATTACTTTCTTTGCACATGTAGGATGTAATAATTTCCATAAGTCAAGCTAGAAATGATTGATGTTAATAGAGAACTAAAGTCTTCAAAAATAGTCTCATAATACAATGATTGACAGCACCAGTAAAAAGAGAGTAGAACTCCATCTAGAGAGAGACAGAGAGAGAGAGAGAGAGAGAGAGAGAAAGAGAGAGAGAGAGAGAGAGAGAGAGAGAGAGAGAGAGAGAGAGAGAGAGAAAGAACTTAGACAAACAGACAAAAACTTAATTTTGTTCAAGAACCCTTGATTGAAAGAGCTCAGGTATATGTCAGCTTTTGAAGAAGACACTGGAATAGTTTAGCAATTATTCTCCTAGACATTTGAAAGATTAATAGCTGTTAATGCTTTATAATGTTGTACTACTATTCAGGAAAAAGCAAACAAAAGAAATCTCTCAAATATATTCAGCTATTTTAGCGAATGAGGACTACGGAAAATGCTGTTGCTTTGAGAAACACTAATAATTTCATAGTTTATGAGACTCAGTTTATTCCAAAATCAAACGGAAAAGGGAGAGGAAAAAAGTAAGAAATGGTTCATATCTTATTTAATTTCATCTTGCCAGCAGTTACCCTAATGTTCCTAAAGTCTGAGTACTTAAAAGCTTAAAACTGCTCTAAGACTTTTGAGGCACCATGTTTCAGAATTCCTTCCCACTCTCAAGGAGTCCTTTTAAAATCCTCAAGAATTACAAAGTGAGCTAGCTGATCCACTTCTGATGGACAATGGAAAATTTCATATCAGTGTAAACTAGAATAGTTAGTATCTATGATTGGCTAAAGTATTAATAAACTAGTCAAGGTTCAACATACTTTGTAGTAATTTTTTTTTTAACTTCTACTCCATCAGATCCATTAGCTAATATTGTGAAAATGTTACCTACATAGTCCTAAAGCTCTTACCCAGTCCCATAGATCCAATTAAAAATTAGATTACCTAATCTTGTATCCTAGAAAAAGAGGAAAAGTTTCTAATATGTAGTTTCCTCATAAGTTGGTGTGATTCGGTGAAATCTGAATTAACTAAGGAAAAAAAGATTTGAGTTTTCAAATATATTTATTAAGTAATACATGCCAACTGCATCACAAATAGAAACCAAAAGTTTGCTTGGCACTGGACTTTGGATACAAGGATAGACACTTTTATGCATTAAAAAAATTTAACATAAACCAGGATACAAGATTAGGTAATCTGATTTCTAGTTGGAGGAAAAAATAGGGGCTAAGTTGAGAGGGGGGGAGAGTCAATAGGTACAATTCCCTGAAACCAAAAAAGGCATGCCCCCCCCATTATCCCTAAATGTCTGTATTCTATCAGAGAAACAAGGAAATAATTAACTGATTAACCAATATGGTATGTTTTCAAGTAAGACATATATAAGTTGTACAATTGTAAGAAAATTTTGCATCAGTCTTCAAATCTGATTGGATTTCTGGTCAGCATAATCTAGATCCTTAGTTAAGAGTATCTAAGCAACAGGTGAGCAGCTCTGTAGTACAGTGGATAGAGCACCAGGTCTACTCAAAAAGATCCGAGTTTAAATCTGGTTTCAGACATTCATTAGCTACATGACCCTGGACAAGTCATTTAATCCCTATTTGCTTCAGTTCTTCATCAGTAAAGTGGGAACATACTGGAGAAAGGAAATGGCAAACTACTCCACTATCTTTGCTGTCCATGGGGTTTTCTTGGCAAAGTAGCAGGAAGAGTCCAGCTTCCCAACCATGTAGAGCTAGGTTCAAACAATGTAATAAAGTTTTCTCAGAAAACAGAAACTGGACTTAATCCATAATTGAGTAGAAAAGGCACTGAGCTAGGTCCAGAATTGTGACTATAAGATGAAGTCAGCGTGATTCACTTAATTCCCATGGCTGAGAATGCATTTAAGAAGCACATATTTCCTATAACAAATTATACTATAGCAGCTCTAATATTAACAGAGATATAGGTCAAGATTTTTAGAGATCCGTAGAGGGCAGGAATTCTGAAAAGGTATACTTAAGGCTCAGTATGATTTAATCCTACAAGATATTAACTCAGTGGAATTGATGAGATTAGTTCCCTGGTGATATAATGATTGACTTATACTCAGTATGATGAACTGATTTGATTTTAACAAGTATTTAAGAGGACAGACAAAAGCAATGGCCTCTCAGAGAGGTCTCCTTGTATCATCTCGAATGAGGAGATCCATTCTGCAGGTCTGGGTTGGATCTCCAGCAGCCACCATCAGGTGGCTCCCGTGTATTTATAGCTCTCCCATATTCCAACACTGTAGACTATGGGCAATGGTCCCCCTGATATTGTGTGAGTATTAACAGCCCGAGAAAAACTGAAAAATAAAAGTAATGAATGCATATATTTTCTAAGAAGTGACCAATTCAAGAAACTGGAAACTGAGTGGAGAACACTTGGAGAACAGCTGAATAAATTATGGTATATAAATATTATTGTTCTATAAGAAATGATCAGCAGGATGATTTCAGAGCAACCTGGAGAACTGATGCCGAGTGAAATGAGCAGAACCAAGAGATCATTAAACACGGCAACAACAAGACTATACAATGATCAGTTCTGATGGACGTGGATCTCTTCAACAATGAGATAATTCAAACCAGTTCCAATTGTTCAGTGATGAAGAGAGGAGTCATGTACACCCAGAGAGAGGCCTGTGGGAACTGAGTGTGGCCCACAACATGGTGTTCTCACTCTGTTGTTTACTTGCCTTTTGTTTTCTCTCAGTTTTTTTTTCTTCCTTCTTGATCTGATTTTTCTTGTGTAGCAAGATAACTGAATAAATGTATACATACGTTGGATTTAACATGTTTAACATTGGACTACAAAAAAACATGCCATCTAGGGGAGGGGATGGGGGGAAGGAAGGGAAATTCTGGAACAGAAGGTTTTGCAAGGGTCAATGTTGAAAAACTACCTATGCATATGTTTTGTAAATAAAAAGCTTTAATAAAAAAAGTTACACACACACACACACACACACACACACACATATATATATATATATAGATATATAGATATAGATATATAGATATAGATCTATATATATAGATATATATACATATATATGTATATAAAGTGGCCAATTTAGACAATACTTGGCCTATAACTGTCATTGGCCTCAGCATCCCTCATAGCTATTAAAAACTACTAAATAAAAACAAGCAATGTCATTCATGAAAGATACAAAACCACAGAGAAAGAATATTTTTCTTCTAAGAGAAGCTGGGTCTAGCAGGAGGAATACAAAGAGGCTTGGAGAGACTTACATCAACTGATGCTGAGTGAAATGAGCAGAACCAGAAGATCACTGTACACTTCAATGCTGTATGAAGAGGTATTCTGATGGAAGTGGAAATCTTCAACATAAAGAAGAGCCAACTCACTTCCCAGTTGATCAATAATGGACAGAAACAACTACACCCAGAGAAGGAACACTGGGAAGTGAATGTAAATTGTTCGCACTACTGTCTATCTACCCAGGTTACTTATACCTTCGAATCTAATACTTAATGTGCAACAAGAAAATGGTATTTACACACATATATTGTATCTGGGTTATATTGTAACATATGTAAAATGTATGGGATTGTCTGTCATCAAGGGGAGGGAGTGGAGGAAGGGGGGGATAATTTGGAAAAAATGAATACAAGGGAAAATGTTATAAAATAAATAAATAAATAAATAATAAAAAAATAAAAAAAGAGAGGCAGCAGCAACAGCTGTGGGACATCTAATAAGTATGGTAGTCATCTTTCTCAGTGATACTTTATTCTCAACACATGTTAAATATTGACAAATGGAAGATCCTAGGAAGAAAATAGAAATAAAAGTCAAGAAATCCTTGGCATAGATCAAAGCTGAATTAAGGCCCAGAAATCAATATCTGTCTGGACTTTCCAATTCATGGATCAAGAGAAAGAAATAGTTAAATAAATAGTGGGATAAATAAATGGTGGGAGGTTGGGGCAGGAGGGGTAAAGAGGGGGAGAACTCCTGAAGGAAGATGTTAGCCATATCCAGAAAAAGAATTGTTGAAATTTAATGAATATTAAAGCATACTATGTTTTCCCACTAGGATTAATATGGAAATATGTCTTATATGATTGTACATATATAATGTATATACCAAATTGCTTGTTTTAAGGAGACGGGAAGGGAAAGGAAGGAAAATTTGAGAGTTAAAAATTTTTAAAAGGAATGTAAAACATTGTCTTTACATATATTTAGAAAAAATAAATGCTGTTTTTAAAAAATACAAAAAAAAAAAAAAAAAAAAAAAGAGAGAGAAGCTGGGTCTGCTTCCGAACTTGAAATTGATATAATAATTTTAAATCTTCCCACTGCTTCACCCTCAATCCCAGCAGCCATTGGCCTAACTCAACAATATAAGCTCTCTCTGGTAAGGGAAGATATCTCTATAAAAACATCAATAAGAAAGCATGGTATAAATGTTCAGTCTCAGAATCAAGTTTCGTTTTGTCACTATTTGCCAAGTGACAGTCTCACAAAGGGCCCTCAGTTTCCTCATTTCTATAAGTGTGTTCATTCAAAGGGAGAGGAGAAAAAAGGGGATTTACTAGATTAGAGTTTATTCAATCTACATTATATTAATTTTATGAGCTATTTAACATAAAACAATAAAACTATCTGAATAACAGCCCCAATAAAGTTTACTAAATAAAGAATTGCTTTATTAATACAAAAATGATTATAATTACACCATAAAATAACAAGATATTTAAACAGAGAAGTCATAACACACAGGTGGCATATCAATTTCATCCACAGTTGACAGAAGGCTTGAAGTAGACTCCAACAGATCTAGGAGAGAAAGAGTACAGTTAAGAAAACCTATATGTCTCTGACAAGGCCTCATAAATCACAGCCCTGTTAATAAAATTAAATCTCAACCCTGACCTGAATGTCCAACTGTGACCTTGAGCTTTTAGATCCTGATCACTGTGAAGCCTGCCTTTTAGGAGCATAAACAGAAGTCTGCTTCTCAAGAACCTATGTCAAGCCTTAAAGTCTTTCTGAAGCACCTATACTATCCTGCCCCTCAAATTTAATTGTATTCCTCTCTTTATCCATAACAAGCAGATGGATTTATACTAATGAAAATTACAGTACTAGAAAATATTTCAAAAAGCTCTGATCTCCACCAGTGCTCCCTACACTGATGCACTTTGCCCTACCTTAGAAAGACTTTATGCGTTGCTATTGCAAGGATTTGTTTCTTTATTCATAATTTAATTTGGCACCTGGTGACCAGCCTTTGGGTGATAATCTTCTCAGCACTTCTCTGCAGAACAAGTCCTCAAACAGCCAATGGGGCACTAACCTTACCAGAACCTGCTTGGGAGAGCCTGTCACAACCCGTGCCCAACCAGTAAAACAACAACCAGGCTGTGGGAGGGAAGGAACCTTAGATGACCTTGAAGCTCAACCCTCTTAGTTTTCAAAATGAGGAAATAGACTTAAGTGACTTGCCCAAGGTCACTCAGCTGCTAAGAAAGTAGACTGTTTGATTCCAAACTCCAGGGTCTTGACCTCTTGTCCTCAAAGAAGGAATTGGATCAGTGTAATAACAGCAGGCACCAAAAAATACTCATTACAGCTGGAAAATAGGTCTGAGCTAGTAAAACAATTTCAGTTTTCAATAATAACTCCATTTTCCATCTCCAAATTTTACAACCTGTTCCCAATGCCTGTAATTCTATCACTCCTCATCTCTGCCTCCTAGCTTCCTTGGATTCCTGGAAATCTTACCTAAGCACCTTCTGCAAAAAAACTCATTCAGTTTTCCTTTAATGCCTTTCCTCTAATAGTAATCTCTATTTATTTTGTATATATTCAGTTTTCTATAATAAGGAAAGATTATGACCTTTGCATGCCATTCTTTGCTATTGCCAAGAGGCCTTTCTTTCTATCAGCTTGAGGATGCTCTCATCTTAGCCAAGAAGAAGAAGAATTAGAAGAATTTACACCGTGAATCGTTGATATTTCAAGAAAAAAAAAAAAAATGACAATCAGTAGTTGCTTTCTGGTTTAATCATACCTCAAGATATCACTCCTGATTTTAATCTTGAATTGAGAGTTGCCAAAATGGCTTATCTTTTTTAACCTAGCAGCTTATCATTGAGGCCTTTTAATGGAAAGTCTTTCCCTACTGATAAGCTGTTTATTTTTGTCAGATTATTTCATTCCCTAAAAATGTGACCTGTACAACTCTTTCTTCTTACTGCATACAAGTGTCCTAAAACAGGAATATCTAATCGCTTACTATCCCTAAGTAGAATAAGGAAAAGGAAGGAAGAGAGTGGAAGAAATCATAAGTGATAACTTACCAGACTCCCACGTCATAGAAGGCAATAGCACAGGTGAAGGTGGAAGTTCTACAAGTTTTTCAAATGACTTTTCCGTTTTAAGCATCAGGAGGGGAACACCATTCAGTGGCAGATTTGCAAGCTGGTGTTCTTCAGGTACGTCAAAACTCTCAAATTCTGTTTAAATGATAAGCCCCTCTATTAATTCCAGGTATTTCAACCCTCTTCTTAAGAGCCAAATGTGTTTCCCTTATATTAAGACCTTACTTTTTTTTTAAACTGGGAAGAAATATTTATAAATAAAATTAAATTTGTCATTTATATAAAGCATATTGTCTGGCACACAGCAGGACCTTAGTCAAATATCTGCTAATTGACTAGACTTTTTTCCAAAAATTCAAAGAATCTTCTCAAAAAGAGCAGACTGTATAGACATTTCTTTCTCTCCAACACAACCACCACCTTGATGCAAGCCCTCATCACCTTACCCTTGGCCTACTGCAACAACCTTATGGTTAGTCTCCCTCATCTTTCCTCATTTCAATCTATCCTCCCTTCAGCTGATCTTCATAAAGTCTGAACATGTTCCCCTCTGCCACTTTCTCACATTCAATGAAGTCCAGTGGCTTCCTGTTATCACCGGGATCAAGTATAAAATGCTGTTTGGCTCCATAACCTAGCCCCTTCCTGCCTTTCCAACCTTCTCATACCTTATTTTCCTCCATATTCTGTGATCCAGTATCACTAGCTCCCTTGCTATTCCTCAATTTCCTCATTTCCCAACTCCAAATTTTACAACCTGTCCTTTGAAATTCTATCCTTCCTCATCTCTGCCTCCTGGCTTCCTTGGATTCTTGCAAATCTTGCCTACGCACCTTCTGCAAGAAATCTCATCCAGTTGTCCTAATCTTAGTGCTTTTCCTCCGAAACTATTCTCAATTTAACTTGTATATATCTTGTTTGTATATAGCTTTTTGAATGTTATCTGCCTTATAAGAACACAGACCGGTTTGGAGAAGGTAGGTAACTTTCTTTGAAGGCATTTAATAAATGTTACTAACTCCCTCCTTAAAATTACCTAGGAAGCATTTTCAAAAAGGATTTACCCCAGCAACCATACCTTATACACAGTAGATACCAAATACATTTGTGGAATAAATAAAAGACCTTAAAATATGACAAGCCATAGGTCATAACTATATCTAGGTAGTGACTCACAGTTAAAATGAAAACACCCTAGAGAAGCCAAATATACTCATAACAAATGTTAGGTAATAAAGAATGCATACTACCTAGTGGGTTGAAGGGAAAGAAATTTTCTATTTCTGGACATGTTTCATTTGAGAACGGAACCGAGGTTTTTTCTGTGGCAATCTTTTCAGTCATCTAAAGAAGAAAATATACAGAATTTGTTAAGTCAGACATCACTTCCCATCTATTCTCACATGTGAGATGATTAAGAGTATAAATTATTATGACTAAGCTACCAAGCTTATACTTAGAAAATTTTATGCTAACTTTAAAACAATTCTAGCTTCTTTATGTGTCATTATAGTTCAAAGATAAAACTCAGCATATTGTTCTGGTAGCATAACTCAATCTTTACTAAGAATAAAAAATACTGAGTCCTTAGTCTTTACTGGTTATATGTCAATACATTTTACTAGGAATGAATATTGAAGTCAATTTAAAAAACAGTCCATTCAATTATCTGCACTAGTGGAGGGAGAACACTGATATGAATAATCTAAAATAACAGATAACACCAAAAGTTGGTTTTTAAACACATCATGATTTTCCAGCAGGTTTATAATCCTAATTATATTTTGTTTAGTTAATATTAAAATGAGTTTGCATTTTTTGAGCACACTTCAAATATGCAAGGGAAGAAAGTGCTACAAATATTTCAAATGGATTCTGTCTTTTAACTGATTATAATGTTTTATCATTTTATTTCTCTTTATTTGATGGCTCCTAATCCAGTACTTCATCCTCACTATGACCTTTAATCCTTCTATCCCTCAGCTCTTTCCTAGGTCATCATCCCTTCACTAGCTACCATCTCCTTTCTTCCCTTGGTGAACCAGTTCCAACTCTATACCAGAATCTCTCAGTCCTTTAACCCATCACTGATCATGCTTTTATAAGTCTCAATTTTGGATGCTTTCACCATTCACTGCCTTTACTCTGAGATTCATATGCGGCCAAATGGAATTAGAGAAAAACTTATGTTGATGGGTCTACTACAAACATATTCTGCACAATCTCACTTGGGCTCCCTACATAGCTCCCTAATTCATTTTCCCACTCACCACAGTGTTTCTTCTAAACCTTTCTTCCTTTCTCAATCCTTCTATGGCACCCCCTTTTTCCCCCTCTTCTCTCACCTGAAGACTTGGACTTTTTCTTCACTGAGAAAAATCAAATTTGTTTACCATTCACTCAATTCTCTCCATTTCATTTCACATCACTGAATTGTCTTCCTCCATTACCTTCACATATTCCAGGGGAAGAAATGGCTCCTTCTCCTTACCAAGGCAAGTTCCCCACCTGAACCCTTGACTCCACTCCATCGTGCCTTCCCCAACATGTTACCTCCCTGCCATCATCCCCGCTCTCACTAAACTCCTTGAGAAAGCTGCCGACAATTTGTGACTCCATTTCTTCTCCTTGCTCTCTTCTAAATCTTCCGACTTCATTCAAAAACAAAAACAAAACACTTTCCAATGTCATTAATTGCCCACTCATGGAACTTTTCTCATTTCTTATCCTTCTCAACCTCTCTGTAGCCTCTGACAATGTTATTCACTCTTCTTCTTTTTATTTGATTCTCTAGGTTTTTGTGACATTACTTTCTCTAAATTCTTTTCCAACTTCTGTAATGGCTCCTTTGCCAGATCATAATTCAAATCACTGACATCATAGGCATCCCTCAAGGGTCTGTGGACCCTCCTTTCCCTCTATACTATTATGCTATTTCACTTGGTGATTTCATTGACTACCTATGGTCAAGTACCTTCTCTCTCTAGATGACTTTCAGATCTATTTATAAAGTGCTAACTTCTCTCCTAAGCTCCAGTCTCACACATCACTAAATGCCTACTGGATATCTCAAACAAAATACCCCAAGGAAAAACTAATTCAACATGTCCAAAATAAAGCTCCTCTTTTCTCCCAAATCTTCCCTTCTTCCCAACTTCTCTATTACTGTTGAAGGTATGAGAAATGGTAGATACATTTCCATGGAGAAATTTTAAAAAAACAGAAATCTAAAAACAGAAATAGTCCAGAAAAGGTGAGCAGGGAAGCGCCTGAAGCCAGCTGATACTGGGTAAACTGGATAGAGCTAATCATGTAGCCGAAAAAGCTGAAAATAGGACAAAAGTCATAACAAAGCTAAAGCAGGCATGATTAATTGCTTTATACATTTTAACTTCTCCTCCCAGGAGAAGCTAAGGCTCATTTTGATGGTCATACAATATATGCAACAGGAAGGGGGATGTGTTAAGGAGCATATGTTGTAGGAATTGAGGAAAGAATGTTAACTTCATTATCCCAAGTCATTGGGGAGATGAGGGACAGACTTGCCACAGGGAAAAGAGATAGGGCTATGCTCTTGCCTCTGTAAAGTTGTTGCTCATTCTGGAGTTTCACACTACTTCCTACAGGGACATATTAAAAGTTTAAACTGATTCACTCATCCTGAGTTTGTTCATTTACTGCACCCTTACTGGGGTTCAGAATTTTGTTTCCAACAAAGGCACCCACCGTCCTGCTGCCCAAACCAAGTCAGCCACCTCAGTTTCATTCTTAACGTTTTCTCACATTCACTCCACATGTCCAATCTGTTGCTATGTCTTCCTGTTATTTCTACTTTCACCACATGTCTCATAAATATCCCTATCTGTCCACTCACTGTTGTCCCCTGACACAAGCTCTCCTCTCCCATCTGGACCACTGCCAAAAATCTTTGCTGTGCAGAGCTGTTCATTCTACACACCTTTACCAAAGTGCTCTTCCCAAAGTACAGATCTGACCACATAATTCTCCTATTCAATAAATCCTACATCTGGAATGCTCTCCCTCCTCACCTAATTCTCCTGGTTTCCTTCAAGACTTGGCTCAAATTCCAACTCAGTTATATGCCTTTGCCAGTCTCCCCCCTGACTTCTCTCCAAGATTCTCTCACATTTACAATGTATTTATCTTGGATGTGAGTAGCATGCTGCTTGAGGACAAGAATAATGTTTTTGCTTCTTTTTTTTATGCCCTGTGCTTAGGACAATGCCCAATAAGTAATAAGCCCCTTTTAAAATGTCAGTTGATTGACTAGAGAGAAAATAGGTAGATTCCCATCAACTGGCGAAATGGCTAAATAAATTTTGGTACTTAGCATAACAGAATATTATTGTACTATAAATACGATATCATGAATATAGAGAAGCATGGAAAAATATATCATCCAGAGCCTCCATTCTCACAGATGTCTAAAGAAATATCATCTTGAAATACCAAAAATCTAGCTTACATTTTTGGCTGTGAAGTTTTGCCCTTTCTGTTTGAGAGGTCCTTTTCTCTTCCCCACCAAGTTTTCCTTTTCTGTCGTCCTGTTGACAGGCCCCAAAGCCTTTCTGACAGATTTGGATACAGTTGGAGTTGCAGCAAACACTTTGCCAGCCTTGGGAGTTGAAATCTGAGCTCTTCCAGATAAGGCTTTGATTGCTGAAAAAAACAATTGTGATCAGAATCCCCTACTCTGGAATAACTACACCAAGTTATGCTGTTGCCCAATACGTGAAACTTCCACTGTATATACGCTCTTGCCTCTGCAACAGTGACCCTGACAATTGCTTTGGGATTATTTCAAAATGCCAAAACTCAAGATTTTCTCCTCTTCATAAAGTTATCTCGATAAATGGCTTATCAAAATGGTATTTGGTTAATCCAAGCACAACGGTTATTTTATAATGAATGCCCCAGATTGTGTACATAGCAGGCCTCAGGGAAGGGCTAACTATTAAGAGATACATTTAAAGATATTTCTAAAAACACATTACTTAGAATAGACATCAGTACAATAAGAAGGTATAGATTCCATGGTAGTTATATGAACATGATATGACCAGTGGAAGCATATAATGTAATTTAAACTTATTAAAGTCTTTGTTCCAAAAAAATAAATAAAAATTGGGAGCCCTATTTAGCTCCCTACCCCCCCCCAAAAAAAAGTGGGGAAGATACTCACCCATAGGAGTAAGGGAGTCTATTACTGATACTGATTAAAACAGAAGAGAAAATCCAGACCAAAGGAAAGGATGCAGAGATGCAGATACATTACTCTTATTTGTTGAGCAGTATCAGATATCCATTGTCATTTGACAACTGCCACTTTGATAGAATTTGAAGTCTGGAAGTAAAATTCCCCCTTCTTTTTGTTTTTTCCTTTATTATTCTAGATATTTTATTTTCCAAATGCATTTTATTATTATTTTATCAAGTTTTATAAAGTATCCTTTTAATAATTTGATCAGCATAGCATTAAAGCTATAAATTTACAGTATTATCATTTTTATTACATTGGCATGACCCAATCATGAGCAGTGAATATTTCTTCAGTTATTTAAAAGATTCTTTAGTAATAAATGTTTTATAACTAAATCTAAACAAAATTTTTGTATAATTTAATAAATTCATTCCCAGATATTTTATGCCCTTTGGGATTTCCTTTTTTATTATGCCTCTTGGATTCTGTTATTCTATATAGAAATGCCACTGATTTCTAGGGCTCGTTTTTGTAGTTAGCCGAAACTATAAATTGTCTTGATTAGTATCTTTGCCGGTCCCCTAGAATTTGCTAAGTAAACCATGAGGATGCAGACACATTTTTTAAAGTACATACACCTTATACAACTTCCACGGCAGCCCTTCAGAAGTGAAAATTTTATTCACAACAATCCTGCACGCCCATCAGAATCCAGTAAACTTACACTTCAGCCTGTCTTTAGGTGCCACATGAGAGCCTGGTTCTCCATTCTCCTTATCGACATAGATTAGAGTCGCCATTCTGGATTACTGTAGAGGAAAAAATACAAAGAGGGCAGCCCCCTGTAGCGGAGAAGTCAAATGGTCCAAGCCCAACAGTAACTGTGCTTCAATCCTTACTTTAACTACTGGCTAAAGCTGACAATGGGGCCCTACTCTCCTCATCTGGGGCATGAAGGGATTTTAATGAGATGATCTTTGAGTTCCCTTTCAGTTCTTTTAACTATGACTCATAAATGAATGAAAAAGCACTTACTAAGTACTTTCCATAAGAGTAGCACTGTGTTAAGAAATGTATCAGACAGAAAAGTAGGCCAGAGCCTGTCCTCAAGAAACTCACATTCTAATAGGGAGAGGAGGCACATATAAGGAGTTTCTGGTACAAGCCAGATGGAAAGGCCCAGTGGTACTTGCTATGCAGTGTTCGAGCAGCAGGACCCCTTAGGAATTCTGGGCCAGTGGTCTTCAAACTTTTTAAATAGGGGGCCGTTCCCTGTCCCTCAGACTGTGAGAGGGCTGGACTAGAGTAAAAACAAAAGCTCACACTCTGTCTCCGCCCCTCAGCCCATCTGCCATAACCTGGTGGGCCACATATACGTCCTCAGCGGCCACATCTGGCCCGTGGGCCGTAGTTTGAGAATCCCTAAACCCTTACCAAGTTCTCACACTTTCAAATACAAAGCAGCAGCAGTTCCCAGAGACCTGGGCCAGCATTTAGTGAGTACGCAGGTTAATAAACTAGAATCATTTAAATCAGTAAGTAGGAATTGGTTTTTGCTCCCACCAGTACCCGTTTTACAGAGTAGGCTCTCAAACATTTGTGAAGGTCAGCCAAGGAAAAGAGCTGAATTCAAAACCAGAAAAGTGAAGAATCCAAAGCCAGGACTGCTTGGTACCCTTATTCAATTCCAACAAGGAGATAGGGACTTTCTGATTTCCTTTCTTCTCTCTTAAGCCTCCTGCTCAAGAAATCCACCATATCAATGGTCTCCCCCTCATTAAAAACTCTTCCCTGAGGGCAAAGTCAGGGAATATAGTTATGAATATGCTAGATGCTTATGCTGAATGGCCACAGTCTATTTCTACTGTTTCTTAAAGGGAAAAGTGGTATAGTATAGAGAGAGAGAGGTCTTCCTCAAAATCAGGAAGATCTGGGTTCAAGTCCTACCTGTGGAACATTGGCTAAAGAGCCCTGGGAAAAGTCACTTAAATCTTCAGTGCTCTAAGCAATGTTACAGAGGAGGTACAGACTTGCACTGGTAAAGGGATTATCACCTCCCAGAAGTTCCCCATCCTAATGAAATCAGAGGTTGCATCTGCATCCCTGAGAAAGAGCACTGAAATTAAAAGCAGAAAACCTGGGTCCAAATTCCAGCTGTGTATCTGCCTGACCTCTTCAGAGGTCAGTTTCCTCCTCTAAGATTCAAAGGCCAGGACCAGAGGCCCCAAGGAGGGGGGAGGGGGGCTCTAAATTTGATCCCAAGGGTAAACTTTTCCGCTTGGCATTTAAGCCCCTCACAATCAGCTTCCAGCACATGTTTTTTTTCAGGTGCATACATTACTTCTCACAGTGGGTACTAAGGCACAGCCAATCTGGTCTTCTTTCTCACATTCTACAGCTCCCTCTCCTCTATGTTTTTGCATAGGCTGTCCCAGGTGCTGGGATTCATTCCTTCTTCCTCGTCCCCATCTGCCTTTGCTCATCTACAGAGCTCCCTGCCTCAAAGGACCTTTCTTTATTTTTATTTATTTCTTTATAGCACTATATGGTTTGCAAAGCTTTTTACATATGGCATCTCATTTGATCCTCACAACAATCCTGAGAGGTGGGTACTGTTATCCCCATTTTACAGATGAGGAAACTGAGGCCTGCCCAGTCACAGGACAGTGTCTTAGGCCCCTCCTGACGCTAGGTCCGGCTCTGGGCACCCGGCTGCCTGTCACTGATCCCGGAGCTTTCCGCTTCTGCATTACTTAAAACTTGATTAGCGAGGCAGCGGGGATGGAGGGCCCTGACACCGGTCCGAGCCCTGTCTCCGACACCCACCCTTGTAACTTAACAGGAAGCACAGTCTGTGTCAATTACTTGCAGAGAAGATGCCAATCAGTACTGGTAGAAGTCTCCTGCACTAAGCAAACCGGCGGTTCCGGTAATTGTAGCATAGATTTAACCCTTTACTGCGATAAGCCTTATGACAGTTTATTTCATTAATTTATGCATGTGACTCATGCTTCCCAAGAATGTAAACTCCCAGTTTGCTTACTGGGTCTATATACACTCAGAGCCTAGCACTCTCTGTGGCACACAGTAGGCGCTTAATATATGGGCCGGCTGCCGGGGGTGGCAGGCTGCCCCGAGAGCGCGCCGCTCCTCAGCGCAAGCGCAGCCTAGAGTCCCGGGAGTCTCCGGGAGCCCGAGCGCTCCCAGACAGTCCGGGGGCTCAGATCGCTCGCGTCACTCTCTCTGCCTCCACGGCCGCCCGGGCGGACACGGTCGGCGGCTCAGCCGTTTCCTCGCATTCTACCTCCCAGCTTCTCTTCGAGGGCCTGTTCTGAGGCAAGCCCCCGGCCTGCGTCCGTGTCCCCACCTCCAAACCTAGCGACCGGACTCAAGCTTCCGTCTCCCCTCCACCCCAGGCCCACTACTCACGTGGAGCCCTCACCGTCAGCTGGGCCGAAAAACAGAGCGGAGCCAACCACCGAGCCGCCCCACCGCAGCCGTTAGCAGCCTAGCTGGCCTTGTTTTCCCAAGACTGTGTTTAAACTGGAGCAAGCGCCCTCATTGGCTCTCCGGCATCAGGGGCGGGGCGAAACCGCCGAATGAGCCAATGAGAGAGCCCTCCCAAGTCCGGCCAACTTTATAACAGGGGCAAGAGGAGAGAAAAAAAACTCTTGCGGGATCTTCTTCATAGAAGGAAACTGTGCCTGCACCCGGAAGCCATGAAATCTGAAGTTCAAATCCTACCTCCTATATCCAAGCAGGCTTTTAATGTGACATCACTGAGCATTTAAAAAAATATGTTGATAATTGTATTGTAATATAATTCTGTTCTTTTGTTAGTCTATATATATGCATATATGTGTGTGTGTATTTTTTCCATGCATTTAAAAACATTATTTTAAGAAGGAATCCACAGGCTTCATCAAACTGACAAAGTCGTCCAAACCTATGACCAACTATATGAGCCTGGACAAGGTCCCTTAACCTCTTGGATCCAGTTTTTCCTGTAAAAATTGTCAAAAATATGTTGATAACTATTGCAGTATAATTGTGTCCCTTTGCTAGTATATATATATATATATATATATATATATATATATATATATATATATACATATATATATATACATACATATATATATGCATATATATATGTATACATATACATATTTTTTTTTAATTTCATGCATTTAAGGACAATATTTTAAGAAGAGACTGCCTAAGGGCCAAAAGATCATTATGTACTTCAACAACAATACTGAAGGCTTGAACAACAAGCCTAAAGAGGGACACAGTACAAAAACTTTCTTTAAAAACAGAGAAGTTGAACACTTTAAATGATTTCCAAAAATTAATAGGAGATATCCAATGGATGTGTCCAGTGTTAGGCTTAACTACCAATCAACTGCAACCTCTATATGACATTTTAAGGGGAGACAGTGCTTTAAACTCACCAAGCCAGCTTACAAAAGAAGCACAAGAGGCTTTGAGAGAAGTTGAACTGGCTTTATCCAATGTGGTTGAAAGAGTCACTCAAAAACCCTTGGAAATGTCAGTTTTTGCTACAAAAGAAGCACCCACAGCAGTCAAGGAGACAGTGTGATTGAGTGGGTGAACCTCCCAGCACAATCAGAACAAAGTCTTACTCCTTACCCAGTGCTTGTGGCTAGGATTTTATTAAAGGCTATTAAGAGAGTAATGCAATTATCTGGAATAAGTCCTGAAAAAATATACACATTCTATACTAACGCACAAATTAATGTATGCTGTGAGACCATCCCAGAATGGCAAATTTTATTGGCCGCAGCTCCAAATTTTGCACATGGATCTCCATTAAAGATAACCCGGCTACTACATAATTGGCAATGGATTTTTGAAGAAAAGGTTTCTAAGGTTCCTCTTAAAGGACCAACAATTTTTACAGACGCCTCCAAAGAAAATATTTGTGCTGCATATTCTCATGATTTAACCATAAAGAGAGTAATCAGGACTCCTTTTCAGTCCACTCAACAGAATGAATTATTTGCTATCATGCTAGCTCTTATTACCCAGGAGACGTAAATATAATTACTGATTCAGCCTATTCAGTAGGTGTGGTACAAAGAATTGCCACAGCCCAAATAAAATTTGCAGCCTCTAATATTTATCAGCTCTTTAAGGAACTTCAAGAGCAAGTGAGAAAGCATCCAGGCAAGATTTGTATCTTGCATGTCCACTCACATAGTGGACTTCCAGGTCCTATTTTTGATGGAAATTCAAAAGCAGATAGCCTTCTAACTATGTTAGCCAGTAGTCCTTTATTTCAAGAAGCACAAGAATCTCATTCTAAATATCATCAGGTTGCTCAAGCTTTACATTTACAATTTGGAATCACAAGAGAGGAAGCTAGGAGCATAGTAAAAGACAGCTTGTCTTCCTTTCCACGCTCCTACACTCTCTCCAGGGAAGAATCCTCGTGGTTTGAGACCCAATGAAATCTGGCAAATTGATGTGACCCACTATAAAACTTTTGGTCGTCTGTCTTTCATTCACGTGGTAGTAGACACCTTTTCAGGATTCACTTTTGCAGTGCCAACAGCAAAAGAGACAGCCCAAGTAGTCACTGAATTCCTTATCCAAGCATTTGCAATTATGGGTGTGCCACAAGAAATAAAAACAGATAATGGACCTTCATATAGTTCTAAACATTTTGCGCACTTTTGTGCGCAGTATAAGATTTTACACACTGGGGGCAGCTAGGTGGTGCAGTGGATAGAGCACTAGCCTTGAATTCAGGAGGACCTGAGTTCAAATCTGGTCTCAGACATTTAACACTTCCTAGCTGTGTGACCCTGGGCAAGTCACTTAACCCCAGCCTCAAAAAAAAAAAAAAAAGATTTTACACACTACTGGAATACCTTTTAATCCGCAAGGTCAGGCAATAGTAGAGAGAAGAAACAGAGACATTAAGACACTCCTCCAAAAACAAAAGAAAGGGGGAGCCACAGGTAGCCCTAGGGAACTTCTAAATTTAGTTCTCTATACCATTAATTTTCTAATTTTTGACAAAGATGCACTGGCTCCGGCAGACAGGCTTTATAACCCACCAGAAGGGCAGTGTCCAGTGTGAGCAGCTCCACTGTCCTTAGATAATCGCCAGGTGATGTGGAGAGATCCACAAAGTGGTGAATGGAAGGGACCAGATAGGTTAACTGCCTGGGGGAAAGGGTTTGCTTGTATTTCAACAGTAGGAGAAGGAATCAGATGGGTGCCAACGAGTCGTACTTGCCTTGTCCATTGGAGAGAGACAGAAAAAGAGAAAGACCTCAAAACAAAGGAGAAAAATCTAAGAAACATCTGACACTGAAAGAGCATGGCTAATAAGAAGACTGTTAAAGAACTTTAGAAACCAGCAGGAATCATTGGATTTCCTAACACAAGATGAGACTAATGGACAATGGACTTATGGACATTTATAAATTCTCAATTTATGATTATTTGATCATGTTATTTGTTACATACTTCTAGTATGTACTATGTTACTATGTTATTAGGTTACTATGTCTTTATATAATCTATGTAATTATGTGTAATGCCTCCCATATTGATGGATTTATGTTTCAAGGTCATGACCACCCTATGTTCTAAATCAAAAGAAAGGGGGGGGGGGATGTTAGGTTCTTACTAAGTGCTAATGACATAATGAGATACTAGGTTTTTACTAAGTGCTAAGTCGGTACTTGACAGTTCTCTAGTTCGGGCCTTTCCTGGGAGTTTTACTTGTGAATTCCTGGGGAGGAGCTTGCGTGCTTAGGAGGAGCAAGTTCATTGGTTGAAGTAATTTTTTCCCAGAAGCCCTTGCATTATCCCACGCCCATTCTCTGGGAGGATAAAAGAGGGCGGCACTCCAGAGATAGAGAGTCTCTGTTCTAGGTCAGAGTTGTGGCGGCTCTCTGAAGGAAGAAGTCTCTCCTTTAGACCAGAGAGCAATCGGCAGTTTCTGGAGACAACAGCACGTTACATATGATGATCAATTCTGATGGATGTGGCCCTCTCCAACAATGAGATGAACCAAATCAGTTCCAATAGAGCAGTAATGAACTAAACCAGCTATACCCAGTGAAAGAATTCTGGGAGATGACTATGAACCACTACATAGAATTCCCAATACCTCTATTTTTGTCCGCCTGCATTTTTTATTTCCTTCACAGGCTAATTGTACACTATTTCAAAGTCCGATTCTTTTTGTACAGCAAAATAACTGGACATGTATACATATATTGTATTTAATTTATACTTTAACATATTTAACATGTATTGGTCAACTTGCCATCTGGGGGAGGGGTGTGGGGAAGGAAGGGAAAAGTTGGAACAAAAGATTTGGCAACTGTCAGTGTTGTAAAATTACCCATGCATATATCTGGTAAATAAAAACTATAATAAAAAATAAATTAATTAATTAAAAAAAAAAAAGGGGGACTGCCTAAAATCTATGACCAACTATATGAGCCTGGACAAGTCCCCTTAACCTCTCAGTTTTCCCTGTAAAATGAGGGAATTAAACTAGATGGTCTTTAAAGTCCTCTCTAAATCAAAATCCCCCTTTAACTTTCTAGCCTTTCAAACATATGGGTAACTAGTTATTGAATACCTGCTGTACACTCAACACCTTCCCAATTCCAACCTCCTCTCCCTTCTGATTGAAGGGCCACAGGGTGGAGCACTAGATCTGGACTCTGCAGCTAACTGCACTTTCCCTCGGAGCTCTTCCTGGTTTGAACTGATGATGCCCTGGGTTTCCCAGCCCCCATTACCTACCCACCACCCCAGACCCCTTTCCAGCTTCCTTTTGTGTATCTTCATTGGATTATAAATTCCTAAAGGGATGGAATTTTTTCTTATTTCTAACTCCAACTCAATATAGTGGCTAGCACAAGTAGGTACTTAATAAATATGTTTGGGGCAGGGGGATGTAATTGAATTGAATTACTATGTGCAAAGTATTGTGTTAAACATAAAATTTATAGGATCAATTCAGAGCTGCAGCTGAGGTTTCTCTGAGGACATCTAGTCCAGTCCAATCACTATATATGTGTATGTATGTATGTATGTATGTATATATGTATGTACATAATATATGTACATATAATATATGTAATATAAATAATATATGTAGAAAACTGAGACTACAAGGTTGATTCCCTTAAAATCCCCCTATTAAGAACAACAGAATTCCAAATCCAGCACTGTTACATAATATGTTCTTCAGTCCTATCACCATCATGTCCACTGCCTTCTGTACTGCTCCAGTGTGTCACTACCCTACCTAAAAGCAAGAACTAATTACATTACTGTGTATGAGGGTCTAACCTGGGCAGATTATATCGTATCCTTCTGAATATTGCATCTTGTTTCTATACAGGCAAAAACGAAGTTGGTATTTCTTTTTTTTTATTATTGACTCATTGGACTTATTTTACTTTTCGTTTCACTAAAAGTGAAAGTCTTTAGAAACATGTATGTTTGCACACACACTCATAGTTGTCCAGTCACAATTTCCCTATACTGAACTTGTGTTGATGCGGGATGGGAAGAGTATCCAAATGTAGGATTTTATATTTATCCCTAAACATTTAATCTTATAAATCAATCAATCATTAATAAGATTTTATTATGCATATACAATTTGCTATTAAATTCAGTGCACTCTTACCTCTTCTAGATCTTTTGGGATAGCAATTTGGCCATCCAACCCATTAGACTCCCTACTAGCTTCTTGTCATCCATGAATTTGATAAGGCGAGCATATATCCCATTATCCAAATTAATTCATAAGTTTAGGTTTTTAAGGGCTATTCACTCACATACTTAAATGGATTTGTGCTGTCATTCATAAGAATGTTCCCTATAGTGAAGCAAAGCAAAACCCATCAGCATTCTCTTATCTACTGCAATTCACACCTATGTTATCCCAAAGATCTTTCACAGAGAATTTAGCCACTATTCCTGGGGGCTTCTTTTAGTTGAAGGATTCTGAACCATATTTTTGTTATGGATTCTAGTTGTACTTGAGGGAATACCAAGGCCCCTCTGTTAGAACAGTATGTGTAATGAATTATAATGAAATACATAGGAAATATTCAGCATATGGGAAAATATATAAGGACATAGGAAATAAAATTAAATACACAGGAAAATCCTAAAAATATGAAGGAAAAATACAAAAGAAAGCAACTATTTTGAAATATTGTTATAAAAGATTTTTTTAAGAAATTCACAGACACTACCTTAAAAATTACTGTTCTAGGAGCAGCTAGGTGGCACAGTGGATGGAGCATCAGCCCTGAAGTTAGGAGGACCTGAAGTCAAATCAGATTTCTGTGTGACCCTGGGCAAGTCACTTAATCCCAATTGCCTCAGCAAAAAATAAAAAAATAAATAAAAATAAAAATTACATGTCTAAGCCTTTTTATATTTTATAGGCATCAATCTCCTATTCCAGCAGTCCATCTGTTTATTCCCCTTCACTCTTACCACTCATGTGGTCCAATTCATTTCCCAATATTACATCTCTCTGATCATATGTACTGATTACTAACTCAATAAGCTGGCTACCAAAAAAATGGTTTTCTATTCATTAAGCTTTCCAGGTATAGACTTTTAAGCCAATATTTTTAATACAATTTTGGACAATCTTTTGGAGCTCAAAGCAATCAGAATAAGCTTATTCACAAATGGTAGTGTCTAGAGAATCTCATCATTTATAGAGACTCTCATTTAAACTCTCTTTTGGACATCCTCCATGAAAGTTTCAAAGATCTTTGATGTACATATATTCATTTCCTTCATATAGTCCTTAATCTATTTCCTTAACATATATCTAATATCAAGCAAGGCATATCTGACATTAATAATCAAAGGATAGTTAAATAAAATTACTTCTTTAGTTGTACTTGTTAAAAGGTCCCTTCCACTACTTTTGTATAATATGATTCGTATTCATGTCTATTCATATTAATGCTCTAAGACCCTATTAATGCTTTTATCTCCCTGAATTTCCTCCCCTTGTACAGCTGCTATGCTAATCACATAATACTACACTGTAGTGATGGGAGAGAGCAATGTGAAATAGAAACAGGATAAAATCAGGAAAATACAATAAAAGAAAACACTCAACACCATGCCCAGAATATATTTACCCTCTTAACATCCTGTTTATGTACTCAATCCTTCTCCACTTCCCCTTGACTTTTGATACAATAAAAAAGACATCCACGTAACTTAGGAGCAGTTTTTACCAAATCTCAAATAATCCTTCTGTTTCCCACATGGCAGAAGAGGTAACAGAAATTCAATCAATCATAGGAGATGGGCAGGAGCTCATGGGGGTCACCTGTGTTATATTCTTTTATATATTTCCACAGTAGCAAATTTTCAGCGTATAGGCTTCTTGGTACTGCAATTAGAGAGAATATTGACACTTTTCATTACAGCGGGAATACATTTCAGATATACAGACTTTTTGCTGGAGAGCTAAGGGAAAAACATGCTCCCACATCTTGCTGCCTCAGGTCCCACTGGGACTGCTGTCAATGCTGTGCTATTCCCAGCATGGACTACATATAGCAGCTATAATCATTTCTTCCTAGGATCTAGTTCCTGACTTCCCTCAGCATTCTTTTCCAAACTGCCACCCTTTCACAAGTCACCTGCTCTGAAAGACTATATTAGCTGGAGGCAATGGAGGAAGGGAAGCCTGCCATTAGTCTGTGAAATTACCACACAGGCTTATGGGAAATTCAGTTCTTGATGTTCCCCAAGGGGAATTTGTCTTCCCACCAAAAACATTTATCAAGGGCAATTGTATGACCCTAACATCTATCTACACATGAAAGGTTCCTTGTCAAGGGAAAACATTGAAGTTTGTACTTTTCTCTATTAAATCAAGGCTGTTTTATAACCAACCAGCAATAAATGTATGCCCTTTCTAGCTTCCTTTGAATTCTAGCTAAAATCCAACTTTCTACTAGAAACTTTTCCAATTCCTCTTAATGCTAGACCCTTTTCTCTGTGATTATCTCCAATTTATCTTGTTTGTACACAATTATTTACTTGTTTTTATTTACTTGTATTTTATTTACTTGTACCCTTTAGATTGAGAGGTAGGGACATGGGCCTAGAGTAAAATACTCTGGAATCAATTGGGGACTCAGATACTTTCTAGCAATGTGACACTTAACATCTATTTGCCTCATTTTCCTCATCTGTAAAATGAGATGATAATAGCACTACCTCCTAGAGTTGCCATGAGGATCAAATGAGATAATAATTATGAAGCACTTAACACAAGGTATGGCACAAAGTAGATGCTATATAAATGCTAGTTATTATTATTATTATTCCTTGCAAGTAAGAACTGGTGCATTTTGTTTTACTTTGCTTTTTTTCTCTTTTTTATATCTCGAATGGCAAGCAGTGCCTAACACATAATAGGAGTTTAATAAATGTTTGTTGCCTAATTGGCATATTGTATTCTTCTTGCCTTTCAGTAAATTGTGTGACTGTAATGATGTGATCTGTTCTAGAAAAAATCACTTATGAAAGCCTATTTTCTTTTAATATTTCCATAGGGAGCTTTCAATGGACAAAAGGAAATTTTCTGTATAGACTATAATAGGGAAGAGGAAAATAGAGAAGTGCTCAATTAGCAAATGGGTGCTGATTATAGTTCTAAATTTTTTTCTCATTTCCTTTTCTGTTTTAGCTATTTGCTTTTGTTAGTACCATTCTGTTGTTTGATTTGGATTCTGTTAGCATTTATATAATGATGAGAAGTAAAGTTAGCAGAACCAGGAGAGCATTTTACACACAGCAATGTTTTAAGAAGAACTCTGAGCAATTAAATTAAAAATAAAGGATACATGAAGAAAGATTATATGCATTCAGAAAAAAAAACAAATAGAAATATGTGAAGTGTAATTTTACATAAAAATACCTATTGTGTCTAATGATAGCAATCTCTAAGTAAAGGGGAGGAGGAAAAGGAAGAGAGTAAAAATAGAATTTTATATAATGTGTATATTTGGAGGGAACAACAAGTTGCCCATGGTAGATTTGCAGTTTCATTTGAATTCACCTTTTTTATTGTACTGTGTTACGGAAAGGCTTGTTTTGTTACATGAATTGAAAATAAAATTTTTAAAAATAAAAATAACTGAGTAATTAAATGTAAGTTGATTTTAGAGTTGCTTAGGGTCATTTTGGTTTAGAAGTTCAAGTCATATAAGAATGCAATTTCCAGGAAATAGGTTCCATAAACATGATCCCAAGTCCTTGATGAACAAGCTAATTCATGGGTAATAATGTTTTTCTTCTGAAAAGACTTATAAAGATGAGCAATTGGCACACATGTTGGAAAGGATCTTATTTTTAAAATAATAACATTGTTTATTATTTTCTCCTTCATTTTGGTATCACCTCACTAAAAAATCTTGTAAAACAATCCCTTGAAGTTTTCAAGATTCTGCTGATCTGATGCAGACATTCTTTTCTAATTCTTCCTTTTAAGTATCATTTCAAGTAACTCAAATGGTGTTATGCCAGTTTCCTTTTATTGCTCTGCCTCAGTTTCCCTAAATTGCTCTGCCTCAATTTCCCAGAATTGTTCTGTCTCAGTTCCTTGAATTGTTTTGCCTCAATCCCCCTGATTGCAACCTCCCTTCCTGATCATTAGGACTGAGATAATTAGGGCTGGGACCCCTGACCATTAACATTCCATAGAGCCATAAATTGCAGATGAGTTACTAGGGGATATGCTTACATATCTCTAACTTCCAGACCTTCTGTCTTTGACTACCTCCTTCACTCCCAGTTTATCAGAATTTATGGCCCTACCCCCAACCTGTTAGAACTCAATTGATGGTCCCTGCCTGAAAATTCCTGCTGATACTCGAACTCCACCCCTTGCCTTTGTCTCCCCTGATTTATAGATACCTATAAAAATCATTGGAATCTCACATTTGATGCTGGATTCTTTGAGACAAAAGTCCAATTCAGCCCTGGAGGCAGAATGGATTCTATTCTGCCTCCAGACTATTTCTCCCTCTCAGAAACCCAAATAAAAAATATTAAAAACTCTCTAATCTCTATATTGCCTCAGTTTCTCCGGCATTACAAAGGCAACTGTGAACTTTGGTGTTAGAATTCATGTGTGTTATTTTCATAACCACTGGGTATCAAATCAGATTAGTATATAAACACAGAAAAAATTATTCCAATTTTAATCACATTATTATCTTCTTGCAAATTTTATTTATTTCTGCTCTCAAACTATGTCAAGTTGAGCCCATAAAATTTTCTAGTTAATTGACTGATTTGTTTTTGCCTCTAGAGTTTTTGGTAATTTTAGAAGGCAATAGTGCTCATAATCTTCAGCCATTCTCTATGGCGTTTACATTATACTACAAACCAACATTCCCCTTGCTGACCATCTCTTCCATTTGCCAAAAAGATTGTTTATTGATTAAAGCAGTTTCTGGATAACTGATATCATGAGTAGGACCTTACCCCTTCTCCCAGATACCAAGCTTCTATGACTAGAAACTTGTCCCCAACCAACCTCTTAGGCTTTTACCACTGGCAAGATCAGTGGTATATAAGGAATATTGACCACTTTTGTTGGACTCTACATAGGAATTCCAAACCCTTTTCAAACTGCATTAAGACAATGCCCCTGCCAAAATACATCTCCCCAGAAGTAGCCAGGGTATCAGTTCCCAAGCATGTTCTGTGAGAAGGCCATTGCTACAATTTTTTCTCTGCCTTCCTCTTCCTTCTCTCTGCTCCTTTTGACACTTTTAGCCACTCCAGTCCTTGATATTCTTATCCCCTCTTTTTTCCCAAGAGGCTCTTCTGGTTCTCTTCCTAATCGTATGATTGCTCATTTTCAGTCTCATTTTCTCTATTGTGATGTCTCTACTATCTATAATGGGCATCTCTAAAATTCTTCCATAGGATACCTTTTCTACTTTCCCTAAGTTCTTTTTTTTAGTGATCTATATATTCATTATCTTTTCTACAAGGATGATTCCCAATATATACATCCAGTCATAATCTCTTTCTAGAATTCCAGTCCTTCATATCCAACTACTTGCTGGGTATATTCACCTTGATATCCTAAACAGTATGTAAAACTTAGTTTGTCTGAAGCAGACCTCAAAATTTGAATGTAAATTCCCTGCCCCCCAGACTTTCCTAAGTTTGAGAGTATTATCCTTTTCTTTCTTTGCCTCGGACTCCCTCTTTATATTTGATCAGTTGCCAAGTTTTGCCAAGTATGCTTCCATATTTTATCTTGAAGCCATAGAAAAAGGACTAACTCCTGACAAAAAATATTAATAAACTTAAGAAATATGTGGGCTATTAGTAACTGAGCTACACACTCATCAAACAGCTATGCCATATTTGGATATCACTTGCTATAATCAATCCAATTTAGAAAGTACATTAAGTTTGAGATCATTCTTCATAGAAATTACAGTAGTAAAGGAGATACTGGCCAAGGGTTACAAAAAAAAGTTTGAACTTCTCTTTTTGCTGTATCTTTGATATAATGACCCCATTGTAAAAACTAAAAAATAAAGAAATGAAAGAGTATTACTTTAATCTTCCATCATCAAATATTCTTTTAATTTGAAATAAGCTTGAAGGTTTTTATTCAATGAAAAAAATTAAACTAACTTTTTTCTCTGTTATACTCCAAAGTACATCAATTTTTGCAAAATATATTTCATACTGTATATCCTGAACTTGTGTCAACTAGAGTAGGCAACCTGAGATTCATAAGAAAAATAGAAAAGAAAAATTGGTAAAATACTTGATCAGTCTTCAAATCAGAGACCAGTGAATTCAACTTCTATTCCTGAAAAATTTATAAAATATATTATGAGATATACTTCAACATATTTAACATGTATTAGACTACCTGCTATCTTGGGGAGGGGGTGGAGGTGGGGGGAAGGAAGGGAAAAGTTGGAACAGAAGGTTTTGCAAGGGTCAATGATGAAAAAATTACCCATCCATATTTCTTGTAAATAAAAAGTTATTATAACAATAATATATATGTATAAGTACATATATATGTATTATAAGAGAAAGAGAGTTGGTCAGCAAATATCCAAGAAAAAAAATACTCATTTAGAAAAAGTGTGGTTTCATCAAGAATAACTTGTATCAAGGGCAGCTAGGTGGTGCAGTGGATAGAGTACCATCCTTGAAGTCAGGAGGACCTGAGTTCAAATGTGGCCTCAAACACTTAACACTTCTTAGCTGTGTGACCCTGGGCAAGTCACTTAAATCCAATTGCCTCAGCAAAAAAAAAAAAAAAAAAAAATGTGTCGTTTTGGTTGTTTTGTTTTGCTTTTTATTTCCAAGGGAGAGACAGGTAGAGAAAGTAAAGAAAACCAGTCTTAATTGAAAAAAATAAAATTGAATTTTTAAAAAATAGGACAAGTCAAATTAATCTCATTGTTTTCATTGACGGATTTTATTAGATCGATGAATCAGGATATAGTATCAGTAGATATAGATTACCTGCATTTTAACAAAGTATTAAAGTTTCTCACACTTATTTTTATAGAAGGAATCTATCTTGTAAATGGGTAAAGATGTGCTAGATCAACAGTCTTCAAATAATTACATACCTCTGTTAATTAAAATTGTGAATTTAATGTATAAATTGTATATCCCCAATATGTATAAATTTACTAGTAAATTATATACATGTACTATATAATTACTATTTCACAAAATACATAAAATAGACATTTATAAAGAATAAGATGAAAATTAAATAATATTTGATCCTAAACTATAAAGAGGCAGAATTTAGATCTATATGAGTATAATAGATACTCTTCCTCTCTCCTTCCCTTCCTCCCTTCCTCTTTCCTCCTTCTCTTTCTCTTTTCCTTCCTTCTCTCCTTTCTTCCTTCTTTGTTTCCTTCTCTCCTTCCTTCCTTTTGTCCTTCCCTCCCTCCTTCCTCTCTCTGTCCACACAAAGTACCATACTCTTACCTACTCTTACTCTTAAAAGAATTTTTTTCTCTTTTGCACCTCTGAACCCTCCCAAGATATCTTGGGCTAGATTTCTTCCTTAAAGACCAGGCCTCATACCAGAACCAATCTGATTCTAATTAGCCACCAGCAGCCAAGCCCCATTTGATCATTGTTTGGGTCCTGATTGACTAAGAAGGATGTAAATAGCAGTCATTTCTGTTTTGACCAGAAACCCTGATCTTTCCCTCCCAGATTCATTCTTTTGTTTATTTATCTATTTAGATCTTTTTTGGACTAGATAAAAAAGAAGATTCTTTGCCTCAACTGCAACCTATCTTTAATCACTAAATAAGTGCAGCCTCAGTCAAACTGAGACTTGTTGAAGACCTTACCTTAAAAAGGCCAAGGTCCCCTTTGTATCAAGGGCCATCTCTAGTTGTCCTGATCTATATCTGAACTCAGATGACTCTGGAGGGAAAAGTGAGGCAGGTGATCTTGCACAGCCCTCCCTCACTCAAATCCAATTCACTTGCATGTCATGGTAATGTAGCTTCTAGGGGACACAGCAATTGTCAGGAACCTTCCCCAACCTTTCCCCTTGCTCTTCCCCCCTCTTGAACAAACCCAGGTCACCACGGCCCTGAGGCTGATGATTTCTGAGGAATGTCAAGACCACAGTTCCCAGAACTGATATGGAATAGACAAAACTACGTTATTCCACCCCGTCCTTGGGCCCCTAACCGTCTCATAATCTGCACCTGGTAAATGTTACAAAAATATTTGACTCATCTATCATGCTACCCAATCCTTATGCATACATGGCATTGCGGTTTTCTGCCTATAAATTCTGTAACTGTAAGCCAATAAACGAGACATGCTTGACCATTGCTTTGAGTAGTCTCCCCTCTCTCTCTCTCTAGATCCTGTTCCCGGGCTGTCTTAGCCCCCGCAGGCTTTTGCCTTAATTTCGGTCTATGTCCTTCCTTTTTTGACCCACGTTGAAGACCTGCTGGACAGGTCAAGCAATAATTTTGTTCTAACAATCTGCCAGTGATTCTAAATCTTCTGGCTTTGGAATCTGTGATCCTGAAGCCTTCTGATCTAAGAATGCTATTGTTCTGTCGATAATTATAAAAGTCTTCTGGCCTAAGAATATAAATATTTCTTCCCTTAAACTTTAGGGAAGATATATTAATGATCCTGAGATTCTCTAACTTTAGGATGCTATTGTTTCTAACAATCTTGTCTGTCAATGACTCTAAAGTCTTCTGGCTTTAGAATTGTCCTAGGTCTGCTGGTCAGGAATAACCAAATTCTTGAGACTACTCTTCAGTTCTACCTGTAAGCCATAAAATTAGCATATAAATGACATAAATTGGATAAATTTGTCTCCTTGCCCCAGGTTCTTTGCTAAATTATGTTGGAATTTAGCCCACTTCAATTGATGTTACAATTATAATAAACTTTGCCCTTTGACTTGGAGATGAGTTCAAGCCTGCAAATTCTTTTGAGGCACCTTATGACACCAGTCTATGACCCCAAACTTTTGGGGTCCCTTCCCAATCTCAACAATGGCATCACTTTCCAGATATCATAATCTTCTTTGAGAATGAAGGACAAAACAAAAGTTTTGCTAACACCTTCTGTAAGGGTTAAAAAGCCTCTAGAAGCAAGGAATGCAGTTCAAGGCATGTGGGAGGACCTGAGGGTGGGGCACAGCCCCATGAGGCAGTGTCTGATTCCACTCCTCCCTCCTTAGTGCTCTCAAAGCCTAGCATGCCTCCTTCCTTCTCAGGCCAATCCCATTATGCCAGGTTCCTAGAGGACTTCCCCCTTCCCCCATATCATCAATGGGATATAAATATGTGCTATTTCAGAATAAAGTTCTTTTTTGCTTCACCCCTACCTTCTGGTGGTCCATCTCTATGGGATCCGGGTTGGTGCCCAAAGACAGGTAAGTGTGGCCTAGCCATGCTGTCGACAGACGGGCATTAAGAATAGCTCTAAGGGGAGCTACCAGGTTAGAGTAGTCCATAGGGGTGTAACACCTTCTCTGATGAGGACATGCCATGGTGGGCAATCCTGTGCCAGTGTCTCCCATTGACAAGGGGAGCCTCGAAACTCTCTAAAACCCCTTGAAGGACAGATTCTCCTTGAATCTTGAACTCGGTAAAAGATCCTGAGAGATGGGCACCACCCCCATTGATAACACTCACTACTGATTAAGCTTCCCGCTGAATTAAAGAGACTCAATTCTATTCAAATTCCAGCTCAAGCTGAAACTCAGCTTGTAGATAAAAAGAGCCAACTTAAAACAACTCCTTTCAGAGAACTTGACATGCCATGCTATGCCATGCTATGCTATGCCAAGGAAACCTCTGCCTACTGGGATGATGTTCTCTTTCAGCGTTACCCTCTCTTTATCCTCACCTATTTCCCTAACAAGACTTTATATTTCTCTGTTTTATATCTCTCTATCGGGACTTTGCCATTAAGGAATTCAGTCTTTCTATTCATGTGTAGCAAAGGCTGATTTCCCAATGCCAATAATAAATCTCTTTTACCAATCTAAGTTTTCGGGTTCATAAATTCCTTTACAGAGAATCCCTGTGCTGCCAGAAGGGGGTTCCCAAAACTCCCTCCCCATGAGCTGAATCCCAAGGGGACTTAGGAGAGCCAAACGTCTTTATTTGGTTCCCTGAACTCCAAACCTGCCACTAACCTTACCATCTAACTCCCTGACCACCAGGAACCCTAATCTCATCATTTGATTCCCTGACCACCCTAAATCTAGACCTCTATTATTGTAATTCAATTGAAGCAGAATAAATTCCAAAAGGATTTAGCAAAGAACCAGGAGCAAGGAGACAAATTTATCCAGTTCTTCATATCATTGATATGCTAATTTTATGGCCTAGAAGTAGAACTGAGGAGTGATCTATTCACTATTGTCTCAGAATTTGGTTATCACTGACCAGCAGATGATCTATTTGACAATCAGCAAAGTTTGTAGAATTATCCTAAAATCAGAGGATTTTAGAATCAGATTCAACAGACCCCATCACTGCTATGTTTCCCCCTAGGAGTTATACCCATCATTTCCCCTCTCAGGCAGTTTGAATCCCAAATTCATTTGAAGGGACAGAGATCTCATATTCTGAAGCTACTTCTTGCTAATACAGGATGAAGAGCTGTCCCTGCCTGGTGAGGTCCAGACTGAGGAGAAGAGGCATGCAACTTGAAGATGGAGGCAGCAGCATTCAGAGGGATGCTGAGTGTCAGAATCAATTAGCCAATAAATAATTGGAAGTCTGGAGGAAACAAATTTCACAAGTAGACTGAAAAAAAAAAAAGAATAAACAAAAAGTGGAGTTAGTAACCAGGAATCCCATCCAGAGGAAGACTGGAGGGAGGAGATGAGGCTATCATGAATGTCTCTCATCCAGACAGCTTTTCCTAGGGTAAATTCCAAAGAACATGTCCCCCCAAATCCCTGATTTTTGTCTCCTCAAAGGAGTAGAGGAAATGAGTAGAACAGTGGTATTATCCACAGTGAAACAAGTGCTCAGGTGGCCTAGAGTGCAAGCACCATAATGTTTAAAAGGCATTAAGCATTGAGTAGAGAGGATGACTTGCAGAGTGAAGCAGAGTAATAATTAATTTTAAATGGGTTTTCAAAAACCTCTGAGCCTTTTCTTACAAAAGAAGATTTTTACCCAATTAGTAAAGTTGTCAAGAAAAACAAACAAAAGCAGTTTGAAGCCCCTGAGAGGGGACACATGTAAAATCCATCTGCCAGCCCTCCCTAAGTATGTATCCCTCTTCCAAACAGACTTCAGAATGGGAGGTTATCAGCCCTTTCAGGATTTACTTGGGCACAAACTGGGCAGGCCTGACAAGCCTGTTTTTCCTAGCTTGTGACCAGTGAAAATAGGTTTCACAAGGGACTAATGAGCATTTTTTTCCCAAATGAGTAGCTTGATGTAGGGCAAAGAGAAGTTTTCACTGGCTGACCTCTGGGATTAGAAGTTGGTCTGAAAATATTTGAAACCACCTAAAAGGAGAAAGGAAGTACCCCCTTTCTTTAGCAAAGGACATGTTCCTGTGAGCAATGAAGAAGTATAGGAGTTGAGGAGTTGGGGAATTAAATGTCTGAAGTGAATCCCCCTTCTGGTGTCCTTTACAAAATATAACAAAAACCTCTCTATGAATAAGTTGCCATTGTGGAATTTTCCCTGCATTTTTAATGGAGAATTATTTATTTAGTTTTGCTGTCAAAAATCCCATTTCTTTCCATATAGCCCCATGAGCATGCAAAACCTAAAAGGCATATTTGCAATCAGTATAGATGTTCACTCTCATTCCTTTCCTCAGTTCTAAAGCTCTGATGAAGGCAAAAATTCTCTGAACCTGATTAGAACTTCCAGTGGTTGGTTTAGGGTGAGCTTAGAGACTTCCTCAATTTAGAAGAGCTGTGGTAGCCAGCTCTGAGGCAGGAGGGTCACCCTAAAGACAAGTTTCTTTGAAAAATAAGCAAAAAGTCTGGGATAGGGTTCCAGAGACTGAGTAGAGATCCTTAGGGCTTGGCCATACCTTTGATCAACATACAGAGTAAAAGGCTCTAGGTAGGGCTAAGGCTGGGGCAGTTCAGCTTTCAGGGTCTTAAAAGCTCTGGCCTGATCAGGGACCCATTCGAGGGAAATTGTGTCAGGTCCTTTAATAGAATCATAGAGGGGGTTAGCAATAACCAAAGTTACGTATCCAGATTCTACAAAATCCAGCCATGCGCAGGAATGTACACAGCTGTTTTTTTTTGAACAAGGTTCAGGGAGTGATGATTGCTTTCACTCCACTGTGAGCAAAAAGGAGATGGGAATTAATTCATGGCCCAAATACTTAACAGACTGATAGACAGTGTGGACATTTAGACAAAGAAATTATCATCCCAGAAGCCAGAATATTTAGGGTTTTTATGACTGCAGCCAGAGAAGCTTCTCAGGTTAGGTCAAGATACCATCTACATACTGGATAGCCAGTACGTGCCCAAATATGTGAGGGCTGTCATGGTAGCCTGACCTATCTCCATGTTATGGACATGATTGTCCATGTTAATTGGTGGGAGTTATATTCTCCTGGATTTGCCCCTTCAAAGGCAAAAAAGAAATTGTGACTCTTTTTGCAATGGTATGCAAAAGAAAGATCTAAGGTAGAAAACCATTGTGTCCCCTGGGATACTTTTATTGGGCTCATGGCTTCTACTGACTATCTGTGCTTTTTTTTTCCTGAGGCAATTGGGGCTATGTGACTTGCTCAGGGTCACACAGCTAGGAATCTGCTCTCAGAGCAGATTTGAACTTAAGTCCTCCTGCCTTCAGGGCTGATGCTCCATCCACTGTGCCACCTAGCTGCCCAGCATTTGCTCTTATTATAGAAATTTGCTATAAGAGAAAAAGCAAGGGCATGATTATAATAGCATCAAAACAGGTTCTTCAGGCTTCAGCCTGTGAGCACATACATGGCGAGATAAAGCATCTTTAGTTCAGTCTGACAACCAATCATGTAGTAACAATTCAATCAGATAGCCAGATTCAGGAATAATCAGTGAGAAACAAAGAAGCAGAACTGAGAAATTAAGTCAGAAAGATCTAACCTTGAGCAGAGGCTAAGGTTGTCCTCCTAGCTCTTGCCCAGATCTGATGTCCACCTATGACAGTTCAGGAAGGAATCCCTCTGAATAACTTATGGCATTTCTCTCAAATGGTGGGTAATGAAAATAATCAGGCAATCAAATTCAAAACTCAAAAGAATATCAGTTACAGTCCCAAGAGATTTTATCTCTAACAGTAAATTCTACTAATCGCAGCTTAGGGCTAGATACATTATTTTTTTAAAGTTTGCCAGGACTTACACACATAGGAGATTTTGTTTAATATGTTTTATATATTTAAACTTATCTTGGTGCAAAGGACCAATCATTAAACAAGCTCATAGATTCTTAGTAAACACCTTCCTTGTTTAAAACTATATATATCCTAAACAGGCTCATTTCTCAGAGATAATGGCCTTGCTTAACCTGATTACAAGAAAACTGGCAAGTTTACAAATTAAGGGGGATTGACAGAAACCCAGGGAAGGGACTGAGTTTGTCGTTGCCAGCTTCTGCTATTCTTAGTGTTTTCATGGGCTAGGCTGTTTGATACCTTCTTCCGCTCGGTGAAGGGGGGAAAAGGAGGTGAATTGATAAGTCTTTTACCTCATCCCTCTTGTTCCACACACAGTAATTAACAATTTTAAATTTTATATGATGACAATAACTCCAAATTGTTTTGGGCCAGAACTCTGAAACAAGGATTATTACAAAGTGTTAAGTCAGTGGAATTGATAAGACAATGGTTATCTAGTTTAGCATAGTGCTTAATAACTATTCCTCTTGTTTCTGATAATGACATAAAGCAGACAAGGCAGCACCATGTATCTAGTGGTATTTTGGAGACAATGCAGAACTAGGAATCAGAATCTCAGAATCAGAGGTATCTTGGAAGCCATCTTGTAAAATCAACAACAGAGGACTAACAAATATGAGATTTTCCCTGACTCAAGCTACTAATAGAAAGCAAAAAATCTAAAACCTGACTAAAAAAGAGCCATGAAAATCTTTTCATCCTTTGAAAGGAAAAAAGCTTTTGAATTTTTAAAGTGTAAATGTCACAAGATCAACTGTGTGGCTCTGGACAAAATGGAAAAAGCACTAACCCTAGAGTTTGAACTCTCTCTAGATCCCATCCTTCCCCTTCCCTTTGACCTTTAAAAATCCCCCTTCATTCTCAGGCAGTTGCTAAAATCAGTTTCTATTTTGTCAGTGAGCCTTAACAACATATAAACAAACTCATAGATCACAACAGTATTATTTTAACTGTTATATTGAGACTTAAATATCAGGATATGAAAAAATTTGTGTAATAGATGAGGAGGCAGTTTACATTTCACCTTGGTTCTGTGTTGTCTGAACAATATACTCTAGGTCCATGACTTCTGGTAACCCAGGCCAGAATCTGAAGCTCCTCTATATTATTTGGGGTCATCTGATAATCCTCTCTAAAAATTCATCCTGCTATAAGTCAGCTCTGACTAAAGAATTGACTCAGGAAGCCTAGAGATCTGAAATATAGAGGATTGTCTCCAAGGCTAGAAATGTCCATCTCAGGATTGTTTCTCAATTATCTATTGCAGTAAGGAAAAACAAAGAAAAAAAGACAATCAGGGTCTCCTAAACCAACACATTTACTTTAGTTGTTCTGTATTCCTACTTTACCATTATTGCCCTCATGGGAGAAAAGACATCTTCTGTCCTCATCCCTCCAAAGGAAGGCTCTAGTAGTCTTGATTAACTCCACAGAAATGAGAAAAGAGAAGAGAAGGGGCCATTCATTCTCTTTTTAAGATCCAATGAGTCATTGGCTCTTACTGCTTGATGATTAATAAGAGACTCTTTCATCACCTCTTCAGCAGAGAATTAGTTACATACATATGGCAGAGTTTGGCAGCATATCCTATAGGATATAGCAAATAGCTATATATAAAATAAGAGAGGGTTCACCTCTAAAATGCTTCTAGCTCTAAATCTATTTGCCATTCATCTGACTGCTACAATTAATAAATTATAAGAAAAAACTGAAAAGAATATTTAATCAAAGGACTAGAAGAAGCTTTACCAAAAAAAGGTCATATATTTGAGAAATATGTTAGCTCTTCATCTTTCACCATCAAATGTTTTGGTTATTTTAAGCAAGTGTGGATTTTTATATTCCAACTCCATTTGTCAAGGGGGCAGCTGTTTTCATTTCTCTTTCTGTAATTTCCCAGCCTCATAACTGAAATTTGGCAAAATGTGTTTCACAATCTATATCCTGAACTTGTGTTTAGAGAGCACAGATTAAATAAAACTGATGAAGTAGGGGAATATTAATGTGGGATTTTTTTTTTTTTGCTTTATTTTGTTTTGTTGATGTTTAATTTTTTTCATTAAATGGAATCTTTTTGTTTTCCGTCTTTATCCAGGATCTCATCCAGTTTTTATTTCTAGAAATCCTGTCCAGAGAAATTAAAAATCATGCCTTGAATGATAGCCCAGTATCTTCCTCCTATTTAATTATACTCTCCAAGAACTTTTCTGGGCCTCAGTTTTACTACATGTTAAATGAAAGTTTTACCAAAGAATCTTTAAAATGCCTCATTCAGCTCAAACACTCTATTTCTAACTATTTTTCTTGTCATTCAAATTAAAAATTGTGAATTTTATTAGGAGATCAAAATTATTTAAACTATACACAGATTGATTTTTCCTGATTCTTAATTGAGAATCATTGACCCATGGGAAGGCTGAAGCTCTAAAAAGAAATTAACACAGAATTCTTCTTGACCATGTATTAAATTAATTTCCTCACCCTCACCACCAAATCTCCACCCCCACAAATTATGCCTTAAAAAGTTATACCATTTTCATTAAGAGGTAGTGTGAAGTAATGAAAATAACACCAGGTCAGAATGGTTGGTATCCCTTTTCTGACATTTAACTAGATGTGAGAGCTTAGCTAAGTAACTGTAGCTAGAGTGTGAGAATGTAACCTATGACTCCAGTTAATATATGCTACCTTGAAAGTATGTAAACAAATAAGGAAGCTCCAAGATGTGAATGTGACTCTCGGCCATCTCTGACATGATGCCTTTTTTGTTCTGTTTCTATATAATATTTTACCTGATCTAAGGGTAGATCCATTACTTTGTCCTGCTGCCACTCAGAACTGTTGAGCTTGTGAGCAAACTCCCTTAAACTCCCTCAATTAACTCAATAAACCCTACTAAGAGTGCACAAAGTAGTGTGGACACCCCTTCTTTCTTCAGTATCTCAGTACTTTCCTCTTATGGTAGAGCTGTTCCTTTGGAAAATTTGTGTCCTTAGATCAACATAATCAGGGCAGAATTACATTACATTATATTACATTAATAATCTCAGTTTCTTCTTCAGTATGTAGTTACTGTTACCAGAGAGAAATACATATTGATTATAAAGTTCTGTTGGTCTTTTTCTTTAATCTGTTTTCATTCATGGAGTAAAGAGGGATTGTGTCTTAAAGAAACAACATTGTTTTCCCTTCACCTGGGAAAAGAAAATATGTATGCAGGGATGAGCAGAGATGAAGAGAGAAAGGAGGAAAATTGAGTGAAAGAAAAGAAATATGTAGGGAATACTAGGGATCAGCAGCACCACTGCACAATGATGAGAAGAGGACAATAAAGGGAAAGAGAAGTTACATCATACAAATGTCATCCAGACCTGAGATGAGGAGAGAGTCTACAATTGTTGGTGTTTTTCTTCCTCTCTCCTTGTGGCATTCTATTCTCCTTTCAGGGAGAGTGAGTACCCAGTTCTGGAGTTTCTCTCTATTCTTTAAAGTCTGTTTGCATTTCTGCTTAATTAGTATTGACTGTCAGCTTAAAATAATTTGTGATTAATCAAAACAGTTTCTCATTAGTATGTTTACATTCTTGGAAATAGGAAGCCAGAGAGAAGTCAGTGACATATAGAGTACAGAGAAAGAGAGAAGGAGACAGAGAAAGGTAGATTTACCACTGAAACTGTCATTCTTTTTCTCCACTTTGGAGCTCTGACGCTATCTACATATTTTATTATTCTTCATGTAGTGAACATATCTCTGGGGTCACTATCCCAAAGTCAAGCCTCTCTATTTCCCTGTAAGGTCTCTAGGAACACCCTGGGACTGGGGTAACTCTTCACTAATAACACTTGATTCCCTCATCTTTAACTAACAGTGATTAGAGACCTCAATTTCATTTAACTTCTATTAACTTTTATAAGAGTCAGTTAGGTAGCATAGTGGATAGAATGAATACAGGGTCTGAAATAAAAAAAAAAACTCACCTCCCTAATTCAAATAGGGCCTCAAAAACTTACTAGTTCAGTGACCCTGGGCAAGTTATTTTAACCCTGTTTTCCTCAGTTTCCTCATCTGTAAAATGAGCTGGAGAAAAAAATGGCAAACAATCTCAGTATCTTTACCAAGAAAACACTAAATGGAGTCATAAAGAGTCAGACACTACTGGAAAATTACTGAACAATAACATCAGACAGTCAGGACTATTAGTAGACAGTATTGTTCTGGAAATGGGCATAAAGCCTAGAGAATGAGTGCCTTAATGAGAAGTAAAATCACTCAAAAAAAGTAGCATAATAATCTACATAGGAAAAAAATCCATAAAAATTGCTTAAGGTCCAAGCTATAGTAAGTGTTATAAAGAGCTGGAAAGGTATTCCTTTAGTAGACCATTTAACAGAGAAATAGGTGTCTCTATAAGCAGGTTTAAGAAAAGAGGGCCCATTCCAAAGTATCAGTAACATACATTCCCCTATTCTTGTTTACTTTTGAGGTCTAGGGATCAATCTATAATATTATTAATCTCTCTTTTTATAGGATCTCCTGCTTATAGGAATTTGCACTTGCTTAGAGGTGATAGTCCAATGAACCTCCACTGTTTTTGTGATGTCAGAATGGAACTACTTCCTCAAGCTTCACTGAAGCCATCTCTTTACAAACATCCATCCTTTCTCCCAAATTTCTGCCTAAACTTAATAATCACAGAGATGAGGACTATCAGCATCTAGGTTTTACTTCATGTAAAAGGAACAATAAAATGATTACAACTGAAAGAAATGAACAATGATGGAAGAGTGAATTTGGATAGTAAGAAACCATCCACGGTGGTAGGGACAGAATTCTCTTTTCTTTTCCTTGATTCCTTTCCACTATAGGAGGGATGAAGAGAGAAAAATTTGGAGTTGGGCTGCTAATAATAGCTGCTCTCTAAGGTGGTTGATTATTTCACCAACTGTTGGTTGTTCTTAGATCTTGAAAATCTTTTTGGTGCCTCATTAAATCTAACAAATCTCTGAATGAAAGAGTAAGGGAGTAGTTACCCCAAGACCAGAAGCATTGTTCAACCCTACTTCATGTTCCAGGAAGTAGAATAGATTTTTCTCTTCAAGCTCCCAGCTCCCAAAATTCTCCAAAAGCACCATACCAGAAGCCTGTGCTCAAAACAAGTCACTAAGTAGTGTACTCTGGGATAGCATCTGTTTAAGTTTTTCATATCATAGCAGTGTATACAACAAAGGCACTACACTGTGATTTGCAAGTCAACAGGGATTTTATTTAGCTCATTTGTCTTAGATAGACCCTGAAGATGGAGAAAAAGTTGAACAAAAAGAGAGGGTAAGGTTAAATCTGGGAAATTGTGGAGTGTTTTTTGACAATTCTAAGTTATTCCCTTATACAAAGACCCATTTTTTGGGAAACCATGATCTCCAAAGAATTAAAATAAGAGGACAATGAAGAAATGTATGATGAGTGTGAATAGGCTGATCCCAATGTTCTGCATGCAAGAAGTATCATAAAATATCATCCAAGAAATTGGAAAAGGAGATGAGGTATACACATAGGAAGAACAGGAGATAAAAGAAAAATGATCCAAATACTGCACACACACACACACACACACTGTTGAACAAACAGTGAAAATGAAGAAATTCAAATAAAGATGTTTGCATGAATTATTTTATAGCTATAATACTCAACACTCAACAAAAAATTAAATTAATGAATGACTTTAGCAAATAGCAGGGCACAAAATAAATCCATAAAAATCATGTTATCACCCAAAAAAATCAGACAAATGGATAGAGAAATATGATTTACAATAATGACAAGATTTAGCAAATTTTGTTAATTTGCATCAGTTAATTTGTTAAGACATGCATATATATAAGGAAAATTTCAAAAGAGTTTGCCAGAAGTTAAAAGACCAAATGAATGGATTTAACACAACATTGAGTTAAGCAAATTATACTAAAAAAAATGTCCAAACTTTCCAAATTAATTTATAGTTTTAATAAAACACCAATCAAAATTCCAAAAAACTATTTCATAGCCATTAAATAGATAAAAGCCATAAAATATTAATTAACTAAATTAGATAAAGCCACAAAACATTACGATGAGAAAATGAATTGGCAATATTTGAGGAACTATGCAACAGAATTTGTCAGAAATTAGTACAAAGGGAAATTTACCCAAACAGATTTCAAATTATATAAATGAACATAAAAATTAAAATTGATAAAATACATCTGGCCTTGGATTTAAAAAAAAAAAGTTGTATAAAGGTTGTACTAGAACACACACACATGAACAGTCATCAACAGTGAAAATTAAGAAATTCAAATAAAAATGTTTGCATGGATGATTTTTATAACAATTTTTAAAACAGATTAATGGAACAAAATAGAAAATTCAATTAATAAAACAGTGTATTTAAGTATAATCTTGCTAGGACCTTTTTTTCTTTTCTTCTCAAAACTGAAAATTAAAGAAGGCCCCCTCCTGTATCAAGATGATCTGAAGAATACCATTTAATTGCTCTCTTAAGCATTCAATGCTTAAGAGATTTAATTAAAAAGACACTGAGTTGCCATATATGCTCCTGAAAAAGTAGAGAATGTTCCCTCTAATTGGAGAAATATTCTTCCTAGATATCAGAGGAAGAAGGAGCAAGGTTTCTAATGACCATTTCTGAACTGGTGATCAGATGTTTAAAATGTTTAAAAATGGAAAGAAGGCAAGATTTTGTAAGGATTGAAAAAAAAATAGAGAATTAATTATGAAGATGTGAAGTTGTGAAGTAAAGAAAGTCAAAGATAAATATTTGAGGCAAGGAATTTGGGAGGAATTAAGGAGGATCCAAATGAAAAGAAAGGGGAAAGGAAAAGAAAAGAAGTTAATAGGTCAGTAGGAGAGGAAATTAGGTTATTTCTGTCAGTGCTAATGAGGTGAGAAGGTGCTAACAAGGTAAGCAGAATTGAAGAAATTCTGTTATTTTGGCACTAAAGTTCTTGAGGAGAATTAACCATCCAAGAACTATTAGAAGAAGAGAAAAAGAAAGAAAGAAAGAAGAAAGGAAAAGAAATGAGGAAGAAAGAAAGAAAGAAAAGAAAGAAAAAAAGGAAGGAAGAAGAAAGGGAGAGAGAGAAAGAAAGAGAAAGAAAGAAAGAAAATAAAGAGAAAGAAAGAAAGAAAATAAAGAGAAAGAAAGAAAGAAAGAAAGAAAGAAAGAAAGAAAGAAAGAAAGAAAGAAAGAAAGAAAGAAAGAAGAGAAAAAGAAAGAAAGAAAGAGAAAAAGAAAGAAAGAAAGAAGAGAAAAAGAAAGAAAGAAAGAGAAAAAGAAAGAAAGAAAGAAAGATAAAAAGAAAGAAAGAAAGAAAAAGAAAAAGAAAGAAAGAAAGAAAGAAAGATAAAAAGAAAGAAAGAAAAAGAAAAAGAAAGAAAGAAAGAGAAAAAGAAAGAAAGAAAGAAAGAGAAAAAGAAAGAAAGAAAGAGAAAAAGAAAGAAAGAAAGAAAGGAAGAAAGAAAGAAAGAAAGAAAGAAAGAAAGAAAGAAAGAAAGAAAGAAAGAAAGAAAGAAAGAAAGAAAGAGGAAAAGAAAGAAAGAAAGAAAGAAAGAAAGAAAGAAAGAAAGAAAGAAGAAAGAGAAAAAGAAAGAAAGAAAGAGAAAAAGAAAGAAAGAAAGAAAGAGAAAAAGAAAAAGAAAGAAAGAAAGAAAGAAAGAGAAAAAGAAAGAAAGAAAGAAAGAGAAAAAGAAAGAAAGAAAGAAAGAAAGAAAAAGAAAAAGAAAGAAAGAAAGAAAGAAAGAAAGAGAAAAAGAAAGAAAGAAAGAAAGAGGAAAAGAAAGAAAGAAAGAGAAAAAGAAAGAAAGAAAGAGAAAAAGAAAGAAAGAAAGAAAAAGAAAAAGAAAGAAAGAAAGAAAGAAAGAAAGAAAGAAAGAAAGAAAGAAAGAAAGAAAGAAAGAAAGAAAGAAAGAAAGAAAGAAAGAAAGAAAGAAAGAAAGAAAGAAAGAAAGAAAGAAAGAAAGAAAGAAAGAAAGAAAGAAAGAAAGAAAGAAAGAAAGAAAAGAAAAAATGGAGGGTCTGCTTTCATCAAGTTTTAAAAGCAGTGGGCTGAACAAATTGTAGAATATTTGTTTTTCTGCAATGGCAAGTAACTTTCTGTGACCAATCTCAATTCTAGAATACTAATAATGCTGCCTCTATCTGTTATGCCTCAGTTTCCTTAAATTCTAGTTAAATGTTTCAGACGAACTGAATTACCATTATGGTTTATATGTGTGTGTGTGTGTGTGTGTGTGTGTGTGTATAGATAGATAGATAGATAGATACATACATACATACATACATCTATATATATACATATATATAGATGTATATATATATATATATATATATATATATATATATATATATATATATATTTTTTTTTTTTTTTTTTTTTTTTTTAAACTATCAGAACTTTGACTAGATATGGAGGCTGTTCCTTTGCCAGAGTTTTTTTCTTCAAAGCAATTGACATCAACTTTTGTTCTTTCTCTCTTACTTACTTCCCATTCAGAGCTGCAACTTGAATCAGATAAGGTTTAATTGCCCCCTTTTTTTTCTCTTCTAACAGGGTTTTGAAAAGAGTGCTTTGCTGCCAGATTTTAAAAGCAGCCAAGTTGTCTTTGTTTTTGGTTTTTTTTTTTCAAATTAGTGCAAACAGGTTACAATTAAATACAATAAGAAGTTAATATTCACAAAGCATTTTTTTATGCTAAGCACTTTTGCAATATTGAAATGACCAGTTGCCAAATTTCTTAATCATTGTTCTTAAAATTTAACAGAATTCCTTAAATCAACTCTACAGAAAGACAAGTCACAAACACAGGCTATACAAACATAACATTTAACAGATACAAACTAGTAGCAAACTCCTAATATCTCAGGAGTGCTATGAGGGGAGTTTTCAGGTCCACAAACTCTCCCTTCCAGAAACCCAAGTTGAGCCTTTTCAAAGATCAATTAGGCTTCCAAACTCCAATGTAGAACTGGAGGGATCAGATCAAGTGTGTCCCAGATGTATTTTCCTTCATTTTTACACACAGAAAAATACCCAAAACCAAATTGTGCCTAATGACACCCAGATTTGTGCCAACAAGCACTCAGATTTGTGCCCAAAGGCCCCCAAACCCAAGTTGTACTTAAAAAGCACCCAGATTTGTGTAGGAAGGTACCCAGATTAGATAGTGCCACATGGTATCCCATTGGCACTTTCTAGAGTTTTATGGCTTGTCAGCCCAACTTTTTCTGGGGACCCAGTTTTGCTAGCAATCAGACCAAACATAAAACTTGCCTTGCAGGGTGAAGTTTCAAACAAGGTTCTCCATATAGCTGAAATAGAGGTTTGTTATACTACAATTGGAACTGGTCTCTTCGTGGAATTCTGGAAGAAATCAGGTGCCCACTTCCCTAAAAGAGTCCAGGACCAGCCAGCTCTGACCTGCTATTCTCCAATCTTTAATCTTGCTCTCAGATCTCATATCTCAGGGAGGGGGACTTCAAAAATGTAATGCTGGAGAAATTGAGGCAAAACAGAGATTGGTTTTTAATATTTTAATAGTGGAGAATTTGGGCTAGCCAGTCAAACAGGACTCATGTCCAAAAGATGTTTGACCCCCCCCCCCAGATGGCTTCATGGGACTCTTGTCTCAAAATATTCAGCAGCAAAAAAAATAATTCCAGAGACTTTTATAGAGCTCCAGCTATAGGGAAACAAAGGCAAGAGAGGTGAAGAACACTGGGTGAGTGGACAAGCCATAATTTTAGGAAAGGATCATAATTTAGTCCTGACAGGATGGGGGTCAAGATAAGAAGTTCAAAAGCATAAAACAGGGAGTCAAGGGCAAATCCTAGCAGGAATTTGAGATAAGCCACCTGGAATTTATGACTCTATGGAATATAATAATAATTTTATTCAGGGCATAGTTAATAATTCAAGGAAACTGAGGCATTACATCTCCTGACAGAGGTGAGTGATATAGTCCAGTTGCAGAATGAGAAACACTATTTTTGACACAGCCAATGTGGAAATTTGTTTTACATGACTATACAAATTTGTTACAAATGATTTTTTTTCTTTTTTCAGTGACAACAGAAAATATTGGTTGGAAGTGTGTAGGACAGTGACCCTTACTCAAATCAAAATCAGAGACTCTCAAGGTAAAAAGCAAAAAATGATTTACTACAATCTTGAAAGAAAGGGCAATTCCCAACAGACAAGGTGTCAGTAGTGGAGTGCAAACTGAAAATTGCAAAACACAAGATTATATAGACCCTATCTAGAAGCCTCCATCACTATTACCACCACCCCTGACCTTTTCTCCCATTATCTAGGGATCAGAGACAAAAAACTAAGAATATTAGTCAATAACACATTTTTTACTGTATTAGATACTTAAATGCTAACGAAAAGATGGGGGGGGGAACAGGAGGGAAATATTTATCTAAGATAATGGAATACTTGCAGTTTTTACCTGTTATTAAACTCTCAAGTCACAGTTAGGGCATAGATGAAGGCCACATTCTTATGAAAATTTTTACTTTATTCAGAAGAATATTGATTAGGAATAAGGATTGGAAGGAAAAAGAGCAAAAGAAAAGAGGAATTGAAGCATTTTTAAAATAAATGTACAGAACAAAAAAAAAAAAGGTCAAAATGAAATAAACAAGATAGTTTAAAAGTTATATGTTTTTTAAAACTACTACCTATTTTCAAAGTACAAACTGATCTTCCTCCCAGAAAAGAAAGCAAAGGATCTTGATAATTATCACTCCCCTGTTCAAATTATCAGCAAGAAATAAGTTTTGTTAAGGTAGTGGTTGTTTTAATGAAATAAGAATTTTGGTATAAAAAAATTTTTTTAAAAAAGAAGGGTCTGAAGAAATAGAGAGTAATCTTGATCTATTCATAGAATTTGACAGCAGACAAATTTGACACAAGAAAAGAAAGGGAAGAATGACTATTTAACACCTAAAGCCAAATAATAGATATGAGGTGCTTCTTTCCTTTCCCCCTGTAGTATCAGATAAACTGAGGCGAGTAGAGACTGGTTTAATTTTAAAGTAGAGAATTTAATAAACCAGCTGACTGCATGGGAATATGTTTCCAAAGCATATGGTACCAGAGAAACTGAGGCACAGATCTTGTATAGTGTTTTAATTAACTAGGGTTTACTGTGATCACCACATTAGCACCCTGGATACCTTAAAATCAGCTAGAGTCAGGATAAGCAAAAGTCTTTATTCTTGGTCTTTAGCAGTAGAAGTGAAGGGGAGGGAAGGAACCTCACCTCTTCATCTCCTGCCCAGAGTGAGTCTAGCTAGTCTCACTGCACCTCCTAGTTCTTCCCACAATTCTCTATATACACCAAATGACTGGGCCAGCATAGGATAGTGGGAAGGGCCATTTTCCAAGCATATTCTTATAGAGTATTGTCCGATCGGTAATTAGGATTGTCCGACCTCAGTGCATTGACTCAAGAGTTTCAGCCCTTTACATCTGCAAGCAGAATATAGAAGCTGAGCATGCTATTAGCCTAACATCTTGCAGCTGTTGTTATCTTTTGGGAAACACTTCAAAGGCAGAACAAGGAAACAAAGGAAAGACACTGGGAGCAGGGAAGGCATAATTCCAGGGAAGGATAAGCCTGTCAAGATATGCTTTCTTATCAAGGTTTAAATTATATTCTCATAACTCCTTGTCTTGTCAAGGACAGGAGATGTCGAAAACAGGAGACAATGAGGCATAGGACAATTCTCAAAGTCCTGAGGGAGAGAGGGATCACCCTGGCAATGATAGAGACAGGGAATCAGGCACCTGGACAATGATTTTCTTTGCTATCCTTCATTGTGACACAATGATAATTGAAGGGGGGCTCCAAAGGTTTAAAGCTTTCTTTTAAACTCAATTTTCCCAAGCCTAATTATACAAATAAAAAGGGAAGGGGAGATATGGCCTACTATCCAGGGCCCAATACTCCTCAAAAAAAAAAAAAAAAAAAAAAAAAAGAGTAAATCTCTTTATAGAGATTTCCTCTTGGAAGAGCTGCTTATTTTCAATGGAAAGATGATACAGAGTCATATTAACAACAGGTGGTATAGATGTAGGTATCAGAGGAAAAAGAGGTGAGCAATGGAAATTATGGACCAACTCAGGTTCATCATTCAGATAACCTCAAATATTTATAGCAGCCCTTTTGATGGTTAAAAAAAAAACTAAAAAAAAAAAAAAAAATAGATGCCCAATTTGGGGAATGGCTAAATAGTGAATATAACAGAATATTGATGTGCAGAAAGAATAAACATGATTAATACAAAGAAGCATAATTAATAATAAAATGAACCAATAAAAAGTGAAGTAAGAACCAACAAAGCAATACGTACAAAGTCGACGTTTAGCAGTGTTCAACTTTTCTTGATCACATTTGAGGTTTTCTTGACAAAGATATTAGAGTCGTTTTCCATGTCCATTTCATTTTAAGGATGTGGAAATCGAGGCAAACAGACTTAGTGATTGGCCCAGGGTCACCCTGGAAACGAGTATCTGGAACTGAATTTGAACTTAGGATCTTTCTAACGCCAGCCTGGAGTTCTACCCACTGAGCAGCCCACTCGATGACTAATGTTGTCTGTTTTTCCTTCTCAGAGGATGGTGAGAGTAGAGGGATTCCAAGGCATGCACGTGAATTGAAATTTAATGAGGGTTGTGCAAAGTCAATTTCTCTTCCAGAGCCATCTGGGGCCAAGACATAGATCAAGACGACAGGAAATGGCTTTCAATATTACAAAAAATGTAAATAGGAAGAACAACAAGAAGTGAAAGCATGACTGAATATGGCCCCAAAGAAAAGATGCCAGAAGAGCCTTCCCTTCGCTCCTTTACAGAAGCAAGGGGTGGCTCCTTGGAGGTGCAATACCACAGATCGCGTTAGACTTTTTTGACTCGTTAGTTTTGCAGAATTTTGAGTTGACCATTGCCTGTCAGCTCCAAGAAAGCATGTGTAAACCTAGAACTCCAGTTGTACTTAATACATAATTACAAACAAAGCGAGGTTCTCTTTCCCCTGATGTAATTAACACTAGTAAGCATTAGTGCTAGGGAAGTAAGAACACTCTTGTTGAAATTATACTTGAAATATATATATATATATATAATAGTATATATATATATATATTTTTTTTTTTTTAATTTTTTTTATTCATTTTTCCAAATTATCCCCTCCCTCCCTCTACTCCCTCCCCCCTGATGGCAGGTAATCCCATACATTTTACATGTGTTACAATATAACCTAGATACAATATATGTGTATAAATACCATTTTCTTGTTGCACATTAATTATTAGCTTCCGAAGGTATATGTAACCTGGGCAGACAGATATTAGTGCTAACAATTTACATTCGCTTCCCAGTGTTCCTTCTCTGGGTATAGTTATTTCTGTCCATCATTGATCAACTAGAAGTGAGTTGGATCTTCTTTATGTTGAAGATTTCCACTTCCATCAGAATACATCCTCATACAGTATTGTTGTTGAAGTATACAGCGATCTTCTGGTTCTGCTCATTTCACTCAGCAACAGTTGATGTAAGCCTCTCCAAGCCTCTCTGTATTCCTCCTGCTGGTCATTTCTTACAGAGCAATAATATTCCATAACCTTCATATACCACAATTTACCCAACCATTCTCCAATTGATGGACATCCATTCAACTTCCAGTTTCTAGCTACAATAAAAAGAGCTGCCACAAACATTTTGGCACACACAGGTCCCTTTCCGCTCTTTAGTATTTCTTTGGGATATAATCCCAATAATAGCAATGCTGGGTCAAAGGGTATGCACAGTTTGACAACTTTTTGGGCATAGTTCCATGTAAAGGGCTAGAACTGAGCAATGCACTTGGATGATGAAGCACGTGAGACTAATTGCCAATTGGACGGTTCCCTATTAACTTGTTTGAAGGTTGACCCTCCCCAGCTGTTCTGTGCTGACTTGATTGGTGGGACAAAGAGAGGGAAGTGACTTGTGTGGGAGGAGTAAGAGAAACTTGGGTGGTGGAACTCACGCTCACTTGCACTCGTGACCTGGCGTTGGAGGTGACTGTAAAGATCTAGAATAAAGACATTTAGTGATCCTGACTCCTGCTGATATCTGGAAAGATAGAGTTCCAGCATTTGGCGTCCAACGTGTGGCTGGCACCCTACTTCCACTGAAGTCCTCCCGTGACCAGGAGATTAGGTGAGTATTCTAATAGAAATAAGGAACTTACCTTGTTAAGGACTAAATCAGCAATCTCTAGTAACTGAGATGGGGCAGATGTTAGGTAAATCCTGGGCCTCAGCTGACCCTGCTCCAACCCCAGCCCCTGCCTCATCTAGCAATGCTATAGAGGATATAATTAAGATAATTGATGAGAAAAGTTTACTTGTTCCCATCCCACAAATGAATAATCTCTTACACTCATTGAGTCGCACGTCCCCTTGGTTCTTAAATGAAGAAAAACTACGTATAGATAAATGGAAGCTAGTGGGACTTGAAATGAAAGAATTTTACTCAAAAAATGGGCTTTGTCAAATTTTCCCAGAGGTATTTTATTTATACAACTTGATTCTATTAGACTTAAGCTATCGAGAAGAGTTTAGAAGAAGGAAGAGTTCTAAAAAGGCACAGAGAAGGAAGGAACAAAAGATAGAAGATAGGCAAATTCAGGACATTGCCAGAGGGCAAGGGGATTTGTATGAGGAATCTGAGGGTGTAGACTCTGATTGTCCAGAAGAAATTTCTACTCCACCTAGAGAGCAGATTATTGATCAGCCCACATCCACTCCACCTTCAGGGACGGAGGGAGGAGGAGTAGTGGGAGGGGCGGTGACATCATCAGCGCCGCCCCCTCCTCCCACACAGAGCCCCCCCTCCCAACAACTGCCCACTCCTGTAACTAGATTAGAAAGAGGGCTTATTGAAGCAATTGAAAATGGAAAAGAAGTAGATAACTCTGTAGGATTCAAACCCAACAAAATAGTCAAAGTGCAGCTAATACTTCCATCACCTATGACCTACTAATAGGTGTAGGTTCTTATGCAGACTGCTTCGGTACAGATTAATTACTCCATAACAGCATTTGAGCAAATTGCTGCTGCTGCTATCAAAGCATGGGCTTCTCTCCCCAGTAAAAACTACAAGGGTGAGACCTACACAAAAATTGTACAGGGACCAAATGAACCTTTTGCTGATTTTGTGGCACGTTTGCAGACAGCTGTCATACAGACTAATGGTGAAAATGAAGTAACAGACACTTTGGTAAGGCAACTTGCTAGAGACAATGCCAATGAGGTTTGTAGAAGGATTATACTAGGACTACGTAGGGATGCTCCTTTAGAGGAGATCATAAGACTGTTGCTGGACTTCAAAACCTGTAGGGATCATTGGATTCCCTAACATATAAAAAGACTGATGTGGGACTTCAAAAACTTGTGGGGATCATTGGATTCCCTAACAGTGAAGCAATGGACAATAGATTGGTTTTGGACTATCTCTTGGTTGCTGAAGAAGGGGTATGTGTGTCTGATGTTTACATACCCTCCTTCTAGGACTTCTGGAAATCTCTTACAATACCATGTTGATTTATATTGTCTGTTATATCACTACTTGCATGTACAATTCCTGTTTGTTACACCACATTGATTCTGCTCTGACTGTGGGGAGAGTCATCACTAATAGCCTCTGCGTTATTGCTATGTGCTTGTGTAATAACTCCCATGCTGATGGGTTTGTGCATACTTGTCTCTAATAAGGCCCTTCAATCCAGAAACCCACTAGCAAATCCCCACTTCTCTTTGGTGCTTCTCATCTCCCTTCCTGAGATGTCGGGGAGGGTGTGATTATCTCCTTTTTAGTGCTTTCATCTCCCCTCCTGGGAAGTCAGGGGGGGCGTGATCACCTCCTTTTTGGGGTTCTCATCTCCCTGAAAGGTCAGGGATGGCGCGACCTCCTGTGGTCTAAAACAAAAGAAAGCGGGAGATGTAAAGGGCTAGAACTGAGCAATGCACTTGGATAATGAAGCACGTGAAACTAATTGCCAATTGGACGGTTCCCTATTAACTTGTTTGAAGGTTGACCCTCCCCAGCTGTTCTGTGCTGACTTGATTGGTGGGACAAAGAGAGGGAAGTGACTTGTGTGGGAGGAGGAAGAAAAACTTGGGTGGTGGAACTCTCGCTCACTTGCACTCGTGACCTGGCGTTGGAGGTGACGGTAAAGATCTAGAATAAAGACATTTAGTGATCCTGACTCCTGCTGATTTCTGGAAAGATAGAGTTCCAGCAGTTCCAAATTGCTCTCCGGAATGGCTGGATTCTTTCACAACTCCACCAACAATGTATCAGTGTCCCAATCTGACAGGAGTGTAGTGGTATCTCAGAGTTGTCTTAATTTGCATTTCTCTGATCAGTAGTGATTTGGAACACTCTTTCATATGGGTGGAAATAGTTTCAATTTCATCATCTGAGAATTGTCTGTTCATATCCCTTGACCATTTATCAACTGGAGAATGGTTTGGTTTCCTATAAATCAGGGTCAGTTCTCTATATATTTTGGAAATGAGACCTTTGTCAGAACCTTTCCTTTTAAAAATATTTTCCCAATTTGTTCCCTTCTAATCTTGTTTGCATTAGTATTGTTTGTAAAGAAACTTTTTAGTTTGATGTAATCAAACTCTTCTATTTTGTGATCAATAATGATCTCTAGTTCTCCTCTGGTCATAAATTCCTTCCTCCTCCACAGGTCTGAGAGATAGACTATCCTCTGTTCCTCTAATCTATGATCTCATTCTTTGTGCCTAAATCATGGACCCATTTTGATCTTATCTTGGTATATGGTGTTAAGTGTGGGTCTACATAATAGTATATTGAAAATATACTTGATATACTTGAGCTTTCAAAGGAGAGCGAACTTTGGGAACTACGTAAATTAAATTTCGGTCTGCAGATTTTTGAAAAGGAGGGCGGGGAAAGGGGCGGAGGGAGAGGGGCTTGGGAAGATTTCGCAGTCACTACGCATGTCTGCTTGTGCTTAGGCGGAGAGTTGAAAACACTTCCTTGCTGTCTCTTTAAAATACGTAGGCCCCAATGGCTTGTGGGACGCTTCCGTATATTCCCGGATGTAAACAAAGCTTGGCCGCCGTAGAAGTGTGTCCGGGTCGGGGTCGGTGGCGATTACGGCAAGTCATTTTTCTGGGGTCTTCCGCTCGATAGACGTAGGGACTCCGCCAGGTCAGTACTCTTGAGCTGCTGAAGGGAGGATATCGGGGGACGGCGATTACTAGAGCTGGTCCCGGAGCTTCCGGTTTCTGCTCCGGGCCCGGAGGGCCTCGAAACGGGGGCTTTTCTGCTTTTTTTTTCCCAGTGGCCTCTGGGGCAAGAAAGTTGAATTGGGCGTGAGGGAGAGGAATGAACTGGCCTGAAGACGGGTGGAGAACCCAGGGTGAGGGGATGAGCCTTCTGGGGGGGCTCCTCGAGGAATCTGTAATAAACTTCCCCACTCTCTGCTCCCCACTCCCATATGCCATTGAAGAAACTTGACACATTAATCAAGTAAGGTTGGCAGATGTAGAGCTGGGAAATGTTCGAGTCGGGATTTGAACTCAGACCTTTTGACAACCAAGGTTCATAGTGGATAGTGTCAGGTGTGCTGTCAGGAAGCCTTGTGGGACAAGATTCACAACTTCTCGCTCCAGTCAGGGCCTTTTACATGGAACCCACTCAAGGTTCTACATTCAGAGCTCCAGAACTGGGGAGAGGGGGTAAGAAGAGGGGGGACCCTCAGACTTGAGGGTAGGAAAAGAAGCAAAAGCTGTGAATCGCTCCCGAAACCCTTAGGTTTGTTGTTATTGTTTTGGGCAAAATATTAGAGACTGAAGCCAATCAGGTTAAGTGACTTGCCCAGGGTCACACAGTTTATTGTGTCTGAAGTCCGATTTGATTCAGGAAGACAAACCCGTGTACTGTATCACTGGATGTACTCATGACTACATGAGGAGGCTACAACATGCTAACAGATACATAACTATATACAGTATGGGATAAAAAGGAAAAGATTCACAGGAAAGGCCTTGGCGCTAAGAGGAGTTGGGGAAAACTTTTAGTTGTGATTTAAAGGACTTCTGGGAGGAGGCAGGAGGGCATTTTAGGCATGGAAGATAGCTAGTCAGGAAGACCTGAGTTCAAATGTGGCATCAAACCATTAACTGTAGTCAATAATTTAACCTTCTGTCTGCCTCAGTTTCTTCATGTGTAAAATGGGGGTAGTTATGAAGATAAAATGAGATCCTGCTAACAAAGTAACCTTTGCAAACTTTACTATGCTTTGAAAGAAAAGAGGTGGGGAAGTATATGCAGTGGAGTTGAACTTATTCAATCCAACAACCTATTGTAATATGACCAGTAAGAATTTTTCATTCTCTTGATTTTTCTTTAAAAACTGCCAGACCAGTTATTTCGTGAAGGTTGCAGTGTTCCAGAACGAGTTGCTATAAGCTTAATTTCTTTTATAACAGGAGAATTTAGGGCAGTGGTGTCAAACTCAAATAGAAATGGATACCATTAATCCATACTTCCAGTCCCTCTGGCCACAAATTGACTTCGTTTTAAAATGTAATATTAGCTGCTTTATTGTATTTTTATTTATTTAGATAAACATTCCTCAATTGCATTTTAATCTGGTTCTAGCAGCATTCAAGTGGGTTGTGGTTTGTAGTTGACCCATGTTTGACAAGTGATCTGGAGAATCTCACCACGAATAGGTAATCTCCGAGACATCTGCATTTCTCAAAGTATATCCTGCAAACAATGATGAACATCTTGTCATGTGTCTTTTCCTGTTACCCTGTTTGCTTTTTATATTAAGAGGTTTATTGAACAAAGTTATCTTCTGTGATTCCATCTATCAGATGGGATATATACTATATATTATATTCCATATATAATATATATATGAATAATATATGTATGCGAGATACCTCTTTAGAGAAGTATTGAAGCTGCCAAATATTGTTATTTTATAGTCATTCATCATAATAGAATTTTGTCATCCTTAATCAAAAATTCAGCTATAGGAAATAATCTATAAAAGTCTAATTTGTTCCTTTCTCAAACATTCATCAAATATACTTTTGATAATGTACATAAATCATTTTCATAAATATTTTATAGATATGAGAAAATAGGTGTGTGAATTGATAGTTAATGACATCTTTTGGTTGCCTTAAGCTTTTTAAAAATTTGTATTGATCACTTTTTTACAATACCTGCATTTCCCAATATTGATTGATTAGGACCTTTAAATTTGTATTGTCTTAAACATAGATTTCCTCTGTAGTGTATTATTTATTCATGTCCAGTTACTTTTCCTAAAGTCATCTTTATAAGTTTGATTTCTGTTTCCTCATATAGCATATCGTTTACTTTAGTGATAGAGTCCAAATGTGGTAGTAACACTATCATTAATGATAAGAAGAGACACTATAAAAAGACCAACAGATTTATTCTTCTTTTGTCCTTTTCCTATTTTTTTGGAGTCAGTAGTTAATTTAAATAGATCTATTTTGCAAAATTCTAACTTATAACCTGATGCCTGTGAACTCCCAGTGAGATAGATTGGAGGAGGAGGGTGTCTGTGAAGTCATATGGGGGGGAAATTATGTACTTATATCAATATATTATGTTTCCTTTGTATTTTATTTTATAAAGACAGCTAGATATTGAAGTGGATTGAGTATTGTACTAGAAGTCAAAAATACTTGAGTTCAGATTCTCATCTGTATGACTCAGGGAAAGTCATTTAACCTATGTCTCCCTTAATTTTCTCATTTGTAAAATAGAGATAAGTACCTATCTCTTAGGATTATGAAGATAAAATGAGATAATATCTGCAAAACAATATATAGATGTTAACTATTATTGTTGCTTTTGCAAAGAGAGGTCCATAGGTTTATCAGAGTTCCAGAGGAGTCCGTAACACAAACAGCAACATCATTTTATCTTTATTCTTTGTTCTAATTTGGTGTCAATTTAACCTTAACTTATTATTTGATGATCTTATTGAATACAAATAACTGATGCTAAATTGACTACCATATCATTAAACCAGTTATTTCCAAAGATAATGGTTTCTTTTTTATTATGTTGATTGGTGCTCATTATGTCTAGTTTTTTTTAAGTCTCTTATTAAAGGACTTTATAGTATGTAGACGTGAAGTTTCTTTGTCATCTCTAGGCCTTTAGACTCTTAATTTCTTAATCTTGAATCATATTTTTCAAGACTTTTTGCCATTCTGCTCAATGCCCATCATTGCTTTGAATTCTTTGTACATGAAAGTATATGTTATTTGGTTTGAAGGATCTTAAGTTTTTTATAGGCTTTTTCTACTGCTTCGTCTTCTGAAATAGATTTGCCCCACACAATTAATTATGTTTGTGGTCTTTTTTTTTTTCACGTGCTCATAATGAACACTGCAAAGTAATATAATAAATTGCCTCATGAAATAATGTTTCTTTTCTGATTACATTATAAAGCCAACTCTTGTATTCACTTCCCTAAGGAGAAAAAAATCTGCGAGTCATCCTTCCATTCATAAACAATTTTTTGTGGTTTTAATTTATAACATGAGTGGCATTATGAATGATACAGTTTTTCCAGTATTTTGTCAGTTTATTATTATTGGACAAAGATTCCATACTTGGAAAGTACTAGCAACTAAATTAATGTTTTTAGATTCTCTAAAACTCATATGATACTGAGTAGCCATTGTCCCTTTTTCTGCTCTTCCTCCATCACTACAGAAGCTGGCTTCATAAGACTGTGGATCATTATTTCATGGATCATAGAATTAATCATCTAGTAGCCAGTGTGTTCCTCCTGAACTTAGGTAAACTTGTCCTTAAAACAGCAGATGGAACTTACTGCTAGAACTGTATTAGCGACACTTTTCTAATTTGATAAATCTGCCAGACATTGAGCTTTTCTTTAAATAGCCCAAAGTCACTTCCATTTGGTAACAAGTCACTGGATCAGGACTTTTTTAGGAAACAGTTTGTCAATATACTTCCCAAAATATAGTCTTCAGAACCGTAACAGTATTTCAGATATAATCTGAACAGGGGAGAATACAAAGAGACTATCACTTCATCGTCTTAGAGACTAGACTTCATTTAAACTTAGTCCCAAAATATCACATCTTTGTGGCTATCAAGTCATATACACTAATGACTTTTTAAAATCTTAATTTTAATGATTATTTTGTTTTATATCACCTTAACTTCCAAATATTTTCCTCCCACACATCCATTAGGACAAAGATTAAAGAACAAGGAGGGGAACAGTTCAATAAAATCAGCCAACTCTTGATTGTTTTCTTTTTTTTGGTCTTTGTAGCCCTGATTCCTAGTATAATGTTTGGTGTATAATAGGTGTTTAAATAAATGCTTATTGTTTGAAAACCATGTCTTAACAATTTATACAATATTCCCACCCCCCCTAATTTGTCTACTTCTATAAATATGAGAGGAAGATAACATTATACTTACACAGTATGCAAAGTTTTTTGTTGTTGTTTTTACTGTTATTTCCATTTGTATTGGTATAATCATCCTGTATATTACTTTCCACTTCTGATCCTTTTTCAGTGATTTCCCACTGCCCACAAGAATGCAGATTCCTTAGCCTAATGGTTAAGGCCTATTTGACATCTGGCTCCAACTTGTAGTCACAGCTTTATTTCCCTTCCTTAATTTTATGCTGTACTTTCTTATCCTTGCCTGTCATTGGTTTTTCCACACTCAAGGCTAGCCTACAGTTTGTTGATGTAGAAACAAGGTCACTAATCTAAGGATCCCTGGGATCTCATAGGGACTTCAAAAACTACATATTAACATTATGTTCTATTGTATTTTAATTAATTTTTAAAATATTTCACAATTATATTTTAATTTGTTTTGGGCTGACTACCCATCATGTATAATGTTGTGGAAAGTGTTTGACATTACTACAGCAGAGGATTCACTGTCAAATACAAGTTGTATCAGATGACCTCTGAAAATTTTTATGATTTATTTTGTTTCTTTAAGCCATCTCTCATGCTTGTACAGTACTTCTTCCTTCTTGGCCTTCATTAGTATTTGACTTTCTTTGATGTAGACAGTACAATCTTTTTCTTTTATGTCTCTAACACTGCCTGTACTAGCTCCTTATACATAGTTTTTACACATGCTGGGAAATAAAGAAATGTTTATTAAAATTATTATAGGGATTCTCACCACCCTGACCCTTCTATTCTGTTGACACCATTCAGAAAGACACCATAGTCAGGACTAAGTGTGCATTGGTATATTGGTTAAAAAGAAGACAATCATTGCTAAGCCTTGGTAGGGTGGGCAAGGGGAGGGGTATATAAGAGATACCTCAACTTAGAGGAAAAAGAAAGCATGGTTTAAGGAGAATGTGAGGAAAAGAATGTAGCATACAAAAGTAAAGAAAGAAGGGTCATTGAAACATTGTTTAAATGCACAGATTAAATGGAAGTCTAGAATACATACACAGACATTTGCTATTTTATGTACAGTCCTCTTTGTTTTATTTTGTAACTAGACTTGTTTATTTTATTTAGTGTTTGTTAAATTAAAAAAAAAAAAAAACACTTAAGAAAAATAAGGAGCACCAGGCTTGACTCCTCAGGGCAACTTTGCTATCTGTCTTCTTGCACGGTGTTTTAACCGCACTTAATCCCAGTTTCTTCATCTGTAAAACAAGAGCATTCAACCAAATAATCTCTAAATTTGCTTCTAAAGCTCTAAGTCTATGTTCCTAAGGATTTTTTAATACAGGTTTATAGCTTCAGATATATATGTATATATGTGTGTGTGTGTGTGTATATACCTGCCTGTATACATATATATGTATATATACTTATATATATGTATAGTAAGTATTGTAGGTATGTGAAATCAGTGGGAGACTTCCATCAATATACCTGTGCTACTAATATGAAGGAATCAGGATTATTAATTATTGGCATGTACTCAAGTGCCTTAAATAATGATAAAATAAAAATCAATCTCCATCAAATCTAAATTATTTTTCCTCCTCATAGATAAACAGGACCATGTCAGCTGCTGTTTCAGAAGCAATAAATTCTGGCCCCCCAGGGGGATCAAGTGACATGGGTTTGGAAGAGCCAAAGAAAATGACAAGGGAAGACTGGAGAAAGAAGAAGGAGCTAGAAGAACAGAGAAAGCTGGGTAATGCCCCAGCTGAAGTGGATGAGGAAGGAAAGTAAGTATTTAAATTTTCTTGAAAAGCGTATTTATACTAAATTTACATTAATTTCTCCCTTATTAAACTTTCTAACTTTTATTTCATCATAGAGATATCAATCCTCATATTCCTCAGTACATCTCCTCTGTGCCATGGTATATAGATCCATCAAAAAGACCCACACTAAAGCATCAAAGACCCCAACCTGAGAAACAAAAAGAGTACAGTTCATCTGGAGAATGGTATAAGAGAGGTGTAAAGGAGGTATGTGACCTATGGGTATTAGTTGGAAGAAAAATTTTAAATCATGCACATAATATGCCCCCCTCAAAAATATTTTAAAATAATAATAATAATAATAATAATAAATAATTCCAAACCTGTTTGGAAACTTAAAATTCATATAATGTGTAATATTAGCTCATAGGCTTTCATTATTCAGTCATGTTGCCAAAATCTTTAGACTTCCCCTCAAATTTCAACCAGATTGTTTTCCTTTTGAGGATTTTTTTTTCTCTAATTTAGTCCAAATTAATAATTTTTCCAACAATATTTTACTTTATCATATGAGATGTTTCAATATTTTAGGGTACCATTGTCGTGAAAGACATATTGAAGCATATATTCCAAAAACATTATTTCTACCACATATATCTTGATAGAACTAAGTCTTTATATTTTGTTTGCATTTGTAGAATGTTGTGACTACAAAATATCGCAAAGGAGCATGTGAAAATTGTGGGGCTATGACCCACAAAAAAAAAGATTGCTTTGAGGTAAGCTTTGTAATGAAGGCTTTGGAGTCTCTTGACAAAGATTCTGTCTATTTCGTTTTATTTTTTTGAGAATGGTTTTTGTAGCATTCTCTTTAGTGAACAGAAGTATGTGTTGAGAAAATACGATCAAAATCATCAGAAAATTCCAAATGAAGAAAAAGTGGTCATTGGTCAAAGTTAAAAACAGTTATTCTGTATAAGGTGTTATTGTCATTCCAATCTATGTAGGAGAAAGATGAGATGAAAGTTTCTGATAACATTATTTTATCTTTTGTTAAATAATTGTGTCTATTTTTTCAGAGACCTAGGCGTGTTGGTGCCAAATTCACAGGAACTAACATAGCACCAGATGAACATATACAACCTCAACTTATGTTTGATTATGATGGTAAAAGGGATCGCTGGAATGGTTACAACTCAGAGGAACATATGAAGATTGTGGAAGAATATGCCAAAGTTGACCTTGTGAGTAAAATTCTCTGATTTTCCATAATCCTTAATGAATGAATATACATTTTGTTTTCTCTTTTCACATTCTGTATAAACAAAACAGAATGAACTCAGAGAATATGTCTAGGATTATATATAGCTGTTGTGTTTCATTTATAAGTTAATGGTAGTAATAATGGATTTACCCAATTAGTAAATGACATTAAATTCAATCAGGATGATTATTTTGTTTTTCATTTAGGTGTTTATTTTAGTGTCTAAATTGAGGAACTGATATATGAAGATAAGTTAGAAATTATTTATTGCCTACACTTGTAGTTTATTTTGTACTTATAATCATAATGTTTTTAGACTGGTAGAAGATTATATGGTCTAACTTTTGAAAATAGTAAAAGTGCTACTTATATGTTTCATGGTTTTTGTGTTTTTGGTTTGTTTTTGTTTTTGTTTTTTTTTAGCTTATCACAAGGTTGAATATTTTTGTTTGTGATTTAAAATGTTTTTGTTCTTAGGCTAAACGTACATTGAAAGCTCAGAAGCTACAGGAAGAATTAGCCTCAGGAAAGTTAATGGAACAAGTGGTAAGTAATTGAATATCATAACTTCAATGAAAATGTATTTGACAAAAGTATAGTTAGCCTTTCTTTACACAATTTACTCTTCGTACAAGTTTTGTTTTTAATACATAAAATCGTAGCCTTTCATTTTCTAGTGCTTTGCAAAGTATTCATAGCATCTAGAGAACTAATCTTAATCCTTCTTACATCTCGGGAAAACAAGAAAAATATCTCATAGCTTTTATTATTACATTTTTAATCACTATGTATGTTAACAATGACTTTAAGAAAACAGACAATTGGCAACATAGACATTTAAGTTATTAAGCAAAATGTCAAAGAGGAAATTATACTCTTTGTTAATTATAAAATAAACAAAATTTCCAACTCCTTTTTTATTCAGGAGCCACTGAGGTAAATTTTTTTTTGTACTTTTTAGAAAGAGGAAAAGGGAACTTTTTTTAATATACCTAAGTCTCAGTTAAAACATTATTTAATTATCACATCATTGTATCATAATCTATTTAACTATTATCTTGTTGGGCATTTAAATTACGAGATGGGTTTTTGTTTTTTTATTTTGCAGCTATATAGAGAATGGTATCAAAATCTTTGAATGGTATTTTGGATAACTTTTCAGCATATTTGCCTTCATTAACATCTAAATCTTGCAGCAGTTCCAAGCAGAGAAAGAATATGGTAGCACTAGCTAGCCACATGGGTCATCTTTAACAAACATGCTGGAAATTCCTTATCATTAAACCTAGAAACTATTACATCTGAGTTAACTGTAACTTCCAGTGGTTATACGGCCTGCCTGGGCAATGATTAAACTCAGTTCATACCGTCAACTTTTTAAACTTGATAACCAATATAGTTGATTGTATAACTTCAGTTATATACATGGAGGGCAGCTAGGTAACACAGTGGATATAGTGCTGGGCTTGGAGTCAAGAAGACTCATTTTCATGAGTTTAAAGCCAGTCTCAGACACTTGCTTGCTGTGTAATCCTGGATAAGTCATTTAACCCTGCTTGCCTCAGTCTCTCCTCTATAAAATGAGCCAGAAAAGAAATGGCAGATCCCTCCAGTAAGGAATACAGCCAAGGAAACTCCAAAAGAAATCATAGGGTTAGACACAACTGAAATAACTGAACAGCATTAACATGCATTGAGTAGTTTTTTTTTTTTTTTTTTTTTTTTTTTATATCCTCAATCTCACCTATTGGGTACTTGATATACTGATGCTTATTATAAGCGACATTTATTTTCTCCTTCTTTGTATTTTTTATGCTTATCTTTCTATAACTCCTTCGTGGAGGAATTACAGAATTCTAATAAATAAGTCTAAATAATAGACTTAAATAATTAAGCTCAGGGTAACAATTTTAAATAGTATTGATTGTTGATAATATAATGCAATTAAAATATATGTGATGATAGTTCTATTTAGAATTCTTATTGGTCCTAATTTAGGACACAGTAGATATTAATATGATTAAATAATATTAATATTAGAAATCTAATAGTTTGTATTATCACATTTCTGCATTCAGAAATTACAAAATCTTTTTTTTCTTAATACAGAATTCCCCAAAACATCAGTGGGGGGAAGAAGAACCAAATTCTCAAACGGTAGGAAATTTTTGTCTCAGAAATAATTTGGATCTACATTGAATTTTCATAGTTACTGTTGACTCAGGAGAGAGATTGTATGACATTCATACCTGTAGTTTTAAATTTCCTTAGTAGGGTAGTAACTGGTTTATATTTTCTTAAGAAAAATATTAACTTTTATTTGCCAGGAAGCTATTATGTTTAAAATTTAGCTTTCTTGTTTAACAAAACTAAAGCTGTTTTCTTCCCCATCTATTGATTGGAATATGAGGAAATCAAACTGCATTTCAACACCCTATAAATGACCAGATCCTACACTGACTTGCATTCATCTAGCCAATCCTGCTAGGACACCAAGGTCCAGCCAGATCATGGATTTCTTGATGTTTGCCCTGCTGTTCTCCTTAAACAACATTATACCCCATTTCACTCCCCTGTTTTCCAGAAAAATTTTTTCTCTCTCCTATGGCTCCATTTAGCATTCCTTCATTTTAGGCCACTTCCTTTCACATTCCTTCCATGTTGCAATCACAGAAACCTGCTTTCCCCAGAAGACATTGCCTCTTATGCCTGGTATTAAATGTACCATCTCTGAAGTCTCATCAACACAGTCAACCTTGGAGGCATGAGAGGAGAAAGGGGGATTCCTGCTGTCTAGTTGGTGTAAGCTCATCTTTTTGCACCTTTGAGGTTCATGTCTTCCCAATAGATCAGCTGATCTAACCTCTAGTGACTGTTCTCTCCTGCTCCCCGGATCATTTTCTGCCCTTCATCAAGACGTTAATTACCTGGTTTACTATATTCTTCTCTATTCCAACACCCGACCTTATGTTGAGGGATTTTGATTTACATCTTATTTCCTCAAACACCCTCACTTCCCAGTTCATCAGTATACTCAGCCCTGTCATCTTCTGACTTCATTCCACCTTACTACACACACACACACACACACACACACATATAACACACATACAGAAGGGCATACCTTTGAACTCAATGTCATCTGTCATCATTTACAAGAGTTCCATTTCCATAATTAGGAAATTCTTCTAGCTATAACTTTTTGCCTTTCCATCTCTTCTCTGGGTGTCATTTTTGCTAACCCATGACTTTGTTCTCACCAAAACTTCTACCTACTTTCCCAGATCATAGCTATTGCTCTAGTTTCACTTTCTTCCTTTCAGATTTTTATTTCTTTAGTTAATTAGTTCAACTTTACAGTGCCATCTTCTCTTGAATCTTTTGCCCCATTGTCCTGTTACCACTAATTTCTTTCTAGACCTTAATCCTTGACTACTCCTCACCATCTGCCTTCCATGTCCCATATGCCTACTATTGGTTATTGCTAAAGGAAGTCACTTGACTGTGTTGAGTGAATCCATTGCGAATTTATATTTATATATTATCTAGTCAACTAGGTCTTTTACTCTTTTTTTCTAACTGTCTGGATTATCTCCACCTGGATGTTTTATACATATCTCAAACCCATTGGATGTCCCATAGAATCTCATAACTAAAAAAACAGGACTTTTTATCTTTATCCCAGATTTCATTTGTTTTATTTTCTTTCCTGTTTCTTTTGAAGGCACCACCCTTGATCTCCAATTCAAATCTATTCTTCACTCTTCGTTTTCTTATCCAAGTTTTATTAATCTTATTTCCAGGAATCTCTCATCTTTCCCTTGCTCTCCCCTTATCTATCACCCAGTCAAGCCCAGATCAGGTCTACTGAGATAGTCTACTAATTGTTCTTTTTATCTCAGATCTCTTCCTTCTCTAGCTATCATCCACACGACTGCCAAAATGATGTTCCTAAGGCACAGTGACAAGATAATTTTCCTTCTCACAAAGTTCCAGGGACCCCATATTGCCTCTAGGATCATATGGAAACTCCTCTTTTTGGAGTTTGAAGCCCTTTCTTAACCATGTACAGACTACCTTTTCAAAACCATTACCCATTTCTTCCTTGTACATATTGTTCCTCTTCAGATATTCTGTACTGCAGCCACATTGGCCAACTTGCTGAATTTTATTTACAGTGATCTATATGTCATATTTTGTGCCTTTGTCTCCCATATCTGAAATAGCTTAGGTCAGTAAGACCTTTGCTGATTCCCTGATACTAGGGAACCTAATACCAGGTTACCCTCACAAATAAAATTACTTTGTATTTAAGTATATAAGTTTATTTATAAAAGTATATATACTTTGAATTTAAGAGAGACAGTGTGGTATAGTAGATAAAGAAGTGATCCTGGAACCAGGAAGATCTGGGTTTCAAGTCTGCTACTTCTATACCAACTTTATGTATGACCCTGAGCAAGCCACTTAACTTCTTAGTGCTCTAGGCCAGGATTCAATAAAGACCTCATTTAGAAGGTGGTACTTGACTTGAACTTTGAAAAATGGTAGGTGTTGTAAAAGGCAGAGATGCGGAAGGAGCACAGTAAGCTAAGAATGACTTTTTCATTTTAAAATAAAGTCTTATTGTATCTAAAAATATTAAAAACTATTCCTAGAAAAAAAAAAAAAAAAAAGGTGGCTAGCCCATGAGCCAAAATATCTGCTAACAAAAATTTTAGGCTACAAGTTACAGAAAAGATGTAAATCTGCAATGATGGAGGGAGTTTCTTCATCTTAAAGATACCTTTGCCAATGAAATCACTTCCTACTCTTGTGTTTTGTATTCTTTTATGTTTATACATCTTGTTTCTCCCATTAGAAGGTACATTCTTTGATGGTCAGGATTACCTCACTTTTATCTTTGTATTTACAGTGTTTGCTACAAATTATATAGATACTGTATAATTGTTTTTGCTTAGTTGATAGTAATTTGGTATTGTTCATATGGACCCCCTTAAACCTAAAATAAAACCCTGATCCTTCTTTTTCTTAATCGTTTTCTAACTTTGTCCTATTTTAGGAAAGAGACCATAACAGTGAAGATGAAGATGAAGATAAATATGCAGATGATATTGATATGCCTGGACAAAATTTTGACTCTAAAAGACGAATTACTGTCCGGAATCTCAGAATTAGAGAAGACATTGCTAAAGTAAGCTATAAGTTGTTTTATTTCATAACTCATTAAGGATTCCAATTAATAATTAATTTTTATATAGTTGTGGTTATTTTTTTTTTTTATTAGGAGTAAGAACATTTCCAAGGCAAGACTTTTGAGAACCTAGAATAGTGACTATATTGAGGCTCCTATCTAAACCATATCTCTTCCTCCCCAGTGCTGCACATTCTATACTCTGATTTTCTTTTGCAAATTTTATTTTAATAGCACATTTTTCCAATTACATGTAAAGATAGTATTCAAGTTTTATTTTTGCAAGATTTTGAGTCCCAAAACTTCCCCTTTCTCATGCTAGCAAGCAGTCTGATATGGATTATAATTGTACATTCATTTTTAACATGTTTCCATATGAGTCTTGTTGGAAAAGAAAAACCAGAATGGGGTAGCTGGATGGCACAGTGGATAGAGCACTAGCCCTAGAGTCAGGAAAATAAGAGTTCAAATCTGGCCTCAGATACTTAATACTTACAAGCTATGTGACCCTGGGCAAGTCACACATACAAAAAAAAACCCAACTCCAATCAGAACAGAAGAAAAAAAATCACTAAAAAGGAAAAAAAGACAAAAGAAAAAACAGTCTGCATTCAACTTCCATAGTTCTCTCTCTGGATGCAGATGGCATTTTCCATACAAAGTTTTTTGGAATTGCCTTGGATCACTGGAAAGATCTGGGTCTATCAGAATAGATTATCACACAATCTTCCTGTGTCTGTTCTGTACTTTGATTTTCTCAGCTGCACACCACTTAATTGAAAAGTTCTTATTGAACAACTAAATGTTACTATTTAATGTTTTCTTTTTCTCTTTTTTAGTACTTGAGAAACTTAGATCCCAATTCTGCCTACTATGATCCAAAAACAAGAGCAATGCGAGAGAATCCCTATGCCAATGCAGGAAAGAATCCTGATGAGTAAGTATGTTTAAAGTCTTATTTTGTATGCATCTTGCAGAGTAAGGGGGTATTTTAAATTGAAGGTGAGATAAGTGGTCAACTCTTAAATTAAAATTAATATATTATGCTGTGACACGGTCATAAAAGAAGCAGCCTACCTTTCTGAGAAGTCAGCCTTATTAAATAATCTTTTTTTTCCTTTTAGAGTTAGTTATGCAGGAGACAATTTCGTGCGATACACTGGAGATACCATTTCAATGGCACAAACACAGTGTAAGTATTTTCATCAAATTAAACCTTGATGATGTTAGGTTTTTCCTGTAGAAAAGACTTGCTTTTGATGGACCAATTAATGAAAATACTAGCCAAAGAAAATTTTGTTATGCTTTTGAAGTTCAAGTCAAATGATAATCCTAGCCAAATGTATATCAGTACCACTATAAATGCACGTAAATATTCAAAATATAATATTATTCTCTTTTCACAACTATGTCGTAAGCCTTTTAGAAGATACCAAGGTCCTTTTCCTCTTTTTAGTTTCTTTGATACATAGCTATGCCTGTACATCGAAATTGTTCAATTCTTGTTTTCTAAATGCACTATTTAGCTAATAACTTGGTTTTTTTCCAATATCTTCACTCATTATAGTGTTTGCCTGGGAAGCTTATGACAAAGGGTCTGAAGTGCATCTCCAAGCAGATCCAACAAAACTGGAGTTACTGTATAAATCATTTAAAGTCAAGAAAGAAGATTTCAAAGAACAACAGAAAGAAAGCATTCTAGAGAAGGTAATTTAGGCCAAAATTGAAGTTAATAACACTGTCAAGAAAAATTATTTTTAATATGTATTGCTTCATGTTAGCAAAATTCTAAAAACTTTTATTTTCATAAACTTAAATTTTATGTTTTCATTTGTCAGTATTTTTACCAGTTATAATTTTTCATGCTACTCTAGAATATCTTCAATTAAGTAGGTAAAAATCCATTGCTATTTGCCTTTCTTTTTCTTTTGAGAAGAATTCAATAATTTTTTTTTTTTTTTTTTTTTTTTTAGATTTTACCAATTTATATAAAGTGATTTAAATATCTGTTTGAATAAAAACTTTGAGCATACTTCACCAGGCATAATTTCTTTTTTTAGTATGGAGGTCAAGAACACCTGGATGCTCCCCCCTCTGAGTTACTCTTAGCTCAAACAGAAGACTATGTGGAATATTCAAGACACGGAACAATCATCAAAGGACAAGAGAGAGCTATTGCCTGCTCTAAGTATGAGGAAGATGTCAGGATCAACAATCATACAGTAAGCTCAAACTATGTTTCATATTTGTCTATTTTAGCTAATGTCTCTATAATGCTAAGAGCATCAGTTATTGCTTTAAGAAATTTATTAACCCCTATTAGAAAATGAAACGTAGAGACTATCCTACCCAGCAAATTAATTATTATACCATATTTGGAACTTTACTTCTCTTTCCATCTTACCAGTCCTAAGATCCCAATCACACCATCACTTTACTGACATCTTTGCTGACAAGAACATCAGAGAAGGCTTGATGTAGAACAGCATTAGAGCCAGAGGAAATAATAGGTGGACATAAGGAAGCATGAGGGATAGCTAATGTAAAGACAGGAGATGGAATGATATGTGTTAGGGAACAGTAGTTTGACCAATTTGCTTGGGCTGTAGAGTGTGGAAAGGAGAATAATTTTTAAGATTGGAGTCAAGTAAGTAGTAAAAGGCTTTAAAAACTAAACAAAGGAGCTTACATCTGATCTTGGATGCAGTCAAAAGCCATTGTAATTAAATGAGTTATGGTAGTAATGTAGTCAGACCAGTGCTTTAGTAAAAACTAACTTTGACACTTGGGAGGATGTTTGATTGTAAAGGAGAGAGACTTGAGTCAAGGAGATTAATTAAGAGATTATTGTAATAATTTCAGCAAAAAAATAAAATAAAATTGGGTGGTATCTGGATTAGTATGTAGAAAAAAGGGGATGGGTGATACTATGGATATTGTGGAAGTAGTAATTTAAAAATTTAGCTATTGATTGAATATGTAGTGTGTGAAGAATAAGGACTTAAGTATTATTTTGGAGTTGAGAGAATCTAGGAGATTTGTACTTGTGTCTAGGAAGTTTAGAAGAAGTGTGGCATTTAGAAAGAAGGGTAATAAGTTTAGTTTTGAACCTATCATGTTTGAGATGCTCACAGGACACAGGCCATCTATTTTGAAATATCAAGTAGGTAGTTAAAGATGTACATTTAGACTCAGAAGAGAGGTTGGGAACAAGATAACATAGATCAGGGAGTCATCTACAAAGAGATGATAATTTAACGCAAAAGGAGCTGATGAGATTGACTAATAAAAAATGTAAAAAGAGAATAGAAGAGGATCCAGAAGGTATATCCACAATTGGAGTCATGATATGGATGAAGATGTAGCAAAAAAGACAGAAGGAACAATCAGATATATAAGAAAACCCAAAAAGGAGAGAGCAATGAGACAAAGAAAATGATACATTGTCATGCATTATAGTGACCAAAAAATATGAGCTTTGAGAAAAGACCATCAAATTTTATGGTTACAGGACATTTGTTACTTTGGTAAGAGTAATTTCATTTGAATGTTGAGGTCACAAGCCAAATGGCAAAGGATAGAAAAGAGAATGAGAGAAAGTAAAGCAACTAATGTTTACAACTTTTTCTAGAAATTCATCTGTGAAAAGGAAGAGAGGTATGAGATAGAGCTGAATGTGATGGTTAATAGGGTTGAGTAAGCAGATAAGGAATTGGTATATATGGAGAGACAGAGGTGATTATAGATAAAAGAATTAGCCTTGTGGAAGAGAAAGATCACCTCTTCATCAGAAAGTAAAGGAGGAAAAAATAAAGGACAATTTAAAAGGCTTTGAAATGTGGAAAAGGTGAGAGGAAGGAGCTTATGAAGCTAGTCTATTTGTGAGATGTATTCTGAGCTAGGAAGGAGGGGAGAGAATGAATGACTTGTGATTTGGGAGGTTTTGAAGCAGCCTTTTCTGGGAAGTGAGATAAAGAATCAATTAGAGAAAAGTAGCATCTATTTGTTTTTCAATAATGTCTTTTCTCATCTACAGCATATCTGGGGTTCCTATTGGAAAGAAGGTAGATGGGGATATAAGTGCTGTCATTCCTTCGTTAAGTTTTCCTACTGTACTGGAGAAGCTGGGAAGGAAATTGCTGTGAGTATCCCTTTTTCTGGAAACACTACAGATTGATTATTAAATGTTAGGGTCACTCTTCTTATTGCTTGTCTTTACATTTTCTAGAATTTTTTTTTCCAGAAAATTGTACTTTCTGATCTTAAAAAAGAAGCAGATTGATATTAATGGATAAAGAGTCAAGTCTGAAGCAGGGAACACTTAGGTTCAGGTCCTACCTCTGCAATATGCTGACTATGTAATCCTGAGCAAGTTTAACCTCTCAGTGCCCATAAGCAACTGTCTAAGACTATTAAATTGTTTTTTTTGTTTGTTTGTTTGTTTTTTAATTCTTTTTTTTTTTTAAATTATAGCTTTTTATTTACAAGACATATGCATGGGTAATTTTTCAGCATTGACAATTGCAAAACCTTTTGTTCCAATTTTTCCCCTCCTTCCCCCCACCCCCTCTCTCAGATAGCACGGTAGATCAATACATGTTAAATATGTTAAAGTATATGTTAAATACAACATATGTATACATGTCCATACAGTTATTTTACTGCACAAGAATAATCAGACTTTCAAATAGTGTACAATTGGTGGTAGCTAGGTGGCACAGTGGATAGAGCACCAGCCTTGAATTCAGGAGGACCCGAGTTCAAATCTGGTCTCAAGACACTTAACACTTCCTAGCTGTGTGACCCTGGGCAAGTCACTTAACCCCAGCCTCAGGGGAAAAAAATCAAATCAAATTAAAAAAAAAAAAAATAGTGTACAATTACCCTGTGAAGGAAATCAAAAATGCAGACGGACAAAATGGAGGGATTGGGAATTCTATGTAGTGGTTCACACTCATCTCCCAGAGTTCTTTCCCTGGGTATAGCTGGTTCAATTCATTACTGCTCTATTGGAACTGATTTGGTTCAACTCATTGTTGAAGAAGGCCACATCCATCAGAATTGATCATCATAGTAGTATTGTTGTTGAAGTATATAATGATCTTCTGGTCCTGCTCATTTCACTCAGCATCAGTTCATGTAAAGGACTATTAAGTTGTAAAGATAATGCCAACTTGGATTGCTAGAAGGCATTTCCTCACCAAGTTGTTCTCTATGCCACTGAAATCACAAGTGCAATCCCTATCCCTCTCCTGATCTAAGGCTATATAATATACAATTAGTTAAGATTATAATGGCATGGTTAATAGTTTGCAGTTCCAAAACATGTTGACATAAGTGCTAGTGTCCATACTTTATAGTTATGAAGCTATGAAAGTATTTGTAACTTTGCTGCAGTCATATATATGAGAGGCAGAGTCAGTCCTAACAGGGGTATCAAGCTCAAATAGAATGATCTGGATTCCTGTAGGCTCCATATAGACTTAGAAAACCATAAACCAACATTTTCTGTGTTTTTTTTATTTTGTTAAAAATTTCCTGGATACATTTTCATTTGGTTATAGCCACACTCAGGAATTTTGCAGGTAGGAGTTTGACCCCTCTGCTCAATAATGTATGTCCACCCAGGCTATAGTCCCAGCTTATTTCATTGTAGCATAGCTTTAAGTCAGACATACCAAAACAATGTCTGTTTATCCACTGTTAGGTAGACAGTGATGTGGGTAGTTCCTTTTTCTCATGATATTTGTTCATTAGGGTACACCAGTTAAATTCATTTTGTTTTCCTTTTTAATTAAACAGAATGCAGATGAATATATTCCTGATGATTCTGTAGGAGAAGAGCAAACAAGCAGACCAAAAACTCTAATGGAGGTAGGTCATAGTCCTATTCATTTTACAGGGTAAAAATGTTCTTTACAATCTGTAAATAAATGGTAGAAGTGAACATTTAATTCTCTTGAGCATATTAATAACAGTTCACATTAATATAGCAATTTAAAATTTACAAAACACTTTTCTCAAAGCAGATATGTGCAATAATTCAAATAAGTATTCATGAAAGATTAAGGAACCTCCCTAACTCTATTCAAACCAAAGTTATTTGGCTTCGTGTGTTTTTTCAGTATACTATTAACTCTACTTCTTAATCGTTTCTCAAAGCTTCACCAAGAGAAGCAGAAAGAGGAGAAGAAGAAGAAAAAGAAGAAGAAGCATAGGAAGAGTAGTTCTGACAGTGAGGGTGAAGAAAAGAAGAAACACGAAAAACTGAAAAAGGTACAATGCCTTTGCATAACTGCCCATGAAGCAACTCCTAAACTTCATTCCTAAGGAGTGTGCTTTTTGTGAAGGTGTCACTTCTGAAATTTTAGAATATTTGCAAATGAAATTCTCCCAATGTCTCTAAACTGTCTAAAAAAAAAAAATCTGACTTATTGGCCTTGAAGTAGGTACTTCTAAAGTGTAATTCTCTATCCGAAGCCAAGCCTAGGAAAACATATCAGAGAAACAAATTCTGTTTAGTCTTTGTCATTTAATAAAAATACATTAAAATTGACTAAAACAGTTAACACAAATGAAAAAATTCATGAGAATCAATTTTTACAAACTAAAACAATGGGGCAAGCTGAATAATAATTGGCTCCAATTAAGAGTTTGAAGAATTCCTTCAGCTCTGCCAGCAGAGTGGTTTCTGATGTCACAGTGCCCAATGCTGCAGCCATTTTGCCTTGCCACTACTGGGCAAGTAGATTTATGTTTAAAATGCCAGTATTTATTTATTTTATTTTTCTCTATAGGCATTAAATGCTGAGGAGGCCCGCCTTCTCCATGTCAAGGAGATCATGCAGGTAGATGAAAGGAAGAGGCCTTACAATAGCATGCATGAGACCCGAGAGCCTACAGAAGAAGAAATGGAAGCCTATAGGATGAAACGTCAGAGGCCAGATGACCCCATGGCTTCTTTTCTTGGACAATAATAATTGAAAGAAGATTCACCCAAATTGTATATATTCTTATTATTCTCTTGGTAAACAGTGATGGAAAAAACCTCATTTGTTTTCCTTACTATCTTTTAAATAAATTTCTGGAACTCTTTCATCAGTACATTACCTCTTCTACTCTAGAGAGAAAAACCAGCAAGCAGATTATGATGGAGGTGTTTACTAGAACTTACATTCACAGGGGTAGCTAGGTGGCGCAGTGGATAAAGCACCAGCCCTGAATTCAGGAGGACCCGAGTTCAAATGTGATCTCAGACACTTAACACGTCCTAACTATGTGACCCTGGGCAAGTCACTTAACCCCAGCCTCAAAAAAAAAAAAAAAAAAAAAAGAACTTAGATTCACTGCAAGCTGCTTTCAGAGAAATCAGTATCGTGTATTTTTTTTCTCCTTAGAAGTTATTTATTTTAAAGGCTTAGTATTTATAATTTTAGTGTTATTTTTGTTTCAATTCTGAATTTTTTCTTCTACTTCTCCCTTCTGTTCCATCCATTCAGAAGGCAAGAAAAAGCTTGTTAAAAATAAATATATCAAGCCAAACGAATTCCTGCATTAGTCATGTGCAGGAAGAAAGAAAAAGAAAATGTTTTTTCTTCAGTCTTGAGTCCACTAGCTCTCTGTGTTAAGGTAGAGAGCATGTATGATCATGAGTCCTTTGAAATTGTGGTTGGTCATCATGTACAGTAGCATTACCGGAGATCATCTAGTCCAATCCCGTCCCTTTTACAGAGAAAGAAATTGAAGCTCAGAGAAATTCATTGATTTGTCTTTGTTCACACAGCTAGTGAGCTGCAGAGCTCAAGTTCAAATTTCAATCCTTTAAGTTACAAATCCAAGGCCTTTCCCATTATACTATCTTGGGTGGGCCTAAGTATCCTTTCCCAGGCCCTAAACCTAGCTACATGATGAAGAAACAATTTTATTGATGCCTTTTTGGTTTTACCACCATAGCATTTCTGGGTACAACCTCCCTCCACCATAACATTAAATTCTCCCCTCCCCCCCATTTCTTAATTTAAAAAGTTAGGTCCCCATAGACTCCCACCTCTCTGCTGAGAGAAAAGAAGTTTGTTTCATTATCAGTTCTCTGGAACCAGCATTTTTTAATTGTAGTTATTTAGAATTCAGCTTCCTTTTTAAAAAATTTACAGATAGTGACTAAGCATATTGCTTTCTTTGTCCTATGTATTGTATGTATTTTAGTTTGACATAAATTTATGGAAATATTCCATGTTTATCTAAATTCATCTTCATATTTTATGATAATAATATTCCATTAACATTCATGTCAGAGTTTCTCCAATCATTCCCAAATTGAAGAGCATCTATTCTCTTGCTTCTTCGTTAACATTCAAAATATTGCTGGGAATATTTGGACATATTTCTATCTTCCTTAGAATATATGCCGAGTAGTGCAATCTGGTCAAAGGATATGAACGATTCAATAAGTCTAAAATATTTTCCAGAATGGTCAGATCAATTCACAGTTCTACCAACAGTGTATCTAAGTCTGCTAACCTATAATAACAAATATGTGTTGTGAATTTGTGGGGGGTTCTCTCCCAAAAAATAAAGAACTTTGTAATTGTTTTATGACTTTACCTTTTTCAGGAATTTTTTAATCTGGTATTTTAAACCTAAAAATTAATTTGGAGGTCACTTTTTAATTTATAAGCCAACAAGAATCTGGCACTATGGTAATCAAGAAATGATTGTTTATTGATGAATCTGATAATTAAATTATAGCAATAAAGATAGTTCCTGACTTTCCTGATGGCAAGATTTTAGATAAGCAGAGGCTGTGTCTGACACAGCCTGAAGAATAGAGCTCTGACACTGGATTCACTTTTCTTGAATAGGCAGAGCCCCACTTATATAGCCATATAATTTAAAGTAGCAGAACCGAAATTTGTGCACAAGTCTTACTCCATATCTGATTCTCTTATCTGTCAACTGGGCTTGAGACCTTCAGCTTTTAAAATCCTTTATCCTCTCAGTATGGTTAAAGTAATTTTTAGACAATGAATTTTAATTGGCAATGAACTAAATTATATGTTGATCAAGAATTAATTGAACATCTCTGAGCTTTAGTTTTCTCACTTACAAAATAAGGGCATTTGACTACATGATCTTTAAGGTGCTTTTCAGTTTCAAACCTATGATTCCACGAATTAAATTTTATTAGACTGTTACCAGTTGCACCTAATCTTTTTGGCCAGCAGGTGTCACTTTTTTGGTAAATTTGCTAAAAATCAGGGCTTTTGAAACATTCCTCAAAAAACCCTGAAGATAGCCAACCTGTAAGTTTATTTATTTATTTTTTAATTAAAGCTTATTTTTCAAAATATGCGTGGACAATTCTTCAACATTAGCCTTGCAAAACCTTGTGTTCCAATTTTCCTTCCCCCTACGCCCTTCCCTAGATGGCAAGAGTCCAACATATGTTAAACATGGTGAAATCTAATGTATGCATACATATTTATACAATTACTGTGCTGCACAAGAAAAATCAAATCAAACCAGAAAAAAAAAAAAAAAGAAAAGAAAATGCAAGCGAACAACAACAAAAAGTGAAAATGCTATGTTGTAAACCACACTCAGTTCTCTACAGTCCTCTCTCTGGGTGTAAATGCTCTCTCCATCACTAAACAATTGGAACTAGTTTGAATCATCTCATTGCTGAAGAGGGCCATGTCCATCAGAATTTATCATCGGATAGTCTTGTTGCTCTGTATGATAATCTGGTTCTGCTCATTTCACTTAACATCAGTTCATGTAAGTCTCCCCAAGCCTCTTTGAAATCATCCTATTAATGATTTCTTAGAGAACAATAATATTCCATAACATTAATATACCATAACTTATTCAGCCATTCTCCAATTGATGGGCATCCACTCAGTTTCCAGTTTCTTGCCACTACAAAGAGGGCTGCCACAAACATTTTTGCATATACAGGTTCCTTTCCCTTCCTTAATATCTCTTTGGGATATAAGCCCAGTAGAAACACTGCTGGATCAAAGGATATGCATAGTTTGACAGCTTTTTGAGCATAGTTATAAACTGCACTCCAAAAAGGTGGATCTATTCACAGTTCCACCAACAATGTATCAGTGTCACAGTTTTCCCACATCCCCTCCAACATTCATCATTATCTTTTCCTGTCATTTTAGCCAATCTGACAGGTATTTAGTCAGCCTATAAGTTTAAACAGCCCCCTTTGGAGATGTTTGAAGCTGAAATCATGAGAGTCCCCAAGCCTCAAGTAGCAGCCTAATGGAAACTGTTACGGCAATCATTCAAATAAACAAAAGTTTGAACAGAGATAGGACAAAAATGTTTAGAAACAGTAATATGGGCAAGTGAACTTTTAAAAAAACAGCTATTTTTCTGATCAAATTCTGAGTTAAGTGGAAAGTGATAGCAATAGCTCATTGTTTTAAAATAATCAAAATGAATTCTGAAAGGTATCAGATTTACATAAGAGATAAAAAATAGGCTGGAATAGAAATACCTAATACTTGTAGCATCAAATTTATATCATCAATTCCAACTTAGTTTATAAAGTCTAGACTTTGGTCTCCAATTACTACAGATTCACATGTGGGTGAAAATAGCTAAGATCTCAAAAGTGTGTGCTGTGGCTCCATTTTAAAAGTAAAATTTGTGTGTTAAGTTTAGGTTTCTGTTTCTTAAATTTGGTAAATAAAAATGTCTTTTATATTTAAGTATTCATTAAATGTTTCCTTTTAAAATATCAAGTTCCTTGGGTATAACAAAATATGCAGAACACAACCATATCCTTAGGATATATGCACTTGTATGAGCGTCTCAACTTGCATCTCAAACTCGACATGTTCAAAACCATGCTCATTATCTTTCCACTAGCCTTGACATTTCTATCAGCTGCTTTCCCATTTGTAAACCCTAGATGTATCCTTTATCTTCTCCCTCACTTTTTATACCTAATGAGTTATGAAGTGATGCTGATCCAACATGTGAAACAGACCCTTCAATCCATCCTCTTTTTATTCTTGCTGTCTCATCACTATTATAAACATCAGACACCTGAACTTTTTCACTAACTGCCTCATAAGACTTCTTTCTTTCTACCCATTATAATTCATTACTTAAAACTCCACCAGATTTGCCTCCCTAGAGAAATGAGGGAATTTCCCCTTACATGAGATCAGGAATTCTCTCAATACCAATGGGAGAGTTAATTGAATCTATGAATTTTCTATTATATCCTAATCTGTAAAAACTCTAATTTCTTTTGGTATGTTCATCACTATTTAGAATGATTTTGTATATAATTAGCCACCGCTGGAAAGGACCAAGACTTGGACTATAAGCTGCATTTCGTTTTAAGGGATAGCAACTAGGAAAGCAGCTTGAACCTAAGAATAAAATGATTTCCCCTTGACTAACAATATTTAGGGACAGAGATAGATATAATTCTTTTCCAGCACTTCTTCCTGTATATAAAAAAGGCAGATTAATAGTCCCAAATTCTCCCTGCCTTCCTACAAGCCACATTTAGATAAATCTATGTGGACATATACAGAATCTACATGGCCAACACAGAGTTTATATACAATTTTCTAAAAGGAATAGATACATAGATTTTTTTAATTATGGAAAATAATCATCAGGCAACATTTCTCAGTGCTTTATGAATTCATCAGCAGCCCTCTTAAGTTAGCAGATGATCTTCAAAACAGCTATGGTAAAACAAGTCATGATCCTCCATTCAGCTTACTAATGAGACTCTCCAGACATAGCCAGGTAGGTGGTCTTTGAAAAGCAGATATAATGTCAGTCAATAAACCAATATTCAAAGACTTTCCAGCATGCTAAAGTATGCCAGAGTTCCTGCTTCACTGGCATAAAGTTTTAAGAATCCTAGGTTATACTCACAGCATGACAGAATCTTTGAGTACTTTATTGGAGGGCAGGGCAGAGAGGTAGCAGTGGATAGAATGCCACGTCTGGAGTCAGGAAGATTCATCTGTTCAAATCTGGCTTCTGAGCACTAGCTGTGTGATACTGGGCCAGTCATTTCATCCTGTTTGCCTCAGTTTTCTGTAAAATGAGCTGGAGAAGAAAAGAGCACTGCATTATCTTTGCCAAAAAAACCTCATAAGGGGTCGCAAAGAGTTGTACATGTCTAAAACACTAAAGAACAACGACAACACATGTGATAAGTTATAAAACTGGCCATACATATCCTCCCAGGTAGAGATCCTACTGCTGGAACATCATCCTAAGACTTATTAAAGGGAGGGAGGGAACAGAGTTTCAGGGAAATAGGAAAAAAAAAAAAAGACCTTTAGAAAAGCAGCATGGTATAACATATAGAGCTCTGGACCTGGACTCTGGAGAAAGCGGGTTCAAATCATGCCTTAGACTATTACTAGCTAGTCACAAACTCTATATCTCTTCCAGTTGTAACCTATCATCCCCTCCATTTTTGTAAAAATATTTAAAGTGACCCTATTTGTAATCTCTCTCTCTCTCACACACACACACACAATCCTAGAACTTGTCTCTGTGTCCAACAATTGTAGAGCAGTTAATATATCATGGCATATGAATGTAATGGGAAATGATTGCTCCATAAATGGCAAATATGAAGAAAACAAAATTATCTAAATTGATGCAAAACCAAGACAGCAAGACAGAGCAATGTATATGCTAATTATGATCACATAAAAAATAACATCAAAATTTGATAAAGATACAGAAAGAAAAAAGGTAAGGACAAGGAGTTAATAAGATATATTTTTTAAAACTTTCCATTCAAATATTCTTTTTATGAGCTAAATGGTTTAGAATTTGTAGTTTCATGCATGATTCTCTTCCTTGTTATGTTTACTTGATTCCATTTCTTAATCTGGTTAAGTTTATTATAAAAAGTCATTTTTAGAACAGAAGTAAGTGCAAGGGATAATGTTGTAAAAAATTACCCATGCATATGTACTGTCAAAAAAAAAAGTTATAATTATAAAATAAAATAAAAATACAATAAAATTTTTAAAAAGAAAAAAAAAGTCATTTTAAAAAGATTTCTTTGATTTATTAGTAGACAAACGTAATGACACCTACAAAGAATAAAATGGCAGTACCAAAGGAAAGATTAAAAGCAGGATTTGCCTTTTACAAAAGCTAATTTACTTACAAAGGACTTGTTGCCAAAAAGTGGTCTTTGTGATTTCTCAAGGAGAATGTCTATACTTTGGAGCCTGGGCATGTTCAAATCTGAAGTTAGACAGCATTGCAAGCACTATAAACATCTCATTTCTTTTGAAGGCTGGGTCTCTGAAGCAGGAACAATGTTTCCCTGTAGGCTCAACCACAACCACTCCCACTTCTCAACCAAATGAATATTATGGCTCACAAGTCTTGGCCAAAGAAATCCTCCTTACCTTTTACCAAAAATATTAAGCAGGGATTCAACTCAACGTATACAAACCCTCATTCTGATGTGTATTCCTTTTGCTAGTATTGGGTGTCAATGACATGGTGAAGTTATGAAGTTTAGTTGAATGGTTATAAAATTGGAAATTTTTACATACAAGTTTAAAATTCATTAACTTTCTTCGTGAATCCTAGCTAGACATTGTATCTCTCTGGGACCTTGGTTCTGCATCTGCAAAATTAGAATTGAAAAAATTATTTCTGGTATATTTTCCAATTCTATGGAGATCTCAATGAAAACAAGATTTTATTCATTTCCTTTTGGATCATATGTAACACCTAGAACAAACATAAGTTGGGCATAAAGGATACCAGAACTCAGGTCTATTTCTCTGCTTCAGACATAACTCCCAGAAATTCCATACTGGTCATTGTTAGTTTCCTTTCATTGCTTGGGGAGTGTGATGGGGAAAGGAGTGCAGACAGGGTGCGTATGACATAATGTGATCTGTGCTTTAGGATGATTAATTTGACAACTTCAAGAATCATATAAGTGCCTACTATGAGTAAGCTATTATGAGAGGGAATTGTGAGAATTAAGTGAACCCCGTTGACTCCATATTGTGTTTCAATTCTGGATCTAATTTAATTCCCTTTCTTTTCAAATATTGGCCTAGTCCAATTTTTGTCTTGTGAGAAAACTTTACTCAATCATGGAAATTGAAAACTTTATTTTATCATTTGAACTTAGCCCTGCATGGCTTAGAAGCTGGGCCACTTCTACCTGCTGCTTAGAGATCCTTAATCCTGACCCAAATCCAGTCAGATCTGAAGATTGATACAAGGGGTTTTCTCACAATTATGCCTTATGTCTTATCTGAAAATTGATCCCATACCTGTCAATAAGTTATTGTTTCTTTGTTCCTTTGATAGAATACAGACACTTAGGGAAAGTGGGACACCTTTTTTCTGATTTCATGGAATTGTACCCATTCATTCTTCCCCTCCCAAATCAGAAAGCTTCTAATCTTTCTTTATATTAGAAATCAGATTTCTCTAATCTTGTATACTGGTTTATATCCTGTTAATTATTTCTTTTAATGCATAAAACTCTGTTCCCCTTTTATTCAGGATCCAGTGTCAAACTGAAGAAGCTGATATGGATTTGTTATGCAATAGGCATGCATTACTTAATATTTTAATAATCTCAGAAACTTGAACTTTTTTTCTTCAGTTATTTCAAATTCCACCAGTCACATATGTCACAACTTCAGTTCCTCTTACTTATAAAATGAAGATGAATACTTACCCTGGACTTCTGTGACAAGTTAAATGTAAGAAAATCATCCTATGAATTCAGAAAGGCTTGGAGAGACTTACATGAACTAATGCTGAGTGAAATGAGCAGAACCAGAAGATCACTATACACTTCAACAACAATACTGTATGAAGATATATTCTGATGGAAGTGGATATCTTCAACATAAAGAAGATCCAACTCACTTCCAGCTGATCAATGATGGACAGAAACAACTACACCCAGAGAAGGAACACTGGGAACTGAATGTAAAATATTAGCACTATTGTCTATCTACCCAGGTTACTTATACCTTCGGAATCCAATACTTAACGTGCAACAAGAAAATTGGATTTACACACATATATCTAGGTTATACTATAACACATGTAAAATGTATGGGATTGCCTGTCATCTAGGGAAGGGAATAGAGGGACGGAGGGGAAAATCTGGAAAAATGAATACAAGGGATAATGTTATAAAAAATTACTCATCATACATGCTGTCAAAAAAATGTATAATTATAAAATTAATTTTAAAAAAGAGAAAAAAAAAGAAAATCATCCTAACAATTAGGTATACCCAAACACATACCAAGCCTACCTAAGAAAAGAGTGTTTTTCTCTTCACTGTCAGCTTTCTGGCAAAAGCCATGGTTCTTATAAATGATAGATAGATACCGTGTTTCCCCGATAATAAGACCTATCCTGAAAATAAGACACCCACATACTCTTTAATATTCCGCTAAAACAAGCCCTCCCCCGAAAATAAGCCCTATCGAACTTACTATGAAAACGGTCATCATGGTGATCCCCTGCGCTATATGCTGCGTAGCGGTACCTTCAGTAAGCAGCGCCGCCCTCCCCTCCCGGGTGAAACGCACGTCGCGCTCCGAGCTGCATCCAATCAGAGCTGCAGCAGTGAGCGCGTCATCCTCTTCTTCCCTGGTGATTTGCTTGCTGGCGCTACTGAGAGCAGCGCCGCGGAGTAGAGCTGAGACAGGACCATCTAAAAACTCGGTAAGTTCAGTAAGCGATGGAGAATAAAATAAGCACTCAGGGGGCATGATGGAGGCTAAAAGGGGCATGATGGAGGCTAAAATGGGCATGATGGAGGATAAAAGGGGCATGATGGAGGCTAAAATGGGCATGATGGAGGATAAAAGGGGCATGATGGAGGATAAAATAAGCCCTCCCCTGAAAATAAGCCCTCTGGTGTTTTTTAGTCCCAAAAAAATAATAAGACAGTGTCTTATTATCGGGGAAACACGGTAGGTAGGTAGATAGATAGATAGATAGATAGATAGATAGATAGATAAAAACACATTTATTAAACAATTTATTAAATTGAGAAATGGAAATGTGTATTAAACAATTCCCAATATTATATTGGGAATACAAATATAAATGTGAACACAAACACAAAAGCCTTTAAGGAGCTTGCTTCTACTATAGTAGGGAGAGAAAATATACATAGGGGTATGGATGCAGGGGGAAAACCAGGGAGTCAAAGGAATAATGAGTTGATCCAAAGGGCAATTGATTAAAATGCCTCTTCCATAAGTAATGGTGGTACAGAAGATACCATTGCACATATCTGAATTCTCCCTATTTGGTTTTAATTATATAAAATACAGTAATTGAGTTCAGTCTAATAGAATTATTAATGTGAATCTGATTAACATGATAGAAGATTATTTTCATTATTTTGAATCTACCTATAGTGATTTACTCACCTACAGAGAAAGAAGTGAAAAAGGAATAGAAGAATGATAATAATCATGCCCAAAGTGTGCTAGCACATTACTAAAAATGAGTTGTAAACCTAAGAAAGTTTTTGAAAAGTAAAAAATGGTATATCCCAAAGCATTTTTGGTCCAGAAGATGTCCTAGACTTTCCCATAAAGGCTACTGGGGAGGAAGGAATGTTTTTTAAGTATTTTGTTTCATGAGCTTAAACTAACCTCAATGAAAAAAAAATCATAAATTCACTGTTTTCCTTGTGACATAACTAAAAGAGGCCTTGTAGCCCCTTCTCTCTGATGATATTGAGATTGCCAGTTTCTCTACTGACTCTCAGCTTTGAAACTTGTCAGGCATGGGCAGAGAAGCCTGAACAGCTGCATAGCTTTTCTCATACTCCCCAGTGTTGCCACATCCATGAGATTACATCTGGAATGATCTCATTCTGGAGAACACTGCAGCATCAAAGGCTCATATTGAAAAGCTAGTCTTTGAAAACACTGGTCTTGGTCACAGCTGTCTGGAAAAAAAGAACTGAAGTTTTTTGAGAAAAATACTGGCATTAAAATTGGAGCTGAAGGGAAGACAAAGGGGAGAACTAATCTGTACCTAAAAAATCCCACCTTTCATAAGGCAAAATGGTATAGTGGAATAGGCACTGGAACTGGAAGTTTGGAGGACAAAATTCAAATTGCTTGCTACCTTTTTAACTTGGGCATATTATTTAACTTGGTCACTTGTAAAAATTGGGAAGAACACTGTCTCTAGATTCATATTCCATCTCTGATACTTAACCAACCACATGGGCAAGTCAGTAACTTACCTTTTGGGGGGGGGTCAGTTTCCTTATCTGTAAAATGACCTTTGAGGTTCCTTCACCCTATAGATCTATGTTTCTATGACACTAAAATAAGAGGGTTGGAGCAATTGATCTCTAAGGTCCCCTCCCTAAGTTGTAGCTCAGTGTGACCACAAATCTTTAGTTTCTTTAACAGTAAAATGGAGCTAATAATATCTACTCTCATCCATCCCAAAATGCTGTAAAATCCAAATGAAATAATGTATGAGAAAGTTCTTTGGCAGTTATTGAGCATAAATGTGAAGTTTCATCATCATTATATATCATGCCTTTGTGACTAGTTAGGTAACATAGAGAGAGTAGAGGCCTGGGTCCTACCTGCTCTGAGCCAGAAAAATAAAATTTTTGTATAACTGAATGTTAAGTGCAAAATGAATGTGCTGAGATAATTAAATCAGCAGACACATCATTTCACAACTCTTAAATATTTGTTTAGTCATTCATTCAGTCCACCATCCTTTTTGTTAAGAATTTTTTACATGCAAGGCACTTGTGTGTTAAGGTGGACCTAACCAAACCTACCCAGAGAAGCACCTGTCACAACCTTAGGCTGCTTCAAAGGGCATAGTGGATAGAAGGTTCTACATAGTGCCCTTGTTCTGGCTCATTCACATCTAGAATATTATTTTGACACAGAGCTTTTTCAAAAAGGAATGTTTAATAATGGTTAATAAAAAGATAATCACAAATATACAAATATTCTATTCCCAAAATGTGGAAGACATAATCCCCCCCATCCCCATTCCTAAGTGCTCCATACCCATCTCTAGGGAGGGAATGGGAATTAGTTTGTAATTTAACTTAGTCCTCATACAGCACAGTCTCAATTCTAAGTCTGAAGCTTCCTCTGGGACTTGAATCCTAGGTATCTTGACTTTTCAGGGCTTCCTTGCTGAGATGGCTGGCTGCTGCATCATGTTGCTTAAAACCTGGCTCCATAGCTCAAACTCCTGGTACAGTAGGGATCACCTCCAGCATCTGAAACCGAAGACAAATAACACAAAGCAGAAACAAATCCCTTCAGTCCCTCTTCTGGGAGCTAAAGTCACTGGCTCAGTTCATGGTGTCCACGTACTCTGGGCACAGCAGCCAGGAACACAGCTGAAAAAGATGATGGAAAGAGAGCAAACAGCCCTGTGGCACTACTTTTAAAAACACAGAAAATTCATCAAGGAGACTACTTTGACCCATATGCTAGGGATTTCAGAGAGATCCATGTTAAACAAATTAGGCATGCTCAAATAGTTATGCTATTTAGTTATCACATTTTGAAGGAGATATTGACAATCTTAAATACATCCTGAGAACAACCAGGAAGATAGAACTAGAGATCATAATATAGAAGAATCAACAGTAGCTGCTGGGGATGTATTAGACTGGAGAAGAGCTAGATAACTTCCTTAACAGGACACTAAGGTCAAGCATTTTAACTACAATTACAGGGAAATCAGACTTGATCCACTTGGCCTGAGAGGATTGTCCTTAGAAATAATGGGTAGATTTCCATGGGGACAGACTTTAGCTAACTATAAAAAACTTCATAATAATTTGTTGTTGATCAGTCATGTCTAATTCTACATGACTCCATGGCAAAAGTACTGCAGTGTTTGTCATTTCCTTCTGCATTATGTCCCCATTTTACAGATAAGGAAACTAAGGGTTTAAATGATTTGCTATTAAGTATCTGAGGCCAGATGAAATAAGATCTCCCTGACTCCAGACTGAGTTCTCTATCAATTCTATCACCTATTTGCCCCACTCACAATAATTAGGACTGTTCTAAAATTGAAAGTGACTATTTTGATAGGTATAAGGTTTTCCATTTCTCAAAGTCTTTTAGAAGAGACTGTAGGGCCACTAATAGCTCATTTGGAAGTTGAACTAGATAATTTCTGAAGGCTAGAGGAATGCCTCTGGAGTCAGGGGATCTGAATTCAAATCCTGACTCTGATGTTTGCAGCCTGTATGACTATATCTGTATCACATATCATTTCAACTTTCTGGTCCTCATTTTCCTCATGTCTAAAATAAAGAGACTGAACTGGATTGTCTCCAAGTCTATATCAATGATTCAAAGAGTTCTATAATTCTATAATGTGGAGATTCCTAATCAAATAAGGCTTGTACTAGGTGGTTTCTGATGTAATATGATGTTGAGCTTCTGTAATTCTATGATATTCTTTAGGAGGACTTTTTCTCACCTGTCTGTATATCCCCAGAACTTAACACAAGGACTGGCACATAGTAGGCATCTTAATAAGTGTTTATTGAATGATTTACTTCGAGTCTACTCCTTCAGTTTACAAATAGGGAAATTGAACCCCAAAATAAATGACTTGCCCAAAGTGATATATCTAATAAATAATTATCAGGATTTTTACCCAAGTCCAAGTCTAATTATCTGTCCACTATCATTGCATGTTTTCTTGTGAAACTATGGATATGATTTGAGGAGTCTCTTAGTCTGACAAGTAATGGTTAGAGTAATGGTTAATTTGATGGCAGAGAAGAAAAAAGGGAAAAAAAATATCTTGTAACAGAGCTGCCCTTTGCCCCTACACTCTGGTCCCTTACCACCAGCATTCCATTCTCCCTGGCTGCCAAACAAAGCCATCTGGCTAACATCTGTTGTGCAGCCATATTGTGAAATTCAATTATCAGCCCATTCTACACCATGGGAGCCTCTCAAAAAAGAAAAGGAACTGTCCAGCATAGACACCCATTGGGTTCTTGCTTCTCAATCAGGGCAGCCAAGATATGATAACATCATGATGCAATAATGCTTTCAAGATCCAGATAAATTCTTGGTCCTTTTATTGTTCTTTGCTAATTTTGTGCCCAGAGCAGGGAGGAGGAGAGTGATAGAGATTCTGATGAAGAGAAGAACAAAGATGACTGTGCATTTGTATGGATGGATGATATGTGGATGATATATGGATGAATGTGGGTGTGCTTCATGGGGATATTGGGGTATTTGTATATTGTGTTTGATTATACATAGGGTGAAGAATATGTTTGCTTCTGTATGTACCTGTACTCTTTACAGTGGTTCATGTTCTTTCAGAACAACTAACACACCACACTCTACCATCTGTCCCTGGAAAGAAACCAGCTATAATGCCCAAAGGGAAAATAGACCCAGAGGTTCACGTCATTGTCTTACAGTACAATGTCAGAGCTGAAAGAGACTTTAGAGATTGAATAGCTTTCATTTTTTAAAAATCTTTTTTTTCTTTTGATCTTAACAGTCTTCAGCAAACACAAACATTTCAAAGAGCAACAAAAAGAGTGAATCATATATAAAACTGTGAAGTTGTATCATATACAGTTTGCTTTTTAAAAGCATGTTTTAAAATAACAAGATTGTAACAAAATTGCTATTTGTGGTCCCTCTGAACTTTTGGGTTTTGTTTGTTTTAGGTGTATTTTATGCACTTTTTTTTTTTTTTTACATCTATAACACTTCCTACTAACTTATCCTTCCCTAGCAGAAGCCCTAAGAAGCCTTAAGTATCTGAAGTTGGATTTGAATTCAGGTCCTCCTATGTCAAGGCCAGTGTTTTTTCCACTGTACCATTTAGCTGTTCCCACACTGAACATTACTTAAAGGTTGAATAGAATGATAAATAGATGTGGAAAACTAGTGTTATAGAATTATTTGATTTTTATTATCATGGAGTGCTCTTCTAAAGATTGAGTCTCAATCACCTTTCTCCAACTTTGCTTTTGATTTTCCTTATGGAGCTGCTTGTTTATAGGGTCTTATAACCTGTTCATCCTCACTGTGCACCCACAATTCCATTGATCTTTTGGTGATACTCATTTTTAATTCTTCAAACTCTGTAGAGTTCTATAACCTCCAGTCATATAACTACTAACATATAACAGTGATAGAAGACTGGTATTTAAAAAATAGGCCTTTGATTCAGAAAGAAGTTTGAGGTCATTAAAAGAATTTTGCAGGCCTGATTTCTAAAATACATAGAGAATTGTCTCAAATTTATAAGAATACAAGCCATTCTCCAATTGATAAATTGTCAAAAGATATGAACAATTTTCAGATGAAGAAATTAAAACCATTTTTAGTCATATGAAAAGGTGCTTTAAATCGCTATTGATCAGAGAAATGAAATTAAGACAACTCTAAAGTACCTCTACACATCTTTCAGACTGGCTAAGATGTCAGGAAAAGATAATGATGAATGTTGGAGGGGAAGTGGGAAAACTGGGACACTAATACATTGTTGGTGGAATTGTGAACTGATCCAACCATTTTGGAGAGCAATCTGTGTATACTCTTTAATCTAGTAATGTCTCTATTGGGCCTGTATCCCAAAGAGATCATAAAAAAATGGGAAAGGATCCACATGTGCAAAAATGTTTGTAGCAACCTTTTTTGTAGTGGCAAGGAACTGGAAACTGAGTGGATGCCATCAGTTGGGGAATGGCTGAATAAGTTATGGTATATGAATGTTATGGAATATTATTGTTCTATAAGAAACAATCACCAGGATGATTTCAAAGAGGCTTAGTCAGACTTACATGAACTGATGCAAAGTAAAGTGAGTAGAGCCAAGAGAAAATTGTACATAGCAACAAGAAAATTATATAGTAATCAACTCTGATGGACATGGCTCTTTTCAACAGTGAAGTGATTTATGCCAATTCTAATGACCTTGACCTTATGATGGAGAGAGCCAATTGCACCCAGAGAGAGGACTGTGGGGACAGAATGTGGATCACAACATCTTCATTGTTTTGGTTGTTGTTTGCTTGCATTTTGCTTTCTCATATTTTTCCCTTTTTGAATCTGATTTTTCTTGTGCATCATGATAATTGTGGAAATACATATAGAAGAATTGCACATGTTTCATCTATGTTGAATTGCTTGCTATCTAGGGGAGGGGTTTGGGGGAAGAGAGAGAGAGAAAAAAAATTTGGAATGAAAGGTTTTTTGCAAGGGTGAATGTTGAAAACTATCTATGCATATGTTTTGAAAATAAAAAAGCTTTATAAAAAATTTTTAAATAAAAAAAGAATTTTGCAATTTCTAAAAAACTATCCAGCTCTTTTTCTTTCTCACCATTTAATTTTGGATGTAACTTATCCTTTTTCAATGTCTGTTCAGGATATACAAAGAATCCCTATTCTCAAAGAGTTTACATTCTGCCTGGGAAAAACAGCAGCTACATAGATAAGTAAATTCAGAATCCATGAAAAGCAAATACAAAAATACTTGTAGGAGGGGAGTATTAAGATGAAGGGAAACTAGGAAACATCTGTTGTAGAGAAAATGGTACTTGACTAGTGCTTTGAAGGAAGCTAGGGATTCAAGGTAAAGGTAAGGAGGAAGGAGCTCTCCATGGTGTTCAAGCAATATGCAAAGACAGCGGTAGAAGATAGAAAGCATGTGGATATGTGGAACAGCAAATGGAACAGTTTGGCTGAAATATGTGGTGAAGAGCAATGTGTAATCAGTCTGCAAAAAAAGTCAAAACCAGATTTTGAAAGGCTTTAAATACCAAAACAAAGACGTTATACTTTATCCTAGAGATAATAGGGAGCCACTGAAACTTCTGGAGTAATGGAAAGACATGATCAGATTTTCACAGTCCTAGAATCTAGGTCTCTTGTCTCTCAAACCAATATTGATCTTAGCACATCAATCTAGCAATATACTAGCAACTTTTTTTTCTTTTTACCTGAATCCTAGATCTCCCGTTTTACCCAGGTTGGAAGTGTAGCAGCCCCTTATGTGTCAATGCTAATACTGATTGCTAAAGAAAGTTTAATCTACTCTTTTTTTATGATCTGGACCAGTTTGTTTGTGTTTAGGCAGCTTGGTGATCTTTCACTCAAAGGAACTCATCATATTAGTGCCAGATTTAGTCTAGCTGCAGCTCCCAAACTCTAACAATCTGCCATTCTAAATTTCTTCCAAGAACAAGGATTACAGCTATATTCCACCTTGCTCAAGTAACAAGCATTTTTTAATCTTCTACTATATAGTAGGTATTGAACTAGATGCTAGATTAAAAAAAAATGAAACTGGCTCTCACCAGTCCAAACAATATGTGCCTTTATAAATAAATATATGGTTTCCCCTTTCCCCTATGACCAGGCCAAAAGGATAGAATGCTGTATCAGCTTAAAAAAGAAGCATCTTCCATCTTAACCACTTTGTTTTTATTCTCCTATATGACATGTGCCATATTTTATATTGAACTTCTTATGAAAGCAGTGGAGGAATGACTGGACTCTTCCTCCTACCAGGCCATTGAGCCCCTATAGAGCATAGGCTCAATGAAGCAAACTGCCTGCCCTTTGTAGAATTGCTAAGTTAGAATTTTACATTCCACCATGGCTCTACACTGTCTATAAAATTCTTAGATTATGTCTTCCTGAAAGTACTTTTATTAAAAGGCTTCTTTATGGAGCCTTCATAAAATTTCCTTTTCTGCTATGCTTCTTGCCTATTCCTGAAGCTCTTTCCTCAATGTGTCAAATCTGTCCTGCTTAACATCAGCCACTGTTCTACCAAAGATATGCTAGGACACTAATAAGAAGTCCTAATACTCAAAACCACTGAAATTCCCCTGATTTCCTTTTCTACTTTCTATTTCTTCTCCTAACTAGGTAGTCAGTTGGAGAGTAATATGGAATGATGCCCAAAGAATTATAAAACTGTTTAACTCTTTGACATAGCAATATAACTATCAGGCCTATTTCCCAAGATTATGGGGGGAAGAAGAAGACTATGTTATAACAGCTCTCTTTGTGGTGGCAAAATACTGGAAATTGAGGAAATATCCCAGCAATTGGGTAATGGCTGAACAATTTGTGATTATGAGTGTGATGGTATATTACTATGCTCTAAAAATGATAAGTGGATTGATTTTTAGAAAAACATAGAAAGTCTTGAATGAAATAATGAAGAGTACAATGAGCAGAATCAAAAGAACACTGTACACAGTAACAGCAATATTATTGAAAGTGTGAATAACTAAATCATTCTGCTATTCTGAGAAATTTTGAGTTATTCTGAATAATATGAATATTTAAATCAACTACAAAGAACATCAGAAGATGCTACTTACCTCCAGAAAAAGAAATGATACATGGAAGTATGTATTTTTTATGATTTCACATATATATCTGTGTCAAAGGTCCTGAGACCAATGAACAGAGCTGATAGATAGCAAGAGGAAGAGTTTCATGTCAACCACTCCGGTGTTCTTGGAAAAGACAAACACCAACAAGAACATGGGTTCAAATTTGCCCCCATTTTAGCAGAAGAAGTGGATCTAGAAATGTTTTGAGAGTGAGGAGCCAAAATGAAAGGTGAAGCGCTTAATGAGCAGTCAGTCTTGTAAAATACTTTTATGTTCTGACGAGATTTAAGTATCAACCTTCCAAGAAAATATAAGAGCAATATAAGAGTGGGGATCAATTTGGTTCAATCAATAACTATACATGTACTCTTGAGTAATGAATAAGATGCTCTATAAACCTCCATGTGGATCTTCTGTAAAACATCAAGTTTATTCAGAATCCAGCACAATTCTGGTAGCTTAGAAAGAGTAGTTGCTGTGATTCTCCTTGCTACTGGAAGTTGGAAGGGGAGAAGCTTCTTTCTCTTAATCACCTCTTGATAAGAGAAGAATTTGGTGAACTTCAGAAGAAACTCCTCATTGTCCTAATAGCACGTCCAATAACATAGGCTAGCAGTGGTTACAGATTTAAGGCCAAACTAGACATACCAAGGAAAGGCAGCTTCTGAACTTAATGAAGAGACCAACAAAAAGATCTACCCTCTGGTAAGGTAAGGGGAACTCCATGATCATCCCCCAAAGGGGAGAAATAGACTTCCAGAAAAAAATAAGACTTCCAGGGACTCTGAGTTACTTCCCTTTGCCAAATGTGTTCTAAGCTCAAGCACTTTCCCTTGGACTTTTTGGGAATTTTTTTCCTACTATGTTCAATCATATCTGACTCTTCCATGACCCAATTTGAGGTTTTCGTGACAAAGATACTGGAGTGGAGTAGTTTGTTATTTTCTTCTCCAATTCATTTTACAGATGAGGAACCTGAGGCAAACAGGATTAAGTGACTTGCCCATGCACACACAACTAGTAAGTGTCTAAGGTCAGATTTTACTTCAGAGCTTCCTGACTCCAGGCCCAGTGCTCTATGCACTGTACCACCTAGCTGCTCCATACCATCTTAGTAAGTGTTAATTTCTAAAAGCTAATAAATTTTGTCTCACTAATTGATATCAACTGATAATAAAGAGGGAAAGTTGGCCTCTATTGAAAGGGCATAAGACTTATTGAACTACAACCCCAGTATCCTACAGACAAATTATTTAAAGCTTAAGTCTTGGTTTATGTCAAAAGGATCTTTAAAAATGGTATATTAAATAATTTGTCTGTAGGATACTGGGGTTGTAGGTCAATAAGTCCTATGCCCTTTCAATAGAGGCCAACTTCCCCCAAGAATAAACCCAGTCTAGACCACTATGAATTTGAGAGATCCAAAGATCCTGAGACCAATGAACAGAGCTGATTGGTAGCAAGAGGAGAAGCTTCATGTCCACTACTCCAGTGCTCTTAGAAAAGACAAACACCAACAAGAGGATGGATCCAAACCTGCCCCCATTTCAGCAGAAGTGGATTTAGAATTGTTTTGACAGTGAAGAGCCAAGATGAAATGTAAAACTCCTTTTTTATTTACCAGATATATGCATGGGTAATTTTACAGCACTGACAATTGCCAAACCTTTTGTTCCAATTTTTCCCCTTCTTCCCTCCACCCTCTCCCCCAAATCGCAGTTTGACCAATGAAATGTAAAACTCTTATTGAGCAGTTTCCAAACTACTTTATGTTCTGATGAGGTTTAAGTATCAATCTTCTAAGAAAATATATGAGTAGGGGGTCAATTTGGTTCAATCAATAACTAAACATGTACCCTTGAGTAATGAATAAGATACTTTAGCTTCAGTTCAGAGCTGAGGGACCCCTTAGGAAGAATGAATGGGTACAATGCTCCAGCCCTTAATCCCATTAGTAGTTCCCAAATATTGTTACACATGGTCAATAGTGAATGTAAAGGAATAAACAGGAGATAGAGGATTGTGTGTGAGAAAGAGCATGAAGATCAGTTTGACTGAATTGTTATGTATAAAGGGGTAATAATGCATAATAATTCCAGAAAGGTAGAATGGAACCCGATTACAAAAGATCCTAAATGCCACACAATGGTATTTGTATTTTATCCAAAAAGCAAATCAGGAACCACTTGAATTTATTGAGCAGAAAAGTGACATTATCAGTACTTGTGTTCCAGAAATGTCACATTGGCAATATGGAGGATGGTTTGGAGAGGGGAGAAAATGAAGGCAGGAAATCAAATCAAAAAGCAATTGTAATAGTACAAAAGAGAAGTGATAGGGGCCTGAATCAAGGCAATGGCCACGTGAATAAAACAAAAAGATAGAGAGGAGGGCTATCATGATGAAATCAACAAGATTTGACAACTGATTGGATATTAGTATTGAGAGTAAGTTAAGAATCACTTTGTGGGACTGGAAGAATGGTGGTGTCTTTAATAAAAATAGGGAAGTATAGAAGAGGAGAGTGAGAAGGAATACAATGGAGCAGCTTAAACAGGCTTTGGGAAAGTGCACTGTTTTTTGTTTTTTGTTGTTTTTTTTCCCCTGAGTCTGGGGTTAAGTGACTTGCCCCGGGTCACACAGCTGGGAAGTGTTAAGTGTCTGAGACCAGATTCGAACTCGGGTTCTCCTGAATTCAGGGCTGGTGCTCTATCCACTGCGCCACCCAGCTGCCCCCAAAAGTGCACTGTTAAATTTTCAGTGTGAGCATTTACTCACAGAAATCAGCAAATTCTATAAAAGAGGATTTGATTTTTTGTTTTATTGGTTGTCTCAATTTATGAAAGTGATGAGTATAGTTTAAACTTAAAAGTATGTTTTGCGGTATTTTTTTTATGGAGTAAATTATTAAACATTTATCAGTGGACCCCTGGCTCACAGAAGTTATAATGAGTTCTGTTTTGAAAAATTTAAGTTAGAGATGCCTAAGAGACATTCAGTTCAAAATGTCCCAATAAGCAACTTATGAAACAGGATCAGAGTTTAGGAGAAAAGCCTAAGTCAGATGCACAGTAGCAGAGAACCCTAAAGGTAAATGGACAGCAACAGGAAATGGAGAACCCAGGAAGGGAGGGGGGGGGAACAATGTTTTAGTAGTTTGATAAGCTTATAGGGCAACTAGGTAGATGGAGCCCTGGACCTGGAGTGAGACAGACCTGAGTTCAAATTCTACCTCAGACACTTCCTAACTGTGTGACTTGGGCAAATCACTTACTCCTGTTTGCCTCAGTAACCTCATCTGTAAAAATGAGCTGGCAAAGGAAACCACTTTGGCATCTTTGCCAAGAAAACCTCAAATGGAGTCATGAAGAATTGCTTGAAAAATTTAAAACAACTCAAAACTCTAAAAGCTTGAAACTGGTTACTGATTCCAAGGCATATTATGTTCCACGAGAAATGATAGTTATATTAGAAGACTTTTCAAAGAACTGTGTCCACCTATGTCATTCTTATATATGTCACAAATTGCCAGGATTTTGTTAACAGGTGCTATGTCCTGCACCCGTGCTAGATGTTCCTACTTCTTGACTTTACACTAAATGTCTGTGGAATGGCAGAAAGAAATGAGAGATGAAATAAAAAGAAGCCAAGTTGTCCCCATAAACTCACTCTGGCGTGCTCACAACCAGATGTGCCTTGCGTGCACACACACAAGCACATCCTTATTCACTCACAGTTACAGGTAATCACAGGGAACCATGGACAGAAATACCTAGGCACACTTATATGCACAGAAATGCATACATACTAAATTACACATACACCCATGCAGAAGCACTGGCTGTTTTCCCAGAGCGGTAAGCTGGGCTGCCACATGCACTGAAGCTTTTTCTAATTTACTGCAAAAACAAAGGGAGAACGTTCCCCAATCCCCAGCACATGTGTGTGATTGGCTGGGGCACGTGACCAGAAGGAAGCAGCTCAATCCCATTACAGGATGGGAAAACTATGCTTTGGGCAAAAGGAGCCAGAGGCTGGAGCCGTGAGCGTTGTTGGGAGAAGCCGGGAACGTCAGGACTTGGAGAAACAGTGGCAATCGTGGCAAAAGCTTGTGGGCCCTCAGCAGCAGCACTGCCTGGGTGGAAAAGGAGCTGTTGGTCGCAGCCTAGCTTGCCCATGGCCCGGGCCCTGAGGCTTCGTGCTATGTGAGACTCCAGGGACCCTCTGGAAAAGATTAGTCCTGGTGAGTGTCAGCTCCCTTTACCTTTGACCTTTCACTTATACCAAAACCAAGCATGAACCCCCCTCTGCCCCCCCCAGCCTTAACTACTTATCTTCCAGTTCTATCCTCTCATCAGAAGGTGAAGGTTTAAGGAAAGTCTGGGTTGAGGGGCTGGAGAAGGACCTGGATTATCTCGGTTCTGATGGCAATTTTAAACTGCTAACACCTCCTCTGTCCTGACCTTAATTGCTAGGAAAATTTTAAACTTACAGAGAGGGGGACTGTGATTTGTTAAACATTCAAGGAACTGAGATGAGCAGAAAAACTACTTAAAGCTCAATTCCCTGAAGGTCAGAAATAGGAGTATCCAGAAGAGATGTAGAGAATTAAATCATCCAAATCTGTTATTTTGTACCCGAGGAAAGTCAGACCCAGCAAAGCCAATTTGCCAAGGATGCATAGTAATTATCAGCAAATCCAGGACCAGAATCCAGTGCCTGGGCTAACATTCCTTACACTGAATGACACTGTCCCTTTGGTCAGTTTTAAACATGCTGACCTGACCTTGCTGTTGAAGTACAATACACATCTGGTTCCAACTGCCTGCACAAACTCCCTTCGGTAGTCCACTTTTCTTTCAGGAATCCTTAAGCCTTGCATAAGAGTCTTGGACTCTGATCCTTGCCAGTTATTGTGGGTGGGTGGTTGCTTGCAGGACCACCATAGTAGGATGCTCCAAGTCTCCTAAAGCAACTGTTCAAAATCACTACTACTATCAAGTACTCACACCAAGATTTAGAGCAGTAGCTGCTGAATTCATCTCCCTCTTTTTAGATTCTCCCCCACCAGGCAAGTTATTCACAAGACTCAGATCCTAAAGAACTTCTACCTTTTGTGTAGAAATATCAGCTGTCCATCTCCAGCTCCTAGTCATCCACCCTGGATTATGTTCTTAAACACCAGCTTGTTCTCTTTACCACCCACCCACACAAGGCAGTGGATTGAGGACTGAGAAAAAATGCCATTTCTCAACATTCCCTCTGACTCATTCAGATCTATTACCAGCTCACAGTCTCTCAAAGACAGCATCGATACAGAGGTGCATCAATCGTGAAGAAATGTACAATGATAATCTAAGTAGAAGAGAATCGGGTGGTACAGTAGGTAGCATGCTGGACCTTGAGTTAAGAGAACATGAGTTAGACACTTACTGACTGTGCGATTCTGAGGAAGTAAGTCACTTAAATTCTCTGTGCCTCACCTGTAAAATGAAGGTGATAATCATTGCATTTGCCTTACAGAATTATTAAAAAGATCAAATGAGATAATATTTGCAAAGTGTTTATAAACCTTAAAGCACTAAATGTTTTATTATTATTATTATATCAAGTCAATACCAATGCCTGTTTTCTTATAATTCCTAAAGTCACTTATTTGGAGATGACAGCGACATAACTAGTATGAGGCAAATGAAGTTTTGCCACAGGGTGTTGACATTTAGGATATTGTGTCTTCATCATGACCAGTGTCTTTATACCTGGCTTTTTTAGTCCATGTCACCAATAAAGCACAAGCTGCCACCCCCAAAGTCCTGTCACTTTGTCACCTTTCTCCTGGGACTGACTTCTCCACCCAACCACAATTCCCGTAAGAGTATACCTATGCTCACATATACCCACACTATTCTTACTCCAGCTATAAAATGTCCTATTTATGACTAGGATATATATACTGTACTTCTGATCCCTCAGTTCCACTTGCATTACTGAGCATACAAAAGCACTCAGTATTGATGTTGGGAGGTTATAAGAAACTTAGAAATACTATCTAAGAGGAAATATTTTCTTCCCATTTTTAAAACTCATTACTGCATGACCTTGAGTAACTAATTTAAACTTTCTGAGTTCTTGCTTCTGTAAGAAAAGAGGTTGGATCATATTGTCCTTAAACCCTCTTCCAGTTCTAAATTCCATGAAACTATGAAATCCAGGCTTTTAAAAATTCCCATTAGAACAATAGAAAATTAGAGATCATCTAGTCCATCTTTTTTATTATACAAAAGATGGAAAATAAGGCAAAGAAAAAGTGAATTGTACAAGGTGAGATTGTTAGCTTCTAAAATTCCAGCAAAGAACTGGATTTAAGTATTGGCAGAGTTGAACGGTCTCTCTCTCTCTCTCATGGTCTTTCTCCCACTTATGTTTCCAAACTTCAGACTGAAACACTTAAAGTCCTCCCTTGCCTTTCTACTTCCTCTTCATTTGTAAACATTGTAGATATAGTTGATTTGGGGATGACTTTTTTATTTGTGAATAAAATAAAAATTTTTATTTATTTATAAATTTCTCAATCCAAAAGCATCAAATGTCTTCCCTAACCAAATTATTTTTGTATATATTCTGTACATATCTAATCTATATCTATCTATATCTATATGTGTGTATGTGTTGTCTTCCCCAGAAGAAAGTAAATTCCTCAAAGGCAGGGATTGTTTCACTTTGACATTTGTATCCCCAGCATCTAGCATAGCTCCTGGACCATTGCAAACACACTAAATGATTGTTAATTGATGATAAAGGAACTAAATTTTGAATTATTTTGTAATGATACAAGTTCTGGCGAGGAGAATTATTAAATTCCTTATAATATTGAGATTTAAGAATCATATATATACATATACAGAGAGAGAGAGAGAGAAAGTTTTTATTTTTTTGACCATCTGGCTTTCTCCATTATCTATGTAATGACTTTTTTAAAGTGATCATTAATAGCAATATGCCAAGAATAAATCATATTAGATATATTAACATTATAGTATTGTGCAGATCTATTGGGTTTAATGGAGAAAATTAGCTGTAGACATTAAAAATAGTATCTATTGTTATACAATTGTTATGATGCTCTAAATTTATTCTTGTGCATTCTCCATGTCTGCATTCACCATCCCGGTATTAAATAAGCATGCTCATTTAGCTATGACACTTAGCAATAATACCACTCCGTCTTGTATTCTCTGATCTCACACAATCCTCCTAGAACATCTACCTGAATGCACATCAAATATACCAAAGAAAATGGAATTTGCAGCCTCATTCCATCCCCATCTTACACTCAGCCCCCCAAAAAAAGTCCAGTTTCTCTTCTCCACATGCAGTAACATATCCATTCTCTCTCCTCACAATGAATGTGGCTTAGATGACCCTAAGGTCCTTTTCATCTCCAAATCCATGTAAAGTACAGATCAGCAAGCATCCTGCAACTTATAATTCCTAGGCTTGTATAAAATGATGCAAAAGACATAAGTAACCATGAGGAAAATGTTGCAGTAACAACATATTAAGATAATCAAGTCTAAAAGCGTAGAAATTCTGATCAACACAGAGATCTATCACAATTCCAAGAGATTCATGATGAAACATGTTATCCATCTCCAGAAAGAGAGCTGAGGGACTCAGAGAGCAGATTGAAGCAAATTTCCTTCTTTTCTCTTTCTTGCTTTTTTCTTTGGAGCATGGCTAATACAAAAATTTGTTTTGCATATCTTTACAGATTTGTAATGGGTTTTATTTTTCTTGCCTTCTCAATGAGGAGAGGAGAGGATAAGGGAGAGAATTTGGAAATGAAAATAAATTAAGATTGAATTTTTAAAAAGAAAGAAAGAAGTTCCCAAGGACTTTGAAAAGTTAAATGACTTGCCCAGGATCACACAACATGAATTCAAATTCTGTGTCTGTTATTTACTATGTGACTTTGAGCAAATTATCTAATTTTTCTAGATAGACGTTGTTCGATATTTACTCATCTGGCACATTCCTATTCTGGAGGGGTTCTTATTGAGGGTTGGCCTATATGATCTAGGAAGTCCCTTACATCTCTGAATTTCTCTGACATTATTTGTGACTTATTTGTGATATTTTAGGAAGGACATTGACAAGCCCGGACTGTGTCTAAAGGAAAGCAAACAAGATGGTAAGACAACTCAACCCAGTTACAAGAAATCCTATTTAAGGAACAGGAATAGTTAGTCTGGAGAACACAAGAGCTATTCTGCAGAAGTCAATTAATAAACATTTATTAAGTACTTGTATATATTATTTTGCTAAACTCAGCAGATTCAAAAAGAGGTAAAAGATAATCCCTGTCTTCCAGGATTTTGCAATCTAAAGGGGGAAACAACTAGCAAACAATAAGTACAAATAAACTATAGACAGAATTAACAGAAAATAATTAACAGAAGAAAGGCATTTGAATTAAGAGGGAGTGGAAAAAGCTTTTTTAATTTTAGTTGAGACTTAAAGGAAGCCAGAGAAGGATGAATTAAGACACAATAACAACAACAATTGACAAAAATCTCCAATTGGGCTAAATCATAAGATAGTGAATGTCCTAAAATTAAAGATATTCAAATGGAAAATGAAGAACCATTTGTCAGGCATATTGTTGATAGAATCCCTATTCAGATAGGGCTTTAAAATATCTATAGGGATCTATATCCCTTATAACTTAAAGAGATTATATAACATACATTAGATATAATATCTACACCAATAAGCATTTATTATGTATTCATTGTGTGCCAAGCACCATTTTAAGTGCTGAGGATACTCCAAAAAAGGCAAAAAATTAGAAATAAAGGCAGTTTGGCAAGTCTGTCATAGAAAGTAGTGTGTCATTTGGAAAGAATAATAGTTTTTGTGTCAGAGAACTTGGGTTCAAATTCCATCTCTGATGCTTAATACCTGTGTGATTTTGTAATAACTTCACCTCCTGCAGCTTCACTTTCCTCATGGATAAAAAAAAAATGTTTTAATTAAAAAGTAAACAAAATTTGATTAGATGGCCACTGAGGCATCTTCCAACTCTTGATTTATGAATCTGAACCATGATCACACTGAGGTAGTAAGGGACAGGTGGACCCAGATCAAAGTAGCTTCCCCTAAAACTAAAATTTTGATGTGTTCTGTAATTACTTCTGGAATCCATTAGTGCACAATTTCTGCCTACAGCTCTGGCTAAATAGTGACATATTTTTCTCCATATTTAGCCAATAAAATGTCATCTTAGGTCAATGTGGTTTCCCTGGTTTTTTGGCAAATGGATCCTGTGGATCTTAGTGCTGGCAAAACCTGCAGCTTCTGGATGCCAGAGACTATCTAAAATCTGTTCCTAAAGGAAGGGATAGTAGTATTTGTAAAGTGGAAAATAAAAAGTTCTCAATGACCAAGATGTCAGGACTCAGAATTATCCCATTTCTCCTCTGTTTTCTCTTAGCATTACAGGGGGAAAAAAACAGAGGCCCAAATAGAGAACTCTGTTTTTAATTTGCTTCTTGGAATTCTGTAAGAATATGGGAGTGTTCTGAATTAAGGAATTCCTACTCCTATCAAATTAGTTTTCCCAGTCAGTTCCAACATCTGTAATATAAGTATATCCTATCCTATCCTTCTGACTACCCATTCATCTGAACTCTAAGTATAGAAATACAAAAATTATCATACTGGATCAAGCTTTTGGTCCCTTTAACTTAGGACTTTTGTGACAAAGTTATCCAAGATCTGTTGCAGGAGAACAAAATTGGTCATCCTTGGTTTTAGTCTCAAAGGTCAGAGATATCACAGGCAAGTCACTTGATTCAAAGCCTTTTGAGTCTCCATTTCCTAATCTATAAACAAAGCAAAATATTATTTTATTTACTGTCATTCAGTCATTTTTCAGTTTTGTCTGATTCTTCTTGACCTCATTTGGGGTTTTCTTGGCAGAGATATTGGGGGGTTTGCCATTTCCTTCTCCAACTAATTTTATAGATAAGGAAACTGAAGCAAACAGGATTAAGTGATTCAAGGTCACACACCTACTAAATATCGGAGGCCAGATTTGAACAGATTTGAACAGATTTGATGGGCCTTCCTGACTCCAGATCTGATAATCTATCCACTGCATCCCATAAGATGAGAAAGGCACTTTGCAAACCATAAAACCCTATAGAAATGTGAGTCATTATAATTATCTAAGTTTGCTGTAATATCAATCTATTGTCCAAGAATCTAAAACTCTTCTGAAATCATATAATATCTCATACTGATCTGTCTTTTGAGACTTCACTTTAAATGTATGTTTATTTGACTTATTCTCTCTAAAGCTTGTATAAAGAAATGTCAATGCTGCAGAATTTGAGGAATAAATCCAAATCTTCTAAGCTGGGCTGCTCTCCAGAAAAAGATAAATCATAAAGACAGAGTTTCAGAGAGCTGAAAAGGATTCTAGAGATTTCGGGCACCATCTTCATTGGATTAATAATTTTTAAGTTTGAATCTGATATTTCACTGGAACTCCAGGAGAGAAAATTCCATTTAATAGTGCACATTGGCACTTGTTCATCTTCTATTATTTATTATTATTTTTATTATATTATTATTTATTCTATTTACCCTGTGGTTTAGAGAGGCAGCTTAGGAGGGAGGATAGAAGGGAAGCCAAGGAAATGGAAAGATCTGGATTCCAGTCCAGACTCTAACATTTGTTCTGTGACCATGGGCAAACTACTTTAACCTCTCAGTACCCCTAGGCAACTTTTTCAGATGACTTATTAATCTATATTAGGGGAAGGAGTTTCCACCTCAGGGAGTTCCTTGTGTAAATGAAATACTATGTCTAGACTTTCTGACTCCCAAGCCCCATCCTGTTAAGATTCTTACAAGGTGCTAAGTCACTGGAATTGATAGAGACAATAGTTATCTAATTTACCATGGTTCAGTATGATTGATCTGATCCTACAAGGAGATGTTATAGGCCAGAACTTGAAACAAGGTACTAAGTGGAATTGAGGAGATAATGATTCTCTCATCATCTCCCAAAAAATGTAATTCACAGCTTGATTCCTTTAATTTCTGAACATTCAAGTTTATTTATGGATCATTAAGTATTTGACCCTTGAAGCTTAAGAAGAGCAAAACTTAAAGCCAGAGTTTTGGGAATTTAGCCAAACTGGGATTCCACAATTCTATTTCTGGAGTTTGACCAAACAAGGATTTCTGCCACCATGGTGGGAAGAATGTAAAGAACCCCTCCAAAAGCTCTACTCACATCTCCCCCATTGTTTCAAAATGTACACACACAAATACTTCAGCATATACACGGAAAGAAAGATAGGGAAAAAAAAGAGAAAGAGACAGAGAGAGAGCACTCAAATAAAAAGGAGAAACAAAACAAAACAAGTCAGTTGTTTGAGGTAGGGTATCAAACTGTCAGCAGCTCTCTGCTTTGTCATCTTTAGAAAGAAAACTTGGGGTACAGGAACTGAGTTTTATCCTGACTTGTACACTACAACCAATCACAAAGTTAGCCTAAATTTAACCCTTGGGAAAGCAACACTTTATAGTCACAGGATTTAGGACTAAAAAGAATCTTGGATCTAATCCAGTACCCTTTGTTTAACAGAAACAGACACAAAGAGTAAGTAACTGGCTGAACAAAGTGGCAGGTGGTATCAAGAAGCCCAAAGTTTGAAACCAGGTCCTCTGACTCCCAAATTGTGGGCTTTTCCCACACTTTTATTAGGTAGTGAGTGCCTAGTAATAGCAGCAGACTAAGTTTGAGAAAACCTGGTTCTTGGTTTAATAATCCAACCGTTTGTTAAGCACCTACTTGATTCCTAGCTTGGTACAGGGGATAGAGAGATGGCCCAGAAGGCAGAAAAACTGGGAGTTTAATTCTATCACTGATAATCACTTAACCTCTAAGTACCCCCAGGTAATTCAATGCCTGTAGGCAACTAAACTGCTGAAAAGGGACTGACCAATGGGAGTTTCCTCATAGAAAGTTATCATTCTTGAAATCACAGGTCCAGTATTTTGGGGGGGAAAAAGTATTAGGGTTATGAAGACAAAATGAATAGAAACAGTCTTAAATTATAGGGTAATTATAGGCAACAGTCTATTAATTTGATCTGGTTGTTGTCTTTGGGTCTTCATTTCTTTTTCTATAAAAATGAAATGGACTAAATCAATGATCTCTTAAGTCCTTTCAGATTCCATGGCTCTAAACTGATTGAAAAGCATCCCAGAAAAGTTCAAATAAAATGGCAATCACAAATCGACTTGCCACCATGCAGTACCAGGAACTTGACAAACCCTAAGAAGCCATGCTGCGCAGTATCAGAGAAGGGCATTTAGGAGGCTTGTGCATGAGAAGTACAGAGAAGGGTTGAGGAGAAAGATATTCTGGCATTGAAGAAGACTATTTCTTCCTTATCTCTCTTCCAGATTAAGAAGAAAACTCAAGCTTTATCTTAATTTCCAAAATTAAGATAAATTTTGTTCTAGTGCTGTTAGGACTATTAGTTTCCAAATTATTAAATACTTTTTTAAAATTTTTAAACCTTCTGGTATCTCTCTTAAAGAAAATAGTCCTCAGGTACTTTCCTTCTCAGAAAGTAAAGGACGGAAGCTCTGCAAGCTTAGGGGGGTAGATAGAGGGAGGAAGAACACCATTCTTTGCATTTTAACTATGAAAAACAAAGAGATAGGTTAATGAGGTACTGGTCTCAGCAGAATTGTAATTACCTAAACAAGGTAGTATGCTCTTTCTTGGAGCAGGAGCAAGGGGGAAACTATCAGAGGAGAGGAAGATAAATAAGCTGAAACAGATACTTTGTCTTTTTCAGTGTTCCTTTCTTTATTTCTCTGTCTCTGTCTCTCTCTCTTTTTTAAATGCTAGTAAGTTAGTGAATTGCAGTGTTCAGACTTGCTCCAAAGTTGATTCTTTTACCTGTTATAGTCAGAGAGAACATGAAATCATAGATGATCCAGGGCATATGAATCTAGAAGAGGAAAGCTTTCTTGATGAGGAAGACAAGATTTACACCAAGAAAGAAGTCATCAAAACCAACCCCTTCACTTTTATATATATGAAAACTGAGGCTCAGAAAGATGAATTCCCTATGTATAAAGTCTGTTTTTTAAATGAGCTTTATTTCATTAGTATAAAGAATTCTACATGCAGGTCAGCATCTGCTTTGCAATATAAAGTCTTAGAAACTGAGATATGAGGAATGGTGTGTTGATAAATATTTAACAACCAGCTTTTGGGAGTGGAGGGGGAAAACCTCTGACATGCTTTTTTAAGTTTAATCTGCAGTCTTAACATTTTTTTCTCCATTTCTTTCTTAAATCTAGATAATCAACAAAATAATAAAACAAACCCTGGTTTGTAGTTTGCTGATTTTAAGATTGTAAATGCTCACACTGAAATTTGGAGATAATTTTTCACAAAACAACCTCCTGCCCAATACCAAAAGACTTGAACCCAGGTTTCCCTGACTCTAAGGTCAGCTCACTCTATTTTATGCCACCTTGCCTCTAGCCCAGAGCATACCCATAATAAATACCAAAATTAGGATTGGAACCCTGGACTCCAAATTTAATCCCTCTCCATTTGCCACACTAACAATGGCTACAGTTTGGACAGTGGCAATATCTTCTTGTATCTTCCCTCCCTCATTCTATACCTTTTGGCTAAATGAAAAGAAATGATTTTTCACTTTCACTTTTCAATAGTTAAAAATGCAGTTGCTGAGTCAGACTGCAGCCAAAAACAGCTAAAGTTAAGGGGCCTAGATGAGGTCCTGCAGTGAAGGGGATGAGAAAAGAAAGGAACCAGAGCTAGAAAAAGGAAACGGAGGAACCCCAAGTAAAGAAGGCTGAGGAATGAACCTCACTGGCTGCTGCTAGCTCTCATCCATTCCAAGCCTCATGCAGTTACCCACCATGAAAGGGAATATCTGAAAAATGTGCTTAGGATATTGGGGCTCAGTCAGAATAGGGAAGATTCTAATTAATCAGAAAGCAAGATGCAGAGGCAAGTAGGAAAGGCACATACAATATAGAATATCAGATCTGGAAGGGAAATAATTTACCCGAAGTCTTACTGGGGTTTGGTAGCCTCTTTGCTGCCTGGAAAAGAAGCCCAGGAACCAGAGAGGAGAGCTATCAAGGTCGTCGGGGGCAGGAATAATCAGGAAGTTAGAGCTAAGAAGAACTAGATAACAAAAACTGGAAAGCTTGCTGAAATGTCGAATCACATACTTGCTAAGTGCTTAGACCATCCACTCTATTTCAAACATTGAAAGAGACAGAGTGCCATAGTGTAGAACATTGGACTCATAGTTTAAAAGATCTAGCTTCAAATCTCCTTTAGCTGTATGATCCTGAGCAAGCCACTTCCACCATCTGAGTTTGCATTTTCTCATCTGTAAAATATGGGTAATAATAGGACTTACTTCACAGGGCTATTGTGAAGATCAAATGGGAGAACGTATGAAAATCATTTTGCCAACCTTAAATCAATAGTAACTCTCATATGCAATTGTATGATGCTTTTAAGTTTATAAAATACTTTACAAATATTATTATTCCCACCCGGCTTTGCAATACTTCAGCATGTCTCCATTTATCTCAAAGAATGTCATGAAGCTCTGAAAATAAAATTCATCTCATCTCCTTCAGCTAAAAATAAAATTTTAAATATTTAAATCTATACATAGAGGCAGTATGATATAGAGAAAATAACATTTAGTGCTTATCACAGTGCTTGACACATAACAGGCCCTTTATAAATACTTGTTGACTGAGACACTGAATGTTAAACAAAGTTGGATTCAAGGCTAATGTCATAATAATGGTGATGACATTGAATGTAAGATGGGCATTGTCCCAGATCTGACTCCCCGAAAGCTTCTCACAGTCTGCTCTGAAGCAGGAAGTACTTTTGATATTTAGCCCTAATATCACTCTACTCTTTGCCTTATATTTGCATAGTGGTTTCCACATCCTCATAATAACCCCATGAGAAAGGGAAGTCAGATATCATTTTCCCCTTTCATTGAGAGTATCTTTGAGCTCTCACTTCCTAACAGCCAGGGTCCATTATCATTAAATATTATTCCAACGCATTAAGAGCAGTCTGTATTAATGGAAACAAAGGCAAGGGTATCAGGTTCTGCAGTGAGAAGGCAGGAGTACTGTGGGAGCCAATAGTCCCTCATATGGGAAGTGTCTCAGTAAGTTCCTTTAGCCACAGCTGTTCAGTGTCTCCCTTTTCCTTCAGTCCTCTCCCTTCTCCACCTGAGTCCCCTACCATTGGCACCAATCCCAGGGGAAATGCCTGATTTGCCATGTCATAGGGACAACTCTTTCTTCTAATAATCTGGCAGACCATCCAAAACTCACTGGCTTCCTTGCCTCCCTATAGGTAGCTATCATGATTTCCTGCGTATTCTTAGCCTGGGCTATCCCCTGTGCTGCCAACCAACTCCTCAGCGCCTTCGCCCAAGGGGAACTCCAGAATGACCCCCCCAGGCTCATCTGCAGCATTCCAGGGCCCCAAGGTCCCCCTGGCCTCCCAGGAGCCCCAGGACCTTCAGGAATGGTGGGCAGGATGGGCTTCCCAGGCAAAGATGGTCAGGATGGGAAGGATGGAGAAAAGGGTGAGACTGGAGAAGAAGGTAAGGAAAATAACATTTAGTGCTTGGAATGGGCCCTTTATAAATACTTGTGAAAGACACTGACTGAAAGTGAAATTGGATTCTAGGCTAACTTGGTACTGATTTTAAACAAATCCCTTAACTTTTGGGTGTCTCAGTTCCTCCATCTTTTCATTGGGGACAATAATACCTGCCCTACCTAGAACATTGTCATGATCAAATGGGACTAAAAGAAGAAAATAGAGATGGGCTCTTTGAAAAATTCATACTGCTGGAGAGATATGACAAGTGCAAGAGTCTTGGAATCAGATAACTCCAACTATGAAATGGGGATGACAATAATGCTGGATTTTTGTGAGAAAAGCTCTCTGTAAAGAGAGTATGTATAAAAAATGTTTATACATTATATAAATGGGAAGTATATGCTTTGTATACCCAAATGTTCCAGGAAGAAATAAATACCTGCTACTCCCTCCTAGTCCTGTACCCTAAATGAAGTTAACTCGAGAGACTCTACTGACTCTTGAGAAAGTGCTTCTATCTATCATTCTCAGTATTATTGGGGAGGCTATTTTCCCTCTGGGGACCTCAGCTTCCTCATCTGAGAAATGAGAAGGTTAGAAGAGATCAGTTACTACCACAAATCTCTGAACCTGAATTCAAATATGATCTCAGATATTTACTGGCTGTGTGACTCTTGGCAGGTCACTTCAATTTTCTGTCCCTCAATAAAAGTGCTAATAAAAATAGCACCTACCTCCCAGGATTAATGTGAGGAACAAATGAGATAATACAAGGTGCTACAGAAATGTTAGTTATTATTACGATTCCAACTAATATCATAGTAGCATGATTGCTAGGTCTTCAAATAGTGGTTGTTGAATGAATGAATGAATGAATATCTCCAGGTTAATGCATGTCATTTGGTATTCTAGGTGCACGGGGCCGAATAGGGAACCCGGGGAAACCAGGACCAAAGGGCAAAGCAGGGGCAATCGGACGAGCTGGTCCCAGGGGTCCCAAAGGAGTCAATGGAACACCAGGGAAACACGGCGCAAATGGGAAAAAGGGGCCCAAAGGGAAGAAGGGGGAGACCGGGATGCCAGGGCCCTGCATCTGCGGTGCTAACAGGGCCAGGTCTGCATTCTCAGTGGCTGTCACCAAGAGCTACCCCAGGGAGAGGCTGCCTATCAAGTTTGACAAGATCCTGATGAACGAGGGTGGCCATTACAACGTGTCCAGTGGCAAGTTTGTCTGTGGCTTTCCTGGTATCTACTACTTCACCTATGACATCACTCTGGCCAACAAGCACCTGGCCATCGGGCTGGTGCACAATGGACAGTACCGGATCCGGACATTTGACGCCAACACTGGGAACCATGATGTGGCATCTGGCTCCACCATCCTGGCCCTGAAACAGGGGGATGAAGTATGGCTACAGATCTTCTATTCAGAACAGAATGGACTCTTCTATGATCCTTACTGGACAGACAGCCTATTCACTGGCTTTCTCATCTACGCTGATGAGGATGGCCCCAATGAGTTGTAGAAGGTGCTGATGGGAAAGAGAAACCCTCTCCTAGAGGAAGGGAGCCCAGTGAGAGCCAATCTCAGACTTTGCAAAGGCCCCTTGGAATGTCATGAACACTCCAAGTTCTTGCTGAGTTAATTAATCCCCTCTGCATCTTTTCTTGCACAACATTAAACTTGAGCATTTGAATAGTTCATTGGGTCTCTGGTTCTGTTCTTCTCTAGGCTATAGGGATATCCTGCAAAAATGGGCTAAGGAGTTTGCTTGTATCTAATTGTGTTTTAGCGGGTGATCATTTTCCCAAAAATATCAAGAAAGGCTTCTTAGGAAGATCGTGGGGAAAAAAAGTCAACAAATAAAAGAGAAAGTAAATTTATTAAACTTGTTAAGTCCCACTGACTTCTTATGGACCTCGAAAATAAGATGAGACCTGGGTCACCAAGCTACTTAGATCAGGATCAAGTCAATCCCAGGGCAGAAATGTTCACTGGGGTCAGTGCTAAGGTGTTTGCAACCTAGAAAGAAATCTGGACTCCATTCTGCTCATGGCCACTAGAGAAAGATGTTAATAAATCTAGATCTGAATAATCTCAGATGCCATCTAGTCCAGTTCCCTCAATTTACAGATGAGGAAATTGAGACCCAGGGAAGTTAATTGACTTGTCCCAAATCACACAGATAGTAAGTAAATGTTCAGAGATGGGATTTGAACTGCTGATTCTGGTCCCAGTACTCTTTCTAATTTACTACCTTGATCCTCCCTGAAATCTCAGGTGGGGTTGTGGAATTTCAGGACAGGGAAAAATATACAGGATATTTTGCTTCTCATTCCATACAAGTGAAGATGATCTCCCTGTTGGCTAATCTAGCAGTATGTGTATGCCTTTTGAAGTCAAGATGGAACTCCATGGTTTTGCTCACATAGGATACATCTGTGAATAGATTGGTTGGTTGGTTATTAACCTCAGCACTTCAGGAAAAGGCCCAAGGTTGTCTGTAACTGTAGTGAGAGAAGTACTGGCCAGGAAATCTGGCTTTTAAGCAAGCTATCACCAATTATCTATGTGATCTTAGGTAAGCTTGCTTAATTTCTTTTTTGAAAAGAAAAAAACAGGGGGCAGCTAGATGGTACAGTGGATAGAGTATTGGCCCGAAACAGAAGGACTCAAGTTCAAATTCAGCCTCAGATACTTAAGGTTTACTACCTATATGATTTTTTTTTAATTTTATTTATAATTTTTTGACATTATATATGCATGAGTAATTTTTTTATAACATTATCCCTTGTATTCATTTTTCCAAATTATCCCCTCCCTCCCATTACTCCCTCCCCCTGATGACAGGCAATCCCATACATTTTACATGTGTTACAGTATAACCTAGATACAATATATGTGTGTAAATACCATTTTCTTGTTGCACATTAAGTATTCGATTCCGAAGGTATAAGTAACCTGGGTAGATAGACAGTAGTGCTAACAATTTACATTCACTTCCCAGTGTTCCTTCTCTGGGTATAGTTTACTACCTATAAGTTGCTTAATCCCAGTTGCCTTGCCTAAATAAATAAAGCTACTTCATATTTAAAAAGAAAAAAAAATCATCTGTTTTCTGCTTAATCTCTATAAATCACAGTTTCCTCCTCTGCAAAAGGACTGTAGAATATGAATCTGGAAGATACAACAGAGGCCTTTCCACAATAAGATGAAGATGCCCAGGGAGGTTAAGTCACTTGCCCAAGAAGAGACAATAAGAAAGGAAGTGAGGGATTAGATCAGTTTCCACCACCATATTGCTACAATTTTTTCCAGTCCACAGAACTTGTCCTTAAATTTTAAAATTCCTGCACTTAAAAAACTGACTCCCTCTGGTCCTCCAAAGATCCCCTTCCGGATTTCCCACGCTTTCTTCCTCTTCAGTTCCCATTCACCATTCAATTTCCTCAGCCATTCTAAGGCTTCAGAAAGCAGACTTACTCTATGGAGAAAAAATCAGTTATTTTACCAATCAGAAAAAAAAAAAAAATTGAGTAGGGAAACAGACTAGAAAAGCTAACATCCATCACCCAGCTGTGTTTTTTAAATTATAAAATAGGCTATATTCAGCCTGCTGTCTTCCATTTTTCCTTCAGGGGGCGACTTTTCACCATGCAAAATTCTAGAGATGCCGCAAGGCGCATTGGATCCACGCCTAGAGCCTCATTTCTCATTGTCCTGCAGTCCCCTAGCCATTCTTTTCTGGGTGCAGAACTGAAAGCAAATGAGATTTCTGGCCCAAAGTTATGGTATGACTTTGTATCCTACCATGATAAAATAAAATGGAAACAAGTCTCCACCATTTTTAAACCTCTAACATAATTTTGTATTGTTTTACATTAAGCTCTAAATCAAAGGGGTAGTTACTCCAGCATAAGACAATCAGGATATCGAGTTCTATATCTCTCTTTGCTATTCACTAGTTTTGCTTTTAAGTTAGGGTCAATCATTTTTATAGACAGCAGAGTATTTTAATGAAAGGAAAAATTATTTACAGTAAGCTGATTTGAGTTTGAATCCTGGCTTTCCTATTTATTTAACTTAGATGGCATTGAAGAAGTCTAAGGGTTTTGGGTTGTTTTTTTTTTCCTGGGTCTAAGGTTCTTCATCTGTAAAATGAAGGATTTGGATGTGCTCTCTGGTTCCTGCTAGCTCTGATATTCCATAACTCGAGATAGTAAAATGAGAACTATCAGTACCTTTGGCAAGAGACCTTCTGGATCGAGGCCACCAAAGAGAAGATGAGTCTTGAAATATTCCATTTTAAGGCAGGAGCCTAGGCAGGGATACTTTCTAGTCTATGGGTATCAACTGTGTCCAAGATTATGCTAGAAGATATAACTCCAGTTCTTGAAATCTCGTAAATACAAATGGGCAGATGAATTTAGTGGGTGGTTTCTGACATATCCAACTTTCTCTTTAAACTTCAAAACATAACTCTTTCTGCTGAAGACAAGTTTGACAAATGTTGTTAGATTACTTGAGTGTGGGCTAAAAGTCTATAAGTTAGTAAGATATGCCAAAAGCTCACTGTCCAGAGAAAGGAAGATACATGATCCTTGTTTTTGAAGATCTCATTTTAATGGACTAGACATCACCCCTACCAGAAGGCACATACCAGTGTGCAAAAGTCTATACTTTCCGGCCATTAGGAGACACAACATCATGAAATAGGAAAATAAACTGGACTTGGAGTGAAGAGACCTGGATTTGATTCCTAGCTCTGATATTTACTGGCTGTGTGTCAGAATATAATATTTTGCATCTCCAAAGCAGGAACACTAAATTGCTATACTTGCCTTAGAAGGTTAGTTGCTTCTCTGAATCAGTGGAGAGGGTCTCTATATCCCCAGTGTTCCCTATGCTAATGAAATCCCAGATCAAAAAAAAAAAAATAGCCAATCAACAATATACTAAATACACACACAAGATAAAATGCCTTACAGAGGTATTTTGAGAGTATGTGCTCACTTTTTGTTCTTACTTTCATAAATAAATGTAAACATCTCAAATGGAGAGGCATATTTATTGTGAAAGTGGAACAGGTTCATGGACAGATTTGCATTCTGTTCTCCTTGTCTGAGGCTCTGAGAAACTGTGGCTGTTGAACACATACACACATTTTACACACACTCCAACATTCTTATCCTTGACTTTCCAGAGTTATATCTCAAAAGAACGTTCCCAAGAAGTGTCCTAGTCTGGCTTTAAAAAACACAACCGTTTATCAAAATTATTACTTATTAGTATCACTTTGCCTAACACCTTTCCCTAGCTGAGCTGCCAGAAAACATTCTCAAGAGCTTCCAATTTTTGTGAAATGGCAGATGGATTTTAGAAGGGTCTGGGCAACAGAATCTGTTTTAAGGCAAAAGGAAAGGAAGCTAAGCCCCTCTATAAAGCTGAGGCACTGGGTTCCACATTTCCTTTCATCTCTGGCTTAAAACCAGAGCACTGATGTGTTGAGAGGATAATAAATAAGATAGAATCAGTAGAAGTAGCCTGCTGGGCAGGCACTGCATGCAAAGCACAGTAGCAAGCGCCAGCTTTGTTGGTCATGGATGCCCAGGGTCATCCTGGTCTGCTCCTATTCTTGGCAAATACTGTGTTATTGGATGAAGCCTTCAAATCTAGCCTCTGTGAATTTCTGGCCTTTAGCTAGGCAACAAGGAGCTAATGTCTCTTCTTTTTCTCTGAAATATGGGTGATGGCTCTCCTTTCCATCAGATAAGACAGCCTGGTAAAGTAGAAAGGATGCTGCAGTTAGAGTTCTTCCTCTAGAATTTATCATCAGTATGCTCTTAGGCAAGTCACTGCCTCTATAAAAATAAACAGCATGGAGTAAATGGTCTCTAAGGTCCCTTTTGGGCATAATAGTATAATGATGGATAGAGTAATTTCCCTACAGACTCATTTTCCTGAGTTCAAACCTAGCTCAGACACTTACTAGCTCTCCTGGCTAAGTAACTTAAAATTGTTTGCCTCAGCTTCCCCATCTGTAAAATGAACTGGAAAAGAAAAATGATAAACCACTCCAGTATCTTTCCAAAAATTTTTTTCACTTTATTTTTCTTCCCTTTTTTTGTTGCAACAAAACATGGAAATGGTTTACATGATATCAATATATAATGGATATCAGTTCACAAAGAATCCTACAAGACTAAAAGCCACCACAACAAACCAAAACAATAACAAGATCCCTTTCAGTTCTTGGTCTGAAATCTTGTGATCCTGGCATTTTCCAGATCTAATTCCATGACAGTCTATGGAGCTACCAGAGTATGTAGCAGGCACAGCTGTTCACATGCTTGTTCCTCTAGAAAGCTCTCTTTTCGGATAATAACTAAAGGTAAGGATTAGACTTTTATTAAAAATATAAAGTCTGTTTTTTATGGTCTTCTTCAGCTCTTTATACTCATAGATTTCCAAATGAATATCAAAGTGCTTTTGAAAAGTATAAATGCTATTTAAAAAACTAAGAGATTGCTCTATTGGGAGGGCATGAAAGCAACCCCAGCAGGTGCCAGGGACATATATCCTCAGTGCACTGAAGCCCTCTAGCATAAGTCATCTTTATCTTCTTGTTCTATGATTCCTGAATCCCTTTCACTTGGTGTCTTTGCCAAGCCAGAATTAGCAGAAATGACCTTGGGAAGATCCCAGATGATTGAGGAAGCTCCAGGTGGACAGCAGGATACATGGTGAGCAGTTTAAAGGAACTTCTGACTTAGGGCTATCTAGGCAAGCCCCCACTGTCTGGCCACTTTTTACTGTCCAGTTTAGAGTCCCCTTCCTGTTCATTGTCTGCTGTGATGGGAGGGAAACCAGGAGCAGGGAAGCTCAGAGACTTTGAAGTTAACGACTTCTTTTCATTTCTCCCAGCCTGGGTCTGACCAGTTCTCAGCCACCCTTTCATTGTTTCTGGTGGCTGTTTCCATAGCATTCCAAAGCTCTGGGAGATGGAAGAGCAGCCTCCTACTAACGACATCCTCCTCAACCATGAATGAATGAATAAAAAAAAAGCATTTATTAAGCACTTTTCTATGTGCTAAGCACTGTGCCAAGTACTGAGCATACAAATAGAGAAATGAGAGTTCACATTTTTTTTGATAGTAAGTTTATATAGGCCACATTCTAATTGGGCAAGACAACCTTTATGAGAGCTCAGAGCTATGGGGTTCAAAGGATATAGAAATGATAGAAAGTTCTGAGGGTAAGTAACAGCAGGGCAGATAGGAGGGCCTTTTGTGGCAGGGTAAATGTTAAGCCTTTTGGTCCTCCATTTATCAAAAGGATTGAAGTACTCTGATTAAATACAATAATGCACAATCATTCCAAAGCACTCATGATGAAAAATGCTATCCACCTCCAAAGAGAAAACTGATGTACTCTGAGTGCACATTGAAGCATATTTTTTCAATTTATTTTTCTTCCTTTTTTTTTGGTGACATGGTCAACATGGAAATGTTTTGCATGACTTCACATATATAATGGATATCATAGTTTGTGCTTTCTCAATGAGTTGGGAGGGGCTGGAGGGAGGGAGAAAATTTGGAACTCAAAATTTAAAAATGAACGTTTAAAGAAAAAAACGCTTGTAATGGATTACTCCTAGAGCATTCAAGGGAAGTCATGATCCTCTTCTTGTCTTGTCAACCTGGATGAGGTCAGGAAGGCCTCAGAGAATACAGAGAAAGGGAGAAGGGGAAGACAGTGTCCTGGTTGATGGCTTATCCTACCTGACCTTCCCATAGAGTCCAGGTAGCCCAGGGGTAAGGAGAGAAAGCAGAGAAAGGAAAGGAGAGAGGATGCTCTAGCCCCACCCCCACAGCTGTCCCCTGTAATCCCTTTATTGTGGAACCTCCTTACTTTAGGGCTATAGCAAAGATGGAATTAGTGGTTTAAAACCTATTCTGCTTTTTGGTCCCTTTGGTAAACCAAAAGCCCAGCCCTCTGGATGAGTCTAGAAGGACTCATCAATGATTTAGCTCAGCATTGAACAGCTTCATATACTAGTACTAGAAGTATAAGATCTCCAGAAAAATGACCCCAATCCCTGAAGAAGTGAATCCATCTTAGTTTTGGAGCTTCAGGACATAAGCCTAGCTGTATGAATACACTTAGGTCCCCCTGGACGTGAATCAGAAACCTGGAACAATTTGTAGTTCCATAGTTTTCAATTCGTAGTTCAGTGTGTCAGACTTTTCACAATCCCATTTAGGGTTTTCTTGACAAAGATACTGGAGCATTTCCTCCCAGTTTACAGATAAGTTTACAGTTTTACAGTTTATAGATAAGGAAATTAAAGCAAACAATGAGGCAAAACTGAGGCAAAGTGGCATGTGTAGAGTCACACAACTAATAAATAGTTGAGACCAGATTTGAACTCTCCCTGATTCAGGTGTGCTTGCTTCATGCACTGTACCACCTAGCTGCCTCACAGCCCCCACTAATCGGGTCTTAGCTGTAAGCTCAACTAGCTATTTATATCTGGCTGGCCTCAGATTATATTTCCCAACTGATTCCACAGCTATCAAATCAATTCTACTATCTATTAGTAGTTGGCTAAGCGACTCATCCAAAGTGGCTCAGCTAATTGGGATAAAAGCAAAATTTGTATTTCGCTCTTGAAGTCACAAGCCATTTCCTCTCCCCCCCTTCTCAATCCTTATCCCATTTGCTCCCTGCCCCCCTTTCCACTCCCCTACGTTATAACAAGTCTCTCTACAAGGTGACAACTCAATTGTTGCCTGGAGTAATTAAATCATAGAATCACTTATTAAGTATACACATAGCCATATGAATAAATGCACTTTAGCAGATTTAAATACTTTGAGGTAGGGAGGAGAAACCTTATAACTTGACAAACCACCTAAAATACACTATTTGAGCCACCACTCCCCACTCCCACATAATCATTCATGTCCTAGTACTAGGGCAGCTAAGTTTCCCACCTAGTAGAAATAGTGCTGAGCTTGCAGTCAAGAGGAGCTGAGTTAAAATTTGGCCACAGACACTTAGTTGTATGACATTGATCAAATCACTTAACCTCTGTTTACTTAAAAGTTCTTCATTTGCAAAATGGGTATAATAATAGAACTTACCTCCCAGGGCTGTTGTGAGGGTAAAATTAGATAATTGTGACAGATTTAGCACAGGGCCTGGCATAATATTAGAGTATGAGTAGAAAGGCTGCTATTTGCAAGAAGGAACACCTTTTCAAAGTCAGAAGAAAGAAGAATCTGGAAGAAATTAGATTGAGGTGATGTTGAACAGAGTTGAAGAGAAAAGAAAGATTGTAACAGATGGCCTCGATTATATTTTTAAGTGAAGTATGAAGTCAGTTGCCAAAGGGGTGGCTTAAGAAAAGCAGCAGAGATTGAAGGAGAAAAGGATAATCAGGGAAGAGTAAAAAAAAAAAATACAATGCAGCAACGAGGGCCCAGTTGATAAAACACTAATTTGTCAGGAATCCAGTGATATTTAACATATAAATTGATATTCCCAAATATAAAAGAAGGCAATGAAGAGAGTCTGAGTCAGGTGCTGAATTCTTTTAAAAAGGAAGAAGAGAGATAGATAGATAGATAGATAGATAGATAGATAGATAGATAGATAGAAAGAAAGAAAGCACTCAGGTCCAGGGGAAAAAAAGTCACCATGATCTGGGTAAGGTGATATATCCAGATGTAATTAACCTCCAGGGAGAAGCAAGCTGAGTAATAGTGGTGAAAAAGCATGAAAATTCTTCCCCCAGTCCAATGTGTAGCAGCCATCCAGTCTGGTGAGGGTGGCCTGGACAGTGGGATCTTAGGATGGGAAATCAAAGGGAATTTCCTTGATTGCCTTACTTGATTTCCTTGATTTATCTTCCAGAATTCAAATCTGGCCTCAGAAACTTACTAGCTGTGTGACCTTGGGTAAATCACTTAATCCTGTTTGCTTCAGTTTCCTCATCTGTAAAATGAGCTTTAGAACAAAATGGCAAACCACTCCAGTATCTTTGCTAAGAAAATTCCAAATGAGATAGTGAAGACTATTTTTCCCCATGACTGGGGAAAAAAGACTGATCAGTTTTCCTTGATTGCAAAGGGATGTAATTGTGAGATGAAATGTTATAATAAGGTTTTATATGTGTATTATGAAAGTTCTTGACAATTAATTGGGGGCCAGTTAAATGACAGTGGATGGAGGACAGGGCCCTGTAGTCAGGGGGACCCGAGTTCAAATCTGGCCTCAGACACTTAACACTTTCTGGCTGTGTGACCCTGGGCAAGTCACTTAACCCCAATTGCCTGAGCAAAAATATATATGTAGGCTTTCCAAAAGGTACATTGGAATGGAAGGGTAGAGCAAGATGATATATTTGATACCTCAATTCTAAATTGGTATTTTTGGAAAAAAATATTTGAATATGTAACAGTTAACAAAAGATTTACTTAGGGTAAGGATTCTCAACTCAGATCTTTATGGGAGCATCAAGGAGCACTTTTGGGTCGTTGGGGTTTTTTGGCATTCAAGTTTCTTATTTTTGTATTTGCTCTATCTCTGTGATCTGACTACAGTCCTCCCTGACTTCTTTTATGTCCTATTAAACTCCCCATTCTACAGGAAGATTTGCTTATCCCTTCTTAATTCTAGAGCCATTTCTCTGTTAATTATTTTGTTTATACTTTATGTGTTTGCTTTGTATACATTTGTTTCCACATCTTCTTCCCCCAATAGATTAGAAATGTCCTTCGCCTTTTTTTGTATCTCTAGCGCTTAGCATATTACTTGGCACATATTACAGCACTTAATAAATGCTTGCTTTGAAATGAACCGAATTGAAAGAGACCTAGAAGCCATGTCAATTTTTCCTGAGCCAAATAAACTTTGAGGCCTTTGCAAGGAAAAACTAGCCTAACCCGCATGCGGGCAGAGCCTTAGATAGCGCTCCCATCACCTTTTGAATAGGGCTGAGAATGGATTCCACAGGGCTGAGGACTTGAGAACGGAGATTTCTTTTCTCTCATCTCAAAGTACTTAAATCCGCTAAAGTCATTTAACATGCGTGGTCACGTGGTGTTGATTAATTATTCTACTCTATGGATTGTGTAAAGTCGAGACGAGGCTTGTCATAGGATAGTATTTTGTATTCAGGGGTGGGGTGGAGTTCATAAGGTCTGGGTGCGAATTCTATCTCCACTCTTTACTGGCGCGACTTTGGATGAAGCTTCAGTTTCTCTCTCCTGGCGGCTCTCTTGAGATAACAACTGCCTGCGGATGAAGTCCCCCTCCTGAACAAAAGCTCCAAGAAGCTTCATTTGGTCCAGAAATTACTTTGACTGTCAGAAGTCGCAGCTCCGGTACTAAGGGCTGCAGGCAAGGATTTCGGACAGAACCCCTGGAAGGACAGTTCCAAAAGCCGCAGACGTCAGCGATGAAGCGGTTCCTAACGGAGGTGAGTTAGCAGGTTTATGCCGAGCCTCCCCATACTCAGGGTGCAAGCTTGGAAGGGGCAGAGGCCCGACAGTCAGAGGGAAGCTTAGAGCTTGAAAGGAAAGAGAAAGCCGAGCAGTGTCTAAGATTTGTGACCCCAAAATCTAAAAGCGGCGGCGTGGGAAGATTGGAGAAAGCTTGGGAGCGCAGCCGTACGGGGCGGAGCCGAGAAGAGTAGGGAAAACGCCTGAGGAAGTATGGAAGAAAGACTACAATCCCCATCACCCCCCTGGGATCCGGAGGGGCAGCGCATGCGTGAGGGGCGGCCCCCGACTCCCCCAGTGAGGGAGGGAGGCAGGGAGGGAGGTCCCCGGCGGCCGCAGCCGGGGCTGGGAGTCAGCTGCCGCCGGACCCGTGTGCGCTGGGGCACCGCGGCCGAAAGCGGGCTCGGGCTTGCAGCGGCCACTGGCCGGCGTCGGGGCCAGCCCTGCGCGGCCGCGGAGCAGAGCCGGCCGTGGGGCAGGCGGCGCCAGATCGAGAGCTGGGCTCCGGGCGTGGAGAGGCGGGGAGGTTGCCCACCCGAAGCTGCAGCCCCTGCGTTTGCAGCGGAGAGAGGGATGCGTGAGTTTCGTCTCCGCTCCCGGGGCAGGATGTGGGAGTAGGACAAAGGCTGCCCGAGGGGGCGGGGAGAGCAGCTGCCGGAGCATCAGCCCAGCGCTGAGCTAACGGAGTCGGGCAAGTTTTCTTTCCTCTCCACTTTACAACTTGCAAAAAAAAAAAGTTCTGAGCTCTGGGAAAGAGCCAAAGGGGAAGGGGAGTTGCAGGTAGCAAAATGGAGGCGGGGGCAGGTCCCCAGGCTTCTTGGGGCTCGAGGTCCAGTCCGTAGACCCTCGAGTGCACGGCTCCTCCGTCCCAGACTGGAGAAGGTAATGGGGCTGAGGGCGGAGGCGGGACCTCGGGACGGGCGAAGTGGGACGCTCCACAGCCTCAGTTAACGTAGTCTTTCTCTGCCCAGGTGCGCCCTGAGACCTCCGGCCACCCCAAGTCCCAACGGAGAGGAGCGAGGATGGATGAGCGCTGGTGGGAAGGGCACCTGGCGCTGGATATCCACTGCACGCTCAGAGAAAAGGTCAGTTTCTGGTTACTCTCTCTCCCCTTTGCCGGCTCAGCCGCCCTTTCAGGGGTGACTGGATTGCCGGCTCTCCCTCCCGCTCTCCCATGGTAGTCCGAGTTCTGTTCCGCCGGTTAGAACTCTGAACTCCGACTTTTCCTTTATTCGTGTCTTGCTCGTTTATTGTCCGAGATCTCAAGTGAAGCAGAAGTGACGGTCTTGTGAAATTCTGGCAGACCTTTGTGCGTATTGATAACTCTGGATGTTTACGAATTGGGAAACTTCGAAAAGCAGGGGGTGGAGGGGGGAAGGAAAGAGAACAAAAAAGCCCTCCTTAAAAACAACTAATCGCCGTGGGATGTGAGTCTGCATCCAGGGGCCGACTACCCAACCCACAAGCCAATTAAATTGACTGCTTTAGACGCCTTGGGGGAAAGAAAGCTGGGCTGTTACTAAGAGAGACACAAAGCCCTGTGACCGAGGCTAGTGGCAGAAGGGGGAAGCAGGTGGGGAAAGGTAAGCAAACATTCTGCAAGATGAAATATGATCTCCATACCCCCCTTTATTCACTCCTCCCTCCTCCCCCCCATCTCCATATGGGCACTGGAAAACTAAAAGGGAACAGACATCCCAGAAGCACCTGTCTGTTCTGGTACCCCTATTTAAAACGGATGAGGGATTTTTAATGCTAGCCTTTAAGTAATTAGTGAGGAAAAACGGATTTTTTTTCCCCATTAGTGGCATAGACCAATGCTCCCCTTCTCAGGAAATGGAGCTTATAGTCTCCTTATCTAACTTTGCCTTTGACTTCCAGTGGGCCTGATAAAAACAAATTTTCCTTATTTGACTTGAGAAAAGGAATACGCACTACTAAGTAATTTACTTGTACTTGAAGAATATTTTTATTTAAATCAGTTAAAATGTTGCCTAAATTCTATGTATTGGAAAGTCTTGGAAATTTTTTTTTTTTTTCAGTAACCTTAGCTGTGTTTTCAACACCCAGTTAGTGTCAATAGCTTAACTCTCTTTAGAGGGAAAATGCAACTTTCTTTTGTGAGTTAAAAATGAATGATCATCCTGGCATTTTAAGTGAGAGGAGTTGTGTAAACTTTGCCTCACCATTATTAGTATATCCTTTATTGCTAGTAATTGCTTTCCCTCACACCTTTTTTAACATTGTTAAAATACTAAAATAAGGAAGAGGATTCTGTGGAATAGTAGTTAGACACCTGGGTCTAAGTCCCATTTTTGCCATTAAACTGACTTACTTAACCTCTCAATGCCTCAGGCAATAATATACTATGGCTTGGCAGAGAAAGTACCCATTTGCATTGATAGAGAATTCAGTCATCCACAAATTACCCCCATATTAATGAAATCAGAATCTAGTTCCCATGATTCTCCCTTAGCCTTAGGTGGATCATAGATTTAGAGGTAAAAAGAAGTTTAGAATCCTCCTAATCCAACTCTCTCTTTTCCCCACATGGGATACCAAAAGGCAAAGGAAGAATTGGTTTGTTGAACCTTGACAGGGAAAATGAGGATAATCCAGGAGCCAGGAAATGTCCCACTTTTCTTTTGGAGGGTTTACACTTTTGAATCTTTCCCAGTCTTGGGTTTTCAGAGATCATCCAACTCTTAGAAAAGCCACATTCTATGGAATGTTATAGTTGGAAGGACCTAAGAGGCCATTTAATGCTGCACTTAGTTTTATAGATAGGAAAACAGACTCAAAGGTTGACAAAATAACAATCAGCATTTATTAAGTGCAAGCAATCTGCTAAGTTTCATGTATGCTAAGTACTAGGGATATAAAGACTAAGTGACAGTTCCTGACTCCAAGGAATTTGCAGTCTAATGAGGAAGTACTATCTAAATCACTGTTTTAAGTAGTATTGCTAAAATTCCAGCCACAGATAGCACATTTTGCAGTATTAGGGATACTGACACGTTGGCCCTTGCCCTTTTGAAAATTGAAGTTTCAGTTGAATTCGAGAGAGGGGGAAAATTCGAATAAGGCATTTCTTCAGACAAGGTGATTATATCTTCATAAACAGCCACACTAGAACTCCTCTACCTGGAAGCAAGTGAAGCTGAGTGACCCATACAGGGATTAGTTCCATGACTTTGGTCTCAGTGGAATCAAGGTCTTAACTAACTTAGCTAGAGCCTCTCTACTCCTACTTGAGTAGTGAGGAGTTGGCTGGCCACTGTGATGAGAAACATTCTTTGTTCCCTTCCATTCTGGGAAACCTTTTTCAGATTCCCTGACCTTCCTTCCTGTTCAGACCAGTAGGGCGGTGCTTCACCTTGTCCTAGTGGTCACATGCTCTAACACTCAAATTCCTCCTGCTGGATCCCTCTCTGGCCTCATTAACTTGTCTGTGGTTAGGTACAGGCTTGAGAAGCTGACATCTGAGCTCTGCACTTGGGAAAACTGGGACCCCAGAGCTTCTTCCAGCTCAGTGCTTTGGGATGGGGGAGCTGTTCTTTGTCCCATTCCACTGAGTATGGATGAGAAATTGTGATGAAGAGGTGCCTAGAAAACTTGGGAATTCAAGCCTGTAGGCACTTTCTCACAGTTACAGTTGATTGTGCAGTGTTGCTATGTATGGGGGAGAATTAGAATGAAAATTATCTGCAAGGTCAGGATGGCTTCCTAGCCAAAACAGGGTTTTGTTTAGTTTAACCTTGAGTCAGCTTTGACTCTTTCCAGTCCTTCATCCCACATGTCCCATTACTTGCCAAGTTAATGTTTCTGCCTCTCACATTTTTTTATCCAGTCCCTCCTCTCCATTCCCACTGCAACCACTGTCCTTTACTCCCTCCTATCACCTTACTTAGATGATCTTACACCTCCTAACTGATCTTCCTGCTTTTGCCCTTGAATTCCTCTTTCCTACTGCCTGAGTCATTTTCCTAATGTTCTATTCCGATGTCAGTGAGTATCTCCTCTTGGGTGTCCTCTAGACTCTCCAAATTCAGTAAGTACAAAGTGGCTCATTTTCTTCCTTCTTCCCAAGCCCAAGTCTTTGATCATGCAGTCTCTTTCATCTTCAATTTCTCCTTATTTGCTAGCTCCCCCATCCTTAACTCCCCTTAATGTTGTCACATTTCAGTCTGTCAGCCTCTATCTCTTATCCCTTCTTGGGCAAATTCCCAGAAAAATGTATCTGTACTCAGTGCCTCTATTTTTTCGCTTTCTGAAACTTCTCCATTTCTCCAATATTAGCAATAAACTATTTGATAAATCTAATGTCCTGTTCTCAATCCTTATCCTTCTGGACCTCACTGTACTTTTGACACTTAGCCACTCCCCTTCTTCTAGATACTCTCTTCTCTCCCATCTTACCTTTTATATTATTGCCTCTCTCTGATTGTCAGTGTCCTTGACTGAATCATCATATATATATCCTATCATTCAACTATGGAAGTCCTCCAAGGTCTTGTCCTCTTGTATCTCAAGAATTTTATGGATTAGAGTTGGCTTTTAAATCACCCACTAATATTATTGTATCCTTCTCTCCCAGATAGCCATCCCTTATAAGAAAGAATAAAAGAAAAGAAAGAAAAAAAGATTTGCAAAACTAACCCAACATATTAAAAAAAAGTCTAAAATTAGACTTTTTTTTTATAATTAGTACTTCATTTTAAGCTCCCTCACTTCTACAGAGGAGAAAGGGAAAAAAAAAAAAAAAAAAAGGTTCTTTTAAAAAAATCTTTACATCTTTCATAGATCCAGAGATCATTTCTCTACAGATTACTACCAAAGTTTTATATCCAACCCTCCCCACTCTCCTGAGCATTACCCATAATCTGCTAGACATCATCTGGATTCTTCCAGGCTCCTCAAGCTCAGTATGTCCAAAATGGTTCATTCTAGCCCCCTTGTCAAATAAGATAATATTTGCAAAGTATTTAGCACTGTACCCAGTACCTATAAATGTTTATTCTTTTGCCTTAAACCTACCCCTCCCCCAAGCTTTCCTATTTCTGCTAGAGGCATCCCAACCTTTCTAGTCCCCTCCTCCTTCCCCCATTTGAAACCTTGGAGTTGTCCTAGACTCTTTACTCTCCCTTACTACCTCCAAATCTAGTCATTTGGCGGAGCTTGTAAATTCTGCCTGAACAGCATCTCTCACATTTGTGTTTTTTCCTCTATATGCTGTTGACTATGGGGCATTTGCCCCCATCTTCATTCCAGTCCTTCTCATTTGGACTAGTGCAGTAGAAATTAGCCTCTAATTTCTGGTCTTCTCCCCTCCCTACAGCTGCCTTAATACTCTTCATAGAAAAGTACAGGTCTGTGTTACTTCCCTTATTACAGTGAAATATACATTTAAAATAACATTAAAAACCCACACAGTCAGTCTCTAATGATCTACGAACTAACAATTCTCAAAAGGAGAAACTAATGCAATTAGTAATTATGTGAAAGGCTGTTAACACTTTCAAACTCCTTCCAAACTGATAAACAGGTAACAAAAGTCAATTTTGGAGGAGCTTACAGAAAACAACATACTTGCATATTTGAATTGTAAACTGGTTAGACCATTTTGGAAAACAATTTGGAATTCTATAAGAAAAAGGACTAAATTTTTTCATTCCTTTTTGAGCTCACTGTTAATGTGTATATTAGGTATGACAAAATGAAAGATCCCATCTATTAAAAAAAATATTTATAGCCTTCTTTGTGGCAGTCAAAATGCTGAAAGCAAAATGAATACTATATAATGGCTGAATAAATTATGGTTTATGAATGATTATTATTAGGTCTTAAGAAATGAAATAACAACAAGAGGAACTCAGAAAAATATAGAAAGACTTGTATGAACTAATAAAGATTACAGTGATAGAGAATTCCCCCAGTCCAGGCTGGCAAAATCTCTTACAAGATATGGACAAGATGAGGGTAAGACACACCAGCCCTCCTCCTCTCAAAGCAATTGCTCCATCAGAAATTAAAAGATAAACATGGCATATTACCTTGGACATCAGAAGGATTGCAGTTTTCTGTTTCTATTTCTTGCAGAAGAAATTTCTTGTTACTAAGCTCAGAAATTTAGTGTTATGCTCAAAATGTTCTCCAATTAAAATTTTCAAAACAATTGTTTTAGCCCAAGTGACTTGGAACAGCCTGGCATTTGAAGCCACTCTCAATGTGGCTTCTGACCTTTCCAGACTTAGTGCACATGCTTCCCCTTAGTCACTGTATCATCTGAATTTGCTTTATGATTCTAACTGTATTCCATCTTTGACTTCCAGACAGCCTTCTATCCCTTCAGATCACTCCCTCCTTAATTTTTTGTTTTTTTAGAATCTTAGCTTTCTAACAGGCTCAACTCAGGTGCTACCTCAAAAACATGAAATTCCCCCTGGGAATGAAGGTTCTTCCCCTTCTCAAATTAACTTGCACATAATAATAATACTAATAATAACTAGCATTTATATAGTGCTTATGTTCTTATACCTTCTGGGAATGAGAATTCTTCCCCTTCTCAAATTAACTTGGTAATAATAACAATAATAGTAATAATAATTGCTAGCAATTATATAATACCTACTATGTTCTGATTCCCCCTGGAAGTGAGGGTTCTTTCCTTCTCAAATTAGCTTGCATGTAATAATAGTAATAATAACTAGCATTTATATAGCACCTACTAAATTACAGCACTTTACTGAAGGCTTTAGAAACATTATGTAATGTTACATGCCTCCAAGTAGAATGTAAGTATGCTTCTCAAGGGAAGGAGCTGTTTTCTTGTTTTAACTTTTTATCTCTATCACCTAGCATGTAGTAACTGCTTGATAAATACTTGTTGGACTGAATTGGTATAGTTGGTAGAGTACTGTTTCAATTGGAAAACCTGTGTTAAAAATCCTAGGTCAGACTGCTATGTAAACTCCCCAGTAATCTCAGTAAATCTCAGTTTTTCCACTTGTAAAATGAGCATATTTGGATTGTCTGTCTCATTGGGTTCTTGGGGAGAAAGCACTTTACACAATTTAAAGTGTTTGAATAATTAATTCAAAATCTTTGGGTGGTTGACTTTTGTCTCTTGGATAAAATTTAAGTTCTTTACTTCTTTCAAGGTTTCTTGAACTGAGTCTATGAACTTTTTTTTTCAAATAATTAATTTTTAAAAGCAATTTCCCCCCCCCCCCAGTTATCAAGTTTTTTTTGTTTTTTTTTAAACCCCCTCCACCCACTGCAAAAGAAAGAACCTTTCTGTCATATAAGAATACTTAAACAAAACAAGTTCTACATTGGCCAAATCCAAAAGGATGTTTCTCATTTTGCACATTAGTCTCTGTCTAACACATAGTAGATGCTTAATAAATGTTGATTGATTGAGGTGGACAGTGTAATTCATCAGTCCTCTGAAATAATGCTAGATCACGGTATTCATAAGAGTTATAAATCTTTCTGGGTTGTTAGTTTTTATAATATTGATGTTATAGTTTAAATTGTTTTCCTGATTCTGCTTACTTCACTTAGCATCAGTTTATACAGGGTTTCCCAATTCTCTCAAGAACAGTCATTTTTCTTATAGCAGCATAGTATTCTATTATATTAATATTGTTTAGCCATTTCCCAATTCATGGGTACCTCCAATTCTTTGCCACCATTAAAAGAGCTCTTATAAAATTTTTGTACATCATTCTATCTTTTTCTTGTTTCCTTGATCTCTCTCGGGGTACTGCCTACTAGAAGCACTAACAGGTTAAAGAGCATGCAGAGATTACAAACTTTTGGGACATAGTCCAAATTGTTTTCTGGAATGTTTGATCCAGTTCACAGTTGTGATAGCAGGGCATCATTGTGCCCAAAGTAAATTTGTCATTGACTTTTTTAATCAACTTTGCCAAACTGAAACTGGTAGAATCCCCCAGAGTTGCTTTGGTTTGCATTTCTCTAATTATTAATAATTTGAAGCATTTTTTAAAATAAGATTATGAATAGCTTGGATTTCTTTCCTTGAGAACTGCCTATTCATATCCTTTGACTAGGCAGTGAGTCTTATTGTTAGAAATTTGAATCAGTTTCTGTTTATTTTAAATTAGGACTTCTATGGAAAGAAACTTACTGCAGATATTTTCTCTTACATTCCCTTCTCAGTTGTATTTGTACAAACCTTTTAAATTTTATGTTATTAGACTTGTCCATTTCATCTTCTCTAATCCTCTACTCCTTGTTTGGTCATAAAGTCTTCCCCTATTCACAAATCATAAAAGGTAATTTCTTTCTTATTCCTCTAATTTGCTTATGATATGTCCTTACTTAGGTTATAGATCTATTGGAGTTTTTCTTGGTATATAAAGTGTGAGATATTGGTCAAAATCTAATTTCTTTTATACTATTTTCTAGTTTTCCCAGAAAATTTTGTTAGTTAAATGGGCCTTATGTAGCCCATTTAAAATTTTTTTTGATAATTGTATTTCAGCATAATTTCCTTTGTCATTCTATGTGTTTAAAAACATTCTGAAAATGGAACATTACCAGATTACCAGGAAGATCCATGACACAAAAAAGCTAACCATCCAGCTTTTACTTCTTTCTATTCCTGACAAACTGGACTGCTTTCTCACCCCTAACCGTGCCACCATCTCCTGTCCCCATGGCTTTACTTGTGCCCCCTGACCACCGTGTTAACCCTCTTTTCCTAAAGTCATTCTCCCAGAATTGAATCTTCCTCCTTCAAATTTCTCAGTAGTTTGCCCAACTTTCAAGTTCTTTCATTTTTGTCCCTCTTATACCTGTATCAATATCTGATAGTCATCTCCCAGTTAGGCTATTATCTTCTTAAGGGCTAACACATATCTATCGTGACTTAACCTATACATTTCAAAGGATCTAGAGTTCAGATTCATCAGAGGTCATCCAGCCCATCCCCTCATTCTATAGATAAGAAAGCTAGATATTTCATGAATGTTTGAAACTGGGTGGTGAAAAGATTGTCTGATTTGCAGTCAGGAAATCTGAACTTGAACTCTGTTTCTGCTCTTCAATGCCTTTGTGACCTTGAACAAGTCACAATCCCCCGAGCCTCAGTTTTTACATACATAAAATTTAGAAGGTTGGAATTGGATGACCTTTGAAATTATCCATGCCTTTTGTGTTTGCAATTTAGTTAAATATATAACTAGTAGGAATAGTTAGCATTTCAGTTCCACTTAACAGAAACAGTTTAAACACTTAAAGTAGCGATTTAAAATTCTTTGAGTTCAAAGGACAATAAGGTCATTTTGGCCTATAGTAGGTTAGGACTAGTTGAAATGCTATATCTGTTCTCTCTAGATTGATTGGCTAGTCTGAGGAAAAGGTTGGAAAGAAACTTCCCAGGAATGCTTAATGCCCATTTTGTCTTGCTTAGACCTTTAGCAGCAGGTGGTCTCTAAAGAAAGGACTTCAGCCACAAGGCTTGACAGTGGATGACAGGTTAGCCTTGAGTAACCTGGGAATAAAAGCTTGTAATTTGTCACACAGGACTCAATGAATATCTGCTAGGCTGCCAGAAGGAAGTGGTTTTCCCCTTATCAGATATTGCTCTCAGCAGGTGGGTATAATTTTAAAAAATTACTATTAGAGGAGGAGCAGATGTACTAGGCAGGACCGAAGTACAATTTAAGGATATTAAACAAGTAACTGTAAGGGAGAGACACACGTACTAGGGAAATTAAAAAAAACAAACAAACAAAAAAAAAAACTGATTTAGTGGCTTTGATTTCTTTCACTAAACTTTTTAGTAGCTAATGAATAGGATGGTGGATAGACTTGAGTTTTGTCTAATCCTCCGTTTAGGAAATGACCAACTTTCTGAAAAGAATACTTAAGGATCTTTCACTTAGATTTAAGAAATCTTAGCCTAATAAGGGACCTTCAGTTTGGCAAGGTTTTCAGATAATCTTATAAAACCCTATTCAGAGTTCTGTCTTTATGCTGCTGGACATTGCTCTATCCTGGGCCTCTGTAAACCTGTTAGGTGATAACATTCCAAAAACAAGGCTCTGCCTCCTGGGAGCTTCTGACCCAGTGAATTCAGCTCCATAATAGGACTCTGTTCTCATTTTCCCTGAAGTGCTAAGGTAGTTTTATGAAGTAGAACTAATAAAGCTCTTTGTACCTAATCTGATGATTCTGGTACTTCAGGTGAAGGATAGTTAATGTTCTTGTTCTTCCCTTGGTTGGTAGGAAAATTTGTACTTACCTATGCTTTGGCTTCTACTGCTCTTTGAATCAATCTGGAATTAGTTAGCAAAACATTATGTGTTTATAAACCTTAGTTTTGCTTTGGGGAACTAGAAAAAAATTTGAGGCCACACAGTAAGGTAGCAGCAGAACCAGGATCAGAACTTGGGTTCCTAGACTCCTGTTCTAAAGGTTTTGTTTTAATTATCTTTTCCTATTCACCAACTTGATTTTACCTAGAGCTAGTCTTCCTGGTCCAGGCTTGTATTAGATGACCCATCCAAAAAAGTCCCTGAACTATTTTTCCATATATATATATAAAACATTACCTTACCTTCATTACCTTCTATCCCTTCTTAAGATCCCACTCTCAACCAAGATAAACTTTTAGCCCTGCTTTTTATACCTCTGCAAGAACCTGGGAGTAGAAAGTGAATATTACAGTCTTGTCAGTTTAGGTGATAATGCCAAATAACAGACTGCAGAATAGTTATTCCTAAAGCATTATTAAAGCCCAGGTTGAGAATTTTGCAAACAAGCTTATTTCAAAAGCAAATACTCAATCTGTAATGACCTCTCTGCTATTGTTCAGTTAGTTACCGAGAAACAAGTAGATATTATCCTGACTTCTGTATATGAAAAGATCAAGATTATCTGGACCTGGTCAAAACTCCAAGGAGGTTTAATGTAACAAAGCTACTGGGATGGCTGAGGCTGGAGAATCGCTTGATTTCAGGAGTTCTAAGCCTGAGATAGCCAAGCTTATCCTTCCTAAGTCTGAGGTCAAAAGTGGGTGGGGGATGGGAGTGCTATGAGAACAAGACTTGAAGGGAACAGGTCAGAGCTCCCATGCAGTTGGGAGTGAGATTGATGACTAGCTCCCTGTACTTCTCCTTAGAGAGAGAGAAACCCAGTCTTTTAAATGTTTTTGTGATATAAGGGCCAGCATTTATTTAGCGCCTTAAGGTTTGAAATCTCCTTTGATAACTTTGTGATTTATTTGTTATCAGTAGTGTCTTACTCTGTGAGCTTTTAAATTACGGGGTCCTAAATAATGTAAGCTCTTATATGGGTGAGCATGCTGTTCTCACATAGAAAGAGTAAGGGAAAAAAAAGACATTTCTAAACCATTTAACTGGTGTTTTTTCACCCCTCTGTTACAGTGATACAGAACCAGATTCAATGGTCTGGTTTTTGTTTGTTTGTTTGTTTGTTTTTCTGAGGCTGGGCAAGTGACTTGCCCAGGGTCACACAGCTAGGAAGTGTTAAGTGTCTGAGACCAGATTTGAACTTGGGTCCTTCTGATTTCAAGGCTGGTGCTCTATCCACTGTGCCACCTAGCTGCCCCAATGGTCTGTTTGTAAGAGAAGGCTGGATGAATGGTTTGAAGTTCTATATTCACCTCTTAACTCTATTTAGGCCTTTTCATACCAGCAAAAGCCAGAGCCTCTTTTGCTCCCTTGAGTAATTATATGGCTTATTTTGTAGCTGAATCCTTCAAAGACAAAGCTGTCCTTAAAAGCTGATGTCCATGCAGGTGGGTAGGTCACAGGAAGGGTTCTCTATACTACAAAATTTTTCACATTCTTGACAGTGGACAGTACTACTCAGGCCTCTATGTAATCTGAATTTAGGTCATTTCAATAAATACTTCTTGAATATCTACTATGTGCCCAATGGGTTTGGGGAGATTGGGAGTGGGGAACAAGGAGAGAGCTGGTATCAAGGATAAGAGGCAAGAAATTGGTGCATACATTCACACTCTGTTGGAAATCAGGCTAAAACTTAGAGAAAAATACAAGACTTGTTCTAATTATTTATTTATTTCAGTATGTGCTATTTATGGATGTTCTAAAAAAACATACCAAACAGACTTGACTTATCAAGCATAATGTGAGACTTGATAAAATTATAATCCTAGCTCCAAAAATGGAAGCTCTGTAGGCTTATATGAAATAAGTTCAATCCTGAGGGCTTCTCAATAATTCTTCAACTTGGGCTCCCCAACCAGGATTTCTCTCCTGAAAATCAGAATTTGGCCAAGATGTAAGTCTCCAACAAAAAGCAGAGGCCATAAATTCCCATGCAAACAAGATGACTTTTATGTAAGAGAAAAAAAGTACAACCAACTTGCATTACTCATTCCTGCATGGTTAAAATGTCTCCTTTCCCTAATCAATCTCCACTTACCTTGGGATTGAGTCTCTCCCCCTCAAAAAACATATAGGTCCATTCTTCCTCTGACCCCCAACTCTTCAGGAACCTCAGACTCCCTAGAATTAACTAGAGGGTAGTACTTCCCAGATAGGGAAAAATCCTTACTAAAGAATGAGCTTCTTTTCTGCTTGGCTTACATATCAATAAAACTCACTATATAGTAAAGGGCAATTTCCAGTTTGTTTCTCCACATTGCATTTTGCTCCCTGCTGCTTCTTTGTCTCACCTTCTCCTTGCCAGTAACTCGTCCTACCTCTTCTTCCCAGAGAACCTAATCCACAAATGTCTATTTCTGCTGCAACTATATTGCTCCTTGTGCTTTTTCTTATTTCTGGGCAAATGGCTATCCGTTTGCTATCCCTAGGCCTGGAGTCAGGAAAACCAGGGTTCAAATCCAGCCTCAGCTGTTTCTAAGTTGCCTGTGCCTGGACAAGTTACTTAACTTTATATGCCTCAGTTTCCTCCTCTGTAAAATAGGGATCATGATAGCACTTACCTCCCAGGGTAGTTATGAAGATCAAATGAGATAATTGTACAGCCCTTAGCACAGGGCCTGGACCATAGAAGGTGCCTTATGTCTTCATTGATCTGCTGTGGCTCCCAGAATGCCTTTATTTCTTATGCTTTTGAGTCAGGATGCCTGGGATCTAATATGACACATTAGATTTTTGTCACTTTGTCCTCTATGCTTAATTTTCCATGTCTGTTTAAATGGGGATATTTCTGAAGGATGTACATATTAGCAAACTTTTTAATTTCCTGTGGATATAATACTGTACTAAGGGCTTCTGACGTCACAAAGAAGCAGCAGAAGACCTGGGCCTCTAGTGGTCTTTACCCTTTTAATTCAGGGTTTTATGGCAAGGACCCCTTTGACATTCAAGTAAAGCCTTATGGACCCAGACCTTTCTCAGCATAAAGATTTTTAATTCATAACAAAAAACATAGGGAATACATACACACACACACAATTTGTGGAATTGAAACAAAAAATCCCTCTGATCTAAATGGAGAGAAGACATTACTGGGATCAATATAAAGGTGCCTGATAGTAGAGTATAATCTGTTTTATGAAAATGTAGAAGGTAAAAAGCATAGATGGTCATAGATGGTCACAGTTTTTTCCATTTTCTGTTCTTTGTTATATTGAAATGTTCCTGTTTCTTGATTATTGAAAAGTTGATGTTTGTCGGTGTTTAATAATGAAACAAATTTTAATTTTAGAATAATATAGAAGGAATTCTGTGATACTAGTTCACTAAGCACTTCTGAATTTACATTATTAAAGTCAGCCCCTTGAGGGCTTCTCTCTATAAAGCTTTAGATACAAACTTGACATCAGAATTGTTACAATTATACTTAACATTTATATATAATGTTTAAACATTTGGAAGCCACTTGTTTTGATCCTCTTGACAGTTCTAAGAGACTAAATACTATAGGTTTTATTCACATTTTGCAGATGGGGAAACTGGTTAAGCAAATTAGTTACTATTAGAGGCAAAATTCAAATCCATGTCTCCATTTCAAGTCCAGTATTTGTTTTCACTGTGCTTTTTTTATTGGTCTTAATGAGATTGCTGAAAAGAAAAATAATTCACCTTTCATAGTGATTTTTTTTTTATAGCTTACAAAATGCTTTCCCTTACAACAATCTTGTGAATTAGGTAGTGTGAATAGCCTCATTTTATTTGTGAGGCAATAGTATGAGGAACTACATGACTTACCCAAAGTCCTATAGTTAGGCAGAATTGGGGTTAGGACAAGTTCCCAGACTCCAAATTTAAAGCTCTTTTCACTAAAGCAGTTTTTAGGGACAGTTCCCCAAGGATCTGGAAATATACTTAATTTCTGCCTTTGGGAGAACATCCAGAGGAAAAGAATTTAATATCCCTGCTAGGACTAACAAGCATAACTTGGCTTGGTTCCAAACATTAGGTTTCTTATGCAAGGAAATAGAGAGACACTTCCTGAAAAAGAGTAAACAGAGGTCTTGTTGCTTGTTTCCTATGATTTGGGCCATTTACTATTGGTTAGAATACAGGCCTGAGGAGGCTTGAGATCATAGTTCTGGACTTTCACACAGTCTCAGTCTGTGGCCAGAGATGACCCTCAGCCTTATTAGCAGTTTCTCAGATGTCATTGGTCATATGAGAATAGAATTAAGATGAGCCCCTTTGTCATTAAAGCTAGAAGAAGAGAGAGGAATGGATGGAATTGAGAGGAAGTAACTCAGTATGTCTATAGTATTGGATTAGAGAGATATGGATGTTCAAAGAGGTCTACCATCTCTTGTGTGAGAGCTTGCTGAACCATTTTCAGGGTTACTCGTCCTGGCACTCAGCTCTTACCTGCAGCTCCAAGAAGCCGAACGAACTCTCATGCGTAGTGGCTCCCCAGTAAACTGTTGTAGCACATCGGGTTACCAACAGGCCCCAAATCCAAAAGTGAATTAGAGGGTGAGAACACCAAGAAGACTTTCACTGATGGAATGGGAACACTGTCATTAAACACTAAGTACTCCCAGGGTGATCCATTTTGTCCTGGATGACTGGCTGAGAAAGGTGCAACTCATGACTTTGTGCTACTCTACCTCCCTTAAATACAATGACATTGTATTTGAGCAAGTCAAGATATCACTCTGAGATGTCACTGATCTTACAATAATAAGGGTCTTATGATGTCTGTAATCTTATGGATTCTGTGATACTAGTTCACAAAGCACTTTTGAGTTTTTATATTATAAAAAAGTCAGCCCCTTGAGGGCAAGCATTATTTTTTGGGAGGTGGGGGATTTATATTCCTCATATATGACACATGATAGGTGATTTTTAAATGTGTGTTTAATTGAATATTTGATTTTTTTTTTTAATCTTTTTAACGCTATGAAATATACCAGACTAGTTCTTATCTTCTTTTCACCAATGGAGAAATAAACATTAGAGGGGAAGTGACTTGTCCTTTCCAAATAGATAGCAAGTGGTGATGAAAAATCAAACCCAAGGCTGACTCCTAGGTCACTTCTCTTGACACTTCTGGTAATACCTTTTCAAAATTGTCCTAATCATTTTTTCTTTTTCTTTTTAAGGGCGCTGGTAGACATAAGAGTTAGGGTAGAAAAAGAAAAGGTGTTATCAAGACAGCTTTTAATTTTTTTTTAAATGTTGGACGAGACTAATGGGAATGCCAGAAAGAAGCCCAAAGGACAGTTTTGAAAACTCCAAGTTGAACTTATTATAGATTTTTAAAAGAAAAACAACCTGTACATAATAAAGATTTGTAATTTCATATGTAATCCTCTTTTTCTGTTCTTTGTGTGCATATATACATATATATATATATATGTGAAGCAGATATATATAGTGTATATATAAAGCAAATGCTTGCTTTATTTGGTGTTGAAATTTTTTTTAAATGTACTTTGTAATGGGGAAATGGTGCTTCGCCAGAGTTATTTCTTTACTAAGAATGAGTCTTCTCCCCCCCCCCTTTCTTTTTTAATAGAATTGTCATGCTAAGTGATGCAAGCCTAGGTGGGGGAGTGGGTACACAATGTACCACAAGCTGTTCTGATGATGACAAGTCAGTTTTTCTTACCTTTAATCTGAAGTTTCCACATTTTGTTGGTCATTGTTGCACATGCCCTTTCTTCACTTCTTGCTACTCTTGTGCAAATGTCAAATGTGACAAAAAAACATGGGGCTGCTTGGGAAGCTTAGTACTTTTTTTATAATAGAGGCTTACATTTTGTGCATGGGCCTTTACCTTTCACAAAGCACTTTAACCTACTTTATCTAAAGCCTCACAATAGCTGTGTGGTTGTAGCAACTACAGGCATTATCACTATAAAGTAGATTATGAGCTTGAGGGAAAAGACTACCTTTTGCAGATCCCAGAGTTTAGCTGTGTGGTACATGAGTGGGCAATTGAAAAATGTTTGAGTGACTGAGAGGATAGGGGACTTGCCTGTGGTTACAGTTAGGCATTGTGAACACAGGTTTTCCTCATCCCAGTGCTCTGTACAGTTTGTCTCTTTTTGGAGAAAGTATTCAGAATGAAGGCCGAAGGATGAAGATGAGAGGTAATTTTTAGGGTTAGAGTAGGCTTCAGTTTAATAGTTTTGATATGTAACTTTAGCACTTACAGCTCCAGCAGAATTATTGGAGAAACCAGGAATGCTGAAGTTCCAGTATGTGACTGATCATTCACTGTGTCCCAATTTAATTCCAAAGTGCAAAGAACCCTGTGTTTTCTTGTGGGGGAGGGGGAAGAATGTGGCTAGAATCGCCTGACTCCTTGGAGTCTGTGGAGATAAAAGCAACTTTATTAAACTAGGAGTCAGAAAATTAGGTTTCCTAAGCGTTAATGTTACTTAGTCTGTCCAGTAAATTCCATAAAGATCAGAACTTTTTGTTTTTGTTTGTTTTCTTTTTTTGTCTTGAAATCCTAGCATAAAGCACAGAGCTTGGCATGGTAGAATTGAATTAAATTTGACCATTAGACGAATCACAGCACCTTTGTGCCTTCATTTTCTTATCTGTTGGTATACGTGATACTCTTGCTCAATCATTGGGATTATGAAGGTCAGATGAACTCATGTCAGGAAAAGCATTTCATAAACTTTCTTTAAACTCTTATATGAAATGTAAAGGGATTTGGGAGAGAATGATTTTCATTCTTTGAAATGTTTGTCCAAAGGAAGAAAGAAGAATGAATTATTAGTGTTGCTCTCTAACCTGATTGACCTTCAGTAATAGAGCCAGTCTTTCACTTCTAAGAAAGGAGAATTGACGGAGGCAGAACATAGGCACTGTTGTGATCTCAGAGGCACCAACCTGTCAGTTATAGCTTTGTGGGTCTCTTGGACCTCTCCATCAATCAGTAAATATTTATCAAGCACCCACTGTGTGCCAGGCAGAGGCAGCAGGATACCTCAGTGGATAAAGTGCTAGTCCTGGAGTCAGGAAGATGAGTACAAATCCAGTCTCAGATGCTTACTAACTTTGATTTTATAAATTACTTAATTTCTGTTTGCCTTAAGTTTTTGGAAAAGGGAATAGCAAACCATTCCAATAAATTTGCCAAAAAAAACCCCATGCCAGTATTGGTGTGCTACGGGTCATGAAGAGTAATAACAAATATTCCAGGCACTGCGGTAAGTGCAAAAATAGGCAAGATCAAGAAGTGCACAGTTTAATAGGGCTTGGAACTCTCAGCCAGCATATGGTGTCTGTGTAGAAATTCTTATGTGAATCAGGCTGGGGAATGAAGCTGATTCTTAATTATTCAGGGCTCCTTGGTAAATCTTCAAGCAAAGACATTAATCATATTATTGGACTGTGAACCAGTTATTCTAGTGAGGATGCCATAGAGTTACTCAGCAGATAAGTGTTGACTTTTATTGAACTTCTTTATTTATTTATTGTATTGAGGCCTTCTGTCAAGTGATAGTGACAGCAAGAACATTTCCCATAGTACTTTTCCAAAATGTTGACCTGATTTCAACCTAATAACTTCTCTATGCTCCTTGGAAGTAAGAAAAAAAGTTTGTGAAAGGGAAAATGAGGGGAGCTTAGTACTTAAGTTCAAAACTAGAAAGAACCAACTTTTCATCCAGCAAGAAGGTCTAAGAATGAGTCCGATAAAGTGGAAAGCAGCCTGACTCCTGAGTCAGAACCTGGGGATGAAGAAATATTTAAGGTCTTTTTACTTTTTTACAACCACTGTTCTCAGTTTTGGAGATACTTCTTACTTTTTAATACACAGAGAAAAGAATTTTGGTTCAGAAAGATACAGGAATGGTGAATGAATCCATAAGGGTTTATAATTAGAGAAGAGGGGAAAATGGAGAATAGACATTCATGACTAGGTCCTTCCTGAAACACTGGTCCACTTAAGAGTAATAGTTATCAATGTGGGGGATTGGGAATGGGGGTGGCTAGGCAGCAAGTTGGTTGGGTTGTTGGGAGGATATAGTTAGACTAGGGAATGAAGAAATCTGACCACTGACACTCATCTTGGATAGATCCTTTCACTTCCCTGCCCCTCAGTTTACTTATGTATAAACAATCATTTAGAAAGCATTTATTAAGGACTTATAAATATAAAATACAAAGAATGAACCAATCCTGGAGGCAGACTTAATTCGAGGCTAAAACTACTCTCAAGGACCTTACTTTCTAAAAGGGAAATGATGTGTATGTGATATAAGAAAGAGAGAATGAGAATAAATACAAATGAATACAAATTAGTTAAATACAAAGTAATCAGGGCACTCTTGTATAAAGAAAGTCCACTTGTAGAAGGAAGGAGATTATTCAAGATGGTCTTTCTGGGGTTTTTTGGGAGGCAATGGGGATAAGTGACTCACCCAGAGTCACACAGCTAGGAAGTGTTAAGTGTCTGAGACCAGATTTTAACTCAGGTCCTCCTCACATCAGGGCTGGTACTCCATCCACCACCTAGCTGCCCCTTAAGATGGTCTCTTAAGATAACTTCTAGCTTTGGTCTGTGATCCTGTAATCTGAGTTCTAGTTTCACCTCAGCCTGTCTTTCCAATGAGCAATGTGACCTTCAGCAAATTAACTTCTTTCCTCATTTAGTCTGAGAGGGATTTAAATCAGTGATGTCAAAATCAAATACAAATGAATCCTTATGGAGGTGCATTGACTTAGAAAATTACAACTTAACATTTTTGCATTTCCTAGTTACTGTCACTTCTGATGCTAGCTGTGTGATCTTGATTGAGTCCCTCTACCTATTAATTGAACTTATTAGTGCATTCTTCTAATAAATGGACTTAAGTAGTACCTGTATTATCTCTTTTGTTTGGTTGTGAGAAAAATCCTCTTTATAATCCTGCATCATTAGTTGTCTAATGGACATCTTGAACTGGTTGAGACAAATTCAACACATCCAAACCAGAACTCATTATTTTTCTCCCCAAGCCTTCCTTTCTTCTGACACACCTTTTTTCTGCAGAAGGTACTATTGTCCATCTTCTCATTCACCCAGTTTACCACCTCTGTGTCAGCATGACTCCTTGTTGCCTCACAACATTTCTCCTGTGTACCCTTCTCACCCCTCACAACCCCTTATTTCTTATCAAGAGTATGGCAATAGCCAACTGACTGCTTCCCTTGTCATCAGTCTCTACTTCTTCCACTCTGCTATCCAAGTGATCTCCTAAAACTCAGGTGTGACCATGCTATAGTTACTACTATCTCTGGAATTAAATAAAAACCTCCTCTGTCCCAGCACCATAGTAAGTCCTCACAACTTGGTTCTTTCCTGCTTTTCCATTCTTCTTATACTTTTACTTTCTTCCATGCATGCTTTAATCTACCTTTTTGTTGGCCTCCTAAATGTTCCTCACACCTGGCCTAATATTTGTGCCTGGGGCTGGCTTTCCCCTATGACTTGAATGACCTGCTCTCACACCTCCTACTTAGTGTCCTGGCTTCCTTCAAAATTCAACTCAAATCTCACCTGCTGGAAGCCTTTGCAAGCTTCTCTCCAACTGCTGATGTTCTCTGAGATTATTCACTGTCTACTCTGTATATATTTTTAATATTCTAACTTACATGGTCTTCTTTAGACTAAGCTTTTTGGGAATAAAGACTTGCTTCTGGCTTTTCTTTATATCCCCATCTACTCTGACCCTTTCATTTTTATACTTGAGGGGAATGAAGTCCCAAGGAATTTGTGAATTGCGGAAGGTCACACAAAAAGAAAATGAAACAGCCAACTCCTGAAACCAAATCCTATTATCTTTCCTTTTATACTGCCTTCTGGTATTTGACATCCATGTTACATATTTATCTCATCTCCACTTTCAAGAGTTTATCTGAAAGAAAAACAAGGTGAAAAGGGTGGATTCTTTAGGCAGCTTGCTGTATTTCTGAGGCTAGAGGAATAAGTCAAAAAATGAAAAAATATTTATTAAGTACTTACTAAGTACAAAGTACCATGCTTTTGATGATACAGTTGAGGATTCATTTTTATTTTCTTTTATCCCTGTCTTTGATTGCATTCCAGTGGGGAAGCTAATGAGGTCCAGGAAAAGGAAATAATATCTGGGAAGTCCCAAAAACTGGGAGCACTGGGACAGTAAATTGATAGGCCCTTTCTTAGTCATTGGTAATTAGTGTTTCTTGCATCAGAGTGTCTAGAGCTAAAGATGGAGGGAAGAAAGAGTATTCTTGTACCTAACCTTGACTGGGAGAAAAAGGGGAATGTGAGACATCCTACCCTTCACTAATATTAGAACATGTAGAGACAACAGATCACACACATGCATGTCCTTGTTCATTTTAGGGCTGAAAGCAGAACTTTTACGTGGGTTGTTAGAATTCCCTTGTCTTCAGCTCCCATTCAAGCATTTAATCCTCTGGATTCTTGGATACAGTAAAGAAGGAAGGAAGGAATTTTGTTTTTTAAAGAGAAAGGCCTATTACAGTGGTCTCATTTTCTACCTCTGAGCCTCAATGTTTCCCTGAGCTGGTTTTTGTGTCACTGCTCATATGGTTCTCTCCTATATTTCTGACTGCTCCTTTTCAGTCTCCTTTGCTGGAATTACAACATGTCCCAAATTGTAAATGTCCCCCAAATGTAAAGCTCAGTTCTGGCACATTCTTATTTGACTATACTTTCTCACTTGATGACTTCTCAAATCCAAGAGCATACAGCCCTTGATTCTCTGCTGAGCTCCTATCCTCTTAAGCTCCTGAGCTCTCTATTGGACATTTCATATTGGAGGCAACATGCCCCCAAAGAACTCATCCTCCCCATCCTTTCTGTCAAGGACAACCCCACTTTCACAACTTTAGATTATAGTTTGGAGGTAGAAGGGAATTGCCTCATTTTATAATGAGGAAACTCAAGCCAAGAGAAAGGGACTTCGAGTCTTCTGAGTTTACATCCAGATCTCTGAACTATATATTGTTCTTCTATCCGAAATAGATGTTGATGTGAAAAGCCTGTCTTCTTTCAAAATCTTCTCTATTCACAAAGCTTTTGCAGCTCATGAGGAAAGCGACTAATTTGTCATCTTCTGGTGGCCTTCTGGAGGTATCTATAGATGCTTTATTTATCAGAAGAGGATACCAGAAGAGAAGAACTGAAAGAAACCAGTATGATCAAAATTTTAGCAATAAATTAGTTAAGTTACGAAGGATAATTACAAAGTTGTGAAAGTGGGGTTTCTTGAGAGGGCAAGGAAAGAAAGGAGAATTTGGAGATTAGAGAAAGAAACAGGATGTGAGTTTTGGACCCATGAGTAAAAATAAGGGGATAGATGCCACAGGTAATTGTTGAGAGAAAAATGATAAGATTTGGCAATTTTGAATAAATGGAGATTAACTAGTGGGGTGAGGCAAAGTAAGGAGTAAAGGATAATTCCAAAGTTTTGAATCTAGGTGACTAGAAGTTTGGTAGTATGAAATGGGGTGAAGGGTATGTCATGCATATATACATACACACACATATAGAGAGATGTTTGCCTTGGCAAGTATTCCTAATTCTTTATTAAAAGATGTAGCAAAAAAAAGGGGGGGAAGAGAATTTGAGAGAATGAGGGGTTTTGAGATGTAGTCAAGAGACAAAGCATCCTCAATTTTATCAGAAAAGTATGTGGCAATGTCCTTAGTTGGAGGTGTGACAGGATGTTGTGAGAAGCTTGAGGTCTGGAACAGCCTTTTGGAGAGAAAGATAGAAAATTGATTAGGAGACCAAAAAAAGCATTGCCTTCATTCTGTGAAGGCCAAGTTGAAGATAAGATAGCATAAATGGCTACAGTCAGCATGATATCTTAACATCCTCCAGCTTCTACTGCCTCCTCTCAAGGTAAAATAGCCCATTTGATTTTAGATAGATCTGATTCTTAGAAAGTTTTTTTCTCAATCAGGCAGAAATCTGTTTCACCTTCTACCCACTGGGACTTATATCCCTGTGTGTCAGACATTAATGATAAAAAGAGTTTTTTTAAAAATTGTGCTTTTATTTTACTGGCAGGGTCAATAGGAATACAGGTAAATATAATACATGAGATGGGAGTAGGAGATAAAAGAGGTATCTAGATCTTATGCTCTAGGAAAATTTGAAGATTAAGAGAAATATTTTGAGTTTGAATAGGAAAAATGTTATAGAAAAAGTGGTATCCAAACCTTAAAGGAAAATAAGAAATTTGAAAAGCAGAAATGAAGAAAGAATGACATTTCATGTATATGGAATACAGCTGTAATTTGCTATTAGTCTAGACTTGAATTCAGAAAGTTCAAAAAGAGTAATATGCAATGAGACCCCACAAATAGATTGTGGTCACAATGCTGAGACTTGGAATGCCAGGCTAATGGCTTTGTGTTGTGGTTTGTTTTGGTTCTTTTTGGTTTGGTTTGGTTTGGGTTTTTTGGCTGAGGCAATTGGGGTTAAGTGACTTGCCCAGGGTCACACAGCTAAGAAGTGTTAAGAGGCCATATTTGAACTCAGGTCCTCCTGACTTCAGGACTGGTGCTCTAATTTGTGTTGTTTTTATCCAGAGAAGTCCTTGACAATTTTTGCTATATGGACATGGCAAGACTATGTCGTTTAGGAAGATTCTTTTGCCAGCTGTGTGAAGGATAGATTAGAAAAAGGAGACATAGAATACTAGTTAGGAGACTATTATAATAAATAGATCTAAGAAGTTATGAGGTCGACCTTAGGACAGTAACTGAGTAGAAAGTTGGGGACAGATTGGAAAATGTGTTGTGAAGGTTTAAAAAAAAAAAAAAAGACAGGGGCAACTAGATGGCACAGTCATAGAGCCCTGAAGTCAGGAGGACCTGAATTCAAATCTGGTCTCGGACACTTAAACACTTCCTAGGCCTGTGACCCTGGGCAAGTCACTTAACCTCAATTGCCTCACAAAAAAAAAAGACAGGATGTGATAATTAAGCATTTCGTAGAAAATGAATAAGGGAAGAATCAAAAATAACTCAAAGATTTTGAATCCCGGGTCACTAAGGAGAGAAATGAAAATGTTACATTCCAGATGGTAGAAATGTTCAGCAGGCCCTTGGATTTACAAGTCAGGAAGAGACAAATTAGAGCTGGATAAATGAATCAGGGAATCATCTTTGTGGGGGAAATGATACCAGGATTCCTAAGGAGGCGAAGAGTAAAGAGAATCTGTCCAAAGATAAATAAAGGAAGTGATTCCTTCTCAGTGAAAAGGAGAGTCTAACTGAGGTCCAGAGATTGTGACTTGTTCAGGATCCATAAAAAATTGAAAAACAGGCATCCTGATACAATATGTGCTCTTTTATGTACTGTACACATCATTTTTATCTAATCATATTTTTTCAAGTTTCCTACCAATATTGGGTTCCAAAATATCTTTCTGTGGAGATAGCTAAATAATTAAACTGAAAATTCCTAGGCTTTGCCATTTGCCTACTATTGTACTTTTAGGACTTCTGGTCTTTCTTTGTTCAGCCTTGTAGGCCTCTAATTTTTTTTTATGTGTGTGTGTTGTCTCCTCCAATTAGAGCGTGAGCACAGACTGGTTTGATTTTATTATTTGTGTCCCTAGAGTTTTAGTAAACTCTTACTTAATAACTTTTTCATTCATCCATTCATTCATTCATTCATTCATTCATATGTAAAACAGTTACTATAGAGAGCCAGATGCAGAAGTTTTCCTGCAGAAGGTGGAAGTTTATTCCTTTCTGAAAATACCTATGACTAAGTTGCCCAGGAACTTTTTAGCTGTAGAAGGGACCATTGAAAATCCAGCTTGTTGGGCAAAGTCATATCCAAAAGATATGGAAGGGGAATAGATAATCTATAAATCTCTGATTGCCCACTCCCTTTCTTAGCCTCCCTCCTACCTTTGACCCTGAGGGCTATGTTTAACTCTTTTGGAGGTCTGCTAGATCACTTTGTTCCTCTCTAGTTTACTAGTTTGCCAGTAGCTGACTGCAATGCCTTTCTAATCCTTGTTATTGCTTTGAGAGCTGACTGGGTTGAGGAGCTGCCTTATTGTCTCTCAAATTCAAGATGCATTGTAAAAAAAAAAAAAAAAAAAAAAAAAAAAAATTGTTTGAATTGAGACAGCCTTCAAGGAAACTTAGTCTAGAAGTCCAGAAGTACTTGAAAGACCCAAACTAGAAAGAATAAAGGCCTCTGTGACATCTTCATATTCTACCTAGGGTCTAGAAACCCAACCCTGCCAAATTGCAGTTCTTAAACTTGAATAAAGTCCAGGAAATTGGTCTTAAAATATTTTGATAAAATGGCACTTCGGTAGATTGGGTTCTTTTGTAATCCTAAGTGTTTTGTTTTATACATTTGAAACTCTCATTCTGAGATGTCCCTAAGCTTGCTTTAACAGACTGAAAGGAGGTCCATGACTATACAAACACTAGACAGTTTATCTGATAGAGCACTGGACCTGGAATCCTGAGTTAACACTTAACTGTGTGACACTGGGCAGGCCACTTAACCCATTTGTTGTCTCACAAAACATAACAAAACAAAACAAAACAAAAAAAAAACCCTTGAGGTTAAAGCCAAGAGGTCAGAGAGTGAACCTATCAATCAAAATTGTGTCGTCTTTTTCTTTTTTCCTTTTTTCTGAAGATTCAGCTGCTTTTCTCTTGGATAAAATGAATGTATAGCCCTTTACAGAAAAAAAAAAAATGGTATTGTGAACACTACATGAATATTGAATCAGAAGACTTGAGCTCCAGCCCCAACATATTATCTATATGACCTTGGTCAGGTCATGTTTTTTCATCTATAAAGTGGGGAGGAAGTATGTAGGACTGATATCCCTTCTAAGTGTTAACATTCTGATTCTGGGTAAACTCTGGTAAAGAAAGCTGAATGTCCCTTAGATTGGAGCATCTCTTTCCTATTGAAAAAGGAATTTCAGAGTTTTTGTAATGGTACCTGTAGATTGGGAATTGAGATGACAACTCTTTATTCAAGATTTAATTAGGATGCTTCAATTTCTACAAACATTGAGTGAGAACAGCACATTGTGCTAACTAGATAAAATAGAAAAGACAAGGACTATTTTGATTTTTGGCTTGTAAATAAAACATGTAGCCTCAGTGCTTAATGCTTAATAAATTTGTCAGATTTACTTGCCACATACATTTAGTCATCTGATTTCATGAAACCTATTCATATTTGTATATGTGTCTTGCTACATAAAGATATGTTCTGTTGTTACTATAAGGGAGACTTTGTATATAGTTTTATTTAATTATCTTTAAACCATTATAATAATGCTTCATTGTCTTGAATTATAGGTAAGAATGGCGGGGTCAGACAGTGTTACTAAATGTATGTACAGAGATCTCTTCCTACCAACACCAAAAATAAGCTTACTTGGGAAGTGAGATGCTGGAGGAAATAAATGATTAGTAGGTAACTCATGTTACCAACCCTTATAAAGTCAATAAATCTGCCAGTATTTATTAAATGATTACCACATTCTAGGCATGCATTGGTGCTTTACAAAGAAAAAAAAAAAAGGCCTGTCTTCCATTGAGAAGGAGGCTGGGAAGTGGGGATGAGGGGTGTGTGTGTGTTTGTATACACTTATACATACATATATATGTGTGTATGTGTATTTTCTTTTTGTATAGACTTATCCTTGCACATACGTGCATACACATACACAGAGTATATGGGGCAGACAATGGATAGAGAGCCGAGCTTGCAATCAATAAGACTCAGTTCTTCCTGACCCCAGGTCTTTCTCTTTATCCACTGTACCACCAAGCTACCCCAGAGGCCCAGAAAAGTTAAATAACTTACCCAACATCATTTAATCAGTAGGTAATAGAATGAATGTTCCAACATAGCTCCTCCAAATCCAGCACTCTATCCACCAACACCAAGCTGTTCCTCTTAAGTACCCACAGAAAGATTGATTTACCTAAGATCACATGGCAGCTAGAACTAAAACTTGGCTCTTCTAATACTCCAAAATCTCTATGTATTTGATTTGTCTGGCACAGTGGCCTGTATAATACAAAATTCTTCCCCTTCTTCATCTTCCCTCCCTTCCTAGGATAGATTTTTACCTCCCTCTCAAAAACTGGATTGTTTTCCCTGAATGCAGATTGATGATGGGAGTGCTGGATTAGACTGTGAGCTCCTTGAAGGCAGATACTGTAGTGATGTGATCCTGTGGGATGGAGGGGGAGATGTTTTACAATTGAAGAAGGCAAAGCAATCTGCCCAGGATTATATAGTCAGTCAGTAGCAAAGAAGTCCAGATCCTTTCACTACAAAATTCAGGCCTACACCCAGATACTCTGAAAGAGGCTTTGGAGGCTCAGGACCTGGGTGTGAGTCCCAGTTCTTCTATTTATCCTCTTGTGTGATTTTGTTAGTAAGGATACTTAACCCTTTTGAGTCTCAGTTCCTTCATCTGTAAAATAAAGTTGTTGTGAGAGGATTCTGGAAAGATGGCTGAGTAGATCAAAAAATTCCAAGCTATCTAGATTTCCCCGACAAACTAGACAAAATATTGTCTCAGGGGAAATGTAGATTTCAAAAAGTAATTTGGGGCAACTGGAGAAGATCCACCTTGAAGATTTGATCAAGTGAAGTGTAAACACCTCCAGGGTAGTTCTGTTTAAACAGCAGGAGATGAATCCAGGGGCTAGCTGGGTTGTGAGATAGACTGGGCCCCAGTCACAGGAATTTTCACTTCCAGCATAGTTTGGGGAGTTGGATGTCTGAATTAGGGAAGATAGAAAGAACCTCTGCTGATAAGGGGCACCAGACCTAGCTTCTGGCCCTGAGTAAAAAGGAACCAGCACACACTAGGTGAGTAGAGAAGCAATGGCTGTGGACACTTGAAGAGAATGGAATGCTTAGTTTTGGTTCCAGGCCAGAAGAGAGAACTGAAAGAAGATCTGAAAGTAGAGGCACCATCCTCCCTACTACTCCAGGACTAGAGATAACACTAACAAATTTATGATTTCAGACAAAATTAAAGCTAAAATAGTATAGTTTTCCCATTTTTCTTTTTAAATTAAATCTATGTCAGCCATATTGATATTGTTTTAGACTATAAAATAACTGGACAATATAAAATTGAAATATTGATGTGATATAGGAAATGATGAGTTGGTTTAGTTAGAAAAATATGGAAAAATTTAGACTTGTGAAAGATGTTATCCCTCTTCGGAGAAACAGGACAAACAAGCATAATATATTAGATAAATGCATATGAATGTGTATATGCATGATTATAGATATGTGTATGTATGTGTGTATATGTATAAGTGTATATTTGTGTGTGTGTGTGTGTGTGTGTGTGTGTGTGATCAGTTCTTAATTGTAGTTTTCTTGGAAAAGGGGGAAAAGGGGGAAAAATAAAGAAAAAGGTGCACAGCAGAGAACGAAAGAAAATCTACAAGAAAGCAAAGACAGACAGCTCTAAACATAATGTGTAGTTTTTATTATATAGGCTTTCTTGAAATTGAAATTATTGCTTTATATTTTGAATTCTCTCTTGTGTTCTGCAATGTACATGACAGTTTTTTCCTTTTCCTATTTTTTGTTTAAAATAAAAAAATAATAAAGATGTTAAAGTAAAAGATCTCTTCCTCTTCCAAAAGTATGACCTGTTGACCCTAAATCAACCTTGATCATTTTACTACCTCCTATTACTTCCTGTAAGAAATTTATTATACTAAGCAAAAATTCATAAAACATTAGCTTGCTAGATGTTCCCCTTGCACAGGCAACAAATTAAGCTTTGGGTACTCTCATTAAATGCCCTAGGATTCTCATCTTCTCCCCTCTTTGTTCCCCTAGGAGCTGAAGCTGCCTGTCTACAAAGCCCAGTCCCCCCTCCTTGAGAGCCGAAGGTATTTTGTTGACTTAGTTTCTGTCCTCAGCAACCACTGCAAAATCTGCCCCACAGCCAGACACCTGGCTGTCTACCTGCTGGACCTCTTCATGGATCGATACAACGTGACTGCAAAGCAGCTGCATATCGTGGCCATAGCCTGTTTTTTGCTAGCAAGTAAGTGGAAACCTTTCTCCTGTTCTCTCCCATTGTCTTTCTCCCTGGGGCTTGGAGGGGGTGGGAGTAGGGGGATGGATCTCTATACTTCCTCTCTTCACCTTACCTCCCTCCCAGGCTTAATCACTGATATTCATGCCCCTTACATGACTTTAATAATATAATTGATTAAAGAGATATCTCAGTCACTTGGGCCCAGAGAATGCTAGTGCTTGAAGTGGGGAGGAACCTTCTTGCTCTCTTCTTAAACATCTTTTTTCCCCCCCTGATCTAGGATAAGCATTACCATGTAACAGAGGCACAGCCCCTGATGGGGTTTATACTTTTCCAACATTGATACTAGAAATATGGGGCATCTTTGAACAGCTGGTCAGCTGGGTGGCACAGTGAATAGAACATTGGGCCTGGAGGCAGAAAACCTGAGTTCAAACCCAGCCTCAAATATGTAGTGTCTGCATGATCCTAGCTAAGTGCATGATCCTGTATGATCCTAGCTAAGTCCCTTAATCCTGTTTGCTACAGTTTCTTCACCTGTCAAATGAACTGGAAAAGGAAATGGAAAAATCACTCCAGTGAAAAACCCAAATGGGATCACAAAGAGTAGGACACAACTGAAATGACTGAAAAAACAAACAAATATACTATAGCTTCTTAAATTTTTACCACTTATGCTCTCATTTCACCTGAGAAATTGGTCCATGACCCTGACTATATAAGTATATAAAATAAGTATACAAATAAGACATTTAATTTTAATAAATCATAATTTCACCACAAACATATTCAGTTATAAGACCCCATAAGACACACACAGCTTAAGAATCTGGGATGCAAGGACAAGAGTCCCTAACACTAGGACACTAGGAAAGTCAATGAGTTCTCTCTCTCTCTCTCTCTCTCTCTCTCTCTCTCTCTCTCTCTCTCTCTCTTTAATTAAAGTTTGTTATTTTTTAAAACATGCATGAACAATTCTTCAACATTAGCCCTTGCAAAACTGTATTCCAGTAGGCTCTTTCTCAAAAGAGATGGGTTCTGCACATCTTGATACCATATCTTTAGTCTTCAGTCTTCTCTTTGTATTTCTCAACCAAAAAGCAGATAACTGTCCTCACACTTTCCCTCCCCCTCCCCATTCATAGAAAGAAGTGAGCCTGGTTTCCTTGGCTGCATCTTAGCCAGTAAAAGTCAGGCTGCACCACCTGGACTGTGCTACAGCTGTCAGTCTGAGCAACTCTTTATCCTTGTTGGGGGCTGCATCAGAATACGTTTCCAGGGGCTGGGACAGAGTTAAGTTTCAGCAGGGCTACATGCGCCTTCCCTCTGAGCATCTGTTTTGTGAAGCTAAGAAGTGGGGGTGGGAAGATACGTTGCTACTGTGACTAAGCAAAGGGGGAAGGGAATTGGAGGAAAGGAGTGGGGGGAGACGCTTCAGATTGAAAGAAAGGCAGGGTATGCATGACTGAGAGCTGGAACCAGCCTGAGGCAGGAGAAATTGACTTTGGGGGGCACCTGCCATATGCTGCCACTGCCCAGGGAAAGAAAAGTTTCCATGACAGCCCCCAAATCCTATTCATCACTTTTCCCTGCTGCTTCCCCAGACTGTCTTGCTCCCACGTGAGTCAGCGGGCTATCAACAAGGACGTTTTGAGCTCAGCTTCTCCTTTATTTTTTCCAAAAAGACACCTTGTTTTTTTCTTTAAGGTACCTCCCATCCCACCAAGGGCTGTTAAATCTTGATCCTTTATGTAAAGGCATCCATTAATCATTCTGGCCACATAAGGTATCTTTTTTTAATCTGTTTTCCCCTATAAAGGGTAAGAAGGAAGTCTTTCAGCATAACAGATTCTCAGGAACTAATAATCCTAAAGAAATTCAGGGGAAAAATTCAGGAATGTTACTAAAGGTGCATCTATTTGCAAAAACAGTTGGTTTGCTTCCCTCTAGATTCTATCCTTGAGTCTCAAGATGGAGGCAATCAATAGAATGAGACTTTTAGACCTACAGGACACTGTGGAGATCTAGTGCATCTTCATTTTATATGTAATAATGAATGGCATCAGAAATTTATATAGCGTTTATATAATGCTTGCAAATAGACATTTGCAGACTTTGTCAGTTAATTCTCACAAGTTATGAATTAGATGATTAATACAAGTAGTTCTATCCCTATTGAACAGGTAAAGAAAGCAGATAAGGAAGTCACTTGCCCATATTACACAGCTAGATAATGGCAAAATTAGGATTATTTCTGAAAAGCATTGTGGGATAATGAATAGAATGAATAGAAAGGTCAGCTAGATTGAGTTCAGTCCCTTTTTCAGACACCAGGTATATTATCTTAGTCAGGTAAGTCACAATCTCTCTGGGCTTCATCCATAAAATGAGAGGATTGATGATCCTTTGTACCTCCTGAGCCTTTCCTAGCTATGTCGTTATTCATTCATTTTAGTCATATCTACTCTCCATGACCCCATTTGGGGTTTTCTCACCAGAGATACTAGAATGATTTTCCATTGCTTTCTCTAGCTCATTTTATAGATGAGGAAACTGAGGCAAACAGGATTAAGTGACTTGCTCAGAGTCACACAGCTATTAAGTTCTGAGGCTGAATTTGAACTCAAGAAAATCTTTCCAGCTCCAGGCCCAGCACTTTATCCACTGTGGCACCTAGTCACTCTCCATAGTTATACCCAACAATTCTGCATTGGGTTTGCAGAAAGTAGACAAGTGCTGTTCCTAGAAATTAGGCAGGGGTTACAAGGCCACCTGACAACAAGGTAAAAATCTAAAACTGAGCTACTCTCATTGGATTCTACATGTAGAACTGGAAGAGATCATAGAGATGATCAGCTGACACTCCCACCCACCAACAGATGGTGGGCTTTTTACAGATGAAGAGCCTGAGGTCCAGAAATAAAGAAATTTACCCACTGTCATGCAACTAATGCAGCATTTGAAGCCAAGTCTTGCTGACTCTATCACATTACTGTAATACTTTAAAATGGTCCTATTTAATCATGATAAATGGAATCCAAGTTGTTTCTTTAGTATGTGGGATTATTTTGCCACATGGAAACAGTAGAAACACGTTCCTGATTTCTAAGCATCTTACATCTGCACAAAATGAAAGGTGGCTTCAATGAACATGGGCAGATGTTCCAGAGGTGGTCAGGTGGAGCACCCTAAAGTGACTTCCCCATTCATCTTTCAGAAAATGATTCTGTCCTTGGAAACTTTGAAAGGTTTTATTCCTTACTTAGTGATGGCTTCACATAGCCTTTTCTCCTTAAATTATGTCTGATAGAAAAAATTCTCTTAAATGCAACTGTTTTCATTTGAGAAACTTTTGGAATCATGGTGATTGTCTCTGTTTGCAAGAAGCTATTAAGATAAATGTGTGTCCTATATCCCCACCCCTATATTCCTCTCCTTGGTCTCATGGCAGTTTTTGCTTTTCTGTTGTGTGTTTGGATAAAGTTCATGGTTACTTGTTTTGACTTGAGGGGGTAAAAACTGGGGATAGAGGTGAGCTCTCAAACAGAATAACTGTTAATGGCTCCTTAATTAGGAGATCTTCAGAGACAGAGATTCCAATAAAAGTTACTGCCTAAATGACTCTGGTATGGCAGTGGCCCTAAAGCCTCAAGGACGCCCGATTCTTCCCCCCAATAAACTTTCCTATCTCCCTGTTCCTCACCTTGATTGCTATGAGAGGCCTGGTTTGAGACCTAAAGGACTTGAAAGCAAGCTTAATTCCTTTTTGGTGGATAGGAATGAACTAATGGGTTATTTTTATCAGATTCTAGTAGCTTTCCTTGAAGGAATGGTGGTGCATTATGAGAGAAATGTCAGTTATTTCTGGGGCTATAATTGTTGAAGGCTGATAGGTCTTCTCTCCAAAGACATCTTTTTTATATTGCATTGAAAATACCTTTGATAGGGGCAGCTAGGTGGCACAGTGGATAGAGCACCAGCCCTGAATTCAGGAGGACCCGAGTTCAAATCTGGTCTCAGACACTTAACACTTCCTAGCTGTGTGACCCTAGGCAAGTCACTTAACCCCAGCCTCAGAAAAAAAGAAAATACCTTTGGTTTACCTAGAAAACAAGAGTGACATGGGGGAACATGGCTTCAGGCCCAGAGATATTATTTAATACCTATAGAAGTTTTTGTTTTTAAATTTTAAACCTAAACACAAATCAACTAAAATATTCATTTAAAATCTTAAGTTGTTTGTTGTATCGTTTTCTTGTGGCCTCATTTGAGGTTTTCTTGGCAAAGATACTGGAGGGATTTGCCATTTTCTACTCCAGCTCATTTGACAGATGAGGAAACTGAAGCAAACAGGATGAAATGATTTGCCCAGGCTCATACAACTAGTAAGTGTTTGAGGTCAGATTTGAACTCAGGATTTCCTGATTCTCAGCCCAGTGCTTTGTCTTACACTTTGTAGCTGCCCTAAAAATTAAGTTATAAAACTTCAAATTAAAGAATTTTTAATGTTAATTTTAGCAACAACAACAAAAAGATGGTATTTCCTTGTATCTCATCTTTCTCCTGTGGATTTGTCAGGTCCATTGTGGTTGTTTATTGTCCATTATTACTTATTGTGCCTGTCTATGTAACCTTCATTTTTGTTTTTCACTCTGAAGTATTCCCATTATATTCATATACCATTTCCCAGTCATTAACTATATGGGCTATTTTTAATTGTTTTCCATTATGAATAAAGCTGGTAGAAAAAGGAAGGAAGGAAGCTAGCATTTATTAAATACCTACTGTGTGCTGGGCATTGTGCTTGTGACAGCATTTGAGAATCACTGATTGAAAAAATAGAAACCTTTTTTTATCAGTCTTAATAGTGTGATAGTAAGACTTTCAACAGCAGGCACTAGTTTTTTATCATATTTATTAAAGCGATCAGAGGTATTATTAAAAATTCAGGCTAACTGCATGGGGCAACAAAAGGCTTCCAAGACTGTTAGAGGATAACAGCACATTTTATGCTCATAGACATTCACTCACAACTAGCAAATCCAAGAATGGAAGCTGTGTCCTTGTGATCTCCTAAGTTGTAGATTTGTTATCTTCTACTTCCTGTGACATTATCTGCACACTGGGGCTACTTCAAAGCAGCCTCTGTCTCTGCTTATGTTATGTGGGATGATTAAAGTACTTTTCAGTTTATGGGGTTTTACTTTTGAGTCACTTCTGTGACTTATGACTCTGACTCTTACTTTTCTCATTCCTTGTGTGGGAAAGGAATCCCTCCACTGGACTGCCTGTGACTTAATAAAGGTAAGTCTAGAGAGTTGTCTGAGGTACATACAGGGTGGATGACTAGCCCAAGATCTCCCAACTTTATATGGGTCAGAAATACAGTTTGGGAACTCAGATTTGCTGATTTCAAGCCCAACATGATCAATCACAGTATCACTGCTTCAGAAGCCATATATAGACACTCTTGGTACTCCTGGTGAAAGCTCTCATCCTTAGGAATTATGTAGAATGAACTACTTGCGTCATATGGTGACTTTCTGAGCTAGTCTTACAAAATATAACTAGTCCTAAAGCAGTCCTATGGGGGTTTAGTATAACCTGCTTTTCTTGGCCTTTATCAGAGAAACCTCCTTCATGCTGACTGAGAAGTAACAGCCCATTGCCTGTTTTAATCTAAATGAGTTGCTGAGATCTGAGCAAACTATTTATTTCTTTCAACACAAGTACTAAAGAATTATGGATCTGAGAGATCAGAAATGTAGGGTTAGAGTAAGGCACTGAGAGATCAGAATATAGGGTTAGAGTAAGGCACTGAGAGATAAGAAATGTAGGGTTAGAGGAAGGCAAGGACCTAGAACTCCTTGAGTCCTGCTCTTCTTAGGGAAACTAATCCAACTCCCTCATTTTACAAATGATTCTGTGCTGACCTGGAGCAAAGCTTTGGTACTTAGGGGACAGATCAGGCTCTGCCAGTATAATGAGACTTAAATCATAACCCAGTTGTGAAGGGAGCCATCATGCTGCCAGTAGCCTGTTCTCTGGCCGATTGTAGTGATGGGTGGTTTAGCTGAGAGGGCCACAATTCTATTCCACTTGCACTAGGGAGAAGAGGGAACACAATAGAATGCCTCTGCCTTTCCATTCATCTCTTTCTTTATTAAGCTTTGTATCATGTCTCCTTTGGAAATAGTCCTGTGAAACTTGCTTGCTGGTGGCATTTGTCTTCTGTTACCCTTTCAGTCTGGAATGGCTATAAAACCCTAACCTTGAAAAAAGATTCATCTTTCTTCCTCCAGACAAAGGACTCAGGGCTGACCTCTGGCGGTTCCAGATCTCAGCCAAATAATAAGTGACCTTCAGTCCCTCTGCATTCTGGTCATTTGAGGAGAGCATCACAGGCGATTTGAAACAGAGAGACCATCTGGGTCACTTTGGGGGCAACACAGTAGGAGATGCCAGAATAGAGAGAGACATAGTCTGAGAATCTAGGGCAGGTTGGTATATGTAGCAAGCATTTCCTACACCCTTGAGATAGGGAAATTCTTCGAGCTATTGGAAAAACCTCTAGGCAAATGAGCCATAGCAAGATTGCTTCCATTGTGGCAGTTTAATTTAATTTTTCCTACTTGAGAAACTACAAATCTCACCCCATCTCCTTGTCAGAGATTTTGGATTAAAAAAATCAAAATCAGCTGCCCATCCTATTGGTTACTAGCAACAGCCAGCCAGCTTATATGAATAGAATCTGCTTTGCTTTAAAAAATAAAAATGGCTGTTACCGCGTTAAGTTCTAAAGTGATGGGAGATAGGAAAAATGCTGGGGAAGAACAAAAAAAGAAAAACCAGTATTCTGATGGAAAATAGTCCCAAGCAGATATGCCAAGTCCAGGGAACAGCTCTTTGTAAAATTACATTGGCTGGCTTAATCCCACCAGTGAGTTATGTTTGTGGCTTAGTTAAAGTAGATTCTTCCTAACCTCCCAGGGACCTGAGCTCCAGGAAAAAAGGAAGCCACAAAGACCTGAGGAAGTAAGCCCTGGTTGATTTGAAAGGGATGTCACTGGAGGACATTAGTGCCTTTTCCTCTTTCTCTCCCACTGAGTTGTTTTATGGCCAAAAGAGAGAAAATCTTGTGCCAATCTTTTAAATCTCCCCTCCCCCCCAATCCCCAGTCCCCTTCTTGTAAGCCAACAGGCTTCCTGCTCATGAGATCTAATTCCATCAGGAAGGAAGCATTATGTCTGTTTTACAGATAAGGAAACTGAGGCTTTGAGAGTAATGACATTCACACCTTTATATTAATCATTGAGCCAGAAACTCCAACCCAGCTTATCTCTTAGTTGCATGTTATCTCCAATTAGGAGTATTTTTTTTTTTTCCTAATTAGAAGGCTTTTAATCATCCCAGACCAAGATCTGTAGAGCACATTATTACAAGAGTGTTTGTGATTGCCTTCATGCGATTCTTCCAGGCTAAGGAAAAAGGGCCTATTGCTGAGCCTAGAGAAACTTCCATTAGCATCAGAAAAGCCAGACTCCCCCTCCCTACTGCTCCCCTCCAAACCCTCCCTTGTAAAGGAGGAGGTCTTCCTTTGGGACATTCTTTTTTTCTCTCTTCTCTGCCTTCTCTTTTGTTTACTTTCTCCCTGTCTCCCTTTTTCCCCCCCTTAAAGTATCTTTCTTACCTGCAAATTGGAAAATCTTGTCACAGTTTTCTCATCAGGAAAATGGGATTGAACAGTATGACTTCTGAGGTCTTTTCCAGGACTAAATGTATGGATCCTATTGGAAGGAACCTTCAGATCTTCTAACCTAACCCATTGATTTTACAGATAGGAAACTGAGGTTTGAGGGCAGTGTGAGATAACTTGCCCAACTTCCCATAGCTAATTATTGGCAGAGGTAGAAGGACTAGTATTTCAGTATTTAAGTCATTGATCTCCATATCAGCTAGCTAATTTCCCCCTCTAGTTATTTATTAATCATTTATTAAGCCCTCTGTATATGCTGGATACAGTGTTAAAAGCTCTTAAATAGAAAAAGGAAAGTTAAAAACAGGATTCCCTATGCTCAAGGAGCTCCTATTTGGGAGGAAAGAACTAATTAAGTACCTACTATGTGCCAAGCACTGGCTAAATACAAATATTACCTCATTTGATCTCAAAATAGTCTCAGGGAATAGGTGCTATTATTATCCCCCTTTTACATTGAAGGGATGAAAAGTTTGCATGACTTGGGAACATACCACTGGCAAGTATCTAAGGCTGGATTTGAACTCAGGCCTTCCTGGCTGCAGACCCACTGCTCTATCCCTTATACCACCTCGCTTCCTCTGATTGGGGAGACAATTATGCAAACAATACAGATGAAAGAGACTTGAGATGTAGCTAGCTATAGTTATAAATGCAAAGACATATATAGATACCATGTCTGTTTAGTTACATAGATCTTTATATAGAAGGATATTTCAGAGGGAAAGTGCTATTAGCTGGAAGGACCTGGAAAAGCTTCTTGCAGATGGCATCTGAACAGAGTAAGCCTGGGAAACCAGCTGTCAGAGGTGAGGAAGAGGAAGATCTGGGTTGGGAGGTAGGCTGTGAGAACATCAGGAAGGCTTGTGTCCTAAAATAAACAGAGGGGGCTTGGTTTAAGAAAGGTGTGTTTTGAGCCACTGTGGTTCTAGAAGAATAGTAGTTTTCCTCAGGACCTTAAATCACTGTAACTGCCTACAAAGGAACAGTGGATCTAAGCCCTCAATAGATTTAATTTTTCATTCAGTACCCAGGTGCAAAGGTTGTTCCAGATCTCATGTGCAGATGGCTAATGTCTTCACCACTTAGATCAGGGTTAGGGAACAATGTGGGGTCATTTTTTTCCCTGAGAAGATAGGAAAGTTGGCTGACTCCTGTCCACCTTTGCCAAGTCTCCCTTTTAGGAGGGGCTCCCTTCTCTAAAGAGGTAACAAACCAATACTTCCTCTTTGGAAGCACAATTCCAAACATAAATTCCTGATCCAAGGAAAGAAATGTTTATGTTACTGTCATAACCCCTCGACATAGTTGGCTGGTTTCTGAAATTCTGCCTAATGGATCCCTCACTGTGTTTGTAAAATACTGAAGTCAGCACCTTCATTGTCTCTGCCTGGACCAGAGAACTCCATTGAGAGGGCTAAGTGGATCTGGAAAACTTCCTTCCCCTCATCCTCCTTTCTTAAAGTATACATTTGAGGAAGAGAAAGGAATGTGGCTGTGGGGAATTTAAGGTTTTCTTTGGTGTTTTAGAATGCACATGACCCTCCCAAGACCCCTTTGTAGGTGACTCCCCCCAAAGAATTTTTCTTGCATCTGGTGTCTGGGCAGATTGGAGATAAGGCGGAGACAGCTGAGTCAGATTTGTACAGCCTGGACAATGGGCTGCTCACCCTGATTCATGATTGTGACTGGGGGCAAAAGAAGGGGAGGGAGGAGTGGTATGCTTGTGAACGTGCAGAAGCCAAGCAACTAATTATAGCACTCGCGCAGACTACGGCCCTTTAAGGGAAGTGCATTGTTTGATGTTTAAAGTCAGCCTCCTGAGAACAGAATTGGGGGGGAGGAACTGAGTGAGACAAGGAAGAGCTTATTTATAACTGTTAGGGGAGACTTCTGGGCTAATTTTTATGTTCCTCCAGACTGCCTCCCAGAGCAATATCCTGACCCTTGGATCTTAATTTCATTCCAAGATCGAATGCGTTCCGGGTTGGCAAGGGGCTGAGCTTCTAGACAACAGCTGGGAACAGAGAGGGACAGCAGGACCCCAGCTGCTACCTCTATAGCCAACAGGCATGAGTCTGGCTCCCACCTGGGACAGGGCAGCTAGCCGCCTCCTGCTCAGATGTTATATCTCTGTATTCCCTCAAGCACAGGGGTCCTCCTTCCCTCCCACCTCCAGGCTCTTAGAACAGTTAAATTACGAGACATTCCCAGCAACTACACCAGCTTCTCCCCTCACTAAGAGTAAAAATTTAGCTATCGATCTTGCTCCCTTTCAGATTTGAGGGAGGACTACATTTAGTTTTAATTGTAGATCAAGTCACGAAGATAAGATAAGGAAATTTTGAAATGGACAATATTCTTCATTGTAATTCAGTTAGATATAGTTAAACATTTTATTTTATTTTATTTTATTTTGGTCTGAGAGTTGGTACTAGTTGGAAAGCAGGCAGGGCTTGAACATAGACTACCCAATTAATCTTTTCATCCTATTTGTATGGTTTAGTACATGGAGTGGAGTGCTTGGGTCAAGGGTCTTGGGGTTCAAATTCTGCTTCTGAGACTGGTCTGGAAGAGCCTCGGTTTGCTCTTCTGTAAAATGTAGACAATATTATTTGCACTTCCATCATCACAAAGCCTTTCTGAAGAAGGTACAGTGCCATCCTTAAAAAAAAAAAAAATACCGGAAAAGTTCAAAGCCTTATGATTACCCAGTTTAAGAGAAACAAAGGTTGGTGTGTGGGAAATTGCTGAATAGGTTGAAACTTTTATTAGAGGTCAGCAGCTGCTTTCTCTTACAGGTGCTTATTGAACTGTAATTTGTGTTTCTACTTAGGAATATAAATTAGTCTGAATTGAAGTTCTTTCTCACATCCGGGAGAAGGAAATGAAAGATTGGCCAATGATTAACAAGGAACATAAGAAACAAGTCTTCCTTTAAAATTTCTCTTATAGGGTCAGCTTTCAATATGTTAATAAGGACCTGAAGATGAAGATACGAGAAGATACTGTCTATTAATTGTTAGCAATGGGAACTTTAACCTCAGAATGATTGCTTTTGTAAGCAGGGAGGGGGCAGCTAGATGGCTCAGTGAATAGAGTCCTGAGTTCAAATTTACCACATACTTAACTAGCTATATCCCCCAAGTCACTTGGCTTCTCTCTGCAGCATTTCCTTATCTGTAAAATAGGAATAATAATGGCACCTACCTTCCTAGACTATTATGAGAATCAAATGAGATGATAGTAAAGAGCTTACCTCTGTGCCTGGTACATAGTAAACTATATATGGAAAGTATTAGGATGATGATAATGATAATTGTAAAGCACTTAGCACATAGTGTTCGTTGTTGTTGCTAAGTGGTTTTCAATTGTGTGCTGTTGTGATCTCATTTGGAGTTTTCTTTGGGGGGAGTGAAAACAGGGTTAAGTGATTTGCCCAGGGTCCCATAGTTAGTAAATGTCTGAAGTTGAATTTGAATGACTCCTGGTACACTATCTACTATATCACTAAGCTGCCCTATTTGTTTTGAAGGGGGGGTAGGATTGTTTTGGGGTAGGTATTTTGGCAGATACTGGAATGACTTGCCATTTCGTTCTCCAGCTCATTTAACAGATGGGTTAAGTACCTTGCCCATGGCCAGTCACACAGCTAATAAGTGTCTCAGGCCCAGATTTGACCTCAGGAAGTCCAGGCCCAGCATTCTACCGATTGTGCTGCTTAGTTAGTATTAGTAGTATCATATTATCCCAGGTGTTTGTAAGATTGGATTTGGTTGGATTAGATTGAACCCTCTCACCCAGTAATTCTATTTGCAACACAGGAAGTATAGCCATCCCTGTTCTCAAAGAGCTTCTATTTTATTAAATGACAACAGTACATTAATAGATAAGAACATACAGGGTAATTAGAGGAAGGAGCCAGCACTAACAGCACAGTTGGCTTGATGTTGATGGCACCTGAGCTGAGCCTTGGGGGAAGGTAAGTCACCTGAGAGCTGCTGGCACAGACCAGTTTTATAAGCACTTAAGAGTGGAGAAGAGGAAGTAAGTCAGCAATGCAGAGACTCACCGTGATTTTGAGGACTCAAGATGCACTATGCTCCCTGCCTCTGGATGATTGAAGTTGCAAAATGAGATACATTTTTGGATATGGACAGTATGGGAATTTTTGTGCATATTTGTTACAAAGGTTTTTCTTTGCTTTAAGGTGAGAGGGAGAAAAAATATATTCAAGTTAATTGAAAAACAAAGTAAATACAAAGTTTTGTGGGTTTGTTTTTTTTTTAAAGACATAAGGATTTTGCCATGTCCTGAGCACTAAATATACATAAAAAGGAGGAAGGGGAGGGGAACACTAACCTACCCTTATGGAGCATTTGGTGGGAGAGACAGTTTGTAAATAACCAGGTAGGTAGAAGATAAATTTCCTCAGGTATAGCCAGTGACCATAGAGGGAAAACACGATATCATATAATAAGTCACAAGTAGATCAACCCATGAGGAAACTGGAAGGTAGAAAGGGGCTTATCCAAAGGAGATTCTTTTTGATCCTGGAGGTAAGGAGGACCCACTGCAGCTCATTAAAGTGTCCAGTGTCATGCTTAGAACTGTTCTTCCAGGAAAATTCACTTTGGTAGCAGAGTGGAGGATAAATTGGAGTAGGGAAGAGATTTGAGGTAGGGAGACTCAGTGTGGGGGCTCCTTCAGCAAGTCAGATGGGAGGTGATGAAGGCCGGGACTAGAGTAGCGCCCATGTGAAGAAAATAAGCACAAGATTTGTTAACATGTTGCATATTTAAAATGAATGGATACTGAGGTTGTGAACCTAGCTCAGTGGAAGATAAGATAATGATGAACAATTCAGCATGAATGTATCGATTTTAGTCAAATTTGCAGAGCTAATAATTGTAAGATCAGCTACATGGAGCAGTGGATGGAAAGTCAGACATGGAGTCAGAAAGACTCTGAGTTCAAATTCAGCTTTAGACATTTTTAGCTGTATGATGCTGGGCAAGTCACTTAACCCTGTTGCCCCAGTTTCCTCATCTGTCAAAAAAGCAAAGTAAGTAAGGCCTAAAAAGTGACTTGTTCAAAGCCCAATAATAAACAGCCCTGTTAATGCCCAGTGACTGCACCATGCAGTGGACAGGAGAGGAATATTTAATACCCCCACATATACAGCATAGCTCAGTATAGTAAATAAGCAAAATGCTATTTGTAACCTGAGTTATGTAGGGGGCAGAAGATGTAGGGAAATAGAGGATGGATCTAGAGTCAGGAAGAGCTGAATTTGAATTCTGCCTCAGAAAATACTATTAGCTGGCAAGTCACTTAAATCTCTATATGCTTTAATTTCCTTATCTGCAAAATGAGGATAATAATGGTGCCCAAAACATTTTGCAGACCTTAAAAGTGTTGGTTATAATAACTTAGATGAATGAAATCTCATGCACATTTATATTAACTGGAAATAGGAAAGAAATTTACATATTGCCTTCTGTTACACTATGTGCCTTATAATAGCTCACCTGATCTTCAAAAAAGCCCTCAAAAGGAGGTACTATTATTATTTCCATTTTACAATTGAAACTGAGGAAGACAGATTAAGTGACTTGCCTAGGGTCATACAGCTGGGAAGTGTATGAGACCACTTTTGAACTCAAGTCTTCCAACTCCAGCACTCTCTCAGCTGTATTACCGAGCTACCTTGTTCAGGAGGACTTTTCATGACCCCATTTGGGATTTTCTTGGCAAAAATAATGAAATGGTTTGCTGTTCTTCTCCAGTTCATTTTACAGATGAGGGAACTGAAGCAAACAGGGTTAAGTTATAGCCCAGGATCACACAGCTAATAAGTATCTGAGAATAGATTTGAATTGTACCACTTAGCTGCCCTTCTAGCCACCTTTATTATCTTTCAAATGTTGGAAATATTCTTGAGAATTAAAAAAAAAAGTCTACTTAAGCTGTTGCTAAATTCATACAAACTTTATGTTACATAGTTTCTCAGTAGATACTAAATTATACAACTATGGAGATAAAAGGATGTTTAATATTCTTTTTTTTTTTTTTTTTTTTTTTTTTTTTTTTTAATTTTGAATTCCAAATTCTTTCCCTCCTTCTAGCCTTTCCCTCCCATCCATTAAGGTAATCAGTAAAATAACCCATTATATATGTGAAGTCAGACTCTGCAGACTTTTTTTTTTTTTTTTTTTTTTTTTTTTGGCTAAGGCAATTGGGGTTAAATGACTTGCCATGGGTCACACAGCTAGGACGTGTTAAGTATATGAGACCAGATTTGAACTCCGGTCCTCCTGACTTCAGGGCTGGTGCCCTATCCACTGTGCCACCTTTTGTAGACTTTTTTTGACAAGAATTCTTGTACTCAGAAGCCGAGGACAAATGCTATAGTAGAAAGAGAACTAGACTTGGAGGTTGGAGAGTCCTGGATTTGAATTATGTTCTTGTACCCTTACTGGTTGATGCTACCTTATTTTCCTTATCAGTAAGCCCAGGGCGAAAATATTTATGCTAGTAGCAACATGACCTAGCAGAGAGCTGACGTTGGAATCAAGACCACTATGATTCAAATTCCCTTCTTCCAAGTGCTGGCTGTCTACAAGTCAATGCCCCAGGTGACCCACAGGGATTAAGTTGCCAAAAAAGGTATAGATCTGCATTGGTTGAGAAGGCTCTCCACCTGCAGTTTTCACACTTAGGAAGTCATAAGCAAGGTGGGACTGCCTGAGGAAGTACTTATATGTTTGTGTGTGTATATACACACATAGATGTATTATACATATGTACACAATAACATGCAGTTCCCTCCCACGTTTTTGACTACCTAGGGCAGATATATGGTCAGGATTTCCATTTTCTATGGTTTCTGAAAATGTGTTGGAAGGTGAAGAGGGGATAGGGACTTTTTGGAAGCATATAGCAGTAATTTTCCAAGCTAGCAATCTCAAATTAAACATTCCAGGTAGGTGTTCCTTACGTTTTTTCCCCTGTCTTTCCTGCTATAACATGAACTCTTTTAAAGCCATGGCTAACTTTTTTGTGCACTTTATGGCCTCTCAGGACATTAGTGAGTCTTCCCTATGGGACAGTTTCAGACACTTTCTTGTCTTTCTGTGTCCCTTCCCCAGGTAAATTTGAAGAGAAGGAGGACCGAGTGCCAAAACTGGAACTGATGAACAGCTTGGGCCTCCTGTGCAGCAACCAGCTGGTGCTGAGTAAGAAGGAGCTTCTCCAGACGGAGCTGCTCCTCCTGGAAGCTTTTGGATGGAACCTCTGCATGCCGACCCCAGCCCACTATGTGGATTACTACCTCTTGTTCTCTCTCGGCGAGAAGGACCTCTGCAATAACTGGCCCATTTTCTCTTTCTCGAAAACCAAAGGTTTCTTGGAGAAATATGCCCACTACTTTCTGGAAGTCTCATTACAAGGTAGGGAGATGGCTGCCCATCTAGGGGCTGGGAGAACACCAGGGGATTGGCACACAAGCCTTCTATCCCAGGTGGAGGTGGGCTGAAGCCCCTGAGATAGTAGCCAGTGATCAGCTTAGGACAAACTGAGTAGTCCTTGAATAAAGAGTCAACGTATAAGTAGAGAGTCCCAGATTTCTGCAATACCCTGGTTCTTTGGACTCTCCCATTTAAATGAAGGGAGTTTATTGGATGTTTGCTAATGTCTCTTCCAGCTCTGACTTGTGATCCCAGCTGGCTTTGGGCAAAAACCACTTAGTTTTGGGGTCTTGATTTCCTCACCTGTAAATTAAGAAAGTTGATATAGATCTAAATCCTAAGTTGTTGATTCTGCTTTGAAGGAGAGATCAAAAGCAAGAGAGTTGACAAAATTAGTAAAAATCATTTCAGGAGACAAGACAGGAATATATATATTTTTTAATTTGATAGCTTTTGTTCTATCTGAAGACAGAGAAGCATTTTTCATTATGAATTCTTTGGAATTGTGGATTGTTGTCCTGATAAGAATAGCTAATCTTTCATTTAATCATCTTTGCAATATTGCTGATACTAGATAAATTATTCTTCTGCTTCTGCTCACTTCACTATGCATCAGTTCATATGAATCTTCACGTGTTACCTTCATTTTCAAGTACAGCACACCAAATGACCCATCCCTTTTAACAAAGAATGAAAAACTAAGAGAAAAATCTGTTCAGTTACCAACACATCAACCAAGTGACAATATATGCATTATTCCACGTCTCTATGCCCTCTATCTCTGCAGAGAATGGGAGAAAGGTACATTTTCTGACCTTCTCCCAGGCCATTATTATCACAAAGCAATCCATCTTTTATTATTAACATTTGTTTTGTTGGAGTCAGTGAATATATTTTTCTGGTTTTGCTGACTTGATTTTGATTCTTCATTGACTCATGTAAGATTCCCCATGTTTCTCTGAATTTGTCATATTCATCATTTCTTACAGCACAGTAAAAGTGCATTATATTTATCTACCACAATTTGTTTAGCTCTTGTTTCTTCGCTAATACAAAAAGTACTGCTGTAAATATTTTGGTATTTAGGACCTTCTATTCTGTCTTGAATTTCCTTGAGTTTCACACTTGGCAATGGGATTTTTGGGTCAATTATTATGGATATTTTCATAATTTTTTCTAGCATCAATCCAGATAGGTACCAGCACCTCTAGTAAGCAGAGCAATCCTACAAATTTTTTAAAATTCACTTAAAGAGGCCATGCATTCAATCCCAGAAAGCAATTTCTCAAGTATCTGTTTAAAAAATAAATATTAGATATTAGAAACACACATTAGAACTCTATTATTCCATAATTAAGACAAGAAGAAAAAGCTCAGTTATGAACCAGAAGACCAAGTCTTACCATATTTGGAAGCAGCCCTTTCCCAACCCAAAGGAAAAGGGACTTTTTCCTCCACCTGCCTGATGGAGCTTGAAATTGTTCAAAAGGCACAGTTTTTTGGTTTCTCAGTATTAGTGCCTGTTTTTTATGAAATGCAAAGCCAGACAGGGTCAGAGAACTTTAAAGTCAACAAAAGGAAAAGCTCTGAAAAGAAAGTAGTTCTGAGGCTTTTGGTACTCCAAGGTTGATGTAGGCAACAAGATGAAACAATTTGCTGGTTTGCTCCAGCTTCATGAGATCAAGAAACTGAGGTAGAACTGATACAAGAAGGGTGGAGCTCCACCTGGAGCTATGAACTGCTTTGGGCAGGTAAGGTACCATTGCTCACCTGTTCTTCAGAGGAGAGATCTGAGTTGACCAGTCATAAGGTAGCCACTTAGACATAAAAAGAGAATAGAATTTTTATGAAGACATTTTTCTTCATTCTCTTAATCTTCACTTCTCTTTCAGATCATATATTTCACAGCTTCCCACCATCTATGGTAGCTGCAGCCTGCATTGGGGCCTCTAGGATTTGCCTGCAGCTCTCTCCCACCTGGACCAGAGACCTGGAGAGAATATCACACTATTCTATAGAGCAGATCAGTCCGTGTGTTAAAGTCATGCTATTGTAAGTCTTACCTCATATTCCTTGATGCTGTGCCAGCCTAGGGGGTCTGTAGCTTGATGTGTCTAGTTCAGCACACACAATAGCTCCTCACCATTGGAATGATGCCATCCTGCTGTATATATTTGAGTTTTGAGTTAGTCCAGAATGGAGAATGCGTGTGTGTAAAATAAGCACAATAAAAAATTTGCAAAGTACTTAGTATGGAAATGTCAATTAATGCCGCATCTTAGGCAAGGTAAATGTACAGATTGGTTATTATCTAAGTCTTTGATGCTATTTCAAGAGGCGTTAGTATCTCACTGGCTAAATGGATGAGTGACTGATCACCAAATGGTCAATCACTGGGGCTACTTAAAAGCCATGGGAGGCAAAAACCCTCAAAAGAAGTTCCCCAGTCACTTGGCTGTGAAAGTAAACTAGATCCCTAGAACCAGTGGTGGACTGGAGAGAGCGCTAGAATGAGTGGGTATCCCCTTCCCTAGCAGTACTTCCTGAAGGCTTGACCACTTAGACAAGGCTAAGGACTCTGTGCCAGCCTTTGGGGAGGAGAGCTACTCTATAGCTTTTTCAAAGAAGCAGTTCTCTTCTTGAGAGACAACATGCCTCCTACCAAACTTGGGCGTTGAAAGACCTAGACAAGGAACTTTATTTTTTTTAACCTCTGCCCTTTTGTTTTTTTAAAACGTGTCTCATTTTCCTCATCTGTAAAATGGGAATAATTACACTTCCTGCCTCATAGAGTTGTTATGAGGAAGATGCTTTATAATGTAAAAATGTAAATTGCTGTTATTCATCATTTGTTTTTTTCCCCTCCAGAGCTTTTGATGGTGACTTCAAGGATTCCAACAAAGTGAAGAACCAGCCACTAACCCTGCAGCCCCAGGTGTTAGTGCCCAGTACACATCAGGCCCCTACCCAGGTGCTCTTCCAACAGCCAACCTTCCACCACCCCCTGCCCCAGCCCCCAGCTACCCTGCCCCATATCCAGGCCCCTGTGCAAGACTTGTGCTCAGCCTATCGTGACACACTCCAGCCCCATCAGTCTGGGAGCTTGCTCTCTGGAAGCACCGGCCCCTCTCTGTACCACCCTTACTCTGCCCTCCAGCCTTCAGCTGTCCAGGCTGTCACCATCCCCGGATCTCTCCCCAGGCAGATTGGAGCAGAAGCAAGACACTGCATCTCTATGGCCTATGGGAGTAGCTACTTCAGTGGACATCATTCATTCCCAGCTGGATGTTTTGACAGATAAAGTAAAGCTTCTCCAAGACTATATATTTAAGCTCAGGGCCTGAGTGGAAGAAGGAACAAACAGGGGAATCTCATGGTTGCTCAGGCCATCAGCTGTTATGGGAGATGTGCTAGGATGTCAGCTGCAGAACTTGGTTATTTTTAAGGCCTCTTCTCCCCAGGGCCTTGTTGAAGCACTGACTTAGGGGACTTTTGCCCTTTTTAAAACTATGAGAGTGGAAAAATGCAATAACATACCTCACCAAGAACATTTCCTTCTGAAAATCTGGTTGTATAGAAATGGCTTCCAGTGCAGGGACTCCAGGGAATCAGAAGGACCTGGCTGGTGGCCAGACTACCTGACCCTGGATAGACTACTAGTCAAAGAATGTTTCCTGTTTTTATTGTTAAAAAAGACTTTATTTCTTATCAATGGCAGCTATACCACTGTAAAATGACACTGAGAAATTTTTTATTCTTCTGGAAAATGCCAAGAGTGTTGGTGCAGGTTTTTCTTGGCTTGGATGTCAAATGTATATTTGTTTCTGTTTTTATCGTTTAGATGTGTCACTGTTTTGTTATTATTGTTGTTTTAATAGAGAAACACATCTGAATACCTGCCTTCTAGGATTGGGTGGATGGGTCCCTTTTTAAACTTTTTTTAAAACCTCAAATGTTGCTCTGCCTTGTAGGTATTTAAAGATGCTGCTGCCTCCTGAAGTGACTTAGCTTTTTTGCTCAGTAAGATGTCTTGTTTACAAATTATATCAGGGATTTAATGTTACTTGAAGGTTCCTTAGGAAAAAAAAAAAAAAGTTTTGTTTGTGAGTGATGCACTGCCCATAATGCTAAAGTGTTCTAAGTTGAACTATCTTATGGCTTGCTTACTAAAAACTGATAGCTAGACTTTCTTTTTGTCAGAAAGAAAAGGAATAATTAGCAAAGGTTGTTTTCTAAGCCTTTTGTAGTTCCAGATGGCCCCTAGACTTTCTGCTAGTGGAGTTTCCCCCTATAATAATCAGCCCCTAGATAAGATCTTTGAAAAGTAGATGACACTTTTATTCTCTGCTTCTGTATGGGATAAGAACCTGGCCTGGGATTTTGTTTGTATGAAGGAAAGAGGTGGAGCATTTGTAAAAATGCAGAGATGTTTATTCAAGGGGATGGATGCTGTCAGAACATTTGATATCAGATTGTTCAGATTGAAAGGCAGTATTGGAGAAGGTTGGTATACATCTAAAGGGCATTGATGAGAAGTTTGTCAGGAGGGTTGTTCTACAGATGGAGCCCTAAATCACATTATATTTGACAATATAAACAATGTGCAATAATGTTTTTTTTTTTACTCTGACTTTTGTGGCCCATGTTCAATGTGTTCTTGGAGGGTTGGGAGGCGGGGTGAGAAAAAGATGAGGGAAGAAAAAAGTGAGAAGTTGGATGTTGTCCCTCTAGCACTATATTATAGTCCTTTCCTAAAGTAACTTTTAGGAGAAATTGATGACTTGTCTCCAACTTCTTTAAGACTACAACAGCAAAAACCTACCCCACCCTCCACCTTGGTGGGCACCAAAAGTTGGTTTCAGTCTAATCTGAAGATCTTTTCTTGAATGGAAAAGATGAAGTTTTTATTAAAAAGTCGGTTGAAGGTGGGTGGGGTAGATGAAAAACAAATACCAAGGAAAAATAAAGCCTTAGAGTGCCGCAACATCAAGCATTCCTCTTTGGGAAATTTGGTGTGTTTTTCTGATCTGTTTTTATAGTTTGTGAGCTTGTCTGGTCTCTACACTATTTTATTGGGCATCCTCTCAGGGTAACAGGTGTGGAGTTAAGGGCTGACAGCAGAACCCAGAAACCAGCCCCACCTTTTCTTCCATTGGTGAAACTCTCCCTCTCTCTTCTGCTTCCCCCGCTGGTTCCTGGAGGAAAGTTCCCCCAATAAACAGCTAACCTGATTTGGCTTGTTCCGTCTCTGTGCAGTCTTTTTTTAAACTTCTTTCCTTATTCATTTAAGAGGCAGAGCCCTCCTACAAGATAGGATCATACTATTGTGTTGGGCCTGACCCCGAATCATCAGTCTGAATTTTGGTTTATTTGAAACAAAACCCTCTGGGTTAAGATTTTCCTCTCCTATTTTAGTTGCTATCTACCCTAGTCATTTACCATAGGCAATATAAAGTGAGAGATTCTATACTTCACTTAACAGGCATTGGAATGAGAACCAGCAGGGACCTTAGAAAGCCAGTTGTAACTCCCTGATTTTACAGATGAGAAACTGCAGCCCCGAGTAGTAATTTTCTCAGGGTCACAAAGCCAGTAAATGTCTGAGAGAATTGAAGCCAGGTCTTCCTGACTTAAGGGCAGCTTTTTGGGCCTCCCTTCTTGAGTGTTTGCTTAGTGCAAGCCACTTAGGATGAGAGTATGAATGTAAGTGCAGTAAGGTCTTTGTCCCCAAGGAGCTTACTGGAGAGTATAAGAAACAACAGAAAAATGTGTAAAAGCCACAGCATGCTCTGAGAACTTGGAAAGAGTAGTTGTAGCTGAGAGGTTTCCTGGAGAAATTGTCATTTGAGCTGAAACTGTGAAGAGCCATATAACATTTAAAATTAGCCTGTCCAAATGAGAACTGAGTGATAAACATTTTTAGATGATAGTGAATTTATTTTCTCAAAATAACCCACTACATCCAGTCTTTGTTTATGACACTAACTGGCTTAGGAGACTTTTCCTAGGTCATTTACATGGTCTAGTGATCACAAACACTTCACTGACTGGTTCCAAATGGATGGGATTCTGTATTGCTCTCTTTGGGTCATACCAGGTGTGTTGAGGGCGATTAGACTCAGCCAAATAGAAGAGCAGCTTTGCTGCCTTTTTCTCTTTGTGATGGCTCACACCAGCCAGTTTGGCGAGGGATCATGGCCAATAAGTCCTCCCCAGTGGCTCTGTTCGGTTTGTGGGCAGCTGTGCTCACTCTCAGATTGAGTGGAAGTCTTTCCATCCGAAGAATTCACCAAAGTCCCACTCCACTGCCCATTCTAGGCGGGGGAAGATGGGCAGCCCATGTAATTGGCTATTGGGAGACTGTTTCTTTACGGACTCAGGCAGAGAGACCCCAGGGAAACAGACCTTGAGATCGGGGAGGAGAGAGCCAGTTTGCTGCAAAGGCACTGATGGGAAGTTCGTCAAGAAGGTTGTTCCACAGATGGAGCCCTAAATCACATTAGCAATGTGGCAGGGGCCCAGGAAGCTATTTATCTCACTGCTGGTAAGTATGCTCCTAGGCAATCCATTTCTATTTTGTAGATCAGAAAGAGGAGAGGGGAAAGGAGGAGACAAGCCAATTCTTTACTTTTATGATCCCATTTCCATAATGCTGTGTCACATTCAGGACCCAACTGAGACTTATCAACCAGGTATGCTCTTCAGCCCACTCATGCTTTGAATACAGTAGCATAGAATGTTGGTCCTGGAGAGGACTAAAGCAAGTCTGTCTAGTCCACTTGGGGATCTATTACAGCAATCTTATTCTACCGATGAGGAAAGCCCCAAGAGGAAAAGTGAGGTCCAAAGTCCTACAAATAATCTTATACCACCCAGACCTGTACTTGTTTCCATCCTCCATTATGTTGATCTCAAGTGAGTTCAGAGGGCTGGATCTACCCTAGCTATTAAAGCTATTTTTTGTACGTAGCATTTCTTGGGGGGAAAGTGGAATTGTGAATAGAATATTGAACTCAGTATCAATCAAGAAGCAGCTCCTGTGTCAAGTGCAAAGAAATAGCCAGACAACCTAATTATTGAGGAAAGTACAGTAGGCTAGATAGAGTTGAGATAGTCTTTAAAAAAAAAAATAGGCAATGTCGTTCATTCACCTGTCTGGTCCTCAGTTTTCACATTATTCAAGTAAAGGGGTTGACTTGATGAGTTCTTTCCTAGTCTAAATCCTATGATTTTCCCTCTTGTTTTCTCCATCAAAAAAGTAGCCTCCCCTTTGTTGTCTCAGACTCCCTGCCTGAGTCATCTGGGACTCTCTGTTGACCCAAACTTCAGCAAATAAAGAATCAAACTCAGAGTTGATCAGTCCTCTAGCAGAATAAATGTTGATTCACTGATCTTCCTGAGGAGGATTCTGAAAGCCCAAAGGGAGCTAGACATCCAAAAAAGGTGTCTGAAGAAGTTACTAAGGAAAATATAATGGATTCTGCTAATCCAATCACTAGTGTTAATGGGATTTCCAAAGAATAATTTATCCAATTTAGCAAAAGAAGCTTTCCCACAGATACTTAAAACCATTTCTGTAGCACCAAGTTTGCATACCATCACATACTTAATTATAAGCACTGATTAAGGTATTCATTTTAAAATGTCAGCTGTTGAAACTACTGTTTGTAATAGCATTTCTTGGTGGAATTGTGAACAGAATATTGATCTCAATATCAAGTCAAGAAGGCCTAGGTTTAAATTCTGCTACTGACATTCAGCTATGTGACTCCTTAACTTCCATCTCAGTTTCTTCATCTATATAATTGCCCAAGAAGCCTAGGATCAAGTGAGATAATATATGTAAAGTACTATGCAAACTATACAAATGCCAGTATAATTTTAATACCTTAATTTATATTATTTTTGTTATTATTATTATAGTTTAGGCAAACTTACTGATCAATTAATTTTTGTATTTATAAAACTTAATAAAAATTTTCAAAGTTCCCCCATGGCACCTCTTTTTTTTGTTTCTATATTACAAAATTTTTAAAACAATATTGAAGGAGAATGGTGCAAGGGGAGAAATGAGATTTGCCTTCACTCTTCCTCACCCTTCAAAGCCATTTTCACTTTGATAAACCTCTAACACTGCCTCAGGATATAATCACACACAGCATCACGGTACTAGAATGTAACTGAAGAAGTTAATTAGTACTCGGCTAGCCCCCTTATTTTAAGATGAGAAAAATAGATCCCAGGAGAGGTTATAGGTCTAAAGGTGCTTCTCCTCTTCCTAGACAGTAAGAATTGCTAGAGCAGCCTTGGAAGCACTTATCTTAGATATCTATACACACAAGCTTAAATACATCTACAACCCAAAGTCTTTTCCCATTTGATAACTCAAAACCAAATGCCTTCCCTGCAAAAGTTTTGGTTTCAAAGGTGTCCAGAATAGGGAATGGAGCCCCACCTGGTGGTCGTGAAGTATCAGCACCTAAGATCACTTTGGCTGGAAAAAAGATGTGTTCTGGGACATCACATATAGGTGTGCAGTTGAAAGTAATAATAAATAGACTTGAAATTTCTTGTGATAGGCAATAGGGAGCCACTGAAGAATCTTGAGCTTGGGAGTGATAAGATAATTGTTTTTAAGATTCTAAGTATCATGTAGCAGGATAGGATAACAGACACAGGATATCATAGGATATCAGTCTTTTTTTTTTTAATTATTATAGTTTTTATTTACCATCTCATTATTGAAGAGGGCCACGTCCATCAGAATTGATCATCATATAGATTTCTTGGTCCTGCTCATTTCACTTTGCATCAGTTCATGTAAGTCTCTCCAGGCCTTTCTGAAGTCATCCTGTTAGTCACTTCTTACAGAACAATAATATTTGAGGTCTTTTCTTAAAACTAAACTGCTAAGCATTTCAACTCTACTGCAGAAAGCACAACTCCGTTGGGCTGGCCATATTGTTTAAATGCCAAATATATGCTTGCCAAAAAAAAATTTAACTCACATAGAGCAAGCACTCACAATGTGGTCAAAAAAAGTAATATAGGGGATACTCTCAAGGTCTATCTAAAGAACTTTATTATTATTATTATTATTACTATTATTATTATATCATGTATTTCATTCATACAATCAATTTCCAAAATAGGTAGCTATCTCTTTTGCAACTGACAAAACAAGTATCAGATGAAATGATTTGCCTATGATCACAGGAGTTCCTTACAAAAGAATTCTCTGAGCCTTGTGCATTTTGGGAAGTTGATGAAGCCTCCCAATCCTACTAAAGAGAGGTAGGATTGGAGATGTGGAGAAGGGACAGAAGTTGGGTGGAGAGAGAAGGTTGATAAATTTCCACCTTGCAGTTTGTATTTGCCCTTGTTTCAAAGAAGTGAATTTGAGTTTTTCATCCTAATTACAGCTAACTCTGTTATTTAGAGACTTATTATCCAAGCTCATTATAAGTAATTATTCAATCTGGAGGGGGAAGAACAATGCTGCTGGTTTAATTTAATGCCTACCTAGTTCACTTAATTAGTAATAAGTCTTGGTAGAATGATGAACTTGAGAGGTGGTGGGAAGGACCATTCTTGGGGAAAGGAGCCAGAATTGTGGCAGTCATCAACATGGGGGGCTAATAGCCAGGTAGCAAAGGACTTTTGAAATCTGTCTGGGGCCAAGGATGAACACACAAGAACATCGTCATTTCTTGTATTTATGAAGCACATAAAGCATTCTCCATTATCATATTTGTACACCAGAAGAGGAATTTCCCTCCAAGGCAGAAGGTAACTTACCTCTGATTTACCATCTGAAACAGGTGGTAGAAATAGATCAAATTCTAGCTGTCTGGCTCTAGACAAGTCATTTAATCTGTCTTCCTCAGTTTCCTTCTCTGAAATGAGGGTAATAATAGCAACCACCTCACAGAGTTGTGAGGATCAGATGAAATAAACCTATAATACTTTAAATTAGGGAGCTGTCCAGGGCACTGACGGGCAACTAGGTAGTGAAGTAGAAATTTGGAAGACTCATGTCTTGAGTTCAAATCTGCCCTCAGAGCCTAGCTGTGTGACCCTGGGCAAGTCACTTAACCTTGTTTGCCTCAGTTTCCTCATCTATAGCATGAGCTGGAGAAAGAAATGGCAAACTACTCTTTTGCCAAAAAACAAACACCCCCCCCCAATGGGGTCATAAAGAGTCAGACACAACTCAAAAAAAGAAGTAAACAACCAAAGTGAGGCACTTGTATCTTTGCTTACTCAGCTAATAAATATGGGAGGCAGCCCTTGAAGTCAGGTTCCCCTCCATCCTTCCTTCTCTACAAACCATAGCTGCCTTTTAAGTGGACAGATAGGGAAATATTATCCCCCATTTTACAGATGAGAAAATTGAGGGTAAAGAGGGGTGAGGTAATTTGGCCATAATACCAGACTAATGGGTACATCCAGGACTTAAAACTAGGTTTCCTGAGTCAGTTTCTTACAATCCATCCAGTCTCAGGGAGAGACAGGAAAGCATTCCTGGAGCCTATAGACAATTTTCAGAAATCTCCAGTGGGGGGTAGGGTCCACACTGGCCTTCCCTCAAGACCAGAATTTAACCACTATGTCCTTCTTTGTCTCTGCTCTCCCACCTTCACCCTTAGCCTTTCAGTATCCTTGTGTTGTTATTTAGCTGATCAGTGACCCCATTTGGGGTTTTCTTGGCTAAAATACTTGGAATAGTTTGCCATTTTCTTCTCCATCTCATTTTTACAAATGAGGAAATTTACAAATGGGGAAAGAAAGGTTAAAAGTGGCTTGCCCTAGGTCACACAGCTAGTAAATGTGTGAGGCCAAATTTGAATTCAGGTCTTCTTGACTCCAGACCTGGCACTCTATCCACTTAGCTGCTCCCCCTTGTTTGTGTAGCTTTCCCTCATGTGAGCTCTCTGAGGTCAGGAACTCTCTTTTTACTTGTATTTGTAGCCCCAGCATTTAATACAATGCCTGTCACGTAGTAATAATGAACATTAATAAATCCTTCACGACTGACTGCCCTGGGAGGGTGGAGTAAACCCACAAAGATTCCACCTGGCAAAGGTTCATGGGATAAAAGAAAGCAATAGATAAAATCAAAGGGTCAGGCTTCAAATCTTGGCCATACCACATAGGGGAACTTAAGCAAAATTCTTAGCCTCTCTGGGCCCCACTTCCCTCCTAAATGGGTTAAGGTCCTTTTAAATCTATAATCCTACAATCCTTTGTGTCTCCCATTTCCTGTGTCCCCTTCTGATTTCTTCCTCACTCTTCCCCTCACAGTGGCTGTAGTTCCCCATTATCATTTTCACTGTATCTGTCCTGGCTCCCATTCCCCATTAATCTAATAAATTCATTCTTGTTTGCAAGGGCCACCAAAGGAAATCAATTTTAAAAATGCAAACCAGCTGGGTGCCTTGACCAAAACCAATGACAATGATAGAATTAGACAGAAAATTCTGGATGAGATTGTGGGATGGTGAGACTTTCCTCCTACTGCCTGATTCCTTCTCCTCCCCCTTTCCTCTACCTTTCAATCCTTCCTGGGAGGGAGGTCCCTGGACAAATGTTAACACCATAATGTAATTCACAGAAACCCAAGATCCTCTTCTTGCCCAACCCCAATCCCCTGACACAAGATATTCCAAGACAAAAAAAAAAATTGCTGAGTTCTTGAGATCAAGACACTCCCAAATACTGGATGTTTGTTTTTAAAAGTGGTTTTATTTAAACTTTCCTCCCTTTCTTTGCAAGGAGATTCCAGAATTTTGGCTGCTTAAGACAATTTCTTGCTGACTCTTTCGTAGGTCACACCGCCACTAGTGGAAATCTTAAAAAAAAAAAAAAAAAAAAAAAAGTTGTTAGAAAGGAGATGTCATCAAGCATTTAAGCATTTAATATGTGCCAGGCATAGTGCTAAGTATTGAGTATGTTTTCCCCCAATCCAAGGTTTCTGCCCTCCAGGAATTCACATTCCAATGGATGAGACTGCATACCAACAGCTGTGAAGCTAGAAGACAGAGGCCCTGTAAATAGAAGCTGATTTCTGAAGGAAAGCTTGGGGTGGGCTGGAGGTAGGGGGCAGGCAGGATTCTAGGAAAGACTGGAGACCCAGATCTAAATCCTGTCTTTGCTGTTTATCAATTCAATTCAATAAAATAAATTAAAAAAATAAAAATCAATTCAATTTAACCTACAAAGTGCCAAGTATAGTGCTAAAGCAAAAGATAGTCCTTCCCCTCAGGATTGTAACCTAAGGGATGGGGACAGGGGGTGGAGACAACATGCAAATAGATACATACAAATCAAGCTATGTACGGGATAAAATCAAGCTCTTTGACCTTTAATAAGTCACTTTTTTGTGCCTCAGAGTCTTTAACCAGCTACTCAAATCTAAAATCCTCTATCTCAAAAGGTCTTTATGATGTTGAAGAGAAAGTCTGGTGAGGAAAAGTAGAAGTACTAAACCTGGAGTTTAAGTTCTGGCTCTTGCTACTCTTATTAGCTGTGAGAACTTGAATGAGTCCTTTTTAACTCAGTCTCAATTTGCTCTTCTATAAAATGGGGTTGCTATGTTGGGCAGAGCTTAGCCCCAGAATTTTACAAATACTGACTTCCAGTTACTTATCCTCTTAACATCCTCAGGTATCTCTTAGCTTACAGAAAACAAAATATTACATGAACCCCTACACTAATGACACTCTAAAGCCCAGGTTTAAAAAAAAAAAAAAAAGGGAGCAATAATTATTGTGTGACTTATATGACCTCCCGGGGATTTGGGGGGAAAAGCACTTTTTAAAATGCAAAGCTCTAAAGAAAAAGAACTATGACTAAATGAGAAAAGAATACTATGCAAGAGTCATCATCTTCTGCAGGAATGATTGCTTTCCATATGTCTGCCAAGAGCCCCACTCTCCAGGGTCCAAAAAGCCGCTGTTTCCTTTGGCAAACAAGGCTTGGAAATGGGGGTGGGTCCTGCATACCTGAACTCTGAGACACAAGGTCATAAAAGATTGTTAGAAGCCTCCAGGACCCAGGAAATAGGTCCTTCCTGGGAGGGTCAAATCTTGGAGGTTTCAGTGCATTCTCTTGGACAAATCTGGTTCTGATTCCCCTGGAATCCTAAGAACTGTCCCATAAATTCCAGGAGCCAAGAAGCCTTGGTGAGAACAGCTGAATCCAGGCATGTCTCTTCCACTTGCTGGACCTTAGCTTCCTTTTTTATAAACTAAAGGAAATAGACTAAAAGCTCAAAGGACCTTTCGAACTCTGACACTTTATAGATCTGATTCTAGGAAAAAGATTAAGGAGGCAGTGGTAATAATAATAACTAGTATTTTAGTAGCCCTTTAAGGGTTGCAAAGTGATTTACATATATTATCTCATTCAATCCTCACAATAATCCTATGAAGTAGGTATTATTATCTCTGTTTTATTACTGAGGAAAGTGTTTCTGAAAGATGCACCCAAGAGTCATACAGTTAGCATCTGAGGAGAGATTTGAACCCTGGATTCCTGACTCTCAGTTTACCACTCTGTCCATTAAGTCATGTTGCTTCCCATAGAATGTAAAAAGGGCTGGCTTTTGAAGCAGAGAACTTGAGTTCAATTGCAGCCAAGGTACAATAAAGTAGGCCAATTTGCACTGTTGGTGTTCAGTCATTTCAGTCCTGTCCAACTCTTCATGACCTCATTTGGGATTTTCTTGACCAAAGATATTGGAATGGGTTCACCATTTCCTTCTCCAGCTTATTTTTACAGATGAAAAAACTGAGGCAAATAGTCAAGTGACTTGCCCAGAATCACACAGCTAGTAAATCTCATTTGAATTAGGAATATCTTAACATGGAATAGCAAAGAATGAGTGCAATTCTTTTTTTTATCCATAATATCCAAGGAACAGAGAGGAAGATGAGAGGAAAGAAGGAGTAGTGAAAAAGATAGTTTTGTGGGGAAAATTGGAGCATTTTAGAGATGTTTAGTTACTACAAAGTGGAATGGAACTGAACACCTCTCTCTAGTAGAAAATAAAAACACCCCCTTCTACTTCACCTTGAGTAGCCTATCATTTGCTCTCCCTTCTTATGCAAAGAAGGGTTTCAGGGGAAAGAGAAAAATTATCTGAGGATTCCCAAAAAGCAAAATGAAAAGATATAATGTGGCATTGAGGAGTGGTGGAAAGGAGACAGAAAGAGCAGTAGCTCTGAAGTCAAAAGTCGTGGGTTCAATTCTGGCACTACCTATGTGACCATAAGCAATTCACTTTCCCTCTCTTCCTCAGTTTCCTCATCTGTAAAATAAAGAAATTGGACTGGTCTTTGAGGTCCCTTCTAGCTTGGGAGTTTCATAGCCTAGAGTCAGTTAACTTTTTTAAATGTATATTTGATAAGTTTTTCAATAAAAATTGTTTTTCTTTGTAACTTTGTGTGTTTTATGCACTTAAAATACTTATTCTTGGGAGTTCATAGACTTCATCAGATACAAAGGGGTCCAGCATACACAAAAAAGGTTAAAAATTGTTGATCTAGAACCCATGATAACAAATAGGAAGGGCAGATTTTCCGTCAAAGAAGAGCCCCTTTATTCATTGAAATGTCAGTTGATACAAAATCTTCAAGGCTGGACAGTGTATCAGTTTCCCTCTGTAAGCAGCCCAGGGACCACCTTGGATTTCTTGAGGTATATCCCAGACTTACCTCCACCAGTTTTCCCCCTACGATCTCTGAGGTTTGTTGATAGTTGGGGAAGTTAGCCACAATCTTGCTCCCCTCCATCTGCACTGTGGCCTGAGATAAAAGCAAATACAGCCCCCACATTACTTAGTTTTTCCAAGTACAAACTGACTAGAAACAATACAAGAACTTTATAGGAGGCAACTGGTAACTTCTTGGCAGGGCCATAAAAAGGGAAGCAAGCATGATATGAGAAAAGAGGATCTAGAGTAGTGAATTCTAAGATGAAGTCTGGTGGAGGGGAGCTTAGGATGACAAAGAAGCACTAAGTATTTTTAAGGTGGAGTGAGCAAATATTTGTTATAGATACTAGAGGAAGATTAAAGGAACAAAGGCTGGGGGGGGGGGGAGAAGGGATAGTGATAAATTCCCATCCCCACTCCTTGCCACCAAGGTGTCTAAATATTGCTTTCCAGGGGAATAAGAGCTAATAATAACTGGGACACAGCAATAATGGTGTGACTTGGATTCATGGAATATATTTCTTGACAAAAGTACCAACCTGGATTAATTAATGCCCCAAGCTCCAATTCTATCCTCATAATTATCCTGGAGACTGAGATGAGGGAACTGAGCAAGTTGACCTTTCAGAGAATTAGAGAAATAAGAATTTGTGTGTCCCTGGTAGTGAAAAGGACACCAGAATTTGTCTCTCTTTTCAATTGAATCACCAATGAGGTGATTCACAACAATTCCAATAGATTTATGATGAAAAGAGCCCATCCACATCCAGAGAGAACTATGGAGACTGAATGTGAATCAAAGCATAGTATTTTCACCTTTTTGTTGTTATTGTTAGATTTTTTTTTCTTTCTCATGTTTTTTCCCCATTTTGGTCTGTAATTTCTTGCCCAGCATGATAAATATGGAGATATGTTTAAAAGAATTGTACATGTTTAACCTATATCGACTTGTTTGCTGTGTAGGACAGGGAAAAGGAGTCAAGGGGGGGGGCAGGGGAAGGGAAAGGAAGAAAAATTTGGAGCACAAAGTTTTGCAAAGGTGCATGTTGAAAACTATCTTTGTATGTATTTGGAAAAATAAAATGAAAGAAAGAAAGAAAAAGAAAGAAAAAGAAAGAAAGAAAGAAAGAAAGAAAGAAAGAAAGAAAGAAAGAAAGAAAGAGAGAGAGAGAGAGAGAGAGAGAGAGAGAGAAAGAAAGAAAGAAAGAAAGAAAGAAAGAAAGAAAGAAAGAAAGAAAGAAAGAAAGAAAGAAAGAAAGAAAGAAAGAAAGAAAGAAAGAAAGAAAGAAAGAAAGAAAGAAAGAAAGAAAGAAAGAAAGAAAGAAAGAAAGAAAGAAAGAAAGAAAGAAAGAAAGAAAGAAAGAAAGAAAGAAGACACCAGCCCTGGATGAGCCTACACTGTGGGAGGGAGGATATACCTGGCTGGCCATGTCATCTCTTACCTTGAACTTCTTTCCTCCCATGGTTTCCATTTCAGACTCCTTGCCAATAGTGAATTTGTTTGTCACAGTATGACCACCTGGGTAGGTATGAATCCAGGTAAAGTTGTTCCCATCTTGAACCACCTCAGTGATTGTCTTGAAGTGCCTATATTTTTCAATGGTATCATTAGAGAGTCCTAAGGGGAAAAAATCATATTTGTTGTTTACAATCAATTCTTTGAAAGAAAAAAAAATTCTCTTTTCCTTAGGAAACCTTTAAGTTTCCTCATTTAATTTTCTTTTTTGAGGCAATTGGGACTTAACCCCCACAAGTTACTTAAAACTTGACCAGAATCTAATAAGTGTCTGAAGCCACATTTGAACTCAAATCCTTTAGACCCCAAGGTTGGGGCTCTAGCCACTGAACTACTCTAGCTAAGCCTCAATTGATTCTGAGACTAATTCAGGCCTTTTCCTACATTAGTGCAATATGCTCATTGTTCTCCCTGCCTCTAGTCTCTCCTCTCCAATTAATCCTTCATGTGGTCAGCAAAGTGATATTACTAAATTATAGGTCTAACAGTGTCACAGTCTTGCTCAATAAATTTCAATGGTTCTCTATTACCTCTCAGATCAAATACAAATCCTATTTGTTATTTTAAATCTTTCACAATCTGGTTCTAACTTACCTTTCCAGGCTTATTATACAATACTGAAGGCAAGTAAGTGATAGCCATGTGGATAGAAGTGTGGGCTTGGAGTCAGAAAAACCTAGGTTCAAATGTGACCCCATATGAGTACTAACTGTGTGATTCCGGGCAGGTCACTTAACCTCCATTTCTCTTAGTTTCCTCATCTATAAAAGGAAGATGATAATAATTTTACCTACCTCGAAAGGTTGTTGTGAGAATCAAATAGGATAATAATAGTAAAACACAGCATAGTGTCTGATACAATTGAATCCTATATAAATGTTAGTTGCTATTATTATTTTTATGCTTCCCTTTATATGCTCCATAATCAGTCAAATGAGCCATTCATTGAGCTATTTCCAAAGACTTGCACAGGTTGTCCCCCTGATTCTCTTCATCTCCAAATTCTTAGAATCCCTAGTTTTCTTCAAATCTTAGTTCAAATACCCTATGTGAGACTTTTCCAGATTCATTCCAATTATTATAGCCTTCCTCCCCCACTGCCTGCAAAAACAAAACAAAACAAAAACTATGTATTTTTGGTATATACATTGTATATGTGTTTATATGTACTTGCTGTCTAGCCAAAGAGAAAGGTAGTTCCTTTAAGGCAGCAACAGTTTCCATTTTGTCTTTGTATTCCCAACATTGGACAAGTAGGTGATACAATGGAAAGAGCCCTGGGCTGGGACTCAGGAAGACTTATCTTCTCAAGTTCAAATCTTGCCCCAGACACTTTCTAGCTGTATGACCTTTGGCAAGTCACTTTATCCTGTTTACCTCAGTTTCTCCATCTGTAAAATGAGCTAAGGAAAGAAATAGCAGACCACTTCAGTAACTTTGCCAAGAAAACCCCAAAAGGATCACAAAAAAGTCAGACGTGAATGAAAAATGAAAATTTCCCAACATTTAGCACAATACCCAGGATGCAGCAGACATGATTAACTAATTGCCCTCTTAAGGTGAAATTTAAAAATCTCTGAAAAAAAGGTTTCCTTCTCTCCTGCCGTGTCCTACATAACAAAAGGAAAGACAGGTAAGGAAACATTGTAAAACATGAAGAGACCATAGAAATTCAAATTTGGGACCTAAAAATTCCTGAGTGCCAGAAGTAGATTAAAACGTAATTGGGATGTTTGTTTGTTTGTTTGTTTTAAAGCTTTTTATTTTTAAAATATATGCAGGGGTAATTTTTCAACATTGATCTTTGCATAGTCTTGTATTTCAGATTTTCTCCTCCTTCCCCTCACTCCCTCTCCTAGATGGCAAGCAATCCAATATATTTTATACATGTTAAAATATAGGATATGTTTTTTTTTTTAAATAAAATAAACCATAGTTAACATTAATTTTGTTTTTCTAAGTGAATAGATGACCACCATTTCTACTTGAGTCTGACACCCCTGATACAATTCGGCTACAATATGTTAAATAGACTGGGAAGCTAATAGAGAAGTAAAGAAGTTTATTTGCCCATGGTTACCCAGGGGATAAATCAGTAGACAGAGCTGAGTATCCTATATCCCACACTATGCTTTCTCCTGTGATTCCTGTGGATAATTTGATTTAATTGAACTATTAAGTGCCTGCTATGATTATCTCCAATTTACTCTGCAATACATCTTGCTTGTTTATATGAGCCCGTTTTTTGCCTTTCTCTGTATATCCAGTACTTAGCCCAGAGTTTACTTAATAAATGTTGGTTTACTTGAAAGGGATAATATTAAGTATAAGAAGCCTAAGTCCCTGCCATCCCCATAGCATCAGTTACTCTACAGAGAAGAGGAAAAACATTCCAACATCTTCTAGAAGTTTTTCCCTTTATCTAGCACTGACTCACCACAAAAAGCCATAATATTACCCCTATGATTAGGGAAGACTTTTAGCTTTTATAGGACTTTCACATCTGCTTTCTCACCCTATGAGGTAGAACAACAAACTTCAGCCCAGGGAGGTCAAGGGAATTACACAGGAACACATAGCTAACTAACTCAAAGGTGGAACACAGGTCTCTTGACTCTTAACTCAAGTCCTTTTCACATTGGCTACTGCCCATGTGACAAAAACCCTAATCTTAAGGCATTGAATGGCCAAAGAACAAAGGGAAGAAACACTATTAGCATTTCTGTCTCTTCCCCTATCTAGCTGGATGATCTCGAAGCTAACCTAAGATTCCAGTCTTGCTTCCTATGGTAAGATCAACATTCCAGGGCCTCAAAGACTTCCTCAGGTGCCTTACAGGAAGCATTTTATCTAATGTACTTAATAAAGGTGAGATTGGTGACCCCCAGTCACTGGATGGCTGGAGACACAAAAGGCTTTACTTCCAAGGTTCCCAGACTGAGAGGGGCCATAAGATATTTTAAATTCTCAAGGGAAATACAACAAATGAATGTTCATTGCTAAATACTAAAACTCAGCAAACTAACTCTCTTTCCATTCATGATCACTTATCTTTGAGAAGATAGATTTTTATTTTATTGTTGTCCAACCCTTCGTGACCTATTTTGGGATTTTCTTGGCAAAGAAACTGGAATGATTTATCATTTCCTTCTCCAGCTCATTTTATAGATGAGGGAACTGAGGCAAACAGAGTTAAGTGATTTGCTCAGTCACACAGCCAACAAGTGTCTGAGGATACATTTAAAATCAGGTTTTTCTAACTCTGACCACTGAGCAATAAGCTGCCTCTATGGATTTTGGTGGTTACTGTGAATAAAAAGTAAGAACTACATGAAAATCAAAGTGGAAGAAAAAATGAGGGTGTCAGTGTTATATCTGATTCCAAAGTTTGAGAAGCTATGCAGTACCCAAAGGACATACAATAATTAATTGTGGTAATTTAAGAATGGATTTAAGATATTTTTTTTCTTTCATTTTACATGTACTTTTTAAAACCTCTCCTAAGTAGTTAGGATACCATTACTTATTAAATTGTTTGGATCTAATTATTTAATGAAGTAAAATGGCAAGCACTTCTTTTGGCCTAAGGGCATCATGAAAAACTTACTAACACTAGGAACATGTAAATAGGGAAAGTTTGGGAAAAGAAGAACAGGATCCAAGATGCAGTATTATAGAAAAAAGTACCAGAGTTAATACAGGGGACCAGAGTTTTAATCCCAATTATATTACTAATTCACTTCATTTCCTTCCCACCCACCCCCCACCCCAGACTATACCTAAGATTTCATTTTACTTTCAAGTGTTAAAAATTTACCTAACAGTACTTGACAGATTAAAGTGCCCAGGGTCACATAGACAATATGCATCAGAAATAGAACTTTAACCCAAATCTTCTGAATCTGGGGCTAGTTCCCTATTCAGTTCTTCAAGTTCTCTCTCTGCCTCAGTCTATCCATCAATTAAATGAGTAATTGCTACCTTGCCCAGTTTCTAGATTAGCTACCAAAAAAAAAAAATTGAGCAAAAGTGGTTTGAAAATACCAAATACCCCTACAGACTAAGGTTATGAGGAATTGTTATTTCCAAGCTCTAGGATGGCTTTATCAGAAAAAATTCCAGATAAGTCACTTACCCAGACATTTCAGGAACTCTTCATAGTTCTTTTCACTCTCAACTTCATATTTGCCGGTGAAGCTCATTCTGAAAGGAAGTTGGATAGAAAGAAGGTAGAAAGCAACCTCACAGCTTAGGAGTCAATGAAGAAGCTCCCCACTAGAGGTTTATAAACTCTCCGTGAAGCCGCTGTCCAGCCCTCATATCACCCCACTGTTCCCCACCCTACCTTCAAGATTTTATGAAGGGTCAATCAAAAGGAGGAAGAAGACTGTCTTCAACCTTGAGGTTGTTGAACCTCCAATTTGGCTAAATTCCCACTGTTCTTCCTTGACCTTGGAAGATCTAAAACTTTTATTTGCTTTAATTAATTAGGTGGGAATCAGTGTTACTCATCAACCATTTGCAAAAGGTCTTCTATGTTCCAGGCATTTTGCTAGATACTGTAGCTACAACAACAATGAATGAAAAGTCCCTGTCTTAAAGAGTCTACATTCTATTGATTTTGTCTCATATAACTGAACTGAACAAAAATAAAACCAAGCCACAATCAAAACTGTCTTGGTTCTGGTACACCAACCTTTACCTGGGGCAAATTATAGGGTCACAAGACCATGAGCTATCTCTGGAATTTGGTTTCATAATCTTTAAAATGGGAAAAAAAATAAAAGAACCAAAAAATGAATAAAATATGAATTTACAAAGGATGAAATGATGATGAAGATGAAAAATGTTATCCACCTCCAGAGAAAGATGGATATTAAATGCAGATCAGAACATACTTTTTTCCTTAATTTTTTTGTGGGGGGAGAGAACTGTCTTTTTTCTTTTGCAACATGATTACTATGGAAATGTGTTTTGTGTAACCATACATGTATATGTACAAGAATATTTGTGGCAGCCCTTTTTGTAGTGGCAAGAAACTGGAAACTGAATGGATGCCCATTAGTTGGAGATTGGTTGAATAAGTCAGGGTATACGAATGCTATAGAATTTTATTGTTCTATAAGAAACGATCAGCAGGATGATTTCAGAGAGGCCGGGAGAGACTTGTATGAACTGATGCTAAGTGAAATGAGCAGAATCAGGAGATCATTGTGCACGGCAATAACAAGATTATACAATGATCAATTCCGATGGACATGGCTCTTTTCTACTATGAGATGATTCAGGCCAGTTCCAATGATCTTGGGATGAAGAGAGCCATCTACATCCAGAGAGAGGACTGTGGGAACTGAGTGTGGACCACAACATAATGTTTTCACTCTTTTTGTTGTTGTTTGCTTGTATTTTGTTTTCTTTCTCATCCCCCCCCCCCCGCTTTTTTTTTTTTTGCTGAGGCAATTGGGATTAAGTGACTTACCCAGTGTCACAGAGATTTTTTTTTTCCTTTTTGACCTGAATTTTCATGTGCAGCAAGATAATTGTATAAATATATATGCATATATTAGATTTATATTTTTACCATGTTTAACATATATTGAATTACTTGCTTTCTATGGGAGAGGCAGAACGAAGGGGGGGGGGAAATTGGAAAACAAGGTTTTGCAAGGATTAATGTTGAAAAATTATTCATGCATATGTTTTGAAAATAAAGAAGCTTTAATAAAAAATTTTTAAAAAAAGACTTTACATGTATAACCTCTATCCAGTTGCTTGTCTTTTCAAGGAGAAAAAGGGGAAGGAGAATGAATTTGTAACTCAAATTAAAAAAAAAAATGAATGTTACTGACTAATATGGAAATATGTTTACATGATTCCACATGTATGATCTATATCAGTTGGTTGCCATATTGAAGGGATAAGGATTGGAGGGAAGGAGGGAGAAAAAATTTGAAACTCAAAAATCTTATAAAAAATGAGTGTTAAAAATTACCTTTACATACAAATAAAATACATTGTAAAAATTAAAATACCATTTAATGAAATAAATAAATGGAAATAGACAAATGAAACAAAAATGTTTAAAAATTTATATATAATTTAAATAATACAAAAATTTTTAAATTAAAGTAAAATTTGGCTAATCCTAAAATGATAACATCCTGTAATATTGAATAGAGAGCCAATCTTGGGATAAAAAGGGATTGAGTTCAAATTTCATCTCTGACATAATCTGACTTTGTGACCCTAACAAAAACTTATCCTTTCTGAGCCAACAGGCAAGTCTCTACAATCTTGAATTATGGAACAACTGCAGAAATTCCCTATTATATGAAATCACACATCTTAGCCAAAAAAATAATAAATCCAACCCCCAGACTGGGTCACTGTAGTGATCAGATGAGAATCAAGCATTCTATAAATGTAAGATATAGTTCTAATTATTAATATTAATAAAAAATCCTTGATAGTTTGTCTCCCCTACAGGAGTCTGTAAGTAATTAGAGCTCTATTGTAAAATCTCTAAGGTCTCTTCCAACAATTGGAAGCCATCTAGTCTAAATTCTCATTTCCCAACAGATGCTTAACCAGTCTCTGTTGAACATTCTTAGTGAAATGGATCTCATTATCTCATGAGGGAGCCTCATTGTTGGACAGTTCTAATAGTTGTTGTTTTTCTTTTTTTTTTTTCATATTCCTTTACATTGAGCCAAAATTAGTCTTCCTGTAGCTTCCACACATTTGTCTTATTCTACATAACCTCCAACACAACACAAGATAAAGTTAAACCTTCTTCCAAAAATCAGTCCTCCAGATATTTGAAGACAACTGTCATTTCTCTAAAACTTTTTGTATTTTTTGAGGCTAAAGCTCCCCAGTTTCATTAACCATGTCTGATCCTCTTTATCATCCTGGTCACACTCCAGCCTATTAGCATTCCTCTTAAAAATGTGATGTCTGTAAGTGAATTCCAAACTTCAGACATAGTCTCACCAGGGTTGAGTAGAGTTAAAATGACTTCCAGTGGGCATATTGACAAAATCCTTGGAAAACAGCTTTTCTCCCAGCCAATTGTTGGGTCCCAGGGATTTTCTGAACTAACATCTTTGCCACTTTCTTCAGGCCCCCAGCCATGAAAACTTGGCACATGTTCAAGGGTCTTATTTCATATTTAGACAACTAACATAGGGAATTTTTTTATAATGGACAAAATACTGAGAGGTACTGTTCTGTAATATATCTGTCTAGATATATCAAATCACTAGTTTAGTAGGCATCTCCCCTGAATACCTACCCTAAAGAAATAAAATTAACCATAATGGTGGAGATATCAGCCAGATAGTAAGTAGGATTTCCTGACATTTAATATCGTTAAATGGAGGGAAAGACAATTGAGAGAAATTGTAGCATCTCCTCTGGAATTGAATGCAAAATCAAGTGTCAATTGAGAGAAAAAGTAGTATAAGAGAAAGAATAGTGGGGCTGAAATCTTGTATTTTGTTGTTATTGTTGGTAGTGGGGGGGTTTTGGGAGAAGGAGGCAAATAAGTATTTTGCCCAAGGTCACACAATTAGTATTTTAAGGCCAGATTTGATTTTAGATCCTTTTGACTCCTGGGCTCTACCCACTAGCCTACCTCCTGTCCCAATATTTCTTAATAAAGAAGATATGGTATTAAAAAGGAAATGATGTTGGGAAATACCAACCAGGAGCCTTCTTCTACCACAGTAGGCCAGATCAGGTACTGTTCTACAATCTATAGACTTAGAAAGTTAAGAGGGGGCATTGAAAGTTCAATGACTGCCCTATTTTGTAAGACTTAAAGAGGTGGTACAGTGGTTAGAATGCCAGGTCTGGGATCAGGAAGACTGATCTTTCTGAATTCAAATCTGGCCTCAGACATTTGCTAGCTATGTGACCCTGAACAAGTCATTTAATCCTGTTTGCCTCAGTTTCCTCATCTGTAAAATAAGGAAATGGCAAACCACTCCAATATATTTATTAAGAAAATCCCAAAGAGGGTCACAAAGAATGAAACATGACTGAATGACAACAAAATGGGTTGTCAGTTATTATGATTAGCCTCAAAGCTTGTCCTTTCTTTCATAGGATTATCTTTTTCATTTTACAGATGAAGAAACTGAGGTCCAAAGTGATCAAATGCTCATAGGTGGGGATCAGCACTGTTAAAAGATTGAAGTTGTCATTTGACCTCAAATCCAGCATCTTTCTATAGCACCATCTTCCTGCCTCTGTACTTTTATTTTGACCTTTATTCTTGACTAAATTCCTTAAGATCTCTATGTTGCCAGATCCAATGGTTTACTCTCAATATTCATCCTTCTTGACCTCTCTACAACATTTTACACTATTGATCGCTTTCTTCTCCTATTATCTTCCTGTTATCTTCTGCTTCTCTTCCTATGTCTGAATATGTCCCTTTCTTGTTTTCCATTGCTAGATTTTCATCCAGGTCATGTATATTAAACATGAGTGTCCTCCAAGACGCTATCCTGGAAATATGTTTAACATGATTGTATATGTGTGACCTATATCAGTTTGCTCTCTATCTTGGGGTGATAGGAAGGAAGGGAGAGAAGAAAAAATTGGAGCTCAAAATCTTAGAGTTGAATGTTAAAAATAATCTTTACATGTAATTGGAAAAATAGTATTAAGAAAAAAAAAAAGACCTTATTCTAGGACCCCTCTTTATAGCGTTTTGTTTGGTGATCTCAGGTCACCTGGGTTCAGTTCTCATTTCTGCAGATAATTCTCAAGTCTCTATATCTAGACCTAACCTCTCTCCTGAGCTAAGTCTACAATACTGTTTTTGGACATCTTGAACTAGGTGTCTTATAGGCATCTCAAACTCAAAACTTTCAAAACAAAATTTATTAACTTTTTTGCAAAACCCTTCTCTTTTTCACATTCTCTTATTATTAATAAGGACACTATCCTTCTCCCAGTTACCAGGCTATTATTATTGTCATCCTTGACTCATACTCATTTAACATATACAATCTATTGTTGAACTGTTGTTTTTTCTTATCTTTTCTGCCTTTAAAACATTTCTCCTATGTGTTCCCTTCACTCTACTTACATAGCCTAATGCAAAAAGCCTTCTAATTTTTCTCCTTCAAGTCTCTTCCCAATCCAATCCATTCTCCATTTAGCTGCCAAGGTAATCTTTCTAAAACACAGATCCAGCCATGCTATCAATTCCAGTGACTCTCTATTGTCTCTAGAATCAAATGTAAAATGCTCTATTTGGCATTTAAAAATCTTCACAGTTGGTGGAGGTATAAACTGATCCAATCATTTGCTGGAGAGCAATTTGGAACTATACCCAAAGAACTATCAAACTGTGCATACTCTGTGATTCAGCAGTGTCTCTACTGGGCCTGTATCCCAGAGAGATCATAAAAAGGTAAAGGAACTTATATGTTCAAAAATGTTAGTAGTAGCCCTTTTTGTAATGGCAAGGAACTGAAAACTGAGTGAATGCTCATCAGTTGGGGAATGGCTGAATAAGTATATGGTATATGAATGTTATAGAATATTATTATTTTATAAGAAACAATTAGCAGGATGATTTCAAAAAATCCTGGAGAGACTTACATGAACTGAAGCTAAGTGAAGTGAATAGAAACAAGACGAAGATTAGGTAATGATCAATTCTGATGGACTTGGTTCTTTTCAACAGTGAAGTGATTCAGGACAATTCCAATAGACGTGATGGAGAAAGTCATCTACATCCAGAAGGAGGACTATGGGGACTGAATGTGAATCACAACATAGTATTTTCACCTTTTTCTTGTTATCGCTTGCTTTTTTTTCCCATATTTTTCTTTTTTGATCTGATTTTTCTTATATAGCATGATAAATGTAGAAGTATATATAGAAGAATTGGACATGTTTAATATATATTAAATTACCTGCTCTCTAGGGGGAGATATGAGTGGAAGGGAAGGAGAAAAATTTGGAACACAAGGTTTTGCAAGGGTGAATGTTGAAAATTATCTTTACATATATTTTGAAAACATAAAAGTTATTATTCAAAATAAAACAAAACAAAATCTTCACAACTTGTCTCCAATCCAATATTTCCAGTCTTTTTACACTTTAATCCTCTCTACATATTCTACAATTCAACAACACTGACTTTGTTATTCCTGCCACATGTCAACCCAGTGCTTAGCACATTACCTGGCACATAGTAGATACTTTAAAAACTAGTTGACTGACTAAAGGAGTCCATAAGACTTATCAAACTGCAAACTAGATCCATGACATGCAAAAAAAAAAAAAAATCAAGAATGCTTGACAACGCCTGACTTAGTGGGTACTAAATAAATATCTGATATGACTTGGTCCTCCTAGAATAATCTCAAGGAGTCTGCTTGAAAAGCACAGTGATGAAAGCCATCATTAGAATCCATACACACACTCTTCTTTCCTCCCACCTCCCAACTTCCTCCTTTTTCTTTTCTTTAATTATTAATGGGAATTGAGTCTAAAGCCAAAGCTTTTTCTTTTCAGTTGATACTCTCAAGTTCAAGGTTGAAGTGGGTGTGGAGAGAATTCCTGAGGGCATTAGGTATCAATGACAACTCAACTGTATTCTTGCTCTGCTTTTGGAGAATTGGAAGGGTCTGCTTTCAAGATCTCATTCCCACTTCTTCCCAAACCTTCCTCCTATCCCACAGAATTTCAATAGCCTTTTGCCAATTTTTTTTTTTATTTGTTTGAGTTTTTTTGTGAGGCAGTCAGACTTAGATGATTTGCCCAAAGTCACACAGCTAGGAAGTGATGTGTCTGAGGCTGGATTGAATTCAATTCTTCCTGACTTCAGAGCCAGTGATCTTTCCACTGAGACATCTTGCTGCCTCTCCTTATTGTTTTATGGAGCAACTGTAACTGATAGAATACCACAATGTCAATGTGGTATAGAGGCAAGAGCATTGACCTAGGAGTCAGGAAGTTGGTTCTAGTTGTGAGTCTGCCATTTTACTCTTTGTGTCACTATAAGCAAATTTCTGGCATTCTATGTGTTTTGCTCCAAGTTGAGTAAAACTCAGTCCCAATACTAGTTCTGCCACTGATAGGCAAGTCACTTCATTTTTTTTTGCCTCTCAGTAAAGGTTGTGTTAGAGGATCTCTAAGGTCTAAGATTAAACCTAAGGCTTTTTTTTTTTTTTTTTTTTTTTTTGTGGTGAAGACTAAAATAGCTGTGCCTCTCTAGAATAGACTGATTCTGGTTTCCCATGGTTCGACCTTAATCTTGAACTAGGCAAATTAATGAAGGAATGAAAAAAATTATGCTAATACTATGTGCAAAGTCTTGTGTTAGGTCCTGGGGAAATTCAAAAATAATAATAATAAGAAAAAAACTAGCCTTGTCTTCAAAGAGTTTACATTCTAGTGGAGGGAAATTCATACACTGACAAAACATCTTAGACTCTGGGTTGAGTGGGGGTCACAAAAAATTTGTCAACATTAAAAGGTTTTTAAACACAATAACCAAAAATTAATTTGAATCAAACACCCAATGAATCCAAGTTGTTTCTGGCAGTATTTGCCCATGTTGCATTGCATGAGTTCATTGCACACTTTGCACTGCATATGCACAAATGCTGCCAGAAACACCATAGCCCAGATCTAGGATGGGGTAATATAAAAATTTCTCAGGTAAAAAGGGGTCATGAGTAAAAAAAGTCTAAAAAGTCCTGTTCTATGTGGTGGCTTGGAAGATGCAATTTGGGGTTAGATTCTTAGATGAAGAATGGGGTGTCAGAGAAGTGGACTGATAGGTACCTCTTCCAGTCACTCTTGCTGAGTTGAAAGAATGAAAACTTTCAAGACCTGCTTTAACACTTAGTAAAAGAGAATCAAAACCCAGATGTTAAGAAATTTGTGACATGAGGGAACTAGAAGAATTGTGATATATATGTTCTCCTAGGACCTCTCCTAACTTGGGATCTTTCACCAAGAAGACACAATATAGATCTTTTCTTAGGCTGATCTAACCAACTTCCCTAGTTCCTAAACACTATTATGGCATCAGAAAGAGCTGAGTTTAGTAGCAGATACTTAGATGTGTGACCTCGGACAAGTAATTTAACCTCTGCCTACCTCAATTTCCTTAATTATAAAAAGGGGATTAAAATTGTACATATATCACAGGATTGTTGTGAGGATCAAATTCAGTCCCAATACTAACTCTGCCACTGATAAGCTGAGTGATCTTAGGCAAGTCACTTCACTTTTTTATCTTTCAGTAAAATGTAAAGATTGTGGTAGAGAATCCCTAAAGTCTAAGATTAAACCTTTCGTTTTTTACTAGGGAAGAAGAGAAAATATGGGAGAAAAAATGTCAATTGAAAAAATAAAATAATTACATATTTAGTGTGGGAGGACTAGGTTCTGCCAGAGAAAAATGAACTGAGACTATAAATTCCTATAAATTCATCACTTAGTAGTGGATCTCAGGATCAGAGAATCTTAGAGTAGCAGGAGTTCTTAAATGTCATCTCGATCAATCCATATCTCATCTAGAAAGAATCCCTCTTTTAGCATCTCCGATAAATGACCAGTCAGTCTTCCCTTGAAATCTCTAGTGATGGGTAACTTTCAAGGATAATTAAGAATGAATAGAAAGTTCCTTACTAGAGTGTCTTGGACTTCTTTGACAATCTCATGAAACTTATGGATCCCTTTCTCAGAATAAGATTTTCAAATGCATAAAACAAAATACATAGGATTACAAAGAAAACCAACTTTAATGGAATTCAGTTATGAAAATCTTTTTTTTTTTTTTAATCCAAGTTCATGAACCTCAGGTTAAAAATCCTTAGTTCAGCTATAAATTAATAGTCTCTGATTCACACCCAACCTTTGCCTCCAAGTCATAAAAAGAGAAACCTTTTATTCTGCTCTTGATATCCTCACTTCCCTAACCTGTATTTTTTCCCATTTTTGATCTGTTATAAATTCTCAAGCCATGCTTAAAGATTATACTTCTCAATATGTATAGAAGAATTACACTATATATATATATATATATGTATGTATATATATATATATATATAAACACAACATTGGATTTGGACACAAGGTTTTGCAAGGGTGAATGTTAAAAACTATGCATATATTTTGAAAATAAAAAGCTTTATTTTAAAAAAGATTATAGTCCTTTAAGTCCTAATTTTACCAATTCACAAAATCCCACCTAGAATCTCAGCTTTAGAAGAATCTTCACAAATCATCTATTCTAAACCTGCTCCACATCAAGAATCTCAACAAGTGACTGTAACCTCTGCCTGAAAGCCTTCAGGGTGACAGCCCATTCTATTTTGGAATCATTTTAATCTTTAGGAAATTTTATCTCACACAGTCTACTATTGGTAAACCAATCTTCCCAGGACATGGACTCACAAAACCCTTCACCATATTGAGGGCCTCTGCCATCTTGATATGTTCTATAGATTTTCAATGCTCATCCTGAAATATGACACCTAAAATAGAATATATTATTCCATATGTCTGATCAGGTCAGAGTGCAGGGAGATTTATCTAGTTCTAGCCATAATATTCCTTCCTTTTTTCCTTTTTTTTTCCCAGGGAAAAGGGGGAAGATGACAAGACTATCATCAATGAAGGAAACTTGCAGTATAAAATGTCCCTCCACCTATGAAGATATATAACTTGTCTGTAACTTATATAATTAGAGCATTTTCTGGGGGCACTGAGGAGTTGAATGATATGCCCATGGTTGCACAGATAGCTAATATTTGTCAGAAGCAGGACTTAAATCCAGGCATTCCTGAACAAAAGACAATTTGTATTATCTATAATATTGCCCTTCATGCATCTCTTAATGTAGATTAATTTTGCCATAGTATTTTGAGGAGGCTACTGTTGAGGAAGTTAAAGTTCACCCAAAGGGAAATGGAGAGATGTATGGAGAGTATAAGCAAATCATACAACATTACAAATGAGAAAGTGGTGTAAAGGATGATATCAGACAAAGGTCTGACTGCAAAAGCAATAGTCTGGTCATTTCACAAGAGCAAGAAACAATTAATGAATAATCTATATACTCCACAAGTATGCATGCAACATAAAGAGAATTTGGAAGATTTAACTAGTGATTTATGGAATCATATGGACAAGATTCACAAGGATTTGTCCCAGGCACAAAAGAATGAATGAATTTCAGTAGCTGGAGATTCCATAAGATTACAAATTCATTAGCATGTTAGAGAATGTCATATTATCTACTCACTGAATTTATAAAACACTAAAAACCTCCCATCTTTTCCCAATGAAATGATATCCAGCCCTTCTTGTGCTTATATTAAGTACCTTGTCTAATGGGCACATTGTCTGCAATTTATCATGAAATTATATTCTATCTTTTATGTTCTATGTATGAATCTTATCTTCCTAGTTAGAGAGCAGGTTCTTTGAGGCCAGGAATCAAGTCTTACCCTTTTCTGAATCCTCGAAGATAAAAAGCACAGGGTTAGAAACATAGAAAAAGCTCAACAAATACTTGCAGACTGCTGGACAATTAGGATCAGTAAAGAATGAGAAGACCTCTTTGTTCTCTTTTTGTAAAAGGGAATCAGTCATGGCTAGATCAGAGAGGAGTAAGAGCAGGAGAAGAAAGTAGATCTAGTAATGTCCAAATTTTGAAAACTCTTCACCAGTTTTGTGATCCTGGGAAATAGGGACTGTTGGCCCAAGCTGGAACTGGAAAGGTCTCCATTCCCCCTCCTTGCACAATAATTCATTGTGTCCTTTCCATTGTGTCTGACTAACCATTATGAATTCTTGTGACCACCACAGCAGTCATTCTTAATGAATTCCTAATGAACTCATTTCATGTTAATGTAATGTGTAATTCCACAGAACCCTCATTATAATTTAGCCTTATTAAGCATCTAGTTATTGGGAGGTGGTATTCCTCTAAGCTTATAAGCAGGAGAAAAGTAATTATCCACAACACATGTGCCTGAATTATTGAAAAACCAGGGGATTTTTGCTGAGTCAGAGCATTCAGCTCTTCCTGTGATATTTCTCCTCCAGGTACACCCCCATTCTAGGAACCATGCATCCTGAGTCAGCTTTCCCCGGCCTCTTTATATTCAGAATGGACTTGATTTCCCTGGATACCAATCCCCCACCTGAAGTGATGTGATACTTTGAAACATTAAAAAGATGTCCTGCTTCTAAGTGTTAGAGAATGGCAATGAAGTCAGTGCCCAAAAAGCAACTGCTTTCCAAAACTAGCTCCCTTTCTCACTTTTTATTTTGTGGCTGAATAACCAAAGGAAGGACAACTAGGTAGTACAGCAGATAGAGTACACTTCCTGGAATAAGAAAGCTCTAAATGCAAATTTATGCAAAAATGTACATATAGCTGTGTGAACCTGGGCAAGTCACTTAATCCTTTTTGCCACAATTTCCTCATCCTTAAAATGAGCTGGAGAAGGAAATGGCAAACCACTACAGTGTCTTTGCTAAGAAAAATACCTCCAAAAAGGGTCACTAAGAGTAGGATGCTATTCAAATGACCTAACGACAACAACCACCAGGGTAAAGGAAAATAAATAGAACCTTGCCAAGCATTTAGACTTAGAGACTCTATGTGCCAGGCTAAACTGTAGGGATACAAATACAAGAAAGAAAAAAAAAGTCCCTTCCACATGTGTAAAAATGTTTTTAGCAGCCTTTTCTGTAATGTCAAGGAATTGGAAACTGAGTAGATGCCCACCAGTTGGGGAATGACTGATATATGAATGTAATGGAATATTATTGTTCTATAAGAAACATCAGCAGGATATTACAGAAAGACTGGGAAGAATGACAGGAACTGATGCTAAGTGAATTGGGTAGGACCAAGAGAACATTGTGCATAGCAATAACACGATCAACTCTGATGGACTTGGCTCTTTTCAACAATGAGGTGATTCAGTCCAGTTCCAATAGACTTGTGATGGAGAGAATCATCTGCATCCAGAAAGAGCACCATAGGGACTGAATGTGGATCACAACATAGAATTTTCACCTTTTGTCGTAGTTGTTGTTTGCTTGCTTGTTTTTTCTTTCTCATTTTTTCCTTTTTGATCTGATTTATCTTGTGTAGTATGATAAATGTGGAAATATCTTTAGGAGAATTGTACATGTTTAAACTATAATGGATTGCTTGCTATCTAAGGAAAGGGGATGGGGAAAAGAAGAGAAAAATTTGGAACACGAGGTTTTGCAAGGATGAATGTTGAAAACTATCCTTGCATGTATTTTAAAAATAAAAAAAATAAAATTCAGGGATATTTAAATATTTAAAAATAAAAAGCTATTCTTTTTTTTTTAAATAGTCCCTGCCCTCAACGAATTTACAATCTAATGGGGAAAGACAACATTTAAAAAGGCAGCTAAAATGGGGAGAGTTGAGAGATGATGATATCCAGCAGAGAACATGATTTTGACATCTATCAAGGTCAAGAATTCTTAAGAGATTATTAGAGCTGGGAGGAGTGTTGGAGATAATTTAGTTTTCCAGGTAGTGAAAATCAAAGGCAGAACCAGATATCCCAGGGAAGGACTCCAAAGAAGCTACATTGAACATCACCCAAATAGAGCATTCAGTAGGCTGATTTCTCCTCAATGTCAGCCCACGTTTAGAGAGATGTAACTCAGAGACATAGTTCTAAGAGAGAGGAGGTGATAGTCTACCTATGCTTGAGTCTTGTTAGATCTCACCTGGCATATTATGTTTAGTTCTGTGTACCACAGGTTAAAGATATTAATAAATTGGAGAACATCAAAGGGAAAAACAACTATGAAAATGAAGGGCTTTGAGTCCTATCCTACAAGGATCAGTTGAAAAAAGGAAGGGGATATTTAGACTGGAGAGCAAATACATCAGGAGGGACTGGGAATTGTCTTCAGGTATTTGAGGGGCAGTGATGTGAAAGAAGCATTGGCCCCATAATTTCAACAGACTTGTGATGGAAAGTGCCATCCTAAGAAAGGAAGGAAGCTTGAGAGAGAGAGAAAGAAGGAAGAAGCATTTACTTTGTGCTAGGCACTTGTGCTAAACTCTGGGTATACAACTACAAGCAAAAAGACAGTCCCTGAACTCAAAGAGTTTACATTCTAATAGGGAAGAACAGCATAAAAAAGAGAGCTAAAATGAAGAGAGTTGAGAGATGAAAAGATATATTATTTTGAAGTCTACCAAGGCCAAGAAGGGAATGAAGGCAGTCCTACCTTGGTCCCTTTACAAAATAGTGGCTCCTAGAACTCACCAAAGAAAGAAGGGAGGGCAGACCTTGTGAAAAGATACTCTACATTGATCAAGCCAAAGGGATGGTAAAGATGAACCAGGAGACCCCCGTGCTGATGTAAGTGTAGGCTAAGACAAAAACAAAGATAAGATTTTGAAATCTAGATCAGTAAAAGGACTGGAAGGGATCTGAAGGTAAACCCATTTAAATGCTTTCACAGAATGGGAAACTGGAGGAGGCCTTGTGAAAGGGTGGGGTGAATTGCTGATTAAATTCTCCCAATGGAAGAGGCTTCTGGAATTGTTGAGTTGAAATACAATAGAAGTGTTCTGGAGAGCTTTGGAGCATGCACAGACATTCTGTAACTGGTTCTGTTCTTCTAATTATGTGTTGAATCAAACCTCATGATTAGTTGAAGTTGTGGAAATGGAATTGGGACATTGAAAAAGTCTTGACCAGACTCAGTCTCTTTCCCTTGTTTTGATGTTTTCTCTTTGGCTAACTTCTTCCTGCTGGGAGATTTCTGATGAGAGACATGAAGAAAATGCCCAGCAAAGGGCAACATGTGGCTTTGTAAAAATCTCTTTTCTGTCTCAGAATTTATTCTTTCATTTTGGATGAAGGAGATCCTTTTGGAAGCTATGACTTTAGGAATTTCAAAAAGTCAGGAGAGTGAGCCTTTTAAGAGTTTGAGAATCTTGGCATCCAGAAGTCAAGTATATGTTGTTTTTGTTGATTTTTCCATAGTCCCAGCATCAGTGCCCCAAGGAGCAGGAAGTGACTATTGGGATCCAGTCCAACAATAGCTGAGATGAGGACCCCTCTGGAAGACATAAATTTGGTAGGACTAATACTATGTAGAAACTGCTTTAAATCTAAGCTCATTTTCCCCAGGGACCACAATAGTATAAGAAAAAAGTGTGCCTTTGAGTTGTTAGGGAAAATGTATTTTTATTCTTGTTTTATCTTTGAAGTAAATATGCCTTTATAAAAGTTAATAGATGTTAATTGCTTGGATGAAATTAGGGCTCTAATCACTGGTGGCTAACACTGGGGAAGGAACATACCTCAAACAGGGGCTGAGTTGATGACACTGAAAAAAGAAATGCCTCAAACTCTAAGTTACCCCTAGAATCCAGAGAGAAAAAAAATCTCTTGGTTTTTTGATAGTGAGCTCAGAACATACTTGCTACAGCTCCATGATAGCAGTGAGTCATATTATTCTTCTCTGAATTCCCCACAGGCTGTATGTGCAAGTGTCTACATGTATATGTGTGTGTGTGGTATGCATGTAGAGTTTTATGGGAAGGGGGGCCCAATGTGCAAACAAATCCTGCTCGTGCATATATCAGCTCAGGTCGGGGTGGGGGAGACAATATTAAGTTTTCATTTCTTGGCTGCATTTGCCTAAGCTGATATGCTGAGGCAGCAAAACCTGCTGGGAGTTAATGATCTAATCATTACTAGGATCTTGTCCTTGACTGAAAGGCCTTGGGCCCAAAGCCGAACTGAGTTCACTGCTCAGCCCTTATTCTAGAACACAAAGCTTCGGAGATGGCAATTAATTCTGGAATGGGGAGAAGAAGAGGAGGAGGAGACCTTAGCATATTTAAACCCAACCCATCTAGGGAAGGGAGGGAAGGGTGGGGAGGAGAAAGAATGGAAGGGAGAGGGAAGGGAAAGGAGGGGTGAATCTATGTTGCCACAGGACCCAGATGGCTCTGGAGGGGAAAGTCAGACTGGTGATCTTGCACAGCCCTCCCTCACTTAAATCCAATTTACTTGCATGTTATGGAGTCACCTCTTCAAGAATGAAGGACAAAGAGCAATCTTTCCTTATAAAAGCCTCAGATTCAGAATCATCTGAGACTGGCATTTTCTACCTAGAGTACTCAGGGGGAGGATTTTGGGGGGAGGGGAGTGGTGAGTATGTCAAGCAGCTCTGATTCATGGAGCTAGGTAAAAGATCTTTCAAAGCATTCACTGGGCTTTAGTCCCAGCTTTGGTACACATGAAATGTGGGGCAACTCATGAACAACTCTGAGATTCTTTGGTAAAATCAAAATAATAATTTGATTTTTAACTTTTTCTATTGAAATCTTTTGTTTTTACATCATCTCGATTTTCCTCTTTATTCCTTCTCAGACCATTTGCAGAGAGCTGTCACTTACAAGAGACTTAAAAAAAAAAAAAAAAAAAAAAGAGAAAAGAAAGTCCAGCATTACAATCAACACATTGAAAAAGTCTGCCATTATAGATGTAATTCATACCCTCAGACCTGATCTCTGCATAGCATAATAAACATTTCTTTTTCTTTTCTTTTTTTTCCACATGACTTTTAAGTGACTCGCCTAGAGTCACAAAGCTATTAAGTGTCTGAGGCTAGATTTGAACTCAGGATTTCCTGACTCTAGGACTGATATTCTATCCACTGTGCTATTTAGTAGTCTCCATAATGAACATCTCTTAAAAGCTGAATAGAATGATAACTAGATATGAAAAGATAGTATTATAGAAGTATTGATTTGTAGTATCATAGACTGCTGTTTTAGAGACTGAGTCTCATCATTTGCCCTTCTCCAGCACAGAGAATGAGTTACACATTTGGAGGAAAATTATGCCAGGAACCATTAGATGAGAGTCTTGGGGAAGGGAAGGGGCGGAGGGGAGGAGTTGTGAAATGTTATGATTTGCTATTTTCACTTATCTAAAGAGTTTTTCATGTAGAAGAGACCTTAAGTCATCCTGGTGTCCACAAAGACAAAATTTGGGATTGGAACCTATGTTACAGGTACACAAATTTCAGCAATTTCAGACAGCAGATTTCAAACTAATAGAGACTTCTCAAAGTGGAATAGGTGAACACATGTAGCATGTGGCAAATATCTCATCACTGTTAGTGATCAATGAGGAAAAAGACTGAATAAGCACTCTTTGGGGATGTTATGAAGGAGGATTCATTGCCCCTCAGTTGGGGAATTGTGGTTTGTGAACAAGTTGTGACACATGAATATAATGGAATAGTACTGTGCTATAAGAAAGAATGAGCAGGAAGATTCCAGAAAAGCCTGGACTTCCATGAACTGATGCTGAACGAAGAGACCAGGACCAGGAAAATATTGTACCCAGGAACCGCAACATAATGCAGTGATCAAATATGATAGATTTAGCTCTTCTCAGCAATACCATGATCTAAGACAATTCCAAAAGACTTGTGATGAAAAAGGCTATCAACATCCTGAGAAAGAACCATGGGGTCTGCATGTAGATCAAAGAATACAATTTTCACTTTTTTGGTTGTTTTTTGTTTTTGTGGTTTTCCCCTTTTGTTCTATTTCTTCTTTCACAACATGAAAAATGTGGAAATATGTTTAGCATGTTTATAGCACATGATTGCTTGCTGTTTTGGGGAAGGGACAAAAATTTAGAACTCAAAATTTTATTAAAATAAATATTTAAAACATTTTTTCTGTGTAAATGGAAAAAATAAAATACTATTTTCAAAAAAGGAAAGGGGAATCTTCCTGCTACTGATCCAGGAGATAGGACCAGGAGACTCTGTGGTACCTGTTAAGGATTTCGGCTGTATCTGTAGTGTCACCATTGTCTACTAGATTCAGTTCTTTCTACCTAAAGCTCTTTGTAGATATTAAAGTATAGTACTACAGAAAAGGAATATTATATTATTATAACCTTCCGGATAGCTAGATGGCACAGTGAATAGAATGTCAGGCCTGAAGTTAGGAAGAATCAGCTTTCTGAGTTCAAATCTGGCCTCAGACATTTACTATGTAATCTTATTTGCCTCAGTCTCCCATCTGTAAAATGTGCTGGAGAAGAAAAGAACAAATCAATTCAGTATGTCTGACAAAAAAAAAATTCTGAATGGGGTTATGAAGAGTAAGAAATGACTAAATAAGAGCAATTATCATTTGGGACTGAGCTTGGGATTCTCCTACTCCATGGAAGTTCTTTAGTGCTTAGCATTGCTTCTATGAAATAAAGGAATAGAATTCTTCAACACTGATGGAAGTAATTTCTTGAGTGCCTCATGTAAAGTCTTTAAGATCAGTACCTGAACCATTTTTAAATTGCGATGGGCCTATCAGATATATTTCAGCATCTTAGGTGAGGGACCAGATCTCAGTGAGGCAATAAGCATTTATTAATCATTTATCATGTGCCAAACACTGTGTAAAGTGCTGGGAACACAAAGAAAAGCACTGTCCAGAAATCCCAACCCCCTCTATTACTTGATAAAAGGTCTTCCAGAGTTACTGCGATGGAAAAATTAATTCCCTTGCAGCCAGCCTAGAGATGAGGCTCTGAACTTTGCTAGGCTGGTCCTCAGATGGCAGATGGACAGTGCTTCATTGGAGCCTTCTTTAGCTTGATGAGATTAGCTGGCACTAGCCCTCTGCTGGCATAGCCTTTGCAAACCCACTACTGTACAAAACATAAATGCTTGTTAGACATTTGTGGTATTGAATAGAATTCATCCATCAGCACATATTCATTTCCTATTTTATATCAGTCAACAAACATACTGAGTCGATAGTTTATGAAATTATGAAATGGGGGCAGATACACTCTGTTCTTTGGGTACTCCTGGGAAAGACTACAATTGGCAGCAGAAAACAGGGCAGCAAATACACTTTAATTAAACACAGAGGGTATGGGGATAAAAAGCCCATAAGAGCAGAGACAAGTGGTGAAAAGTGGTACAGAGGCAGATGGCATCATGGGGACAGGAAATGGGATGGTGAAAGGAAATAGGCAGTGGGGGAAGAAGGACAGGAAGGGGGAGAGGCAGAGATTATCACTCATGTAATCATGAATTAGATTTGGAACCACTAGGCAGTATGGACCTCATGGAAATGGAGTGAGAAGGGCAGGAGTTTGAGGTCTAATTTTTATAGATTTCTTTGTGGAAAGCAGATCAATTCCTATCTATGCCACCTTGAGGTTAGTTCATTAACATATCAAAATCAACTGAAAGTTATCTGTAAAATTTCAAAATTCTCAGTATCTTTTTGATGTTTGGCTAGTCTGGAACTGTGAAGGTCTGGAATTTGTCTGGAATTGATCAATACCTAGATGGCTTCTACTGATTCATTACATATTACCAGGATGTGAATTTTGGTTAATATATGACACAATTATTATGCTCCTTTGATCTTTGGGATGATTTGTATTCCAGTTTCCCTTGTGCAATTTTATTCCTTTCTATTGGTTACTTAGAAATCTACTATGCTGAGTAGAAGGGAGGGGGGAAGTGGTAAGGGGAACCAGAACAAGATACAATTTTAACACACACATCAAAAGTAATGACATTTTGTATATACAATACATAAAAAAAGTTGAGATAGGAGCCCTGAGAAATATTAATACTATACCTACTTTCAGGGAATTTATAATTCAATTGAAGAAACTAGAATTTTTTTAACTAAATCTGTGATTTCATTGGTGTAGGGAACTCCTAATAACAAACTTCTTCTATCAATGCAGATCTTTAGGAAGGTACTTGAGCCATGGAGAAAGTTATTTGCCCAGCTTCCTAGTTGGTAAGTATCAGAACCACATGGGATTTGAACTTCCAGATGATGAGGTCAGGTACTTTATTTGCCTCTCTTAGGATTTCATCTTTAGAATTTAATTCTTGGGTACTTGGTCTCTACTACTGATGCTGTATTAGATTTCAACCAATGTAGCAATCAACAAGCAATTAAAAAACAATAATATAAGGGACAGGGATTTAAATTGTGATTTTATCTGTCCTGAGAACTCTAGGAGAGAAAACTCATTCTAATGGTGCAGATCACCTTCTCCTCTGTAGTTTATCATCTTAGAAACAGTGGATAGAGTATTAGCCCTAGAGTCAGGAAGGACTGAATTCAAATCCAGCCACAGACACTTAACACTTACTAGCTATGTGGCACAATTGCCTCAGTCAAAAAAAAAAAAAAAAAAATTAGAGCACTAGTCCTGAAGTCAGAAGAACCCGAGTGCAAATCCAGCCTCAGATACTTAATGGCTATGTGACCCTGAGCAAGTCACTTAACCCAAACTGCCTCACCAAAAAAATAAATAAAATTCCATAGCAAGATATCTGGGATTGCTTGCTATCTTAGGAAAGGGGAAGAAGAAGTAGGCAAAGAGAAAAAAAAATGAAATTTAAAATTCCTGTAAAAATGAATGTTGAAAACTACTTTTACACATAAGAAAAAAATATATATTATTAAGTGGAGGAAAAACTTTCCTGGATCCCTGAATGTTTTAATGATTTGCTTACAGTCACACAGTCAGTATGTATCAAAAGTGGGACTTGAAAACGGGTTGTTTTGCTTCTAGCGAAGCCATTTATCCACAATTTCATGCTGCTTTACATTTAAATAATGAATAGTTCCATACAACTATACAATAGATGAAACAAGGTAACATGAGATTAATTAATAGTCAAATCAATGTTACAGACAATAAGTTTAGAGAAAAAAATCTACTAGAAACTGGGAAAAGAAGCAGTTTCAGATGGGTAGGTTCTGAAGTCTGGTAGAATTTGGAGTGGGAAGAGGAAAACAAGTGACATTCCAGATAGAGAAATAACTCAAGCTAAGCGTTGAAGGACAGAAAAAAATGATGTGTTTGACAGTACCAGGTACCTCTTCACATTCCATAAGGCATTACACCATTTTACTTCATCCCTCCCCTTTCTACCCTAATCCCAGAGCCCCATAATTTTAGTGAAGTCCCCACTTTCTGCATCCTCTGCATGGCTCTGCTGAATCTCGCTGGCAGATTCCATTCTCTTTATTTTTCAGCAGACCCATAAACAGGAGTACCATAGCCCATTCTCCACCATCCCTTGGGATGGAACTGCTGAGCCTTGCTGGCTAATCTGTATTCTGTCAGGCTCTGCAGTGCCCTCAACAGTCAGACAGCTGCCCTGAGCTTCTCTCTGTTCTTGCTGTTCTTCCTGGAAAGACCTCCTCCCTTTTTCTTTCTCTGAAACTGTGTCAGAAAGAAAGGAGGGGGATGAGGAAGAGACAGACAGAAAGAGAATAAGATAGAGACAGAGAGAAAAGGAAAGAAAGAGCAAATGAAATGAGACAAAGACAGAAAATGAGAAAAAGAGAGAGAGAGAGAGAGAGAGAGAGAGAGAGAGAGAAAGAGAGAGAGAGAGAGAGAGAGAGAGAGAGAGAGAGAGAGAGAGAGAGAGAGAGAGAGAGAAAGAAAGAAAGAAAAGGATAGAGAGGGGGGGAGAGAGAGAGAGAAGGAGAGAGAGAGATTGGGAGGGAGGGAGGGAGAGAAGGGGAGAGGCAGAGGGAGAGAGAAAAGGAGCAAAAAAAGGAAAGATGGGAGAATAAAAGAAAAGAAAGAGGGGGAAAAGGGAAAAGAAAGAAGGAAGAAGGGATAGTAGAAAGAGAAGACCCTCTTTTCTTTTTCTCCCTTTCTAGATCTGATAGTTTCCCTGGAGTCCGTAAAAGGAATCTGATACTGTAGCTATATCAAATAGGTAGATTGAGCAAGAGCCCAGAAAACCAAAGACCACAAGCAATACTGGAAGTCCCTCCTGTGTTGCAGAAGGATACCCATCTGAAGAAGTCATGGACAAGAAAAAGACATATGTTGCCCTAATGGAGTTTCCTCATCCAAAGAAACCCAGCCCCAGCATTCTCCCTCTAGAATCAGGCAAGAAGAATAAGAATATTTCTTTAGAGTAGTTACATTCTATAAAGGAAGAATTCATATTCCTAAATAACTTCTTTGTCATATTGTATCATGAGTACTAGAAGATCAGGGTCAGATTTATAAGTTTCAAATCTCTTCCTTCTGGGACTCCAATCTCTTAAACTGATACTAATAGTAAGCATTTACTATTTATTTACTTTTAAAAATTAAAGTTTTTTATTTTCAAAGCATATACATAGATAATTTTCAACATCCGCCTTTGCAAAACCTTGTGTTCCAAATTTTTTCCCCTCCTTTCTCCCTACCCTCTCCCTTAGACAGCAAGTAATCCAATACGTTAAAAGTGCAATTCTTCTATATCTATTTCTACAATTATCATGTTGCACAAGAAAAATCATATCAAAAAGGAAAAAAAATGAGAAAGAAAACAAAATGCAAGCAAACAACAATAAAAAGGTGAAAATACTATGTTATGATATACACTCAGTCCCCACAGTCCTCTCTCTGTTCATCTCAAGACCCATTGGGACTGACCTGAATCACCTTGCTGTTGAAAAGAGCCATGTCAGAATGATCATAGTTTAATCTTCCAGCATTTATTTACATAGGTTTTTAAAGTTTACATAACACTTTGCAAAAAAAAAAAAAATATCTTCTTTGGAGTAGCTAGATGGTACAAAGGATACAGCATCAATCCATTCAAATCAGGTTTCAGACACTTAACACTTAGTAGAAGTGTGACCCTGAGCAAGTCAACCCCAATTGCCTCACCAAATATATATATATCAAGTTGGTGCTGTTATTTCCATTTTACATATGAGAAAACTGAGGCAGGCATAAGTTAAGAAATTCATTCAGAATCACACAACACACAGTCTGATCTGACTGGATTTAAACTCAGAGCTTCCTGACTCCAGATTTAGCCAGCAGTGATTCCACTCCTTGGATTGGATTGGATTTCAACTGAAACCCCCCCAGAAATAATCCTTACCCAAACTGTGTTGTCAGCACAAATCAACAATTTATTTACTGGGGGTTAATATGTGTTCAGCCCTGATTTGCTGTAGGAGAGACAAATTATAAAGCAAGGTTCTACTCTCAAGGATTGGAAGATGGGGTGTAAGGAATATAGGGGGCTAATATCTATCTCACTCATTTATTGAAAAGTCTGAGTACACAAATGAGAATAGCTATAAGAATTTCTGGAAGGCGACATAAGGATGGTGACTTCCTGGAGGAGATGAAACTGATGGAATAAGATAGAACCTGGGTAATTGGAAAGGAGAAGGAGGCATTCCAGAGAAAATAGATTGAACAATGGTACAGGGTGGAAATGAGCATATGGTATATTCATGGAACTGTGAAGAGGCCTTGGGGATCACTAGCTATCCAGCCATCCAATTCTCTCTCTTATAATCCATTTCTAACAATGAGTCACATCTACCCTCCTGACAAAACACCCATGGTTTTAACTACCACTTTCATGAAGATGACTCTAAAAATCTATTGTCTCTAGCCCTTGACTTGTTCTAAATATTTTATCCTCATTTCTAAATCATTATAGGACATCTATCACTGGGTACCTCACTATCACTTCATACTAAAAGTGTCCCAAACTGAACTCATTAGATAGAACATTTGCGTCAGGACCACTTCTTGCCTCATGTTATAACTGAAGAATTTTCTCAGACTTTTCTCCTGTCCCATCATGAGTCACCAGATCATTTCCAGTGTTGTTTAGTGGTGTTTAATTCTTTGTGACCCCATTTTGGGTTTACTTGGCAAAGATATTAGAATGCTTTGCCCTTTCTTCTCCAGCTCTTTTACATATGTATAACTAAGGCAAACAGGGTTAAAAGATTTACCCACAGTCATACAACTAGTAAGTATCTGAAGTCAGATTTACACTCAGGAAGATGAATCTTTCTGGGACAAACCCAAGGCTCTGTCCACTGAGTTGCCTCACTGATGTTTCTGTAAACTTCCTCAAATGCATTTAAGCATCTTGCTTCAGACCTTTGCTGCAATCTGCCCATATTACCACACTGTTTTTTTTTTTTTTTCTCCAGACCTTTATATGTAGAGACAGAATAGTAAGATGGAAACTAGCACTATACTTTTAATCAGAGGACCTTGGTTCAGTTCTTCCCTCTACCACTTACGGTTTGTTTGATATTGGGCAAGTTATTTCACCTTTCTGGAACTCATTGTATTCCTCTCCAAAATGAGGGAGTAAGACCTAGATGACTATAGTTTCCCTTCTAGATTTATGGACCTCTCCCTTCTTTTAATCTCTCCTTTATGCTACTTCCAGAATAATCTATTTAAAACAATAACTTTGGTTATTTTATTGCTTCTGTTCAAAAATCTCTATGGCTTCCTATTTCCTCCTTAGGAAGTTCACACTCTTTTGCTTGGCATTCAAGGCATTATACAATTAGGTACCACCTTCTTTTATATTACTCCTCTCTAAGGACTCTATGCTTTAGGCAAGCAGGATGATATTTTGCCCCTTGAACAAGCAAGCTCTGTTTGTTCTTGTTGAACTTTGTCTATTGAATTATTACTAATTTTTAAGGCCCACATCAGATATCATTTCTCCTAGGAAACTTTCCTTGATCCCTCAGTTGTTCATGATATCTTTAAATTTAATATGCTTACATTATATAATTTATTAGTTACCTATATTGCCAAATACCAGACTACAAGCTTCCCAATGGCAAATACTATCTTATCTATGCTTCCTCTATGGCCTAGCATAGCCCTCTGCATACAGTAGGTTTTTAATAAATATTTTCTTTATTTGATCTAATTCCTTCTTCTTTTAGCACAGCACAAGAAAAACATAAGAAAGAAATCCTTGTCCCCAAGGAATCTATAATTTGCTGAAGCAATTCCTAATCTCCTCTGGTAGCTTCCATACATAAAATACTTTATAGAGTACTATTTCTTATATCATCTTTACCATAATTTATTTCATCACAGGCCAAATTTGAAAACAGATTCGGAGATTAAAAAGTGATTATGTCTGCATTCAGACTACTTTCCAGTGGGAAAAAATAGGACTATAAACTATGTCTTTTATAAATCTGATGTTCTTTCTGTTGCATTACCTGGAATAAACAAGTTTCCTATGAAAAGAAAACAACTAGATGAATAATAAATCATGAGACAGTCTAATCAAGGCACAAATATATACAGAAAAAATGAAAAAATAGAGAAATGGACTGAGAAAGAGAAGGAGAAAAACAGAGAAAGGAAGATACAAAAAACAAATAGACAGGTCTTTAGAATAAACTACAATTTGCTCAGGGACTATCAACCACTTTGGCTCTGTGCAAAGAACTAATGGTGATGTTGCACCTCATCTGCCCTCTAGTGGGGGTGCTTAGAAATTGCCACTCTTAGGCAGAGACCTTTCTGAGGCAATGGATGCTAAGTTCTAGTGGGTATGTCCCCAGATTCATACGAAGGTAGGATTGAGATCTTAGAAATCCTCTCAAACTCCTTTCTCGGTCATTTAAAGTTCTTCATAACTGGGCTCCCACTTATTTTCTTTGTATGCACAGTTAGATCTTTTTTGATGTCCTTCATATATGGCATTTAATTCCTTTCATTGCTCCGTTACCCTGACTAGGAATCTCTCACACCTGGAATGCCCTTCCTTCTAACCTCTATCTTTTAGAATCATTTGCTTCTTTCAAAGCTCAGCTCATGCCTATCTTCTACACAAGATGCCTTTCATGATCCCCCTTCTCCAATTATCTTATTTGTCTTTTGAAATCTATTTGGAGAATGGAAAGCAAGGATAAAATCTGATCCATGATAGGGTCAGTCTCTGAACACTTTAAGAAACAGGGTCACCCAACTAACTGCATGCTTCTGAGTACTCATGGACCTATTCCCATGCTATATTTACATATGTATGTACATATCTATGTGAATCCTATCTCCCCAGTAGAATCAACCAACAAACATTAATTAAGCATTTACAAACTGAAAGACACCAGAACTACGGCTAGACTGTTTTGCTTTTGTTTTTGGAGTTACATATAGTTATTTATATATATATATATAAGATATAGTAGGGAAAAGCAAGATAAGGAAGGAAGGGATTTGGAACTCAAAATTCCTTTAAAATGAATCATAAAAAATTGTCTTTATCAGTTCTAATAGATTTGGAAAATTCCATTCACATCCAGAGAGAGAACTATGGAGACTGAATGTGGATTGAAGTTTAATATTCTCACCTTTTTGTTTGTTTGTTTGGTTTTCCTTTCTTGTGTTTTTTTTTTTTTCCCTTTTTGGCCTGGTTTTTCTTTTTTTCTTTTTTTTAATTAAAGCTTTTTATTTACAAAACATATGCATAGATAATTTTTCAACATTGACTCTTGCAAAACTTCTGTTCCAAATTTTCCCCTCCTTCTCCCCACCCCTCCCCCTAGATGGCAGGTAATTCAATACAGTAAATATGCTAAAATACATGTTAAATCCAATATATGTATACATATTTATACAATTATCTTGCACAAGAAAAATCAGATCAAGAAGGAAGGAAAACAAAATGCAAGCAAACAACAACAGAGAGAGTGAGAATGCTATGTTGTGGTTCACACTCAGTTCCTATAGTCCTCTCTCTAGGTATAGGTGGCTCTCTTCATCCCTGAAAAAATGGAACTGGTTTGAATTATCTCATTGTTAAAGAGAGTCACATCCATCAGAATTGATCATTATATAGTCTTCTTGTTGCCATGTATAATGATCTCCGGGTTCTGCTCATTTCATTTAGCATCAGTTCATATAAGTCTCTCCAGGACTCTCTGAAATCATCCTGCTGGTTGTTTCTTACAGAACAATAATATTCCATCAGCCATTCTCTAATTGATAAATGGTCAAAGGTTATAAACAATTTTCAGATGAAAAAATTGAAATTATTTGTAGTCATGTGAAAAGGTGCTCCAAATCACTATTGATCAGAGAAATGCAAATTAAGACAACTCTGAGATACCACAACATACCTGTCAGATTGACAAAGATGACAGGAAAAGATAATGAGGAATGTTAGAGGGGATGTGGAAAAACTGGGGCACTGATACATTGTTGGTGGAGTTGTGAAAGAATCCAACCATTCTGGAGAGCAATCTGGAATTATGCCCAAAAAGTTATCCAACTGTGCATACCCTTTGATCCAGCAGTGTTTCTACTTATATCCCAAAGAGATCTTAAAGGAGGGAAAGGGACCTGTATGTGCAAAAATGTTTGTGGCAGCCCTCTGTGTAGTGGCTAGAAACTGGAAACTGAAGGGATGCCCATCAATTGGTCTGGTTTTTCTTGTACAACATGACAAATATGGAAATTTTTTTTCAAGATTATACATGTTTAACTAATATCAAATTGCTTGCTGTATTGGAGAGGAGGGAAAAATGTGCAAAACAAAGTGTTATAAAAAATAAATGTTGAATACCTTAACATATTTAACACGTATGGGACTATCTGCCATCTAGAGGAGGGAGTGGAGGGAAGGAGGGAAAAACTTGAAACAGAAGTTTTTGCAAGGGTCAATGTTGAAAAATTACCCATGCATATGTTTTGTATATAAAAAGCTATAATAAAATAAAAAAATAAATGTTGAAAACTATCTTTACATGTATTTGGGAAAATAAAATATTATCAAGAAAAAAATATCCTTACATGTAATTGGGGAGAATTAAAAAAAAAAAAAAAAAAAAAAAAAAAAAAGACTAAAAGACTAAAGACTCTTAAAAAGAGACTGAAGTGACATGCCCAGAGCCACACAGTCTAGCCAACTCTAAACTAATCACCTATATTCTGGCATTCCTCTCCCTTTCATAAGAACTCAAATTCCTGGGGCAGCTAGGTGGCGCAGTGGATAGAGCACCAGCCCTGAATTCAGGAGTACCCGAGTTCAAATGTGATCTCAGACACTTAACACCTCCTAGCTGTGTGACTGGGGGCAAGTCACTTAACCCCAGCCTCAGAAAAAGAAAAAAAAGAACTCAGATTCCTGCTCAAGGGCCTGGGTTCTAATAATTTTTTTCATTTTATCTTGCTTCAAACAAGGTCACCAAGCCTCTGTGCCCCTTCCCAAACACCATGCCCCTTCTCTAATATGTCAACATCCATTGTGCATATATACTCCTCCATTTTTCAATTCTAACTCCATTATATGTATTGTGTGCCATTACTGGCATACTCCTCAAGGGTAGAAGCTATTTTGGTTTGCTTGCATTTGACTTCTCTGTTTTAAAACACAGTGTCTACATATAACAAGTGCTTAATGAATGTTTTTTCTTGTTTTTATTATTTTTCCCCCAATTAACAAGCATTTTCTCTTTTCTTTGTGCCTACCCCAATCACCTGGGGGGAAAAAAACCTTCTTAATAAATATGCATAGTTAAGCAAGTCAAATTCCCTTACTGGTCATGTCCAAAAAATGTGTCTTATTTTGCATATTTAGTTCATCAACTATATTCAGGAGTTTGGTTATATGCTTCATCATCTGTCCTTTGAAATCAGTTAGTCAATGAATGATCAGAGTTATTAAATCTTTCAAAGTTATTTATTTTTACAATGTTGTAGTTATAGTATAAACTTCTCTTAGTTATACTCACTTTACTCTGCATTATTTCATACAGCTCTTCCTAGATTTTTTTGAAACCATTCCCTTAAGGGAGGGGAAGAAGGAAGGAATAAGCACTTATAAGGTGCCTAATATGTGCCAGGCACCAAATTTATAATTTTTTTTTTATCCTCCCAACAATCCTGAGAGGTAGATGTTATTATTATCCACATTTTACAATTGAGGAAACTGAGGCAGAGATTAAGTGACTTGCCAGGGTCACACAGCTGGTAAGTATCTAAGGCCAGATTTGAAATCATTTCTTTTTAACTCCAGGCTCAGTGCTATATCTACTGTGGACTTAGCAGCTTCAATATGATACAATAAAGTGCATTACATTAATTAATAAATGCTAATTTATTCATTCATTTTTGTGTCAGAATCAATTCTTGAACCCATACCTTTTTTACTCTGAAACCCGCTCTCTATTCATATACCATCAAAGGTTCAAGTTCTATTTCTGATACAGAAATAAAAGAGTAAAGAATGAATCCATATGAAGAATGAAACAATTTCTATTTTAAATGAGTTCACATTTTGGTGGGAGAGACAACTATGTAAAAAGTATCTATAACAATGGCATCAAATTCAAAAGGAAATGCAAGTTAAACCACATATAAGGATCCTGCTAGTGGATAGTAACTTTAAGAAACACATATTAACATTATCTATGTTTTATTGTATCTATATTTAGTTAATTTTTAGTTTAGTAGTTAGTTATTTTCTATTTATTTATTTTGTTAACTATTTTCCAACTACATTTTAATAAGATTAATAAGTACTTGGAAGCACTTTCTGGCAATGTGTTTTACACTTCTGAGCTACAAAATAAATATTAAATAAATAAATATACAATTTCAATAGTTAAATATTAGATAACTTGGGAGGGAGGGCACTAATAGTTGAAGCACTCATACAAAAGATGAAGTCTCAGTGATTCTAGATACCTTAAGCTTTTGATGCCTACAGACATCCCATATGAAATATCTAATAGGTAATTTGGTGATACTAAACTGAAGTTTAGGGGATTGATCCACAGACCTGCAAGACATCTGCAGAGAGATGATAATTAAATCCATGGAAGTTGATGAGGTTACTAAGAAAGAATTTAGAGGGACAAGTGAGTCTAAGACAAAATCTTGGGGAAAATCCACAGTTAGTGGATATGACCTAAATGAAGACTTATATAACAATAAACAAGATTGAGAAGGAGCTCTCAGGAGATAGCCCCCAAGTCTATGTCAGGTATCAGTTGCCTCCACTATTACTGGCCCATTCTTCTCTGACTTAGGTCTATTATTTTATGTTATAAAGCTGAATTCCATAAGGGTAGCCATGGATTGAGAGCAGTAAGAATAGAGGTTAGGAAGTAATAGAATACAAGTGAAAAGAAGAGAACTGGAGTGTAGGGTCAGACTAGACCTGAGGTTAAGCTTTTTTTAATGCTATGGACTCCTTTTTCAGTTTAAGATCATGGACACCTCTAAATGTTATTAAATGGCTCACAAAAATCCAGAGAGAAATTCTTAGGAAAAGAGGACAATCAACAATAGCAAATGCAGTACATGGATTGAAAAAGATTAGGACTGAGAAAAAAAGCATCAGATTTGAAAAATAGTTTTAGTTTCAGTTGAGTGATGAAGTAGGAAGTAGGACATGAAGAGACAGAAGACAGCCTCAAGTGAGAGTATAATGGTAGTCATTTGGTTACTCTCAGCCACAGTTGCTGGAGTTGTGTGCCTTCAGTCTCTAGTACACTTGCTGTTGCTGATTCTACCTGGGAGGCATGCAGTTGGAAGTTAGCTGGCATTTGCCAAATTGCCAAATTCCACTGCAAAAGTAGAAAGGGCACTGATTCAGAGTCAAGGCGTCTTGATTCAGATGCTGGTTCTGCTGCTTATGAACTGGGTCTCTTTGGGCATGGTCTTTGTCTTTCTAAAGCTGTTTCTTTATCCTTAATAAGAGGAAATTGGGCTAGATAGCTGCTAAAAATTCTTTCAATTCTAACTTCTATAGAAACTTGATCAGAATTATCTCTTTTGGATCAGCCCTATGGTCCCTCTATTCTAGGAAGAGTAGTAATTAAATGATGTCTTGTGAAAAAGCAGAGTTCCTTTTCCTCATGGTAACTTCAAAGACACCCCCAACTCCCTCTCTGCCTCCTGTTTCATTCTTGCCTCCCTTACTAATCTATCTCATAACTGTCTTTTAGAATTCATCTAAGCCATTCATGAAACTTGACATCATTTCAGTTTGTGACATTTCTCACATTTATCAATCTATAAATATATCCTCAATTTTTTTTCTTCTATTTCAAACTTACCTTGTCCAAGCTTTAGAGGGTACTGTACTAAGATAGGTGATAATCTTGTATCACCCTTCTCAGGGCCCACTAGCTGTAACAGACCTAAAACTATATTATAAAGCAGATATCATTAAAACCATTTGGTGCTGGCTAAGAAATAGAGTAGTGGATCCATGGAATATCTTTTTATTTTATTAATTTTATAATTATAATTTTTTGACAGTACATATGCATGAGTAATTTTTTTTATAACATTATCCCTTGTATTCATTTTTCCAAATTTTCCCCTCCCTCCCTCTACTCCCTCCCCTAGATGACAGGCAATCCATGGAATATCTTAGGGTCATAAGATACAATAGTCAATGACACCAATTTCTGTGATAACTTACTATTTGACAAAAATTTATGGAAAAACTGGAAAGTAGTATGGCAGAAACTAGGCATTGACCAATATCTAATATCCTGTATACCAAGATAAGGTGGAAATAGGTTCATGATTTAGACATAAAGATTCTATAAGTAAATTAAGAGAACAAGGGATAGTCTTCCTCTCAGATCTGTGGAGAAGGGAGAAATTTATGGCAAAGAAGAATTAGAGAAAATTATGAAATGCAAAATGGGTCATTTTGATTATATTAAATTAGAAAAACTCTCATATTGGTTAAGATGACAGAAAAAATAACAATGATAAATGTTGGAGGGGATGTGGAAAAACTGAGACACTAATACAATGTTGGTGAAGTTGTGAACTGATCCAACCATTCTGGAGGGCAATTTGGAACTATGTCCAAAGGACTACAAAACTGTGCATATCCTTTGATCCAGTAGTGTTCCTTCTTGGTCTGAATTCTAATGAGATCATAAAGAAGGGAAAAGGACCTACATGTGCAAAAATATTTGCAGCAGCCCTTTTTGTAGGGGTAAGGAACTGGAAATTGAGAGCCCATCAGGTGGGAAATGGCTGAATAAGTTATGGTATATGAATGTAACAGAATATTATGTTCTATAAGAAATGATGAGCAGGATGATTTTCAGAAAGGACTAGAAAGACTTGGATGAACTGATGCTAAATGAAGTGAATAGAATCAACAGAACATTTCACACAGCAACAACAAGATTATGTGATGATTAATCATGATGGACTTGGCTCTTTTCAACATTAAGATGATTCAAAACAATTGCAATAGACGTGATGGAAAAAGCCATCTGCATCTAGGGAGAGAACTATAGAGACTATTAATCAAAGCACAGTATTTTCACTTTTTTGTTGTTGTTTGTTTGCTTGGTTTTTTCTTTTTACTTTTTGATCTGATTTTTCTTGCCCACCATGATGAATATGGAAATACGTTTAGAAAAATTGCACATGTTTAACTTATATTGGATTGTTTACTGTCTATGAAAAAGGATAAGAGGAGGAAGGAAGAAAAATTTGGAACACAAGGTTTTGCAAAGGTGAATGTTGAAAACTATCTTTGCACGTATTTGGAAAAATAAAAAGCTGGGGGTTTTTTTGTTGTTTTTTTTTTTAAGGGGGGCACAGCTAGGTGGCACAGTGGATAGAGCACCAGTCCTGAAGTCAGGAGGGCCTGAGTTCAAATGTGGTCTGGGACCCTTCCTAGCTGTTTGAACTTGAGCAAGTCACTTAACCCCAACTGTTTCAGCAAAAAACAAAACAAAAAACAAGAATCAGGGCCCAGAATGCCTATTCCCACTAAGGGGTTCAAGGTCAAGTAGAATTGATTCATATCACAAGGAATTTGGCCCTAAAGGGAGAGTTTTTTTCCCCTCTTGTTCTTTGGCTCATTATTCTTTTGCTTATAGTAATTCCAGGCAAATCTCTATAAATGAAACTTGGCTCGTGCTTAGGGTCTTCCCAAAAGCAATTAACAGAGTCTCTTCTAAAAAGAGTGATTCAATATACAAAATATTAGAGATCAAATATAGAACTATTTATTTCCTCTACCTCAAGAGAAATGCTAACACAGAAAACTCATTTCAATGTACTGACAAAATATTTAAAATATCAAACTGTAATCCATCACTTCTCTTCTGAGAGGTAAAAATTCCTTGGAGACTTGTGGAACTATTGAAAAGATACTTCATTTTCTTCTTTGATCTGCACTGTCTTCACAATCAGTCTGGAATTTCTGGTGGGCCAAGGCATGGTCTTTCTTAGTTCTTTTGTATCCTCTGAGATGTTGTCTTAGAGATCACTTTCTCCTGGAAAGTCAAGACACAGACTTAGGAATACCCAACCTCTAGACTCATGAGGTTTTTCCTAACACTAGATTGTTATTTGGTTTCCTGTGCTCAGAGAAAAAAACAGGACTCAAAGTCTAGCTCAGGCTCATCTGAGTAAGAAGGTCTTCTCCCTCCCTTGTAAGTGCAGTTGTCATTGATGCTGGGGGAGTAATAAAAGGAGAGAAGAAGTATATGGAAGAGATTCACTAGCCCCTTCACTAGCTTTAATTTTTTTAAAAAAGTAAAGGGGTGAGGAGAGAGGGGTAAATGCGATGAGGATAGTGAGGAAAAATAGAAAGGAGGAAAATACACAAAAAGTAATTGTAGCTTAAAATATGAATGGGACAAATATGAAATGGACATGGATGGCATATTAAAATTTTGAATTCAATGTTTTTTTAGGAAATATAAAAATGAAAGATATACTCAAAGATAAAATAAAGGGAAAGAGTAGAATTTATTTTGTAAAACAAAGCAGGAATAGTAATAATGATCTCAAAGTCACAGTTAAAATAGATTTAATCAAAAGTGAAAAATAAAGATACTATACTATGTGTCAGCAATGTGTTATTGAAGTATAAAAATATAATTTTGATTATTGTAAATTAAAATTTTCTTATATAAATAAAACTGTTGTATCCAAGGAAAAAATAAAGCAGGGGTTCCGATCTTGAGTTTGTGTACCCCCTGGAAGTATGAGAAGCTTGTCCATGGGGTATAAGGAAGATTTTATATTATCATACTGGAATATTACATAAGTAGTATATTAATGAAAATGTACAAATTGCATAAATTTATAAACATTTAACAACTTTATGATACAAAAATGTTATGTGCCAAATACAGTTTTTTGTGAAAATTTAATCTATTATTTTATTTATGTGCCTGTATATGGTAAACTGCACAATTATTTTTTTTCATGTTAAATAGAGGAGAATGAAAAGATTTCACAAAAGGCCCAGCGTTATAAGGATCAAAAAAGGTTGAGCTTCTTGGAATTCTTAATCATTTTTGGCACAATCCTTCAGTGGCAGGGAAGATTCATAGTCTGTTTGGTCATGCCTTTTAGCAAGAGACCAGAACATGGGTCCATCTCCTTGAAGCCAGAGCACAGAAGCCCCTGTTACACTTAACCTTCTAAGGCTGCATTGCTTCATTAGTAAAATGGGATAATACTATAGAGTTAACTATACATGTATTGCCTATCTCACAGGACTGTCTGTTGTATAGCTTAAAAGTGATAATGAATATAAAGGTCTCTGTAATTTTTTAAAAGTCAAATATGATTATTATGTGTTCTGCACTTAGGATAATAGATCCTGATCAGGAAGGGACTTTGGAAAATATATTGAAATACTCCTCACTTTATAGATTAGGAAACTAAGGCCCAGGAAAGGTAAATGTTTTATTCAAGGCCACACATGCACTAAATGTCAGAGGCAGAATCTGAATATAGGTTCTATGACTCCAGAGTCAGTGTACTTTCCACTTAATAAGTAAGAGGCTTTTAATAAATGGTTTTTGAAATTATCTATCAGATCTATGACTAGGGAAAGAGTTTATGGCCAAACAAGAGTCAGAAAAGGTCACATGAGGTAAAAAAAATATTTTTGATTACATTAAATTAAAAAGGAGTTGCTCCCCAAACCCAATGCAGCTAAAATGAGAAGAAAAGCAGAATACTAGGGGGAGGAGGAATTTTTTTTCCAGCAAGTCTCTCTAATAAAGGTCTCATTTCTAATATGTGCATATGCATGTGTGTGTGTGTGTGTGTGTGTGTGTGTGTGTGTGTGTGTGTGTGGAACTGAACCAAATTTATAAGAATAAGCTGAGAAACTGTCAACAGAAATTTTCAGAGAAAAAAAATCAAAGCTATCAATAGTCACAAAAATCATTCATAATTAGAAAAATACAAATAATCACTAATAAGAAAAATTAAAATATTCTGAGGAAATACCTCATGCACATCAGCTTGGCTAAGATAATAGAAAAAGAAAATGACAAATGCTGGAGGGGATGTAGGAAAACCAACACTTTAATGCACTCTTGGTTGATCTGTGAACTAGTACAACCATTCTGGAGAGGGATTTGGAACTATGCCAGAAGAGCTATTAAATTGTGCATATTCTTTGACCAAGAAATTCTGCTATTAGGTGTATATCCCAAAGAGATTAAAGAAAGAGTTTTTTTTTTTTAATCCCTATGTACAAAAATATTAATAGCAGCTCTTTTTGTGGTGGCAAAGAACTGAAAACTGAGAGCTTACCCATTAATGGGGCAATGCTAAACAAAGAAATTTTGGTACGTGAATATGATGGAATATTATTTTGCTGTAAGATATAATGAAGAGGGACAGCTAAATGGTACATTGGATAGAGCATCATCCCTTGAGTCAGGAGGATCTGAGTTCAAATTCAGCCTCAGAAACTTAGCACTTACTAGCTGTGTGACCTTGAACAAATCACTTAACCCCAATGGAAGGAAGGAAGGAAGGAAGGAACAGAGGAGGGAAGGAGAGAGGGAGGGAGGGAAGGAGGAAGAGAGGAAAGAAGAAAGAAAAAGAATTAATGAAGGGGAGGGGAGGGGGAGTTAAGATGGCAGAGTAAAGACAGGGATTCATCCAAGCTCTTCCTCAACAGAGCATCAGAACCTACAAAAAAGTCAAGCGGAAAAAAATTTTCTAGCTGAAGACAATTTATATTAGAAGATCAGCAGGAAAGATCTGTTTCACCAGAGTGGGAGTCAGCAGCATCCTCAAACAGGCCATAGCAGCACAGTTCTGGCCCCAGCAAACCAGGAATGGGCATTGGGGCCTCTGAATCTATGGCAACATTGATGGTTTCCAGACTTCTCAGCCTAGAGACACTAAAGATGCCTTAGGAAGTTGGCAGGACAGGTTTGTCTCATTAGGGTGAAAGGGCCTTGGGAAACCAGCAAACCATGAATGACTCTTGGGAGCCATTGAATTGGCAGTAGCAATAGTGACTGCGGCAAAAATGATAGTAGGGGTAGTAGTGACAACTCTCAATCTCAGCTCACAGATAGTAAGGGGTCAAACTGGAGGTTTCTTTACTAGCACTGACGAAGGACTCTATTGCTTTAGAACACTAGAACTATAGTTCCAGGGCAGAAAAGAGCACTTGTGGTCACTCAAATACACTTTTCCTTGGATAACACTTTAGAAGAACTGAAAACTTCAAGTCCTTAGAAGGATCTCTGAAAATAGCTGCACAAAATCCCTGAAACTTGGGACATTGCACCCTTCATCTTAGAAACAGAGATCTACTTCAACAAAGAGTTAAAAACCAAGTAATAGGCTGGGAAAATGAGCAAGCAACAGAAAAAGATTCTGAGCATAGAAAGTTACTCTAGTAACAAGGAAGATCAAAACACCCACTCAAAAGAAGATAACAAAAAGAAAAGAAAAGAAAGCCAAAGATACTATTTCCAAATCCTCTAAGAAAAATAAGAATTGGTCTCAAGACCACAGAAGAATTCAAAAGGCATTTTGAAAATCAAGTTAGAGAGGTAAAGGAAAAACTGAAAAGACAAATAATGAAAGGAATGGCTTAAGAAAAATCTAGGAAGACTTATATGAACTGATGCAAAGTGAAGTGAGCAGTACTAGAACAATTTACACTTAACAGCAAAATTGTAAAGATAATCAATTTTGTAAGACTTTGTAACTCTGATCAACACAGTAAACCACCACAATTCCAAAGGATTCATGATAAAAATTCTATTCACATTCACATAGGGAATTGATGGACTCATAGAACAGAGAATGTTTATTTCTCTTTCTTTTTCTTGCTTTTGTTTTTGGCACAGAGGAAGGAACATGGCTAATGCAGAAATTCGTTTGGCAAGACTTCATATTTGTAATTTTTAAAAATTTCTTGCCTTCTCGGGAAGTAACAAATTGGGAAAATATTTTTAAAAACAAAGGTTCTGACAAAGGTCTCATTTCCAAAATATATAGAGAACTGACCATAATTTATAAGAAACCGAACCATTCTCCAATTGATAAATGGTCAAGAGATATGAACAGACAATTCTCAGAGGAAGAAATTGAAACTATATCCACTCACATGAAAGAGTGTTCCAAATCACTACTGATCAGAGAAATGCAAATTAAGACCACTCTGAGATACCACTACACACCTGTCAGATTGGCTAAGATGACAGGAACAAATAATGATAAATGTTGGAGGGGATGTGGGGAAATTGGGACACTAATACATTGCTGATGGAGTTGCGAAAGAATCCAGCCATTCTGGAGAGCAATCTGGAATTATGCCCAAAAAGTTATCAAACTGTGCATACCCTTTGACCCAGCATTGCTGTTATTGGGATTATATCCCAAAGAAATACTAAAGAGCGGAAAGAGACATATATGTGCCAAAATGTTTGTGGCAGCTCTTTTTGTTGTAGCTAGAAACTGGAAGATGAATGGATGTCCATCAGTTGGAGAATGGTTGGGTAAATTGTGGTATATGAAGGTTATGGAATATTATTGCTCTGTAAGAAATGACCAGCAGGAGGAATACAGAGAGGCCTGGAGAGACTTAAATCAACTGATGCTGAGTGAAATGAGCAGAACCAGAAGATCACTGTACACTTCAACAACAATACTGTATGAGGATGTATTCTGATGGAAGTGGAAATCTTCAACATAAAGAAGATCCAACTCACTTCCAGTTGATCAATGATGGACAGAGGTAGCTACACCCAGAGAAGAAACACTGGGAAGTGAATGTAAATTGTTAGCACTAATATCTGTCTGCCCAGGTTACATGTACCTTCGGATTCTAATGTTTATTGTGCAACAAGAAAATGATATTCACACACATGTATTGTACCTAGACTATATTGTAACACATGTAAAATGTATGGGATTGCCTGTCATCGGGGGGAGGGAATAGAGGGAGGGGGGGTAATTTGGAAAAATGAATACAAGGGATAATATTATAAAAATATATATATATATATAATAAAAAAAATTAAAAAAAAATTCTTGCCTTCTCAATGGATGAGGAAGGAATAGGGAAAGGAGGAATTTTGAATTGAAAATAAAATATCCTCTGTAGTCTGCTCAAATAGAAGAAAAAAAAAAATATTGCTTATTGAATTGAATTCCATCCCATGGAATCATTTCTTATTATCTTACTAATTGATTGGCTTATCCTTGGACAAACATTGTTATTGTTTGTCTCTAGTTCTCAAAGAGGATGATAACATCACCAGGATCATATCTTAACTTCCATGATTTGAATTTAAATGGAGCAAAGCTGTTCTCATTCTCTTCTTGAGAGTCATCAAAACCCAGTACTAAGACAAAAGTCAAGATGACTATAGATGGCCTGGATACAGTAGTTGACCTTGGCCTTCTTTTCCAGTTCTGGGTTTCTCTGAGGCAATGCTCATTCAATGATAGAATAATAAAAAGAAGAAGGATATTTGCATAGGTCTTAACTAACATGCTTTACATATGTAATCTTGTTTAATCCACATTAACATTCTTAGGTAAGTTTTATTATTATTTCCATGTGATTAAAGAGAGGTTAAGTGTTTTGTCCATGGTCATTAGTATTATAGTATCAGACACAGGGCTGAATAGTAAATGAGTTGAGCTCATGACTTTTCCAAAATCCCAAGACAATCAGATGGCCAAATATGAACTATCAGTGAGAGCTGTTATAGAAAGGATTCTTGCTACTAGTAGAATTTTATTATCATCACCATTGATAAGTTTTTATTAAATGATTACTATATGCCAAGTTTACTGAAAGGAGATGACTTGATATTTGAGATTCTATGATTTTTATTCCTTCATTTACCATGGTTTCTTTTTTTTCCCCTTTCATAGTGCATTTATTTATTTATTATTGCTTTTTATTTACAAGATATACGCATGGTAATTTTTTAGCATTGACAGTTGCAAAACCTTTTGTTCCAATTTTTCCCCTCCTTCTCCCCACCCACTCCCCCAGATGGCAGGTAGACCAATACATGTTAAATATGTTAAAGTATATGTTAAATACAATATATGTATACATGTCCAAACAGTTATTTTGCTGCACAAAAAGAATCGGACTTTGAAAGTTTTACCATGGTTTCAATCATATTTCTGAAACCCATAGTTCTTTACCTTTGCATTCTTGCCTCTAGAACTGATGTGGACTCCAACTTATTCCCCAACAATGGTGTAGAGTTAATTTCAATTGAGCAGCAGAACCCTCAGAGGAAATCTTTACTCATATTGTACTTAATATGTTTCTGGGGAGTACGAGTAGAAGCAGGAAGGAGACACTGAGGTCTCATACATCAGAGTTTGGGCATAAATGAGAGATAAGTCTAGCTAGTAATAGCTGCTTATACAGGTGGTTCTGCTTGTTCTCCGATGAGGGCTAAATAAGGCTAGAATGCATGTGGTCAAAGATGGAGGGAATTTTAATCACATTCTCTCTCTCTCTCTCTCTCTCTCTCTCTCTCTCTCTCTCTCTCTCTCTCTCTCTCTCTCTCTCTCTCTCTCTCTCTTTCTCTCTCTCTCTCCTTCTCTTTCTCCATCCTTCTCTCTCTCATCTAGTGTCTACTGCATTATCTGAAAGCCTCCTGCAGTGTGTCAATCCATAGGCTCCCCAGAGAAGAATTGGAGAGGCTCTTTCCTGCTCCTGCCTGCTTCCATTCAGATGTGCCAAGTCCCTGTAGGGTTTATCCTTTTTCCTGCTGAGAACTGGTCCTTTCCTGTCTATTTTACCTATAACTTCACAGATAAACAGCTCATTCCCTTCTTCATCCTGCTTCCATTCCCCACCCCTCTGCCTCAGCTTCTTTATCCTACTGTCTCCTTCATCTCTTCCCCCTATCCAGGGACCCAATTCTCCTTTATTTTTGTTGTTGTTTTGTTTTGTAATCAATCCCTTTCCCCTCTGATCACTTAGGTCAAATCTGTTATCTTTGCCCCCATTAAAGGAGAAGTCTAAGGGCATGACTTAGATGCATTCCAGACAAAAGCCCTGATTGTACTCATGTTCCTTCAGGAGGTGTTAATGGAATATGGATTATTCTAGGTAAAAGATGCTTCACAACCTATCGACCATTCAATCAATCATTCATCCACAAGCATCTATTTAAGTGCTTTTATTGTTGTTCAGTCATTTTTTCAGCCCCTTCCTCCCATTTGGGTTTTCTTAGTAAAGATACTGGAGTAGTTTGCCTTTTCCTTACCAGCTTATTTTATAGGTGAGGAAACTGAGGCAAAGGAGCAGCTGGGTGGCACAGAGAATAGAGCACTCTGGTTGGAGTAAGAAAGATCTGCTTCAATTTCCTCATCTATAAAATGAGCTAAAGAAGGAAACGGCAAACCACTGCAGTACCTTTGCCAAGAAAATCTTGATGGCACTACAAAGAGACACAATAAACTGAGGCAAACAAGATTTTAGTGATATGCCCAGGATCACGCAACTAGTGAGTGTGGCAGTGAGGCTGAATTTTAATCTTTCTGCCTTTAGATCCTATTTTCTATTCACTGCACTACCTATCTGCTTTTTAAACTTCAGCTTGTTTAAATTTTTTGTTTATTGTTTGTCCTATTTCTCAAAGACAACCATCACCTCCCATGCTATGACATATACGTGAACTGGATTTGAGTGAGGAAGAGCTGTGCAAGGCCATCAACTATACTTTCTTCTCTGGAATCATCTAGTCTTTATGCCAAATATTGAGCTAAGCATTTGAAGATAAATAAAGAGAGGCTAAAACAGTCTCTCCCCTCCAGAATCTTACACTCTAAAGGGGGAGACAACATATAAATCAATAGGTAAGTACTTAACAGAAACAGGGAGCCTTAAGGGAAAGTCTCCAGAAATTGAAACTGACTTACACAAGGAAAAGTAACATTTGAGAAAAGACTTGGAGAGGGATAGACATACTTATTTTTGTAATAGCTTTTTATTTTTCAAAATACATGCCAAGATAGTTTTCAACATTCAACCTTATGTTCCAAATTTTTCTCCTTCCCTTTTCCCCACCCTTCCCTAGACAGCAAGCAATTCAATATGGATTAAAAATGTTCAATTCTTCTAAACATATTTCCACACTTATCATACTGCTCAAGAAAAATCAGATCAAAAAGAAAAAAAATGAGAAAGAAAAAAACAAGCAAGAAAACAATAACAACAACAAAGGTGAAAATACTATGCTGTGATCCTGTTCAGTCCCAATAATCCTCTGGATGTAGATGGCTCTCTCCATTACAAGTCTAATGAAATAGGCCTGAATCACTTCATTATTGAAAAGAGCCAACTCCATCCCAGTAGATCATCACATAATCTTGTTGCTATGTACAATGTTTTCTGAGTTCTACTTACTTCACTTAGCATCAGTTCATGTAAGTTTTTCCAAGCCTTTCTGAAATCCTGCTGATCATTTCAATAATATTCTATAACATTCCTATATCATAACTTATTTGGCCATTCCCCAACTGATAGGCATCCACTCAGTTTTCAGTTCTTTGTCACTATAAAAAGGGCTGCCACAAATATTTTTGCACAATGGGGGAGAGGGGGATGCGACACAGATTCTAAAAGGCAGAATATTCCCTGCAAGGGTGACAGTCAGTGTAAAGAAGTGAGAGATGATATAGGTTCATGAAGTTCAAAGAAAAGTTATCAAAGTCCCAAATGTGTTGTCTATGGAGGTATTCACATTCTAGAGGGAGACAAAAATTTCCCATCTCTTTACTTTGTCCCACTAAGTGGAGATTTCTTTATATCTTTCATTCTTTTAACTAAAAATCTTCCTTGGCTCCTTATTACTGACTGAATAAAGTTCAGGTTCATTTGTTTGATTGTCAAGGTCTTCCACAATCTGACAATAATAATATTAAGAGCTTCAAAGTTTGCAAAGCACTTTACTTATATTAAGATTTTCCCTCAATTCAGATGAGAGCCATGGGTAGCCTTGGGGTCCTTGTCAACTTGTTCAATTGTTTTTCAGTCGGGTCTGACTCTTCCTGACCCCATCGGGGTTTTATTGGCAAAAATACTGGAATAGTTTGTCAATTCCTTCTTCAGATCATTTTACAGATGAGAAAACTGAGGCAAACAGGACTAAGTGATTTGTCTAGGTCACCCAGCCAGTAAGTATTTAAGACCAAATTTGGACTCAGTCTTTCTTACTCCAGGTCTGGTGCTGTATCCACTGTGCCACCTATACCTTGGGGTACTGAGATATTAACTGACTTATCTATAGCCACCCAGTTGTCATTGTTGTTGTTTGTCCTTTGTTCTCAAAGAGGACCATGACATCAGGGAGGTGATACCATGAAAGTAAACTAGATTTGAGTGAGTGAGGGCTGGGCAAGGTCACCTGCCTCACTTTCCCCTCCAGAGCCATCTGGGTCCAGTGGCCAGATAGAGATCAGGATGACAGTAGATGGCCTTGGATGAACTGGGAGACCTTGGCCTTTTTTAAGCTAAGGCCTTCAACAGTTCTCAGTTTGACTGAGGAGGTGCCCATTCAGCAATTAAGGCTAGGTAGCAATTGAGGCAAAGAAATCCCTCTTTCACCTAGTCCAGAAAAAAAATCTAAATAAATAAATGAACAAATGAAAAAAGATATCTTGGATTTTACTGGCTAGATTTCTTTCTTAAATTCCATGCCTTAAACCAAAACTAATCTGATTCTCATTGGCCACCAATAGGTCCTAGACTAAGTCCCATTTGGTCATCCTGTAGGTTTAAGTCCATTGACTCAGCCACACAGCTAACATTTATCCAACGTCTTGACCTAATGTCTTCCTAATTCCAAATCTATTCCATCCTCTATGCTAGATTGCCTCTTGGATTCCTAGCCAACTTTTAAAACCCAGTTCAAGTACTAATTCTTCCATAAAGCCTCTTGTTAAATGATCTTTTCTCTCGGTCCTCATATAACATTTTATTTTACCCCTCTTCAATGCATTTATTCTGTATTTTTCAGGTCAATGTATACTTGGACAAATCACAGCCACTTTGGGCTTCAGTTTCCTCATCTATTAAATGAGGGAGTTTGATTATATGACCTCTGATGTCCTTTTTACTTCTATAATTCAATAAATGAGCCATTATTCTGTTATGAATTATAATGCCCTATAGTTACTAAAGTTTATGACTTACTCCATTTTAGGCCATAAACTACACAAGGACAGAGTCTGTTATCTTATCTAAACTTTGATCTCTCTTTGTGCCAGCACAGTTCCCTCTATAAAGTAATATTTTAAAAAATAATAAAAGTAGTTGGGATTTATATATTGCTTTAAATTCTGCAAAGTACTATACATAGATTATCTCATTTAAATTTTAGAATAAGAGGCAGCTAAATGGTATACTGATCTCTAGTTTTGATATATATGGTAAAGCAGTGGTTCTGAAGCCAGAAAGACCAAGGTTCAAATTTGGCCTCAGATACTTAACACTTAGTTGTGTGATCCTGTGTAACTTAATCTCAAATTACCTCATCAAAAAAAAAAACAAAAAAAAAAAAAAAAAAACAACCAAACAAACAAAAAACAAAAAAAAACAACTTTAAAAAAGCTAATCTTTGGAATAATTCTGTAAGATAGTTGCTATATTATTATCTCATTTTATAAATAAGGAAACTGAAGCTGAGAGGGATTAAATGACTTGTCTAGGATCATATAACTACTAAGTAATCCAGCGCTTTATCGGAGGGATTTTATAAGCGTTTCTTGAATTGATAGATTAATCAGCTGAATTTCTCTACTTACTATCTCTCACACATTATGCTTCATATTCTATTTTGTATTTTTGCATAAATTTTCCTCTCTTGCTAAAAATCCCTTTCGTTTCAACTTTTTCATCTTAGAATCTCTACTAGATTCCTCTAAGGATAAGCTCAAGTTCCAACTCCTCAATGGAGTCTTTCCTGATTCTTTTCCCTACCCCATAAAATTTGGACTGGACCTGTGATATCATTGATATAAACAACTCTGACTGAAAAAATTTCATCAATTCAGTTCAGCAATTATGTAGCTTCTTTAAAATTTAGTTCATTTTGCCCAAAGGACTATCAAACTGTGCATGTCCTTTGATCCAGCAGTGTCTCTCTGGTCTGTATCCCAAAGAGATCTTAAAGGAGGGAAAAGGATCTATGTGTGCAAATATGTTTATAGCAGCCCTTTTATAGTGGCAAGAAACTAGAAACTGAGTGGATGCCCATCAGTTGGGGAATGGCTGAATAAGTTACAGTATGTGAAAGTTATGGAATATTATTGTTCTATAAGAAATGACCAGCAGGATGATTTCAGAAAAGTCAGGAGAGACTTACATGAACTGATGCTAAGTGAAAGGGAATAGAACCAAGAGAACATTGTATAGGGCAACAACAAAATTATATGATGGTGAATTGGGATGGAGTTCTTTTCAACAATGAGGTGATTCAGGCTAGTTCCAATGGTCTTGTGATGGAGAGAGCCATGTACACCCAGAAAGAGGATCTGAATGTGGATCATAACATAGTATTTTCACTTTTTTTGTTGTTTGCTTGCATTTTATTTTCTTACTTATTTTTTTCCTTTTTGATTTGATTTTTCTTGTGCAGCATGATAACTGTGGAAATATGTATAGAAGAATTGCACATGCTTAACACATTTTGGATTACTTGCCATCTAAGGGAAGAGAGGGAAAAATAAAAATTGGAGCACAAAGTTTTGCAAGGGTGAATGTTGAAAATTATCTATGCATATATTTTGAAAATAAAAATCTTTAAAAGAAAATAAATACATTAATTAATAGAATTTAATTTCCTGAAGCATTAAGAAATAAAGGGATACAGGAAGCTAGGGGGCGCAAGTAGATAGAGTAATGGCTCTGGAATTAGGAGGACTTGATTGACTCTCCCCAATTCATTTGAACACAAGTCTTCCAGATTTCAGTCGACTGTACTCACGCACTTCTATTACTTTCTGTATACATAACATCTCTGTTCCCCTGGCTATTCTGGTGTATGAGTGTCCTGAAGGAGAACTCTGTGACCATGCAAAGCAAGGATGAGGGAGACATAACTTCAAATATGTGGAAGGATTCAAGAGAGACAAGCTCAGATTCTTAAATGGTGGATAGGAGACCTTCCTTGACTCTTCTTGGTGAGATTCAACCATATAGGAACACAGGAATTTGTTTTGTTTTCCTATATTCATAAAGTGTTCATAATGGGGCCACCAATAGATTATATGACTTCATACTGTCACACAAACAATTATATTGTGTATCAGAAACAAGACTAACTCAGGATTTTCTGACTCTAAGGCCAGCTTCCCATTCCTTATCCATGTAATGTACTATACCCTTCTACCATATATATCAAAACTAGTATCATAAACAATTATTCTCTGGACAAGGGGAGAGGGAAAGGAAAGATACACAGAGACAAACAGAAAAAGAAAAACAGAGACAGAGAGAAAGAGAGAGACTGAAGAAAGGAGGGAGGAAGGGAAAAGACATACAGAGAGACTAAAAAATAAAAAGACTAAAAGAGAGAAGGAAAGAGAGGGAGAGGAAGAAAGAGAGAGAAGGAGGAGGAGAAGAGAGGAGAAGAAAAGGAGAAGAAGGAGGAGGAGGAAGGAGAGGAGGAAGAAGAGGGAGAGGAGGAGGAAGGAGATGAGGAAGAAGAGGGAGAGGAGGAGGAGGGAGAGGAGGAGAAGGAGGGAAAGGAGGAGGAGGAGGAGAAGGAAGGAAGAAGAAGGAAAAAGAGAAGGAGGAAGGAGAGGGAAAGAGAGAGATACACCCAGAGTAAGAAAGACAGACACAGACAGAGAGGATAAGAGGAGAAGGGGAAGAAGAGAGGGGGAATGAAGGGAGAGGTAGAGAGAGAGCCTGAGAAATAGAAAGAAATCAGGATTTTGTTCTCTCTCTGTGTGTGTGTGTGTGTGTGTGTGTGTGTATGTGTGTTTTCATTGGGGGGAGGTGATAGAGAGGTAAAAGGAAGAAAAGATAGATCTTCTGGCTCCACCAGGATTATAGATCTAAAGTTTATGAGATCTCAGAGACCTTCTAGTCCAACCCCTTCATTTTATAGATAAGAAAGCTGAGGCACAGAAGACTAAATGATTTGCCTAAAGTTTCACCGGCAAGAACCTCCAGAAGCAAGATTTGAACCCAATTTTTCCAATTACAAAGCCAGGCCTCTTTCCACTGTACCATGTTATCTCTCTCATAAGCAATCATCTCCTACCTTGCTGCAGAGATAAACTCCCCCACTGCCTACCTACTTTCTTCCTTCTCTTCCTCAGAACAACCCAGCTGGGATTACTCAGTATTCTGATCTGCATAAAAATAAATGCTGGGAAAGTCAGTGTGAGCCTCTGAGGAACTTTCATGTTGCCACAGGTCTTCAAATTGATGATGCTAGCAAAGAATAAGATGAAGACTTGTGTCAGAAATGGCCCTGGTGAGATCAGGAGGGAAGTTATTGGTAGAGAGAGGCCTGGGCTTGCAACAAACAAGACTTTAAAAAGCTGCTTGGCTTTGCCAGCTGCCTCCTTTCTCTTTCCCTAATTTAAGAAGAGGATAGGGCACAGATAATGATTCAAATCTTTGGCCTTTTCCACTATCTGCTGCCCCTTTCCCCAAGTGTTCTTTCTTTTCTGTGATTGAATAACATTTAATTCTATATACCTTTTATTTACAGGCATGTTTTTATAAGTCAACTCCATTACAAATGATTGGGAATTCCTTGCAATCTTTTTATTCCCCTCTTGAATTCCTGGGAAGTGCCTGAGTCCCTGTATTGAGCCTCTGCATCATTCATGCAAACCTGGATTCAAATCCTCCCTCTGAGAGTTACTAGCTATTTGACAATGGGCAAGTTAATTAAACTATCTAAGCCTCAGTTTTTTCATCTATAAAATGGGGATTGTGATGCAAATAAGACCGATAGTACTTTCCTCCCAGCCTAGTTGTAAGATTCAAATGAGATAATATAAAGTGTTTGCTGTTCAGTTTGTGGGTTTGTTTTTTTTTTTCCAATTTTGTCTATGCTTTGGTATCTCTTTTGGGATCCTTTTGGTAAAGACACTGAAGGGGTTTGACATTTCCTTCTCTAGGTGATTTTATAGATGAGGAAACTGAGGCAAACAGGATTAAGTGACTTGGCCAGAGTCACACCACAAATGTCTGAGGCAATATTTGGATTCAGGTTTTCCTGACTCCAAGTGATATGTGCTATCCATTGTACCACCACAAGTTTTATAATGTCCCCCCAGTGGATAGGGTGGCTAGATGGTGTAGTGGATCAAGTACTGGACTTGGAGTCAAGAAGATCTGAGGTAGAGAGAGAACTGTGGAGTCTGAATGTGGATTAAAACATAGTATTTTCATCTTGTTTGTTTGCCTGTTTTGTTTTTTCTTTCTCCTGTTTTTTTTCCTTTTGATCTGATTTTTCTTGCTCAGCATGATGACTATGGAAATATGCTTAGAAGAATTGTACATGTTTAACCTATATTAGATTGCTTGCTGTCTAGTGGAGGAATAAAGGAAAGAGAGAAGGAGAACATTTTGGAACACAAGGTTTTGCCAAAATGAATGTTGAAATCTTTGCATGTATTTGCAAATACCATTGGAAAAAAAAGATCTGAGTTCAAATCCTGCCTTAGTTAATTACTGTGATCTAAACATGTCACTAACTTTCAGATTTTTCATGTGTAAAATGTAGAATCAAAGGAGTTCCTGCCTCATAGATATATTGTGAGTTAGAAATGAGGTATGTAAAGAACTTTAAAGTACTTTAAAGTGCTAAATATGTGTTCTATTTTCCTACTTAAAATTATTTATTTTTTCAATTCCATGTAAAGATGGTTTTCAACATTCATTTTTATAAGATTTTGAGTTCCATTTTTTTTTCTTCCTCCCCCTTCCTCCTCTTCTTTCTTCCCAAGGCAACACGCAATCCGATGTAGGTTATACATATACAATCACATTTAATCATATGTGTGTTTTTTCTCTCCTCCCTGTCTCTTCTTTCTCTCATTGTTTTCTCCTTTCTCTTTCCTCCTCTTTTTCCTATTTTCCTCTATCTCTGTTACTTTGTGTCTATGTCTCTGTCTCTTTCTGTCTGTCTTCCCTTCTCCCCTCAGAGTACTTATTGTCTGTCATCAATTCCTATGCTATATATGCAGAAAGGTGTACAAGATAAGATGGAATATAGGATGGGGAACTGACCTTGGAGCAGGAAAATTTGGATTAGTCCAGTCTCTGACCTGCAACATAATTGTTTGTGTGACAGTGGGAGCTTCTGAGCATATTAGTGCCTTAAGCAGTGCTTTGGTCTGCCATTGAAAGGAATTTCTACATGGAGAGTTCCCTAAAAGTTATTTTTGTATGGACCAAAAAAACTTAAAAGTAGTCTACTCTAGGGGGCAGCTAGGTGATGCAGTGGATAGAGCACCAGCCTTGAATTCAGGAGGACCCGAGTTCAAATTTGATCTCAGACACTTAACACTTCCTAGCTGTGTGACCCTGGGCAAGTCACTTAACCCCAGCCTCAAGGGGGAAAAAAAAAAGTCTATTCTAGAAGCAAGATAGAGAAGTTATGTGCTAGAATAGAATCAGAAAGGCCTTGGTTCAATTTTGATCCTCATCAGTTGTGTGATTTTGGGTAAGTCACTTAACCTGTATGTACTACAAGCAACTCCCTAGGACTTATCTGTCCTGTCATAGATATTCATTGTCAATGTCCCTGTCCAGCTTTGGTGGAGGGAGTTCCCTTTGCTAATCTATATCATGTGAATTATAGAAAGATAAAGTATTAGAGAATACCTGGATTATAATCTCAAAAAATTGATTCATTTTAGCTGGGTGACTTTGGAAAAATCAATTAATCTTTTAGGGTGTTTTCTTACTTATAGATTTAATCATCTCAGACTTGCCTATGCCACAGGTCATGATAATACCCAAATGAGATAATGTAAGTGAAAGGGATTGGTAATGAAGCAATCATTTATTAAGCACTTGCTATATGCTAAACCCTAGGGATACAAAGACAAGATTTAACAATTTCTATCCTCAAGAAGCTGGCATCCTATAGAGAAGACAACATGGACACATGTAAGTGCACACAAAATAAAAACTATAGAGCCTTTACAAATATGATGACTATTTCATCTATGATGTGCATCCTGTCTCCCCCAGGGAATGCTCTTTCTTTATCAGTGCAATTATGAAATTGTTTTGCAACCTATGGAATTACCTGGATCTTGAGAGGTTCTGTGATCTGCCTGAGATCATGGTCAGCATGAGTCACAGATATGACTTGAACTCAAGTCTCTCTGACCTCATGGCTGATTCTCCGTCTCTAATGTATCTCTAAGGAATTATTCTTAACCATTTTTTCATCTATAGATGCCATATGTTCCTAAATATGTAAGTTCCTTCAAGGGATAGGGGTTAAAAGATTGCATTTTTTGCATCTTCCTCAGCAGCTAGCGCAATGCTTGGCAAATACTGAGTGGCTGATGAAAATAAACACCAAGGCAGATTATGAACCTGGGGTAATTAACATAGAATAGGAGAGTCAGGAGATCTGAGTATCCCAGGAAATGCTGACTGACCCTGAAAAAAAGCGCTTCCCTCTTCTCTGGGCTGCTATTTCTCCACCTTTTCCTGAGTCAAGATTTCTTTCTTTCAGAAATGCCTCAAAGAGGAACTGAAGGCTCTCTGAATATAATAAGCCTACTGAAGGAGGCACCCAGAACTTGAGGTATAGAGGGCATTCATCAGATCTTAATCATTCATCTCCAGACTGGCATTAGTGTGAAGGAAGAGCTCTCTGGCTTCTGCAAAGAGCCTCTAGGGCCAGTTGCATTGGTAAGAAGGGCTCCTTTTGTTTGGGTCTATCTCTCTGAGCAAGCAATTTCCTGGCATCGTGCCCGGGACTCTGACTGAAAAATGCAATGAGAAAAGAGATCAGACCAAGTCTACAGGTTCCCAGAGCACAGGATCAGGCCAGATGGGATTTATTTCATTTATAACTCCTCATACTCATCCCCCTCCCAGACGCAGGATGGGAGCGCCAACCGGAGAGGGTGGAAGAGAGGGGTGGGGAGGGAGAGGACTTGGGGAAAGAGAAAGCTCATGTTCCTTTGTGTGACTTCTCTGCTGCTTTCCTTTCCTCCCCTTCCCACCCCTCTCTAGACATGGATCTCCCTTTTCTGTATTCCTCTTCCCAATACCAATCCACCCTGCCTGCAATTATGCCTTTAATCTGCATGACACAAATGTGGCACTCCCCATTCCTATTTGGTTGCATGCACCTCAGTTTGGGGCTAAAAGACATCTGGAGAAATAGATTTATAAAAGTGATCCATTATGGAGGGATTGCTTCTTTTACAAAAGGATTCACTACAGGATTTCCTATAGGAAATGTTTTTGGTTTGCTTTTTTTTTTTTTTAATTATTTAAAAAAAATTTTTTTTAATTTTCAAAACATGTATAGTTTTCAACATTCATCCTTGTAAAATTTTGTGTTCCAAATTTTTTTCTCCCTTCCTCCCCACTTCCTCCCCTAGATGGCAAGTAATCCAATATATATTAACCATGTGCAATTCTTCTATACATATTTCCACAATTATCATGCTGCACAAGAAAAATCAGATTAAAAAGGGGAAAAATGAGAAAGAAAACAAAATGCAAGCAAACAACAACGGCAACAAAAAAAGTGAAAATGCTATGTTGTGATACACACTGACTCCCCATAGTCCTCTCTCTGGGTGCAGATGGCTCTCTCTCACAAGTCCAGTGGAACTGGCCTGAATCAACTCTCTGTTGAAAAGTGCCACATCCATCAGAATTGATCATAGTATAATCTTGCTGTTGGGCAAAATGTTCTCTTGGTTCTATTCACTTCACTTAGCATTAGTTCATATAAGTCTCTCCAGACCTCTCTGAAATCATCCTGTTGGTTGTTTCTTATAGAACAATAATATTCCATAACATTCATATACTGTAACTTACTCAGCCATTCTCCAACTGATGGACATAGGAAATGCCTGAAAGACCCTAAGCAGAGAAACCTACATCTCTGGAGGAAGCCTTAATTAGTAGGAAATTTTCTTATTCATCAGGGCTAAACTCTTTACCATATCCACTCATTGTTCTGAGGTTTTTTAATTTGAGAAACTGAATCAGCCTAATCTATCTTCCTCAGGATTTATCTTCAACTACTTGGAAACAGTTTACTCCCTCCAGGGTAAATATTCCCAATTCCTTCAACTAATCCTAATATAAACTTGAGACTCTTAATAAATCTATAAACATTTATTAATCTTCTAAAAGATGCAAAAAGAGACAAAAGACAAGTTCTCTCCTCAAGGACCTTACAGTCTATTGAAGGAGACAGTATGCCAGAAAATATATTCAAAACATACAATATTCAGGAAAAATAGAAATTAATTAACAAAGGGAAGGCACTAAAATATAAGGTTCTTGAATGTGGAAGACACATCGTCAGACTGTATTTTAGAAACATCAGTTTAGAAGTTATGTGGGAGATGGATCAGAAAGGAGGAAACCTATATGCAAGAAAAAATTATTAAGAATCTGTTGCATGATTGTTATGGAAATATTTTGCATAAATTTACATGTGCCTTAAAGGGGATAAGGGTGGGGAGAAAGGGAGAGAATCTGGAACTCAAAGTTTTAAAAACAAATGTAAAAAATTGTTTTACATGTAACAGGAAAATAAAAATTAAATAAAAAATAAAATCCCATCTTCAAAAAAAAAAAAAAAAAAAAAAAAGAAAGAAAGAAAAGAAAGAAAAGAAAAAAGGATGCAATAGTCCAGGAGAGAGGGGATGGAAGTCTGAACTGCAATGTTGGCCTTGTAAATAGAAAGGAGAGGAAACTGCTCAATAAATTCTCTTGGTTGGTTGATTGGATTGAAATCATCATAGGCAGTAGGAATAGCTTACCTGTGCAAATGAGAAACAAGTCTCTCATTACAAAACCATATGTCAGAGCTAGAAAGGAACATAGAAGTCATTTAATCTAACACTCATAGTGTACAGAAAAGTAAACTGGGGCCCAAAGAAGGAAAAGTTCTTGCCCATGACCATATAGCTAATTACTGAAAGGTTCAGCATTTATGCCCAGGCTTTATTTGTTTTTTCAACTTTTAAAAAAATGTTGTTGCAATTCCTTGGTTAGGCAATCCCAGGGAAGTCATTCATAAATGCTTCTTATGAAGGAATGCATTACTAATTAGTTGTGTGGCCTTGAAAAGGCATTTCACCTCTCCAAGATTCCTGTTTTTCTCATCCAACACCCAGTCCCAGTGATTGACACATAGAATGGCACTTGCTGAGTACTTGATTAATTGATGACTGTGTGTGATGAGGGAAAGGGATAGAATAGGATCCCTTCTAGCTCTAAGATTCTATGGCTGTCTGAAAAAAAAAAATAACTACTTACAGGTGTAGTTATGTCTAGGCTTTTTTTCTATCATCCCAAAGAAGCCCTTGTTAAGTCATTTTTCAGTCAGGTCAGACTGTTTGTGACCCCATTTGGGGTTTTCTTGCCTAAGATCCTGGAATGGTTTGTCATTTCTTTCTCCAATTCATTTTACAGATGAGGAAACTGAGGCAAACATATTAAAAGTGACTTGCCCAGGATCATAGAACTGGTAAGTGTCTAAGGCCATATCTGAACTCTTGAAGATGAGTCCTCCTGACTTTCAGCCCAGTCTTCTAGCTACTTAGCTGCTCCTAAACAGCCAGGAGTTGTACTTTATGCTCTTTTTTTTTTTTTTTTTTTTTGTAATGCTCCACAAAAGTTGAATTACCTACAAGGGAAGATTGAAGCACAGAAGTGACCTCTCAAGACCATTGAGGGCCATGGTAATGGAGCCCAGTGAGGACTTCCTGATCTAAGGATCAACCTAGCTAAATTCAGACATGTTAACTACAAGTTGGCTATATCTCTCAAAGACCTTTGTGGATTTGTGTCCCACCTCTGTGGAGTTCACACACATACTCATGAGGTCACAAATCCTTGAAGCATTGAAGTATGATATGTGTATATATATACACATATGTACATGTAAAATATATATACACACATATACTTTTCATTCATTATACACCTGTACATATCTCTAGATGCATATGTATACACATATTACATCTTATAGGACCAATTCTTCTAAAACTATAGCAAATCAGCTCCCCACCTGATGTGCTTTCCAGTAATAGCCAGGAGATATAATTAGCTCTTATGGAAGACATTTCTGGATATAGTATTGTTAAGGGGATGGTGTGATAAGCAGATTATTCAACCATTGCTACTTACCTCTCACCTTATTACTAAGTCATTCATTGCCCAAATAGTGTCCCTAGTACAAAGGCTCCATCTTTACTATCATATGGGATCTGTGAATCTCTTTATCCTTTTATTTGTTCCAAGCCTCTCACCAGAGACAGGACCCCTGACCAAAAAAAACAACCCTCAATGTTAGATCTTTTCTATCTCATCTCTGGGGAGGTTTTCCCCAAGTAACTTCTTTCCAACTATTCTCTCAATAAGTACATTTCACTAGGAAAAAAATGTTGGTGATTAATGCTATCTATCATACATTTCAAATAAAGAAAGGAAAACAGACTTTTTCTGTACCCAGAAGCAAAAGGTTTCAGGAATCTGGGAAGGAGCCCTTGAGGAAAAGGAAACACTATAGGAGTGTACTTCGAAGATATGTAGTGAGAGAGAGGGAAGATGGGCAGACTCTGAGGAGTACAGCTTCTGTTCTTATATACCTGTGCTGAGTAGTCCCCAGCAGCCTCATTGCCAGAGTAATACTAGACCCCTTTCTTTGTGATTGTTGCCTCTCCCTGTGCTTCTGTATTTCTAGCTCACTTGTCTTTTTCAAATTCCCATTTACTAGATCCTAATAGTTTCCATCTCCTGGTGTTCATCTCCGAGACTCAGTGAAATGACTTTTTAATTGTTGCTGTTTAGTTGTGTCCAACTCTTGGGACACCATTTTCTTGGCAAAGATACAGAAGTGATTTGCCATTTCTTTCTTCAACTCATTTCACAAATAAGGCAACTAAGGACAACAGGGTTAAATAATTTTCCCAGGGTCATACAGTCAGTAATTATCTGAGGCTGGTTTTAAACATTTCTTTCTGTCTCCAAGTCTGGTACTCTAACTACTTGGGTGCCTGAAGTGACCAGAGATTTTAGAATTAATGTTTTAAAACATTTAAATTAAGGTTTAAAACCTTATTGTCAGCATCCTTTCCCTTGTTGACTCCTAGGTTTTCAAGAAAACACATAGAAAAATAAGAAAAGTAGCTCTAAAATATCCTTCCTCAGGTACTTCCACACCTTCCCAGCCTTTCTTTTCTCCCAGAGCAACTGGTCATGAAATTCTTTCCTGAGCCCTGTAATGTCTGTCAGGCAGCCTGTAGGGGTGGGCCTCCAAGTTTTTGCTTTTCTCTTTAGTTTGCCTCTTGCAGGCCAGGCCTAGGCTAGCTGTCTCTGGACTCTGGACTGGCTAGGCTGGGCTGCCTTATCAGTCAAATGAGCTGGAGAAAGGGATGGCAACTACTCCACTCCACTCTAAAAAAAAAAAATCCAAATGGAGTCACAGAGCCACACTCATCAATATCCACACAAACATCTGAGAAGAAATAAAATCTCAACATCTACTGTCTTAACAAGTCAATAGGGTGTTTGTTGGCAAAGTTCATGTGGCAGAATTCACAAATAATCCAGAAATTAACTTTCTCTGCAAGAATGCCATGCAAAATTCAAGTTACAAGATTTTAATGAGCAGACTTCATTTTATAAAACTCTAATAGATTACCCCCTATCTGGATGATTGCGAAGGCCTTTTCCAAACAAAAGAAAAACGTACAGTGAGGGTAATGCCTCCGAATCTCTTTTCTGCCCTTTGTTCTTACCTTCCTCCCACTCTTTTTAAACAGGCCAACACTTAGAATATTTGAAGGAGCTGATGTAAACCATAGTATGTAAGAAGCACATAAACCTTTGTAGTTTGTCTGAATGCAAATCCCTCACCACCACCACCAAAAAAAAAAAAAAAAAAAAAAAAAAAAAAAAACAACTCTCCAATGTTTTGGGGAAGGAGAATGCAGATCGATAATCAGGAATAATCCTGCTAATCAGGATATAGGGACTTTCTAATCTTAAATTAGATACTGGCTCAGGTCAAAGAGTTCCACTGGGAAGAAGTGGAGTTCAAAAGAGAATTCTACAAATGCCTGTAAGCCCTAATTAATTGGTTGGCTAGGTTGTGTTCCAAAAAAGTTTAGATGCTGGTTGGTGACAGGTCTCTCTCCTTTTGGAGGAAAGTCCTAATTCTGGGAATGTGAGGGCCTCCCTTTCTCTTTACAAGTGCTAAAACTTCCTCTGGGATAGAAGCTTAAAAATAAAAAATCCCCTCCTCCTCTTATGGAAATCTGCAGCTGAAGCCCAGTAGGTGGCATCAGTGAGACCAGCCTAACAAAGAGGCAAGGGCCACCAAGTGAAGCCCGATGGGAAGCCGACCTAGCTGAACAACTCAGTGACATCACCAAAAGATAATGGCAGCGGCCATATTTGTTCCTGCATGCATCAAACATGATCCCACACATTCGAATGTCTCCCATGCAGGATCCCTAAGTGAGCCTGCTCCTCCCCCAATGGCTTGTAACCGTGCCCCGTTCAGGGGAGGAAGATTTTACTAGACATCTTTGCCTTGAACTGTCTTCCATGGGGGCTTATGACAGGGGTGTGTTAGAGCCACTTCTGATTTGTATGGGCTGATTGTTAAATTTTAGCATGCTCATAACATACTAAATCAGGGCTTTATTATTTTGTTGATTTGCATAAGCTTAAGAAAGTGATGGGGAAAAGATAATAATGCATATTAAACATAAAAAGATTTTTTTAGTTCATTCCTCCCATCTGCCTCCAGCAGATTGTTAAACACTTACTAGCACACCCTAATCTGTGAGCTATGGTCTTCACCACATAATACCTTGAACTTGGGGCAGGTCTTTGGGAAGATCCACAGATAAGAGAGAGTTCAGCTTTACATACATTTGAATAATGCTTTAGAATTTCAAAGCACAGGCTTGTATTCCCTATTTCATTTGAGCCTGACAGTCTATCAAGTAGGTTTGGGAAAATATATGGTCTCCTCATTTCCCAGACAAAGAAACTGAGGCTAGGAGAGAGATAAAATAACTTGTGAAAGGTCACTTAGCTAGTTAGGAATAGAGCTGACATATGAGGACCAGTTTTCCATTTTCAAGGCCAGTATATTTTCCACTATTCCAATATGCCCCAATCTCTGGGGATCTCTGTTTCACTATATAAAAAATGGCAGTTCATATGAGAGCAGTTTCTTCAAGACCACCCAGAGAGACCTTGTAATGAGATGGGGCAGGAAAAAAAAGATCCAACTGAGAAGTGTAGCATAGTGATCCCCTGCCTTTCTGCCTTCCTGCAGTGTTTGTTAGAAACTAGCTGCTGGTTCATCAATCATTCAACTAGGCTCTCCTCTGCCCTGCTCCTGTCTCAGGAGAACGACAAGCCAGTTAAAGCAGGAAGCCGGAATGAGCATGGGGAAGTACCTAAAACACAGATGAAGCGTGTCCAGGAGGACATCCAAAAAGAGCTAGAAACCATCACTAACAGAGGGGATCTCTGGTGGAAGAGTTAGAGATGAGCTTAGGAGAGGAGAAACAAAGAACTTGAGTAGGAGAAGGGGAGAAAATGATTGTATTAAGCCTGGACACATTCCCATTTTCTCTGGAAATCGTCTTTAGCCTGGTCCCCAGCCAGTTTCTTATAGCCCTCCCAAGGAGCTGAGCCTTTGAGAGAGAGTTAGGTTTTATCAGTTATCCTGGGTACCTCTATGGCTTTCACAAGATTTCTCACTTCTTTTACTGGCTTTTAAGGTTTCTGGTACTGCTCTTTCTCCCATAGTAGGAAAGATGAATAATAATAGTTAGCATTTATATGGCAATTTAAAGTTTGCAAAGCACTTTACAAATATTATGTGACTTGTAGGTTCTATTATTATGCTTATTTTATAGAAGGGAAAGTGAAGATAATGGTTCAGTGACTTATCCAAACCATAGTGTGGGGTTAAATTTGAACTCAAGATTTCCCAACTCCAAGTCCAGCATTCTATTATCTGAGTAAGGACATGGGGTGGGGGGAGGGGGGGTTGGTCCAAGATATAGAATTCTAGAGCTGGAAGAGACTTTCAAGATCATCTACAAAAGTAATCCAACCCACCCCACCTCCTCCTCTACCACCAGCACTAGTTATACAGATGGGAATACAATTTTATCCAGACAGATAAAATCATCTAGCTGAAAGTCATCCAACAAATTGAGGGCAAAGTAGTAATTTGAACTAAGGATTCATGATCAGGACCATGCACTTTCCCCAAGAATTTGGTCAGTGTCTTTTCCCCATGAGCTTAGTAGTTCTTAATCAAACTGTCTTCCAGAGATGCTGTCTTCTCCTAGAGTAGTCTGGTAGTTGTGTTCCAGACGTTCTCCAAGGTCACCCAGGAACTGAGCAACATGATAGAGATGATTAGAACTTTATGCAGGAAGTTGGGAAGGAGGAGGAGGGGGTGGTTCAGAAAATGGCTGGTTCAGGTTGGTAGAGAAGCTGGGATATGCTCCTGATACTCAGGGTGACCTCAGCAGAGGGAGTCCGACTTGGCATATGGGCACTGCCCATTCTCCTTGGCAGTAGCTCATCTGTCTCTGTCCCCTGTTTCTGATAAACCAAAGACCCCAAAGGCTGTTGCCATCCCAGAGAGATGATTTCTAGTCCTGATTTGGCCACTAACTGTGTGTGTGACCTGGCTTTCCCGTACCCATCATTTTCTTGGCTATTATGTTTCTTTATGTTATGTATCCGCCTGCCACAAAAGTCCACGAGCAAACCCTGCCTGCCTGGGCTCTGCTCCCACTGGCTCAGAGCCAGGGCCAGGCTCATGGAAAGCTTCCCACCTGGCGCTGTGTCAGGCCTTTATGGTCTTGCCTCCAGAAAAGGTGGGGGCTGTGTACAATAGGAAGGGAAAGGGAAGGGGGGGGTGGGGAAGGGTTTACAATCTGAGAGCTCTAGATCTGGAAGAGACTTGAGCAATCCTCGGCTTCAAACCCCTCCCCCATCCTTTTACAAAGGGGAGGAAACAAGAGGCCCAGAAAAGGGAAGGGGCTTTCCTTAGATTACAGGAGTTAAAAGGACAAACAGCAGGAGTTAAAACCTAGGTGTTCTAAACCCCAGACTAGAGTAATCTCAAATGCATCAAACTGCTTCTCTTCAATTATCCTGCCCCCCCCTCCCCCCCCCCCCCCCCCCCCCCGCCCATTCCTATTCCGTGCACTCTAGCAAAATACCCTCAGGATCTCCCTTGCGGGGAGTCATCTGAAGACCTCCCAAGTTCCCATCTGAAGTCCTCCCTCTTCCCCAAAGCCCTCCTCTGATCCCCCAAAGTCACAGCATTTTTACATAGGTTATTCGGGTTAATAAGAGGCAATCAGGTATATAATGTACAGAAAGCTGGCTTGGGGGAAAGACCTGAATTCAGGTGCAGACACTGACACATACCGGTTATGAATCACTCAGTACTCTAGGCAATTTTCTAAGACTCTAAGATGCCAATCTGTATTTATAAAAGGAATTCCTTTATATGGGAGCTACCTGTGCCAGTGAGAACTCCCAGATTCTATTTCCATCCCTATAATCAGCTTATGGTAAATATGAAGAGGAGGCTGAAAAAAAAAGATGGGACAACACCCCAAAAGGGTATTTCTGATCATTTTTGTCTTAGGAATTCAAGAGGCCCATTATAAATTAAACCTCCATGGGATAAGCCAGTTTCTTCCCCCCCCCCCCCCCCCCTGCTTTCCCAAGATACCTGATACAGACGAAATAATTCTAGACATAGAATGGGGAGGAACTTGGCTTTGGAGACACTCCTCTTAAGTTAACTAGCTTTGTGAATATAGACAAATCAATCAATCCACAAATATTTAAGTGCCTACTGTGTGCCAGATATTGTGCAAGCTGCAGATAATTCAAAAATCCCCACAGGCTTAGAGAATCCAGAGCAGAATTGGCCTTAATTCATCTTGGGAAAGCCTGACTCCAAAGAGTTAGTTTCTTTCCCTGGTTCTGCTCCCACCCCAGAATAACTCTCCAGTTATTTATATTATCCAGAAATTTCTAAAACAGGTATGACTCATGTTTAGGGTCTCTCCAAAGAAAATGCTCTTTTTAACAACAACAAAAAAAAATTTTTTTTAAATAGAATGCTTCACAAATTTGCATCCTTACATATGAGCCATGCTAATCTTCTCTGTATCCATCCAATTTTAGTAAATTTGCTGCCAAAGTAAGCACAAGAAAAGTGCTCTTGACAGCATTTACTTCATTTTTAACATACATTTTTTTTTTCTTTTTACACATTTAACAATCTTTAATTTGGAAGAGAATGCAGTAGAAGCCATCCTTGAAGGTTTAGTCTTGGGGTAAAAGGAGGGTTGGGATGACCTATTTTTTTTTTCCATTTTTAAAAACTATGTATGTTTTCAGCAAGCAATTCTTGCATATTTTTTTTTACTCAACTAAAATCTACTTTCCTTCTCACCTACTCTGAAAAAACAAACAAACAAAAAAGAAAACCCACCAACAACCTTGTAACAAATTTAGAGTCAAACATAATAAATTCTTTTATTGGCCGTGTCCAAAATATACATCTTAGTCTGCATCCTGAATCCATCACCCCTGTAGAAGGAGCAATATTCTAATAAAAATTCATGTAAGTTAGACTAATGTTTCTTAAAAGATATTGAACGCATTTTTGAAATCAGGTTGGCAAAGGCAACTAAAGAAACATGCTGTTGATATCACTTCCTGGTTACTTACGTACAACAGCTGTGAGGAGTTCCAGATATTCTCTGATGCTTGGGTGATGGAATGTGATAGGCAACTTCAGCAAGATACCTTCATTTCAGCTTAATCAACTCAAGATGTCCTCAATACCTATATCTGTTGAATAGCTTTCTATCCTTTTCCTGATATCAATAAGTAAATCTCTTATTAACTATTCAATAATCTGTCTCGTTTTGTTCTTGTATTGAAATTGAATTACCAGGGGACTTGTCTGAGTCAGGCAGAGCCTGGAACCACCCTTTGGTCAGCAAGTAGGGAGCATATTTCCTCATCATCCTTGATAAAATTCACTGAAATTTGGAGGAGAGGCAGATGTTGAAGGAAAAGATGAATCCTGTTTTAGCCATTTGAGTTTTATGTTTATAATATGTAGTTGTCATACATGTCACACGGGCTCTGGAATTTAAGATAGAGATGAGAGCTAGACATGTAGATTTAAGAATTATTTGCATAAAGATCATTGTTAAATCTATTTTTATTTCTGAAATAAAAATGAGAACAGAGAAAGAGAGAAAAAAGGAAAATACCTAGAATACAATACAGGAATATGTTCACATACCAAGCTTTGGGGCATAGATGATAATCCTGCAGTCATACAAGTAAGTGGTACAATGTCATAAAATCCCAGGAAAAAAGAAGTATCCAGAAGTAGGTGGTCAGTAGTGACAAAGGCTTTTAAGAAGTCATGTGCATTGAGAAACAGCCTTAGGATTTAACAATAAAGAGATCATTAGTGATCAGTGCCTGGCAATATTAGGTCCTTAATGAATATTTAATAACTACTGACCTTGGAGAAAGCAGTTCTAGTTAAGTGGTGAGGACAGAAGTTAGATTTCAAGAGGTTGAGAAGAGAGTGGGAAGTGATAAAGTGGAAGCAACAGCAAAGACAGCATTTTTTTCCCCCAAGAGTTTGGTTGTGAAGTAGAGGAGAGATGTAAGACTATAATGGAGGAAGAGTAGTCAAATGAAGAATTTTGGGTTGTTTTTTTTTAAGTTGGATATTGATATGAGTATATATGAATAAACGAACAACATTTATTAAAAATTCACTTTGTGCAAAACACTATTTCTGGGAATACAAATAGATAAGCAAGATGATTTCTGTTTTCCAGGACCTCACTCCAGGACTATACATACAGGAAAAAGAAACACACATAGCTGCAAGTAAATGGTACAGTGGAATCACTGAATTTAAATGTGGATTCACACAGTTACTAACTATGTGACCTTGGGCAAGTCACTTAATCCTGTTTGCTTCAGTTTTTTTTTCATTTGTAAAATGATCTAGAAAAGGAAATAGCAAAGCACTCTAATATCTTTGTGAGGAAAACCCTAAATAGGATCACAGAGAGTAAAATGCAACCGAACATCAACAATAACTGTAAGTCAGGTGGAAAGGATGGATGGGCCCAATGATGTTTAGGCTTTAGAGGCAAAGGAAATGATAATGCATCATTTATATTGTTAACAGACCTCTCAAAAACCTTGGAAGTGACCTTTCCTAGGAGAGGGCTGGTATCCCAGCCCTCCCCATATTCAGTTCATTGTTAGAGAATTTCATCTAACTGGGGGCATAAGCAAAATCCATTTTATAATTATATATCCAAGAGGAAAATTAGTAAAAGTCAGGACATTTTAAAATTTGACTCATCAAACATGAATCTAACCTAGTGACAGAAGGATACACTATTAATAAGACCATATCAGATTGAAGTGTTGAGCCATTTGGCTGTGTCAAGGACTTTTTCTTTTCAGTTCTCTGCTGAGACTGCTTTGAGAATCCAAGAGCTGCAGCACCTGCAGAAGCAGGTGCCTCTCTTCAAGAGCTGCTTTCCTTGATTGGGGCTTGAAGCATAGACTAGACAGTTATATGGGGTAGGGGAGGAAGGATGAGGCAATTCTGTTCTAGGCATTCTTGGACTTACCTAACTCACTGTCAATCAATATTTATTAAGCACTATGTGCTATAAGCACTGGAGATACTTAGGCCGAAGACAGCCTCTGCTTTTGTGTTCATACAACATACAAGCAATTATGCACAAATAAGCTATATAAAAGATAAATTCAAGATAAGTTCAAGAGGAAGACACTGGAATTAAGGGAGGGATAAGAAAAGCTTCTTGTAGAAGGTAGAATTCTAACTGGGAATTGAAGGAAGTCAGGAGATAAAGATGGGAAGGGAGAGAATTCTAGACATAGGGGATAGTCAGTAAAAACACCTGGAATTATGGGATAGAGTTTCTTATCTTCCCTATGGTAACTGTTGGTCTGTAATTGTTGAAGTGGTGGCAAAGGATGGTGAGTCCCTTCTCTGTATAAGCCGTTTCCTTCAATGATGGTTCAGTGGACTGCCTAAAATAGAGCCAGTAATAGCATGGAACTTGAACATTCATTGAGAGATAGTAGAAAGGTTAGGTCTTAGAGCCAGAAAGAACTAGATTTAAATCCTTCTTCTGACACAAGCTAACTACATGACCATGATCAAACCATTTAATTTCTCAGAGCTTTTTAAGATAAAAGGATATATTACTGATCTGTACTCATGGAGAGAATTTCCAAACTTGGAGTTCTCTACAATGATGAAATCACTCTTTCCAAGGAAAATCAAGTAACCTTTTCAGATATGCAGGAAATATGACTATCAGATAAAAGATCTTTTTTTGTTTTTTCATTTTTCAGTAACCCATTAGAACTTGCACCTTCATCCAGCTGAGTTCTGTCTTTTAAAGCAGCTTTAGAGCCCAGCTTCTTAAACTATGTGAGTCATGACTCCACATGGGTTTCATGATTGAATGTAAGAGTCACAAAATTATGACTTATTATCAGTTCATGTTGATTTGTATATCTACTTTATAAGTGTATATACCTGGGATTACATGAAAAATTTTTGGATGAAAAGAGGTCAAGGGTTAGAAAAAGTTTAAGAAGCCTGAACTAGAGGAACCACACTGATTCCAGGGGGGGCTGCTGACTCATATTTCTGAAATTCTACTTTGAAAATTGCTTTTGGGCCAGTCTAGGAGCTACCAAAGAAACTGTTCTCCAAATTGTAGTCACACACAACACACCACACACACTCACACAACACACACACACACACATATATTATATTTTTTTAACCAACAATGGTTCTTCTTTTGGCTGAATCATCATACTTTGGCTCCCAATTATTTTTGCCTTGTTCCAAAAACCAAAGACAAAGATCTTTCACTATCAAGTACACCTCAAAAGACTTTGGATTTTAGTTGCTGAAAAAAGAGTTCCAAAACAGGAGTTCCAAGAATGATTAGATTTGAATGAATTCAAAATTCTTGGAATAGCCCCACAAGTGAAAATTTGATGTACTCTTTGTTAATATGCCCACTAGGTGGCAGGTGTGAGCATGGCCACCTGAGCATTTAGTCATCTGAGAGCCAGGGACTGAGCTGGGCACATTCATTTAACTTTCTCCCCTCCTCCCGTTTTGTGGCTTGGGCTTCTTCCCTTTCATAGGTTGGTTCTTCACTTTTAACCCTAGGGCTAGCATTCAGATTAAAGGGGAAAATGGCAGCTGCTTTGCAACTAATTAACAACACCCCACCCCATCCCCTCCCATGGGTATTTGTTTCACGTGTTCAAAGAGTATCTGATCCCAGGAATTGTTCCCTTTTCCCTCCAAATAAATGATTACCCCTCTTAAGGCTTGACTCCCTGAACTCCCAGCCAGAAATCTCCAACTGGCAGAGTTGATTCAGATCATATAAGGATAAATCCCAATTCTTTAGATCTACTTCCTTTCCAGTTTTAATCTTCTTTCAATTCCCAATCTCACTGTTAGCATTCAAATTAGCAAAATTGGCACAGTTTCAAATGGCCATGCAGATTTTAACACACACACATACTGAGAAAATACTTAAAATAATATAGGTTACAGAAATAGCAGTTTTAAAACAGCCACAGTCTGCTACTATCTTCAGGGGGATTGAGGGGGAAGAATACTAAGGAGCAATACTGCTAGCTTACCATCCAGCCAGTCCTCTATTAGAGAATGGGTAAATCAAGGTTTAGAGTGGAGGAGCTGCTAGGTGGTGCAGTGGATAGAGCACCAGCCCTGAATTCAGGAGGATTCAAGTTCAAGTCTGGTCTCAGACACTTAACACTTCCTAGCTGTGTGACCCTGGGCAAGTCACTTAACCCCAGCCTCAGGGGGGAAAAAAAAAAAAAGAGGTTTTTTTTTTTGAAGTGGAAAAGAGGAGAGAGGTAGAATCAAGGCAAGGTAGCCTCTCCTGAGTTCCATTCCTGTATCTTGGATTGTCACTGGCTGCTTTCTAGGATTGTGTCCTGAACTCCTCTGTGCCTTCCCGGAAAAGTGATGCTCAAATTTTCATGATGTCTAGTTCAACCTACAGTAATAGAGTTTATATAGAAAATCTATCTGGGAGCTGTACTGGCTCCAACTTCAACCATTTCCTATCCATCCACTTGGAGTGTATGGGTGTACAAGGAGAACTAGCACCTCAGTATGGGAGCTTACTGAACCCTCCTCAAGCCACCTGGCACTAATTTCTCACCTGTGGCTCCAAGAAGCTGTACTACAGTCACACCCCAGTAAACTGTCTCAGTATCTAACTAAACCAGGTTGAAGGTAACCATTTTCCTTTGTGGATGTTTCGTGGATGTCTCCCTCAAGTATGTGAAGACTTCACCAGATAGGATGTAGAGATTAGAACAATTTGTTCCAATGCCACAAGGAAGCTGAACTGATTACAGATTGGTCAGGCGCTGAAGACACCAAGGGCATCCGCTGCATCTTGGGCCATCTTTTGTCTTGCCACTGGACTTAGATGACTTCAGAAGCAAGAGTGAAGCTGACATTTTTGTGCAATTCTGCCTCACTAAAATCCAACTAACACTAGAGTCCAGACACACCCTGTGATGCCATTAGTTTTCTTTGAAAAACAACAGCCCATCTATCAGATCTTTGGTCCTCCCTAATTATTTTTTCCCATCTTTTGTTCAGTTTCCCTCTTTTCCCCCCTTCCCTCCTCCCCCCCCTCCCCTACATTCATAAGGATCATAAAAGGTTAAGTCTAACAATAGCAACAAAAAAGCTCTTAGGGTGATTTTCCTTCAATTAAAGGCTGGGACTGGCTTGATTTTAGAAATTGTTAGAATGACTTAGGAAACCAAAGGCAACTCTGCTCCTTTCCATCTTTGCTCTGTAGCTAAGCCCTTTTGGAAGTGTGACTCCTGTCTCAAAACCCATTGGTATGGGACTCTTTCCTTATTGGTGATGAAGGCCCTGCTGGGCATGAAGGGCCAGGCTGCATGGGCAGAGATGAGAGTTTAAATTTTCTGTCAGAGGGGCAGCTAGGTGGTGCAGTGGATAGAGCACCAGCCCTGAATTCAGGAGGACCTGAGTTCAAATCCGGTCTTAGACACTTAACCCTTCCTAGCTGTGTGATCCTGGGCAAGTCACTTAACCCCAGCCTCAGGGGGGAAAAAAATTAGAGCAAATTTTCCCCTTTAGGACTCTTCAACTGATATGCTCTTCTTTGAGCATAGTGTCCAGTTGGCTTCCAACTTTGAGAGAGAAGAAGGAAGAAGCCAACCCCACTTCAAGCTGTTGAAAGAAAAGAATTAATGAGAGGAGCAGACAGTCTCTATCAAATCCCTGTTTCTGGCTCATTATTCTAGAGCCAGGGGAAAATTTCTACTTGGGCAAGATCTAAGTCTTTCTCTTGGCTGAGTTGAGTTATTTCACCCCATTGAAAGAGCTCTTTCATTCTTTATTGTCTGGTACATCTTCCCTTATGTATACTTTCTCTAAATTCTGTTTTGTTATGATTTGGATAAATGGATCTCTTCACCTGCTACATGTTTTCCTTGTGGAACTGGCATTTGGTGGGGAAAGGATGGCGAGCCTTGAGTCAAGAGCTTGAGGTCACTCCTCCCCAAAATGATAAAGTGATCAGAAATTTGATGGAACCCAATTATGTTGGTTAGATGGAACAATATTTAAGGGACCAAATAGATACACTTCTATCTCAGAACTCCTTCTCTCAGAAAAGTGGAGTGGTAGCCTCTGGTTCCAATTTTTTGCTTCTCTCCCCTCCATCCAAGGGATGAAAATCTCCCTTGGAAAAGGGTAGGTGGAGAAGAAGCTAGAGATGGCTATTCTGCCTCTCACTGAGTCACCCAAAATGTCATCCTGTTCTTAACCACTAAACTTTTCACTACATCACTCTTTACAGAAGAGAAAAGAAATTCAAAAGGCTACACAAAAAATGTGACACACTACTTTATAGTCACATCTTGTGTGTCTTTATATTCCCAACTGGATGATAAGTTTCGAGATAGGAGAGACTCACCATAAGTGCTCGTGGCCACCTAAGCTGTCAGCTAAACACTGGGTGACATATTCCTATAACTTTCTTCTCCATTCTTATGCCCTGGACTTCTTTAGTACAAGGTTTTTCATGGATAGGTTCTCTCCTTTTAAATCTACCTTAACGGTATTCTGGATAAAGCGAAGAAATGGCAGCTCCCTGAGAACTGCTGTACACTTAATTTTTGCCATGATAACCCCCAATTAAGATCACAAAGAGTCCGACACAACTGAGAACAACTAAACAACAAAGTATCCCTCACAGTTCGATAGTGTTAGTTTTCTTCTATGTTTTATCTTCTGCTTCCTGCACATTAAGTGAGGATATTCCCTAAGGTTCTAAGGGCTCTTCTTTCTCTCTATTCTTTCTTGACAATCTCATTCAACAATTCGACCTATCCAATCTTTATTGTGTTCACTATATATGTAACTTATATAGGAACCAGGGATAAAAGATACAAAATAAAATAAATAAATAATAAAATTTAAAAAAACAAATAAAATTGTTGCTTTGTATTCATCTCTATGACTTCACCTATACTCTTTTGTCTCCTAATGTGCATACCTAGCCGATATTTCTTCCCTCTGCTCTATTTGAATTCCCAAATGCCTAAGAGACACCCAGGGGTCTGCTAAAACCAGCTCAAACTGGCTGCCTCTTGTTAAATTTTTGTGAGGAGCATTTATACCTCTAAAATCAAAACCTGCAGCTTTATTTATTATTTTGTTGGTTATCTAGACTTAAGAGCGTAATAAAGATAATGTCACAGTGCAGCTTAAACATTAAAATATGTACATTCTTTGCAGAGCCAGTTGTTAAATATTTATCAGCACATCACTGGATGATTCCCTGCTTAGATGTTCCCTAGTGTCTTGAACTCAAGGCATCTAAAACTTATTTTCAGTGTGCTCTAGAAGGAAAAAAGATTGGCTTTGAAATCAAGAAGACCTTGGTTAATCCCACCTGACATTTGCTATCTTTTTTGTAACCACAGTTATGTTTCATCACTCTCATTTTCCTTATCTGTTAAAGAAAGTAATTGATCTGCATGGCCTCTGAGGTCTGTTGCAGATCTAGTCCTGTGATTCTACAATCGATCCTAAATGTGTCTCTAATTCTAACTTTTCACATGGATCAAATACCAACTCTAATGTTTGGCCTTTAAAGTCCTTCACCAATTGAAATTAGATTTTTTTCCAGGCTTATTCCATATCATTCCCCAGACAAGCCAACTTTTCCTTTATACATGACAAGCCACTTTTTGTCTCTATGACTTAACAAAGATTGTTGCCTTGTTTGGAGGCGATATCTCATCTGTACCCTCCATTCCCCTTGATTATTAAACTGTTTTAATCCTTCCCTACCTCCATTCTGTTCTGCTGTAATAACCCAATTGGCTTTCATGACATTTTCCACTTTTTTTTTAATAGTTTTTATTTACCAGATATATGCATGGGTAATTTTACAGCATTGACAATTGCCAAACCTTTTGTTCTAATTTTTCCCCTCCTTCCCCCCACCCCATGGCAGGTTGATCAATACATGTTAAATATGTTAGAGTATAAATTAAATACCATATATATATATATATATATACATGTCCAAACAGTTGTTTTGCTGTATAAAAATAATCAGACTTTGAAATAGTGTACAATTAGCCTATGAAGGAAATCCAAAATGCAGGCAGACAAAAATAGAGGGATTGGGAATTCTATGTAGTGGTTCATAGTCATCTCCCAGAGTTCTTTCACTGGGTGTAGCTGGTTCAGTTCATTACTGCTCTATTGGAACTGATTTGGTTCATCTCATTGTTGAAAATGGCCACATCCATCAGAATTCATCATCATATAGTATTGATGTTGAAGTATACAACGATCTCTTGGTCCTGCTCATTTCACTCAGCATCAGTTAATGTAAGTCTCTCCAGGCCTTTCCAAAATCATCCTGTTGGTCATTTCTTACAGAACAATAATATTCCATAATATTAATATACCACAATTTATTCAGCCATTCTCCAATTGATGGGCATCCATTTAATTTCCAGTTTTTGGCCACTATAAAGAGTGCTGCCACAAACATTCTTGCACATACAGGTCCCTTTCCCTTCTTTAAGATCTCTTTGGGATACAAACCCAGTAGCAACACTGCTGGGTCAAAGGGTATGCACAGTTTGATAACTTTTTGAGCATAGTTCCAAATCGTTCTCCAGAATGGCTGGATGTAGTCACAATTCCACCAACAATGTATCAGTGTCCCCGTTTTCCCACATCCCCTCCAATATTGCGCATTATCTTTCCCTGTCATTCTAGCCAATCTGACAGGTGTGTAGTGATAGCTCAGAGTTGTCTTAATTTGCATTTCTCTGATTAATAATGACTTGGAGCATCTTTTCATATGGCTAGAAATAGTTTTAATTTCTTCATCTGAGAATTGTCTGCTCATATCCTTTGACCATTTATCAATTGGAGAATGGCTTGATTTCTTATAAATTAGAGTCAATTATCCATATATTTTGGAAATGAGGCCTTTATCTGAACCTTTGACTGTAAAAATGTTTTCCCAGTTTATTGTTTCCCTTCTAATCTTATCTGCATTAGTTTTGTTTGTACAAAAACTTTTCAATTTGATATAATCAAAATTTTCTACTTTGTGATCAATAATGATCTCTACTTCTTCTTTGGACCATTTTCCACTTTTTAATCTATCTTTCACACAACTGCTAAATCTAACTTCTTAAAGTATATATATGATCATGTTACACTGGTGCTCAGAAATCATCAATAGTTTCCTACTGATACAGGATAAAATACTGACTCTTTCATCTAGCATTTAAAGCCTTCTACATCAACTTTGAAACTTATACTGTCAAGGGTCACAGTCAATGGGGAAACTTTGGGTGAGGTATAACCCTTCAACCCAGAGGAAACCTGCTAACTATGTCTGGTTAAGGTTCCCTCTCCCCTAAGGGTTCTTGGCCTTCCTGAGAAGTCAGGGGACGGTTGTCACCGTCCGTGTTGTGATTGAAGCAGAGTGATATCAGGTGGCAAACTATGTACAATAGCAAGTTGTTTATGTGGTCCCATGTGCGCAGTACATATTTGACGCATACACAGTGTTTTTGTTACATACGGGTATGAGAGTAAAAAAGGGGAAAGTCCTTGAAATAAGGGACTCCATCCTTCCACCATTCTCCTCCTCATCACTTCTCCTTTAGGAAGGTATATTTTAATCACCCCCCCAGTGTGGGGGTTCTAGAAAGCATGGTATGTTTTGTCACTCTAACTTGGAGGCTCTAGAAAATAGGATAGTTTAATCTCTCTGGCATGAGGGCTCTAGAAAGCAACAGTCCATTTTGTCACCCCAACTTGGGTGTTCTAGAAAGCAAAACTCAATATTATACCTCCTCAGTGCCCCTATCCCTTGGGCCCCCTGATTGGAAAGGAGGAACTAAGAAGGGTCCCAAGCTGAAGCAGCCATTTCATCATTTGATACTAAATACACTTCTCTGGGAAAATGCTAGGAGGTGCTGCAGTAGATAGAGAGCCAAGCCTGAGGTCAGGAAGATTCATTTTCCTAAATTCAAATTTAGCCTCAGACAGTTGGTAAATGTGTGATTCTCGGCAAGTCACTTAGCCCTGTTTGCCTCAGTTTCCTCATCTGTAAAATGAGCTGGAGAAGGAAATGCCAAACCATTGAAGAGTTGGACATGACTGAAGCAACTGAAAACAACAAAAACATTCCTCTGGACACCATCACCATCTCTGCCTTCCAACTATTCTTCTATTTTTCAGTTTCTTTTCATGGATTATCTTTCCTCATTAGATTGTGAGCTTTTTGAAGGTAGGAACTGCATTGCCTTTCTTTGTATCCCCATTAATTAGCACAGTACACACATAATGGGCACTGAGTAGAGCAGCTAGGTAACACTGGATAGAGTCCTGGTGCCTAGAGTCAGGAAAACTTGAGTTCAAACCTGGTTTCAGACAAGTTATTTAACCTCTGTTCACTTCAATGACTTCATCTGTAGAACTGTTTTTCAGTCATTCCCAACTCTCCATGAGCCCATTTGGGTTTTTCTTGAACACTGGAGTGGTTTGCCACATCCTTCTCCAGCTCTCTTTATAGATGAGGAAAATGAGGCACAAAGGGTGAAATGACTTGCCCAGGGTTACATAGCTACTAAGTGTCTAAGGCTGTATTTGAAATTAGAAAGATGAGTTTTCCTGATTCCAGACCCAATTCTCTATCCACAGTGCTACCTACCTGCCCCATCCATGACATAGTGATAGTAATTGTACCTTCCTCCTTTCCAAGATTATTATTAGGATCAAATGACATAATTGTAAAATGCTTAGCACAATACCTGGCACATAGAAAACATTACATAAATGATAGTATTACTATTGTTGTTGATAATAATAATGATGTTTAAATTTGGTGATTCAAGGCAATTTTAATAATTTGCCATGAAAGATGCGATCAGCATCCAGAGAGAGAACTATGGAAACTGAATATAGATAGAAACATAATAGTTTCACCTTTGTTGTTGTTATTATTGTTTGTTTTTCTTATGGCTTTTTTTCCCTTTGGATCTGATTTTTCTTGCACAACATGACAAATATGGAAATATGTTTAAAAGAATTGCACATATTTAACCTATATTAGATTGCTGTCTTGGGAAGAAGAGAGATAAGAGAGAGAAAAATTTGGAACATAAAGTTTTACAAAAATAAATGTTGAAAACTATCTTTATATGTATCTGGAAGAATAAAGTACTACTGGAAAAATAAAAATGTTTATTGGCTATTGACAATTTGACACTAAAAAATATTTCTAGTCTTTTTTTCTCTCTACTCCCCTTTCATATATTCTATTTTCCTACCAAATTAGACTTAATAGCTATACTATTGCACATCATTGTGCAGGATATTACCTAAGCTTTCACACTTCTTTTAAATCTCTGGGCATGTTGAAATCCTAATTTTCTTTCAAGGCTGAGTTTAAGTACCATTCCATCTTCCTGGACTCTCCCACCTAAGGAAAATCTCTCTTTTCTTAAAAAAGTCATTCATCATTGGATGTCCATCAATTGGAGAATGGTTGGGTAAATTATGGTATATGAAGGTTATGGAATACTATTGTTCTGTAAGAAATGACTAGCAGGAGGAATACAGAGAGGCTTGGAGAGACTTACATCAACTGATGCTGAGTGAAATGAATAGAACGAGAAGATCACTGTATACTTCAATGCTGTATGAAGATATATTCTGATAGAAGTGGATATCTTCAACATAAAGAAGATCCAACTCACTTCCAGTTGATCAATGATGGACAGAAATAACTACACCCAGAGAAGGAACACTGGGAAGTCAATGTAAATTGTTAGCACTACTGTCTATCTACCCAGGTTACTCATACCTTCGGAATCTAGTACTTAATGTGCAACAAGAAAATGGTATTTACACACATATATTATATCTAGGTTTTATTGTAACACATGTAAAATGTATGGGATTGCCTGTCATTGGGGGGAGGGAATGGAGGGGGGGATAATTTGGAAAAATGAATACAAGGGATAATATTATAAAAAAATTACTCATGCATATATACTGTGAAAAAAATTCTAAATAAAAAAAAGTCATTCATCTTTGAGGAGAATATAAGAAATCAGGGACTCCCTGGTCAATTGAATTCTCCCATCTGTTGAATGAAATTATAGGTAGTAAGGAACAGATAAGAGAAAAAAAATAGATATAAAGGTTTGCCTCTCTTTTCGTAGTGGCTAGAAACTGGAAGATGAATGGATGTCCATCAATTGGAGAATGGTTGGGTAAATTATGGTATATGAAGGTTATGGAATATTATTGCTCTGTAAGAAATGACCAGCAGGAGGAATACAGAGAGGCTTGGAGAGACTTGCATGAACTGATGCTGAGTGAAATGAATAGAACCAGAAGATCGCTGTACACTTCAATGTTGTATGAGGATGTATTCTGATGGAAGTGGATATCTTCAACATAAAGAAGATCCAACTCCCAGTTGATCAATGATGGACAGAAATAACTACATCCAGAGAAGGAACACTGGGAAGTCAATGTAAATTGTTAGCACTACTGTCTATCTACCCAGGTTACTTATACCTTCGGAATCTAATACTTAATGTGCAACAAGAAAATGGTATTTACACACATATATTGTATCTAGGTTATATTGTAACACATGTAAAATGTTTGGGATTGCCTGTCATCAGGGGGAGGGAATGGAGGGAGGGAGGGGAAAATTTGGAAAAATTATTACAAGGGATAATGTTATAAAAAAAATTGCTCATGCATATATACTGTCAAAAAAATTTTATAATTATAAAATTAATTAAAAAAAAAAAAAAAGGTTTGCCTCTTTTAGACTTTGAGTGACCAAATTTGTGGCTACAAAGCGCCTACCACAAAAAGTCTTTTCAGAATTTGAGTGGCTCATTTGCATATGAAAAGGTAAGAAAACTAGGCTGAGAATAGGGGGGGGCACAGGGACTGTACCCTTGCAACTGAATATGGATTTATGTTGTGCCTTTTTTTAATGTGGATGCATGAGAGAGGCTGAAAGTTTAAAAATGGAGGAATTGATCTGATGAAAAGTCAGCTAGAGGAGAGAGGGCTTGGAACTTGGAGGGGGAATCATCTGTTCAGAGAGTGAACAGAACTAGGGAGGTTTCTCTCTGATTCTAAAATAAAGGTTCAGTTCTTTCCAAAGCAGGCAAATATTTCAGTTTAGGCAAAAGTTGAAGTGAAAAGACTATGTCCAGCACATGTGAAAAAGTATTTGTAGCAGTCCTTTTTGTAGTGAAAAGGAACTAGAAACTGAGTGGATGCCCATCATTTGGGAAATGGCTGAATAAGTTATGGTATATGAATGTTGGGGAATATTATTTTTCTATAAGAAATGATTAGCAAGATGATTTCAGAGAGGCCTGGAGAGACTTACATGTACTGATGCTGAGTGAAATGAGTAGAACAGGAGAACATTGTACACAGCAACAAGCTTATATGATTATCAATTCTGATGGACGCGGCTTTTTTTCAACAGTAAGGTGCTTCAGGCCAGTTCCAATGGACTTGTGATAGAGAGAGCCATCTGCACCCAGAGAGAGAACTGTGGGGACTGAGTGTAGATTACAACACTTTCACTTTTTGTTATTGTTGTTTGCTTGCTTTTTAAAAATTTTTTCCTTTTTTCTTGTGCTGCATGATAAAAGTGGAAATATGTATAGAAGAATTGCACATATTTAACTTATACTGGATTAGTTGCCATCTATGGGAACAAGTGGGGAGATAGGGAAGGAAAAAATTTGGAACACAAGGTTTTACAAGGATGAATGTTGAAAGTTATGTATATGTTTTGAAAATAAAAAGCTTTAATTTAAAAAAAAAAAAAAAAAGCTTGTATGGGATTGCCTGCCATCAAGGGGAGGGAGTAGAGGGAAGGAGGGGATAATTTGGAAAAATTAATACAAGGGATAATATTATAAAAAAACTTACTCATGCATATATACTGTGAAAAAAATTATAAATTAAAAAAAATTTAAAAGAAAAGAAAAAACTATGTCCAACTAATGTGCCCTATTAAGAACATGCCCAATGAGGCTAGCAAAGCAACACTACTAGCCACAATATCTTGCCCAGAGAGTAAAAGTGTGAGAACTTTAAGTACACAGACATCAGGGGAACTGTAATGTCAAAGATGTAAATTGTCCATTCACATTTGTTCTTCTTGTGTAGAGCCCCCATGTGTCGTCTCTGTGCTTGACTGCTCTCTCCGAGGATGGCATGTATGTCTGCATCTTATTCAGAGATTCTGCCTTACACAAAGATCCTAAAGATAATAACAAAAGGAGAAGGGCACATGCTGGTGGAACTATTCATTGGTTCAGCCATTCTCAAAAAAGTCACCAGACTATATATACCATATGGCTAAGCAATATCCTTACTAGGCTTATATTCTAAATTAATTTTTAAAAGAGTCAAAGGACCTAGAGGTGCAAAAGTATTCACACAGCTCTTTTTTTGTAGTAACAGTAGTAGGGAACTAGAAACTAAGAAGGTGCTAATAAATTGGAGACTGACTGTACAAATTATGGGATATGAGTGGAATGATATTATTTCATAATAGCTGATGGAGAGGATAGTTTTAGAGAAAGCTGGGAAGACTTGTATTGACTGATATAGCGGGAGATGAGTAAAATAAAGAGAACAGTTTATACAATAATAATAAAATTATAATGACAAATAACTTTAAAGAACTTAAAAACTATTTTTTTAAATCATAGCTTTTTATTGACAGAATATATGCATGGGTAATTTTTTACAACATTGTCCCTTGCATTCACTTCTGTTCCAACTTTTCCCTTCCCTCCTTCCACCCCATTCCCTAGATGGCAGGCAGTCTTCTACATGTTAAACATATTAAAAACTATTTTTTTAAATGGATCAAATTTATTTTTAATAGTATTTTATTTTCCAAATAGATGGAAAGATAGTTTTTGTTTTTTTTTTTATTCATTTTTCCAAATTTTTCCCCCCATGGCAGGTAATCCCATACATTTTACATGTGTTACAATATAACCTAGATACAATATATGTGTGTAAATACCTTTTTCTTGTTGCACATTAATTATTAGCTTCCGAAGGTATAAGTAACCTGGGTAAATAGACAGTAGTGCTAACAATTTACATTCGCTTCCCAATGTTCCTTCTCTGGGTATAGTTATTTCTGTCCATCATTGATCAACTGGAAGTGAGTTGGATCTTCTTTATGTTGAAGATTTCCACTTCCATCAGAATACATCCTCATACAGTATTGTTGTTGAAGTGTACAGTGATCTTCTGGTTCTGCTCATTTCACTCAGCAACAGTTGATTTAAGTCTCTCCAAGCCCCTCTGTATTCCTCCTGCTGGTCATTTCTTACAGAGCAATAATATTCCATAACCTTCATATACCACAATTTACCCAACCATTCTCCAACTGATGGACATCCATTCAACTTCCAGTTTCTAGCTACAACAAAAAGAGCTGCCACAAACATTTTGGCACATACAGGTCCTGGAAAGATAGTTTTTAACATTCATTTTTGCAAATCCTTGTGTTACAATTTTTTCTCCCTCTAGCTTCCCCTCCCTAAGGCAGAAAACAATCCTATATAGGTTAAATATGTGCAATTCTTCTAAACTCATTTCCATACTCATCATGCTGTGTAAGAAATCAGATCAAAAAGGGGGGGGGGGGGAAGCATGAGAAAGAAAAAAAAAGGCAAATAAACAAGAAAAAAGGTGAAAATACTGTTTTGATGTACATTCAGTCTCCATCGTTCTTTCTCTGGACGTGGATAGCACTTTGCATCACAAATCTATTAAAAATGCCTTGAATCATTTCCTTGTTGAAAGGAGCCAAAGGACTTAAGAACTTTGATAAATGCCATGGACAGTCATGATTCCAAAGAATACATGAAGAAGCATATTCTTTAAATCTTGACAGAGAGGTGATGGGCTCAAAATAAAGAATGAAATGCATTGTGAGAATTGGCTTTGATTAACTTTTCATATTTGTTATGAGGATTTCATTTTCATTTGTTTTTTCTTTCCAATGGTAGAAGCAGATTGTAGAAGAGAAAGAAAGTGCTTGTCAATTAGAATCATATTTTTTTAATTTAAAAAAATGTATAGATACACTCTAGAAAATGGAAGCTTTTCAAAAAATTAAATATGGCGCCTCCTGACTCTGGGAATTAGGAACAATTGATGTCTGTGTGATTCTGGGAAAGTCACTTAACCTCCTTTGCTTCAGTTTCCTCATCTGTAAAATGAACTCACAAAGAATCATACATGACTGAAAAACTGAATAGCTTAGGTATCTTAATTTATTCTATGATTCAAAGGAAGCAAAGGACATAGTACCAACACTGATCTTTAATCAATGGAAGCCTTAGTACTATTGGTTTTTACACTGTACATTTGTTTTTCCTTCCACTGCTTCTTAAAGTTTTATGAGATGATAATAGTCATAATTTTCTATCATGCTTCCTTGTGAGAATTTAAAAATAAATGTTTCAACCTGGTATTTATTTCTCTTTGTTTTTATAATTCTCTGATAAAAAAGATCAAATGTACTGAGGCAGGTTCTAGACTGTTTTGATCTTATGGCAATTGACTCACATTAGTTAAACTCTTTGGAAAGTACTGATGTCAGATCTTTTATCAACTTCCCCTGTTTTGGGTCAGGGGGTTGTTAAAACCAATGAGAATTAAATTGCATGTTGTAGCATCTAAATTTTATTTTTTGACTTTGGTATTGAATTTGATATTTAACAAAGACCTGTATGTGCTTGGCTATTTGGCAATGACTCCCAAATTGATAACCAGTCATTTTCTGTCTCTTATAATATAACAAATAACTTTTTTTTTTGGTGTGATGTTACTTGGTGCTCATGTTGTTTATCATCTTTTCTTAAAAGAAATATTTTGGAAACAAGCAACACAATGGAAATTGTGTTGTATTTGGAGTCAGAGGGAATAGGGTTCAAATTCCAACTTTGTCACTTACCTTTATGACTTCCAACAAGTCACTTAACATCTTTGAGTTTTAGTTTCTTCATAAGTAAAATGAGGGAGTTGGAAAAGATAATTTCTGAGGCCTAAATCTATGCAAGCTCTAAATCTATGATCCCATGATCTAAGCTCCTACTTTGACATATAGGCTGAAACTTCTCTATAGTCTGCAAGACTTGGCCTCTCTTATGTCTTACTATAGAAGCATGTTTTCCAGTATATTTTTCTATTGCTTCCCTTCATCTTGGCATTTACATTGAGAAGTTATTTGAGTAATTAGTAAAGTATTGTTATTGTTGTCATTGAATCTTGTCCAACTCTTCATGACTTTGTGGACTATACTCTCTCTGGGATTTTCTTCCCCAAAATGAGGTCCCAAAGAGTCAGATACCATTGAAATGACAGTTTAATTTAAGCCTTTATTATCCTTTGTCTGGACAATGGGTCTTCTTGCTTCCAGTCTCTCTTCTCTCCAATCCATTTTTCACCTGGCTGGCTATTTTACTCTGTTGCTCAAAAATCTTTATTAGTACCCTCTTCGCTCTAGAATAAAACAGAAATGCCTCAGTCTGGCATTTAAGCCCTCCAAAATCTGGATTCTTTTCAGAATTATTCTATATTACTCTTCTCCACACATGCTATATTCCAGCCAAACTAGATTAAGCCACTTGTGCTTTTCCAAATTCAGTAATCTGTCTCTTTTCTCAGCACACACCCATCAGCTGTTCTGCATGCCTAAAACACACCATACTCCTTCCTTACCTTCACTTCTCAGAATCTTTATTTTTTTGTTATAGCTACACTCAAGTGTCACCAACTACATAAATGAATGAATTAAAAAGTATGTATTAAGTATTTAGCATGGAGATTCGGATTCAAAAGCAAAGACATTCTTTGCCCTGGAAAAATTTAAGTTCTTTTGGGAGAGACTACAAACATGGGGGAGGGGGTGACCAGAAAGAGCTACTTTTTTTTTTTTTTTTTTTAAGGAAAGTCACCAGACAAAACATTTTGGAGGAAAAAAGTTTCAGGAGTAGTGAACAAAATAGTAGGCTGACAAATTTTATTCAGGGATAATAATAAAATTGAATTAATGATGGTTTATGGTTCTAGAATTAGAGGGGGGAGGGGGGAAACGTTGCAAGGTGTTGCATGAGGCTGTGGAAAAAATGTTCAGAAAGTGGGGAGCGAGTAAAATGAAGCAGGATGGTTAGGGATATCATGAGATATTAATCTAAAAAAAGAGACATCAATTAGTACATCAGGGCTCTAGGATGGAAGTTTCTCTAGGGTGACAAGGGCTATAGAAGGGAAGTCCTCCCTGGATGCTATAGGCTGTTAGGAATCTTTCCTTATTCAAATTGTTTTGTATATATTCATCTGTGCATATGTTGCATCCCCCAGCCAAACAAAATGGCCTATCATAACCTTGAGAATAAGGACTTGACACTTACTAGCTATGTGACCCTAGCCAAGTCACTTAACCCCATTGCTTTCCAAAGGGAAGAAACAAAAAGACAGAGAGTGGGAGAGAGTATGTGTGTGAGGGGGAGAGAGAGACAGAAAGGAATAGAGGTAGGGAGAGAGGGAAGGGAAGAAAGGAGTGAGGAAGGGAGGGGAGAAGGGAGAGAGGGAAGAAGGGAGAAAGGGACAGAAACTCTAGAGTACAAGGCTTCCTTGGTTCTCCTGCCTGTCTAATCTTGCCAAGGTCTCCTTGATTATCATTCCCAACACACTACCTAATTATGTGTGTACTCTAAGGCTCCCTCTCTTCTTTCTCTATACTCCTTCTTGGTGACCTCATCTACTCACATGGATTTAATTATCACCTCTATGTTGATGACTCCCAGATATCTTACTTCCAGTCTCAGTCTCTCTCCAGAGTTCCAATTCTACATCACCAACTATCTACCAGACATTTCTCAATTGGATATCCTGTAGGTAACTCAAACTCAACACATCCAAAAACTAAACTCATTATCTTCTGTCTCCTCTCCCCTATCCCATCCCATTTCTCTTCTGAACTTCCCTCTTTTTGATGGTATTTACAGCTTTTTACTCCCCAAGATCAAACATCAACAATATCCTTGACTTCTCACTCTCATCCCGCAATTCACTCAAGAGGCCAAATCTTGTTATTTCTACCTTTACAGCATCTCTTAAGCCATCTGTTCCCTTTTTCCCCCTCAATCACCTAATTCAGGCCCTTGTCATTTCTTATCTATACTATTTCAAGAGTTTCCTGTGTAGTCTATCTGATTCAAATCTCTTCCTTCTCCAATCCATCCTTGATTGTTGTCCAAACTAATTTTCTTAAAGCATAAATCTGACCATATCACTAACCTAATTCAAACTACATTGGCTTCCTGTAATATCAAAGTTCAAATATACTTCCTCTAATCTTCCTTGGTCCTTCACAACCTGGACCCAGACTAAATTTCAAACCTTAGTGCATATGACTTCCTCTCTGTCATGCTCCAATTCATCCAAATTAGCCTCCATCCAAATTAGACAGCAGTTCACTTCTGGTCTCAGACACTTTATAGCTGTGTGACCCTGGGTAAGTCACAACCCCAATTCCCTAAAAAAAAAAAGTACACTTTTTAAACTGTATTAAGACTTTGGGGTCATTATGTACTTAAATGTGTTGTTATATTATTATTATTATTATTATTATTATAGAATAGCAGCAGGCCATTCCACAAGTATGCTCAAATTTGTCCTTCCTAGTAGTCTATAATACAGGAACTTTGAAGCCTGGCTAGGTAGTTGCCCCGTGTTGGATTAGGCAATTTGATATGATATGAAAAGTTCCCTTGGTCTAAATCCTGCCCTTGTAACATCAACAGCAGGCAGGAGCACTGTATCAGTTAATAGAAGAATTTTTGAATTGTTCTCTTTCTCTACTTTCACTTTCCCATGGCAAATAACATACTCTCCAGTTTAGATTCCCTTTGTGTGGGGTGGGGAAGTAGGGACAGCCTATGCGCTTTCCTCAGTCTTGCTACAATTCCCACATGGAACATAGACTCAGCTGGACTAATTTACTCCTGGGCCCTGACTACCTTTTCTGCTTTAAGTATCCTTTCTTGAGTAGGTGATCAAATGTCATCAGTCTTGAATTCTATCTGTTGGTGGGGAGGAAACTTGTAAGTAAAAGAAGTCAAAGGTTCCCAGGCCTAAAGAGGGAAGCAGTTGCTTGTAGCAGATGCAGGGACAGCTAGATGGCAAGCAGCTGACCATAACTTAGAGGAAGTTTGGAGTGAAGTAACTGAGCAGAGTCAAGGTGAAATGTAAAATATCTAATTATCAGGGTATAAACTGCTTTACATTCTGATGAATTTTAAATTATCAGCCTCTCCCTCAGAAGTTTGCAACTGAAATTATAAGTAATATCATAAGTTTGTTTTTGTCAAATGTGCAGTTTCTAATGTTCTGTATTCAGAATTGCTTTTGGGTATCTGAAAAAATTAACTATTCCAAAATGAAATTTTATTGTATATTGAATGCCTTTTAAAATTTTCTTGTTTTGACAAAGAGAGCCATCTACACCCAGAGAGAAAACCTTGGGAACAAAATGTGGAACACAACATAGCATTCTCATTCACTCTCTTTGCTTGCATTATGTTTTCTTTTTCTTCCTTCTTGATCTGATTTTTCTTGAGCAACAAGATAATTGTATAAATATGTATACATATATTGGATTTAACATATATTTCAACATATTTAACATATATTAGACTACCTGCCAACTAGGGGAGAGGGTTGGGGGAAGGAGGGGAAAATTTGCAACAAAAGATTATGCAAGGGTCAATGTTGGAAAAATTACCCATGTATATGCTTTGTAAATAAAAAGCTTCAATAAAAAAATTCCCTGTTTTAAGTAAATGAGTAAATAAGTAAAATTATCCTGGAATGGATAAATTAACTAGTTGAAGTGTGTGGGAACAAGGAGCCTAACTCATCATGTTGGTGGCTAGCAACTCAAGAACTGAATTTGGAGCAAACTACTTGCAAAGCAAGGAGATGTAAATGGTCAATGTTTTGTGATCCCAGCGGAGCTGTCTCTCAGAGTTAGAATAGTTGTTATTATTGAGTTGTGTCCAACTCTATATGGCCCCATTTCTTGGTAAAGAAGTGGTTTGCCATTCAGTTAATTTGATAGATAAGGAAACTGAGGCACATGGTTGCTCAGGGTCACACAGCTAGTAAGTGTCTGAAACCAAATTTGAACTCACTGAAATTAGTATTCCTGACCCCAGGCCCTGAACTCTATTCACTGTGCCACCTAGATGCCTTACAATTAGAAAAACTAGCGCATAAAATTGTCTCTGAAGTGCTTGAAGACCCCCCAGGGTGTATAAACATATATCTGGAAACTTTATAGAGACATGGCATGTGCCATTGTGGGAATTTGCTTATATTGTCTAAGCATATTTATTATAAAGTTTTTCTTTTTCTTTTTGGGAGGAAAGGAGAAGGGAGAAAGAAAAATGCTTAATAATTAAAAACACTTTTAATTTTTAAAAAAATGCCTTCCCAAAGGAGAAAACAGGAACTTTCACTGGGAACTCTGTTAATGTGTCTATCTTTAAATACAGCCAGACACACAAACATATATGTGCTCCAGCTGTACCATTTCATCTTATTTAAAGGACCAATAAGGATAGAAGATGGCATTTTGTTTGCTTTTATCCTAGGTTTGATGACTGGAGCATAGTTAGGAAATGGTCTGTATACTTCTACATCCATGAAAACCACAAGTACCAGAAGGAATCTCTCATCTGGACCAAATTATAGGAAAATTTGCCCTGGCTCATGGACAAGCTTTCTCTGCACATTTCCCCAGCTCTGTTTCCCTACCTTAGGGCACCTCTAGAAAACATATCAGAAATCTAAATTGGATTCTACCCTAGTAGACCTACTTACCAAAACTAACCAGGCAAGGCCTCAGGACAATAGATGATGGCACCAGGCAGGATTTTCAGGGACTAGGGCTTTTGTCATACTCTCTCAGTCATTTGGAAAATTTCATCTTACTCCACAAGTCCCTCAGCAAATATCCGGCTGACCTCTTGGGGGAAGCCCATCCTGGCAGCTGCAGTTACTCAGTGAAGTTGGAAGAAGGGAATGATTCAAGATTCCCCTTTCCTAGGCATTCATCCTCCTGCCTGACTGCTTCTGCATTAGGAGGATTCTGGGTCACAGCCGACCACCAAGCGCTTTGTTTACTCTTCTTCCCAGGGAGCTCTTGGCCCTGGCCATCTGCCAGGCTGGCTGTCGGCTGCACTAACAAGGCAGCCTCAGCACTCCAAACATGGCACCCAGCTTCCTCATGATGAGCTCCTGTACTCCTTTCTTTTGAGAAAAGCACAGGGGAAAAGAGTGGGGGGAGAGTGAGAGAACTGTTAAATGTGAGTCAAAAGCAGATCTTACTCTCTAAGAACCAAACCTCTTCACCTAGAGCTGCATTGAAACAGGAGCCACAAAAAGGAAAACATATATCAGGATTCCTGCAGAGCTGCTTATTAACTTAGAAAACCACATATTAATATTATTTGTTTTTTATCATATTTTTATTTATTTTCTTAAATATTTTCCAATTATATTTTAATCTGGTTCATGAGTGTTATGGGTCCCATGTGACCTGATGGTATGTGTTCCCTAGAACATCCAGAAATCTATTTCTATCCTGACTTCCAGATCTCAGAGAAGAACTAGGAGAATTCTGGTCTAAATATTGGCATCCTTGGTTTCTGAGAGAATTGTAATTTTCAATTTAGTCATATAGGCATGTATAATTTCCTTTTCATGTCCTCTAGGGCTCTGGGATAGGCAGAGGTTACAGAAGGGACTGAGATTCAATTCCTACCTTTATAGAACTTAAAGTTTAAAGAGATAAAAACAAGATATAACAGGAACTATCTAATATAATAGTTTAAGATGATTAGTAAGGGAAGTATAAGCAATCTATAGAAAATTCAGAAGAAGTAGGTATCATTTGGGAGAAGGAATCAGGACAAAGATAATAAAACAAGAACTGTCACTCCAAAAGAATGTTATGCCTTGCAAATAAAAGGATCTCTGTGTGCTGGAATGATAGAGAACTTTATAAGCTTCATTTCATGATCCAGTCCAACTTTCTCATTTTATAGATGAAGCAAAAAATAGGCTAGAGAACTGAAGGAACTTACCAAGATCCCACAGGAAATCAGTAAAAGAGCTGGGACTAGCTGTTTTCTTGTTTTCCATATTTGGCTGTAACCAAAACAAAGTGAATGGAACTTTATTCCAAGGTGCTGAGCTTCTACTTATGGTAAACCCCCCCATTCCTAAACTCTGCAAAAAAGGCCTTAGAGCACTGGTGTCAAACCCAGATAGAAATGGGGGCTGCTGAACTGGATATAAGGATCCTTGCAGGCTGCATATTGACTTTAAAAAATACATATTAATATTATGTATGTTCTATTGTGGACAGCTAGATGGCACAGTGATTAGAATGTTGGGGCTTAGAGTTAGACTTGAGTTCAAATTCAGTCTTAGATACTATGTGACTCTTTGCTAGTCATTTAACCTTGTTTGCCCCAATTTCCTCATCTGTAAAATGAGCTGGAGAAGAAAATGGCAAACTACTCCAATATCTGCCAAGAAAATGCCATGTGGGGCTATGTTGAATCAAACAGGACTGAAATGACTTAGAAAAAAAAAAAGACATAGATCCCAGATCTAGAGCTAAAATTGATCTTAAAAGTTATTTAACTCACTCTGTTATTTTATAGATGAGGGAAATTGAGGCCTAGAGAGCTTGAGCAACTTGCCCCACCAGCATCACAGAAGTAATTAATAGCAGGTTGAGATTTGTACATAGGTCCTCTGATTTCCAACTGAAACAATACTGACAATTGACTCCTTTTTCTATTATATAAGATTACATCCTCCTCCCTTTCCCCTTGTCCATGCCTCTTTTTAACATTATCTGGTAATATTACAACTGAAAAGGTAAATTCCAATTTACAACTTGCTCCTGAGATTACATTACAGTTGAATAGATCACAACTTGCACATCACATAGAGGGTTGGACTTGAAATCAAGAAAACCTAAGTTCAAATTTTACCTCAGACATCTACTAGTATCTGAGGGCAAGTCACTATAATTTCATTGTACCTCAGTTTCTTCACCTGTAAAATAGGCATAATTCTAGCACCTACCTCCCAGGGTTGTTGTAAAGATAAAATGCTCAGATAACATATGTAGAACACTTGGATACACACACACACACACACACACACATATAATAGCTATAATAATAGCATATATAGATATATATGCTACTATTACAAGGTTCCCTATCCATCTCTTAGTATAGGTTACTACAAGTAACTGCCTAAAGTTATCCATTGATTATTATTATTATCTTTAATTATATGGAATAATTTTTATTTTGTACTCAGGGTATAAGGACTTAGAGCTCCTTCAGGGAAGGAATTGTTTTGTTTCTTTGTTTTCATACCACTTAGCATAATAGCTGGCATATGGGCACTAGATAAATGCCTATTGAGTTAATCTAAATTTAGTTATCTGATTACAGTATCCTGAGACTTTGTATTGTTAACTTGCCTGTCCAGGGACTCCATATAAACCTGTTCATTCTTGGTGCCTTGTATCTATCATTTTAATTCCTCTCAAAATCTGTGACTGATAGTAAAACAAATTTGCACCAATTATAGGATGTCAGAGTTGGAAATGTATCTTGGGTGGACTATGGAGCATTGGCTCCAGTCTGCTATCCAGGGGATTAGAAGAAATTTCTTTGATTGACTGAATAGGGGATGTCTTTACAAAGGCATCAGCAATCAGAGCCCTGGTCATGTTGTCCTTTGGCTGCTCACTCAAGGTTACACTTCCTCCATTACAAGTAAATATAACTCTTCCAGAAGCAAAGGCCCCAACTTCTCCACGTGCAGAGAAGTGCTTTGTACATGAACCATATTTTATTTCACTTATATTCTACTAGACAAATATAAAACACTAATGAAGATAAATAAATGCAAGATATATGTAAATATAAGATATTTGAGAAAAGAAAGAACACTGATGGTATCAGAAAAGCCTTTCCTAAAGGAGGTAGCAGTTGAACTGAAGAACACCTGAGTTCCTACCTCAGACACCTCTTAGGTAAGTAACTCTGGGCAAATCATTTATCCTTGGTCTGCCTCAATTTCTTCAACTGTAAAATGGTGATGGTAATAATAAAACCTGTCTCCCAGGATTGCTATAAGAATCAAAGGAGATAACATATAATGGACTTTGCAAATCTTAAAGAACTATATAAGTATTAGCTATTACTGAGGAAGTTAAAGGATTCTAAGGATTTGAGGGGAGGAAGAAGTACAGACTCATCTAATGAGGAGTTCTACCTCTCATAATTATTAATAACTGTTTTAGGAGCAAATAATGTACCTAGTTTTCCTTTGTATGTTCTTAGATACACATCTACTTGGTGACTATATCAATTGTACTAGTGAATTATTTTTGGTTTGATTCTTCCAAAGGAGTACCTAATACCTATAAGCTCTTTTAAAGCATACACACACATGTACATATATATATATATATATAGTATATGTATATATACATGTGTATGTTTGCATGTATGTGTGTGTGAGAGAGAAAAATATAAGAATTCAGTGGAGATACCAATCCTAGGGGAAGATGATGAGCTCAATTTTAGTCATGGTAAATTTGAGGTTTCAACAAGATGCTTAGGTAAAGATATTCAATAGTCACTTAATTGTGTAGTGAAATCCAGAGCACGTATTAGAACTAGGTATATAGATTTATTCCTCTGATCAAGTCACCCATAATAATGTTGACTAGAATAGGACCAAGAGCAGAACCTTATGGCACTTCAGGACAGACTTCTTCCTGGATTAACATCAGTTTAATAATCTCTACTCTTGGGTTTAATCATTCAGCTAGTTCTGAATTGACACAATTATGCTATCATTTTGTCTACATCTCCATTTTTGACATGAGTCTTTTGATCTTTTATTTTTTTCAAAGTGCAGGTGGAATTCAGATATAATTGTCTACGGTTCTCCCCATTTTAAGAGATTAGGCAACTATGTGACATAGTGGATCTGATGAGACTGATGATGAGATTTAGATCCAGCACCAAATGATGGGGTTCAATAGCAATTCATATGTGAAGAATTAGTAGCCTTTCTCTTTGCCAAAAGGTACCTTTACATACAAAATAGAGAAAAGGTTACATACAAAATAAAGAGGTAAAATAGGCACCAGGAGTAGCAACTATGAAATAAATTTGGGAGACTATGTAGTTAGCAAGGAAAGGAAAGGGGTTTTAACAATTAACCATGGAAAAGACAAGTCTCATTGGAACTCACAATTAACCAGGAGAAAAGGAATACATCTTAAGGTAGGAGTACACCATTAAATGGCAGACCAAATATCCAGAGGAGTTTAGCACCCTAACAGGATTAGTTAGCTATAACAAGAATGAGGCATGGTGGAAGGGATGAGAAGAAAGACAACATTGGTGGGGTAACCCAAAAGGGATTTGGCAAAGATGATGTAGGCCACAGACAGATTTATAGGGACAATTTAATCTCAGGAATTTGACATAACTTGGCTTTCTGTTTGAATACAGCAAGATGGGGTTACTTAAGACCTCCACTAGTGGTAGGACTGTAAGGTTAAGCTGATCCCCATCAAGTGCCTTTCCCTGCTTGCCTCAGGGAGTAATATCAGTATTTCAGGCTTTCTCTGATGACCCCACCCCTTTATTTAGGGCCTCTTTGAGTGCCAGACCTAGAGTTGGGAAGATCTGATTCAAATCAAATATCTGTTTACTAGCTGTGTCCATTTGTTTCAATTTCCTCAATTTTAAAATGGGGATTGTAATTGCACATATCTCTGAGGATTGTTATGAGGATTAAATGAGATAATATTCATAAAGTCCATTATAATCCTTAAAACCATATGTAAATGCTAGCTTTTATTATTATTAATCAAGCAACTGTCAAAAAAGGAAACCAGGCTAGTCTTTTATGATTCATTATCTTGCTGGCTCTTTGTGGTCACTATTTCCCTTTCTAAGTACACACAAGCCAACCTTTTAAATAGTGTGAGTGTGTGAGAGAGAGAGAGACAGACAGACAGAGAGTTAGAGAGTCAGAAACACACACGCACACACACACACACACAAATAAAAAAAATTAGTGGAGATACCAACCCTATAATACTATAATTCTGTTAGGATTCAAAGTGAAGTTCACTGACTGGCAATTCTAAGTCTGTAATACTGTAATCATAGACTGATGATAACCTGCCTTCATACATTTGTGAAAGCCATCTCCTTTGCCTGAAATATAGACCTTTGGGTTTCTGTACTTTGAAATTCTTGTTGTTGTTCAGTAGTTTCAGCCATCTCCCAACCCTGTGATCTTACTCTGGGATTCTTGGCAGACACCAGAATAGTCTGTCATTTCCTTCTCCAGCTCATTTTACAAATGAGGAAATTGAAGCAAACAGGTAAGTGACTTGCCCAGGGACACACAGTAATTGTCTAAGGCTGTATTTGAGCTCAAAAAAGGTGAGTCTTTAAAAACCAGTTTAAGAGACATTACTTTCACAAAGTTTTCCTCTGTTTCCCCCGATAAAAACGGTCTTTTCTTATATTATCTTAGAGCATTTTATTCGAATTTCTCCTTTCCCCTTGTGAGAGTCCATCTCACATCATACTTTTTTGTGCCCATATCATGTCTCATTTTCCTCCTTCCATTGTATCATTATATATATATATATATATATATATATATATATATATATATATATATATATATATATATAAAGAATATAATGAGATCACAGATGGAACCACAATCCCCAGAGGTCATTTAGTCCAACTCCCTTATATTACAGATGAGGAAACTTAATCCCAGGAAAATTGAGTAACTTGTCAAGGTCGTACAAGGAATGAACACTGAGAAAAGATAGAAACTCTGATTGTTGCTCTCCACTATAAATATTTGTAGCCAGGTCTCTCTAACTATCTCCTTACTTATCTTTGTTTTCAATTCATTGTTAACTACTTTTGTTCTATCCTTTTTCATCTGGAGATCTTTTTTCTTGGAAGAGAAACCTAAGGGGAAAAAGTGAAAGTTTTAAAAATTACAAAGACAAAATGTAGTTAACTGGAAACTGATTCTATTTAGGGAGAAGCTATGTGATGTAGAATGTTAGTTTTTTTGTGAGCAGAGTCATCTAATCTAATGAGAAGGCAAAAACAGTTCCTGCACTCTGGGATCTCAAATTCTGATGGAGAGACTAAACATGTATGAGATAAGCAGTAGGACATTTCTGAGGGAAGGGCCTAGCATTTAGGTACAAGCATTAACTGTTTCTTGGTTTCCCCATCTAAAAATGGGGACAGGGTAACTCTTTCCCCTAGGACCTCATGAGGTAGAAGGAAGTTGCTTCCAAGCACATCTAAAATGTTAATCATTATTAAAACAGATTCCTGCTTTTCCCAAATTGAAAAAGGCTTTATATTTTTATATAGCTACTTATTTTTTTCCCTTGGGTGAATAGAGGTGCCCCTTGAAATTACAGAGAAGATAGCTTTGGGGCATTGCTCCTTTGTGTAAAATCACTAGTGAAGACCTCAGAAACAAATGCTTTAGGCCCGGAAATTCCTGGGTTGTAAAAAAAAAAAAAAAAAAAAAAAACCTAGCAGAGAACAAAGGACATTGATTACCAACTAGTCAAGGAGCCTAGGGGCTTATCTAGGAGTTGACTCAACCAGGTGAGTTTCTAGCTTTCTAGGGCTCACACAATAAATAGCCACTTAGACAAGATAACTGAAAGCAGGTTTAACTCCCTTTGGAGACAACCTACCCATATCACTGAAATCTGTGGTCTACCAGGATCATAGAGCTAATACTTAGGTCTTTTTGAGAGGTAAGTTTCTCCTAGGAAACTGTGACCTGCTCAAGTTAGAGCTCTTTGTTCCCTGTTTGTACTAAATGGTTCTGAGGCCCTCTTCTTCTGTGATTCTAGCTTGAGCTGTAGGAAGCCAGGAACTTGTTATGCTTCTGTGGCATGGCATGGCCAGGTTGCCTCCCCACCCCCATCTCTAGCTTCCACAGTTCTGGCAATGGAACAAAGTTGTTCCTAATCTCTTTAGAATGGTTAGTATAAGAAAGTAAGATGTTTTCCTACCTTATTTCTCAATACTCCTTTTAATGAGATTTACTCAAACCAAATTGTACTATCTAGCCTTTGCTCCATTTCTTTTTTCCCTTTTACAAAATGGCAGCATATTACACATGAATGAATCTTTGGAACATGGGACAGCGCCACCCCTTCTACAACCAGTCTTTTGGTGCCTTTGTAAGAGAATGAATTCTGGGCTGGGTTGGACCAGGGGCCTGATCTGAGGATGGCAAAGAAAGGGCTTAATAAATACTTGTTGACTTGATTTGGTGACACTTGAGTTCTAACAGTGGAGTAAACCTACTTGCTTCTTGTGAACTGTTCATCTGAATTTGGTTCTGAGAAATTTTTGCTTCCCGGAGGCCAAACTGGGCATGATGTTATAGCCTAAGAACATGAAGTAGTTGTGGAACTAATTCTTGGCAGAATCAGAGCTAGAAAGGACCCTTCAAATAACCTACCCCAATTTCCTTTATTTTACCAAATAAGGAATTATGACCTATGAAGTAATTTACCCTAAGTAACATAATCAAGCCACAAACATCTGTTAATCATTTACATGTATTAGGCAGGCAAATACCAAAACACACATACACACAAAATGAAATAGTCCAGGCCTCAAGGAACTTACATTCTACAAGGGGAGGAAAATATACATTAAACAAATACTACATATAGAAAATAAATAATGGTAAATGAAGGAATGCTAGCATATGGAGAGAACACAAAGGATTTTTAGAGGTGAAGTGGGAGTACATTCTAGTCAAAATGCAAAGCCAGTCTACAGGCCAATGGAGCTAGGAGATGGAATGTCATGTGTTAGGAACTGTAAGCCAAAACAATTTAATTGGACATGTATACTTTAAGATTTGTACATGACTTTCCTTAAATAAGCCTATGAAGTTGATAACACAGGAATCATTAACCCCATTTTATAGATGAACCAACTGGGACTTTGAGGGGTACATCAACTTGTTCATGGTTACATAATCAATAAGTATCCCAAGTAAAGATTTGAACTTGTTATCTTAACTCTAAGTCTTGGAGTCCTTTTAAAAAATAATAATAATATATAGTTCTCAACTAAACACCTGACTCTACTCATGTTTCTAGTGGCACTACTGAATGAGTTTAGTACAGTGTCTGGTACATAAAAGGTCCTTAATAAATGCATCTTGACTTGATTTGACTTTATTGATGCTTAAACCTTGGGCTGGAAACAAATAATGAGGATTAATGACTTTCTCTGTAATCTCACACCACCCTCAAAAATTCCTTACAGAGTTGAAGGTCACAAATAATAATATTCATTTAGTATGAACATTTTGGTTTTCAAAGGGCTTTTCATTACTCTCACAACACACCTTTGAGGTAGATAATGCAAATGTTATCATCATTTTACACAGATAAGCAAACTCAGTCCCAAAAAATGACCTGACTTCTTCAGCCTATATGACAGTATAAGTCACAGTCTAAAAAGGGTAGGAACAGAATTTAGAACTTGCACCTAGATTTTCTAAGTTCACTTTCCACTAAAGCTTGTGCCTGAAAAAAATGTTTGTTCATATATGAAACTGAAAGAAATCACTTATTTTCTGTAATGGCAAAGAATTGGAAACAACGAAGATACAGTATATAGACTGGGGAAATGGCTAGAGGATTGTGGTTTCTGAACGTAACAATATTATTGTATTGTAGAAACAATAAAAATAATACAGAGCAGTATGAAAAGATAGAGGAACTGATGACAGGCCAAGTTAAATTAAAAAATATATATACACAATGAATTCAATAGTGAAAATAGAAAAGAACAGTAATCACAATCCAGTGCAAAATGAATGTTTTGAATGCTTCTCTCCACCTTCTTTTGCAGAAGTGAGGAATACCACAGGTGAGAAGCATTGTATATGATGATCATTTAATATTCCCTCCATGAAGGGTGCTAATCAGCTAAATACTTTAACACCGGTAGGAATTGCGATAATTATTGTGGCGGATGTAAAATATGCTCGGGTGTCTACATCCACATTAAAAAAAAAAAAATATATATATATATATATATATATATATATGTATATATATATTTATGAATTTTGCTGACTTTTAACTCTTTTTTAGAATTTTTAATAGTATTTTATTTTTCTAGCACATGCAAAGATAGTTTTCACATTTACCTTTGCAAAACCTTGTTTTCCAATTTTTCTCCCTCTTTCCCTCCCCAATCCAATATAGATTAAAAATGTGTAGTTCTTCTAAACTACTAAAAACAAATATTTCCATATTTGTTGTGCTGCATGCAAAAAAATCAGATCCAAAGGGAAAAAATAGAAACAAACAAATAACAAAAAAGGTAAAAATATTTTTACTTTTTCTTTAAAAAAATTCGTATGTAAGAATACCACTATTAGGGCCATATCCCAAAGAGATCATAAAAGGGGGGAAAGAGCCGCTATCTTTTGGTGGCAAAAAATTGGAAATTGAAGGGATGCTCATCAATTGGGGAATGGCTGAACCAGTTGTGGTATATGAATGTAATGGAATACTATTGTTCCATAAGAAATAATGAACACGTGGATTTCAGAAAAACCTGGAAAGACAGACATAAACTGATGCTGAGTGAAGTGGATAGAACCAGGAGAACATTTAACACAGTAACAACAACATTTTGGAAATAAACAACTTTGATAGAATTAGCTCTTTTCAGCAATACAATGATGTAAGACAATCCCAAAAGTCTCATAATGGAAAATGCTATGCACATCTAGAGAAAGAACTATGGAGTCTGAATGCAGATGGTAGCAAATGATTTTTACTTTTTTATGTATGTTTTTGTGGTTTTTCCCTTTTGTTCTATTCTTCTTTTACAATATAACTAATGTAAAAATATGCCTAATGTGATGTACTATATCAGATTGCTTGCCATCTTGGGGAGACACTAGAGGAGGGAGAGAGGAATGGGGAAAAAAGGAAATTAAAATCTTATAAAAGTAAATGTTTGTTGGAGTTGTGAAAGAATCCAGCCATTCTGGAGAGCAATTTGGAACTATGCCCAAAAAGTTGTCAAACTGTGCATACCCTTTGACCCAGCATTGCTGTTATTGGGATTATATCCCAAAGAAATACTAAAGAGCGGAAAGGGACCTGTATGTGCCAAAATGTTTGTGGCAGCTCTTTTTGTTGTAGCTAGAAACTGGAAGTTGAATGGATGTCCATCAGTTGGAGAATAGTTGGGTAAATTGTGGTATATGCAGGTTATGGAATATTATTGCTCTGTAAGAAATGACCAGCAGGAGGAATACAGAGAGGCTTGGAGAGACTTAAATCAACTGTTGCTGAGTGAAATGAGCAGAACCAGAAGATCACTATACACTTCAACAACAATACTGTATGAGGATGTATTCTGATGGAAGTGGAAATCTTCAACATAAAGAAAATCCAACTCACTTCCAGTTGATCAATGATGGACAGAAATAACTATACCCAGAGAGGGAACACAGGGAACTGAATGTAAATTGTTAGCACTACTGTCTATCTACCCAGGTTACTTATACCTTCGGAAGCTAATAATTAATGTGCAACAAGAAAAAGGTATTTACACACATATATTGTATCTAGGTTATATTGTAACACATGTAAAATGTATGGGATTACCTGCCATGGGGGGAGGGAGTGGAGGGAGGGAGGAGATAATTTGGAAAAATGAATAAAAAAAAAAAAGTAAATGTTGAAAATGATCTTTATATGTAATTAGAAAAAATAAAATGCTACTACTAATTGGGGAAAAATATTTGTTTTAAGAGATGACTCTCTTTGGAGACAGCTAGGTGATCTAGTGGGCAGTGTCTGCCCTGGACTCAGGAAGATTTATTCTGAGTTTGAATTTGGCTTTAGACATTTATTAACTGTGTGACCCTGAGCAAGTAATTTTACCCTGTTTGCTTTAAGTTTCCTCATCTGTAAAATAAGGTAGAAAAGGAAATGGCAAACCACTTTAGTATCTTTGCTAAGAAAATCCTAGAAGAGGTCACAAAGATTCACATCTTACTCAAAAATGTATAAACAACAATATAACAATACAACTCTCTATAATTGAAGATTAGAAATCAATTCAAGAAATCTGAGTGCTATGAAAAACAAATGATATTAATTTTAAAATCTATTTTAGGAGAGAAATTATTTGTTTTAGAAAAGAAAATGTCTTTGTGTCAATAAAACATATACAAAATTATCTTTCTTTCACTCTATATGATCTATAAGTAGTTCTCCTTTTTACCCTGTGCTAATCCTAGTTTGAGGATACTCTTGAAAACATCCAAATAATGATAAGTTTCATGTTGTAGTTAAATCTTTTTCAATCTTATCTGACTCTCTGTGATCCATTTGGAAATTTTTTGGCAGAGATTTTGGAGTGGCTTGCCATTTCTTTTTTAAGCTTATTTGAAAGATGAGGAAACTAAGGCAAACAGGGTTAATTAATTTCCCTGAGTTAAAATTTGAACTCTGGGAGATGAATTTTCCTTATGCTAGGCCCTGTACTCTATCTACTGGACCACTTAGATTTCCTCTCAAGGTTCATAGGATCTTAAATTTAGAGCCTATATAGCTGGGAAAAAGCCTTAGAAGTCATTTAATCTTATCCCTTATTTTTTACACTAATAACTGAGCCTAAAGGGATTTGCCACAAACCAGAGCACTCTTTCTTTGGTATTATGCTCAAAACAAAGCTAAATTTAATTCATTTCAATTTTTAAAAGTAGTTTTATGATATAGAATTAACACTGACAAGCTAGAGTATGTAGGTCTATATTCCAAAGAGATCATAAAAAAGGGGAAAAATTCTACATTTATAAAAATATTTATAGCAGCTCTTTTTATATTGGCAAAGAATTGGAAATTGAGTAGATGTCCATCAATTGGGAATGGCTGAATAAGTTATGGTGTACTGTAATGGAATGTTATTGTTCTATAAGAAATGATGAGTAGGATGATTTTCAGAAAAGCCTGAAAAAACATGAATTGATGATTAGTGCAGTCAGTAGAACCAAGAGAACATTGTACATAGTAACAGCAAGATGATGTGATGATTAACTGTGATGGATTTGACTCTTTTCAACAATGAAAATTCCAATAGACTTGGGATGAAAAATGTCATCTGCAACAAAGAGAGAACTTTGGAGACTGAATGTGGCTTGAAACATGGCATTTTCATCTTAGTTTGTTTTTTCTTTCTTATGTTTTATTCCTTGTGGTCTGATTTTTATTGCACAAAATAACAAATATGGAAATATATTTTAAAAAGGAAAAAAAAGAAAAGGAAAGCTAGAGTTTATTTAAAGGAGTACAATCAGAAAAGGGAATGGGAAATGATGCCATATGAGAGTCAGTTGAAAGTACTAGAGATAATTTAAAGAAGAGAAGATGTGGGTCAGGAGAGAGTTATAAGGAGGACCAATATGAGGAAATGTCTTTTGCTGCTTTTCTAATCAAGTAGATTGTTAGTTCCTTAAAACTGGGGACCAACCAAGATGACTATTTAAATAGGAATAGATAGGTCAGCTCCCATGTATATACATTCCAAGTAAAATCTTGAAGTTTGCACCAGATCAAATACTGACCAGGAAATCCAGGGAGAAACTTAGTCATTCCTTCTACTTCAGAGCTGCATAAAAAGTCAGACAGAAGCTCAGGGAAAATAAGAAAGGGTTACCCTGACACAAAAAAAGCAGATAAGTCAGTGGATAGTATCCTCCCAGTATTTCCAGAGAATTCAATGAAAGTAAATAATAGTAATTCCCCAACATTAAAATATATTTTTATATGTGTGTGTATGTTTGAATACTGAAAATAGCCTCTGGAATTTATTTTATATATTACATATTATTTAAAGCAAGTGGTAGGAAATGAGTTACAGTTTCATATAGAATCATCTTGTACTCTCTGCTTGGAAATGTTCTTTTGATGTTTCAATTCTGAATTTTTTTTAATAAAAAAAAAAAGAAATGTTTCTATCAGAGTCATTCATACATATAGGTTTCAATAAACATCTACTGAGGAAAAAAAGAGAGAAGAGTATGGAATAGGACTTTTACCTGTCTCTTTTCCTCAAAAATCTGGGAAAGTAGTACAGCTAGCACAGAGTATAAAGTCAAAAAATACCTGCTAAAACACTTGAGAATATTCATCTCCTACTAACTAAACTAGTTGTACAACCTTGACCAAATCATTTAATCTATGCTGTTGCTGATTCAGTAGTTTTAGTCCTATCCAATTCTTGGAGACCCCATTTGGGATTTTCTTGGCAAAGACACTCAAGTTTGCCATTTTCCCTCTTTAGATCATTTTACAGATGAGGCAAACAAATATGACTTACCCAAGGTCACACAGCTATTTAAGTGTCTGAGGCCGGATTTGAAATCAGATCTTCCTGATTCCAGGTCCAGAGTTCTATCACTATCATTTAGCTATCATTATCCCTGTGGATTCCCCTATTTCTTCACCTGTAAAAGATTATAGAATCATCAAATTCTCTTTCAGTTCTAATTTATAATATTCTTCCAAAATCCCTGGGAACAACTGGATAGAAAGAGAAGAGAGGACTTTCAGACTTGTTATGGCTTCCATTACTCCTTTTCTTGGAAGCCTGACTTTAGGAAAAAAAATTTTCATCACACACACACAAAAAATGGCCTACCTTTCATTTAAATAAGATTCTGCCAGGTAATAGAATTGCCAAAGAGGAAATCCCACATTGTCCTAGGGGAAGTATAGTTGTGTTGGTTCCTTCCTTAAAACAGTGATAGATAATATTCTTAATACTTCTGTGCCCAGTTGACCAAGGGTTACCATCACCATAGCATCTAGAATCCCTGGGGGATCATCTCCTCTTAACCCCCCCAAAAAAACTATTTTTTAAATCCCTCAGGGATCTGAAGAGACAACTAACTTCATGCTGTTCTTTACCTCCGCCATTACCTCCGCCATCTCTAGGTTTTAAGATGCATCGTTCTTATCCAGGTTTTGCTAGTCTGTCTCTAAACTGTTACAGGGTGGTTTTGTGGGGTTTGTGGGGTTTTATTTTTGTTTTGTTTGTCAGGGCTGGTGGAGCTCTCTGGTGCCCAGCTTTAGTCTACCCTCTCAGACTACCTATTTTCCCACTATGCTTTACCTCACCAGGGTTGGGATATCCAGGGAATTCAGTGACCAATTAATAAATCTGTATCTTAGCCACCCCAGGAAAAGGAAAGGACTTAGGTGAAAGAAGAGCTAGAAATAGAAAGAAGAAAGTATTCTGGGAAGGTGAGAGATGAGTCTATATGCCACATAGTCTTGTTACCTTCGCTTAGAAAGTGTTAATAGGATGTAAGATGCCAAGCTCAAATTTTCCTTTAAATTGTGTGTGTGTGTGTGTGTGTGTGTGTGTGTGTGTGTGTGTGAGAGAGAGAGAGAGAGAGAGAGAGAGAGAGAGAGAGAGAGAGAGAGAGAGAGAGAGAGAATAAGAAAAGGAGAGAAAAAAGAGGTGTAAAATAAGTAGCAAATTGGTTATCTTAAGATTTTTTTGTTGTTGGCTTCTGTCACTGAACACCATTCTAGGAGATGACTCCTTGCTTATTCACAAGCTAAGGCAGAGAGAATGATTTTTTTTTAAACCTGCTACCAAGACACACTACGGTTTTTGATTGATGTTTGGAAAGAACAATGGGAAATGAACAGGCTCAGTAGCTCCCCGAGAGCATACCCCCCAGGGAGGAAGAGGACATGGGAAGAGAGAAAGGGGGAGCATCAGAGTAAAGAAAGGGGAAAAAAAGAAAGAGAAGAGAGAAAGGAGAGGAAAGGGAGGGAGGAGAGAAAGCTCAAGAAAGGGAGAGAATTGATGTGAGGTAAGGTTTTGTAAACTTGAACTCACTATATAAATGTAACCTGTTATTTAGTTTGTAGCAGCCCTGTGATAAGCTTCTGTTTGCAGAGCTCCAGAATTGGAAATGGCAAGGTTTAGCATCTGTGCTTCTCGGTAAGGGAGGGTGAAAGGGGGAGGCTGCGGTTGAGAGGAGGTTCTCTTTTTATTGATGTCTTTGTTCCCAGCTGGGCACTGTAGTATTTAGGGATCTGTCCAAGCATTCTCTGTTCTTAGCAGGTTGGTCTTTCTAACCTTATCTCCAATCCAGTTAGAGCATTTAAGTCTATAATATTGTCCCAGGAAACAAGAAAGTATAACTTAGTGACATATTTGGGCACCAAAAATCAGTAGACATGTGCTGACAAAAGACACTCTTTTTCAAAAGTCTACTAAAACTGCATTTTATTTTCAATTGGGAGCTCCCTCTAGGTCTTAGGGTCATTGTGTGATTCACATTTTCATACCTTCTACATGGTTTATAAGCCAGTGTCAATAACTAGATAGCCAATCAGATTTTAAGAGCTAGAAGGGCCCTTACAAATCACCTGAGATCATTTTATAGTTGAAGAACCTGAAATTCAGAGAAATTGAGTTGTATGAGATCACACCCCATTATATGGTAAAGATGGAATAATAGGCCTGTATTTTATACCGTTGTAGCTACATTATGAATAGTAGTAGCAACAGCAGCAGTAATGATAGCTAGAGTTTATATAATGTCTACTACTGTGCCAAGAGATTTATATCAAATGATATATTTCATTTGACCTGCATAACTACCCTGGGAATTAGATGCTATTATTATTCCCATTTGATAATTGAGGAAAATGAGGCATTTATTTGTATGAAATTAAATGATTTTCCCAATATCTTATAGCTATTAAGTGTCAGAGACTGGTTTTGAACTCAGGTTTTCCTTACTCCAAGCCCAGCTCTTTATTCACTGCATCACAACTTAGATGGATTTATTATGCCTCTATCCAACCACTTTCTTTTTTTCTTTAAAGGAAAAATAGCCTGATTGAAATTTTTAAATTTTGAGACCCTGTTAAAAAGATGAGTGGTAAATAAAAACTATATTAAAAAAAAAAAGATGAGTGGTTTGGCCATCTCCTTCAGATGGGGATGGAGAGTGGGTATTCTTTCTTTCATCCATATATAGCTAGGTATTGAGCATCTTGAAATTCTAGTACAAGAATATCATATCATAAAAGAGAACTTTCTAGAGTAATGATGCTGAATTCAAGTTGCTGATAGGGAGGGGGAGGGAAGAAGAGGAATTAGCCCATGCTGTTCTCCCTAACTTCAGTGTCCTTAGGAACAATGTATGATAGTCATTTAGGAGATCCATTAAGTCAGGTTTCAAGAGCAAATAGTGGGAGACCCCTGTTCTAGTAGCTGTGGAATAAATACCAAAATTTATGAAGAAATGCATTAAAATTTATTTAAATGAAAAATAAAAATGCCTAAAAAAGAGACTAAATGAGTAGGTATATCATAATAAAGATTCCTTTTCAAATATAGGTGGGGGGGAGGGCAGAAATGGGTCTTCTCTTCTTTGAAAATGTTTCCACCTTAAGACTTAGTCCTGACTTTCAATCTCTGAAATGACTTATATGAAATCTCTCAGAATGAAACTTGACTTGGCAAATAACGATTGGTTAAATATATATATATATATATATATATATATATATATATATATATATATATATATATATATATATATATATGTATGTATGTATATTCACATTGAGGGTAAAAAATCCAGGCTGTCCAGTTTTCTTATCAAGGAAACAAGGAAGATTAGGATTAAATCAGACGTCTCACACACCAATCCAAAACAGATTAATATGTAATTTAAAGAAATAAATAAAAATATAATAAAACATAGATAATGTTAATATATGGCTTTCTAAGCCAATATTTAGTCTCTGGGAATCCTTATTTAGAATTTAGTGGCTCATTTCTATTTTAGTTTGATACTACTAGTGGAGAACAAGGTTCTTAACCCTTTTTATGTCATATATTTCTTTGTCAGGGTGATGAAGCTTATAGATATTTTCTCAGAATGATGTCTTTTAACTACACAAAATAAAATTACATAGGAATACCACACAAATTAATTATGTTGAAATAGTTATAAAAACATTTTTACAAATTTCATGCATCTATGTTTAGTCTTGTCTTGATACAGCTGGATGAGACAGTCCAAATCATCAGGAATTAAATAGGAAATACAATCTGGTGATTTGGGGTATAAAGAAATATTGGCAGACCTTAAGTGAGGTGCATGGTTGAACTAGGAACCTGTAGAAGACTAAGTGAAATCACTGTCTGTTTAAACTAAGTTTTGGTCACAGGCTCACTACAGGACTGATTGAGAAGGTAGGCTAAGGTGTGATCATAAATACAGATTAAAACAATGAATAAAACTAAGCTGTTTTATGGATTTTGTGGTCAAACAAGGTCAGGGCCCAAGTAAAAACAAAGCATAGTTTGAGCTCTGGTTTAGACAGTGATAATATCTCTTATTTACATAGGACATTAAATTTTACAAAACATTTTTTAAAACAAGTATTTGTTAAGTGCCTATTATATGCCTGTCATAGTACTAGGCTTTGGGTATGCAAAGAATGAAATAATCCCTATGTTTCTATCTGATTTACAATAACTTTGTAAGGTAATTCAATTTAATACATTCTCTAGGGTCAAAGTGCAAGAAGCTTTCTCATTTTGTAAGTACACAAATTGAAGTTCAGAGGGGTTAAATGATTTGTTTAAGATTATGCAGCTCTGAAGCATCTGTGCTAGGACTCAAAATCAAGTCTTTTAACTCCAGACTAGCATTCTTATCAGCATATCATTTCCTCAGTTGGTCTTATTGCTCCATTAGGAGCTCAAATCCATAATCAAATCCATAATAAGGAGCTGCCTTATTTAGGCAACTCAGGTCTTCCCCAATCTTTCCTTCCTTAGAAGTTATCATTCATTCTAGGTCTTAAAGGGCTTCAGTGTATTTGGGTAAAATATAATTCTTGGGTCAACCTCTAAAACCTCCCTTGGTTGGCAGGTTATAATTCAGTCTCATTACACCTAGTACTTAATGAATTAAATTGAAGATCAGCATAATAACCTGAATTTACTCTGCTCAGCCCAGCCATTTCAATTTCCCATCTTCTGCTAATCCTCCATCTTGCAAATTTGCAATTTCTGGATTGAGAAAGGTAGCTACTTTAGGTTCACCTTTAAAAGTTTGACAGCCAGTTCCCTATGGGCTAAGCATCAGAGGAAACTGGGGAAGTATAAAAGTCAGAAATCAATTGTAGCTCATGCATATGAAACCGGTTTCCTAAATCCCTTGTCAAGCAGGAAAAAGAACTGCAATGTTCTAGTAACTGCCCATGCCCCCATCAAAGCCAGGCCTTTTTGTAGCTCTGCTCCTACCAAATGCAGTTAAGATCTCTAGAGAGTTTCAGTACTTTTGAGAAGAATGAAAATTTGCAAATTTTTCCTAGCATGTGAGAAGACAACTTAAAAGCTTAGTCCTTAGACTCAAATACTAAGTCTCAATGCACTGTCTTCAGCAGGATTTTGCCACAGAAGCATCTTGGTGCTTTCTCTCAACTGCTAGATTTGCTTCAACCTACTTTGAATGCTATCTTAGATCAAAATCATCTTTCCCAGTTAACACTCACTATGGTACAGCATGCTGACATCCTTTATAAGTGCATGAGACATTTCAAATGTAATTAACTTTTTTTTCAAATTCATTTGCATTCTCATTATTGGGAAAATGCAGCTAAACTCCCAAATCTACACACTCAACTTTTATTTATCTGATGTTCCAGTACCACATCACCAACATCTCCACATAGATGCTTCCGTAAGTACCCCAAAGATAGAACTCATTTATTTTTTCTCTAAACTCACCTCTTGTCTTAATTTCCCTATTCATGACTTGGCTATCACTATCTTTAAAAAGCCTTAAGTCTTCTTTGACTCCCCTCTTTCCCTCACCATCCATAGCCATTTAGTTACCAAGTCTCTTCTTTCTAATCCCATTCTCTTTATAAGGTTGCCATCCTACTTTCATTAACATTTGTCTGGAATATTGCATTAGCCTTCTAATTGGTTTTTTTGTCTCAAGTTTTTCTCCTTTGTAATGCTTCCTCTACACAGATATCAGAGCTATTCCTATAGCACAGATCTGAACATGTCAGTCCCCTGCTCAGAAAAAGTTCCTGTGGCTCCCCCAAGATCTTCTTCATTTGCTATTGTAAACTCTAGCCTATCTTTTCAAACTTACTTTACATTACTTCTAGGGGTATGCTGATAAATGTTTAACAATAGATTGGGATGGGGGAAATGTAAGTATTGGGGGGGTATCTAAGACACACTCTTAAAACTACATCATGTATTTTTTCTCTCATTTTTCTCCAACACTTTCTTAAGTGTGGACCAATAAGTAAAACAGCCATCAAATGCTGATTTGTGATGGTTGCCAATTTCCAAGATGTAAGTGCTCACACTAAAAATTTAGCAATCTTCTGCTCTCTACTGTAGCTTCAGCAAGAACTGACTCCAAAACAAGGCCAAATACTTGCCATTTTAACCAGACTGGCCTGCTTGCTGTTCCCATATTGGATGTTCCATTGCCTGTCTCTAATCCATTCTCCACAGAGTTACAAATCACTATTCCTAAAGCACAAATCTGACCATGTTATCCTGCTCCTGAAGTTTGAGTAGCTCCCCATTGCATCAGAGACAAAAGGCAACTCTCCACATAAAAAAATACTTCACAACTTGGCTCCAACATATCTTTCCAGATTGATTTCATATTACTCCCCCTCATGCATGCTACATTCCAGCCAAATTGGCCTAATTGCTATTCCCAAAACATGACATTCTATCTTCTGCCTCTATATTCCTGTACACCCTGTCCCTGGTGCCTGTATGTCTTCCCTTCTCATTTCTTCATCTTAGGAAACCCTAACTCCTTTTTAACGCTTACTTTAACTGCCACCTCCTTTAAAAGTCTTTTTCAACATTCCCCCAGTTCTTAGTTTTTTCTCCTCAACCCCTCACCTCATGATTGTATTTGTTATGTATTTATATTGTATTTAATAATCTGTGTAAATTATTTCTGACCATGAGAATTTAAGCTCTTCTAAAACAATCAGCTAATAAGCTATTTATTAGATGCTTGCTATGTGCCAGGTATTGTGCTAAATGTGGGGGACACAAAGAAAGGCAAAAACAATCTTTTCTCTCAAGAAACTCTTACTGCTGTATATATTATTCTTTTGATTCAGATTTTTTGTTTTTATGTCACTACAATAATATTCCATAACATTCATATACCACATTTTGTTTAGCCACTCCCCACTTGTTGGGAACATAGATTGTTTTCAGCTTTTTATTTTTATAAAGAACTCAACTGTGCTATTTTTGTACATGTGGGTTCCTTATTTCTAACATTGTCTTCCATGAGATTTTTAATTCACTATTAGAATTTATTGGATCTAAATTGGATTTAAATTTTTCTTCAGTAATTTCAAATTGTTAACTAGGATACTTGGACAAAGTATTGCTCCAGTTAGGCTTTCTTATTTGGGATTAAGGGAATAAATAATGAATAGCTGATCACTAATCATATTTTCAATTCAATTTTCAGTGACCACTTATTAAACAGCTACTATGTTCTAGATGTGGTGTTGGGATAGGATACAAAAGCAAAATTGTCCTTAATTTCAAAGAGTTTACATGACAGTAGCATTTTAAAGAAATTCTAAAGAAATAATATTTAGAGTCATTAATGATTAGTTCATTCATTTGGAAAATCTTTGAATCCCCACTAGAATATATGTGCAAGAACAGGTTCAATCTCTATCTTAAATTGCTCCTCAAACTATCTACTTTTGGCTATATAAAACTACTATTAATTCCTCCCTATTTCCTTTTATCATTTAAATCTCATTCTTTCCTTTATCTTATGAACTACCATTCATGTATAAATATATGTATATATACATACCTAGTTTTAAGATTCGCAGTACATTATCTTATTTGTAGATATGTTTGTTTTGATACATTATCAAACCACCAGGAAGATGTTATTTTCACAATACAAATCAGGAAATTGAAGCTCAGAAACATTAAGCCCACGCCTAGGATCTGAACCTGTCTTCCTGATCTCAAGTGCAGTAAAAGCAATAGTTTAAAGCAATAGTGAGGGTATTGAATAGGTAGCATGGAACCAAGACCTGAGTTCAAGTTCTGCCAGACATATACTATGTGACTCTGGGTAAGTCATTTAACTTGGCTGACCTGCCCATCACAGATTTCATCTAGTTATTCTCAGGAGCATTGAAATCACAACTCCAGTCTCAGTCCTAGTTGGAGCTATTGTTGAATATTCAACTAGCTTAATTCTGGTGGTTGATACTCTGAGAATATAAATACTAGTGTCACTGTTATTACCAGTATTAACTATAACTGTTCCCCTAATTTGGATATAATTTTATTGTATCCTATATCTAACCTTAGAAACTTTTCTTTGGTAGGAATCATAATGGAATTTCTCTTAATATTAGTCATTAGCTACATTTTTATGTTGGCCTCCCCCAACTACAGTGGTAAATGATTTCCTCTTCCTTCCCATTTTTTTCCTAGAGTATTGAGACTTTTAAATAGCAAAATTAAACCATGAAAATGCCTTTCAAATTCACTTTGCAAGTATTGGTTTAGGAATACTTGGCTTTTGTTTGGCCCTAGATTCTCTAGAGATACAATGGAAGCTATAGACTAATAAACCCAATAGGTTTAAAGATTTTTGAAATGTAGATTGAGCTCCTTTACACTTGGCGCGAGATTCTCTGAGACAATTCTCTAAGGCCAATTATTTGGCTTCTGTGGATTGGAAGGGGAAAACCGGAAGGTGATTTAAAATCATTACATTATAGAACTGGAAGGGGTTTTGGATATATTCTAGTCAATCTCATCCAGAGAAACACTTAATGAAGAAAACTGATAAGGAAACTTGGGCCCAGACAGTGACTTGTCTAAGGTCACAATGTCAGAAGTAGAATTAAGATTAGAAAATCTCATGTTCTTTCCACTCTACCAGAGTCACAGACCCATATTACCATTTAAACCTTGGGTTAAATGTGTTACCATTTAACAAATTAAATTGTTAATCATGTAACAAATTAAACTCAAAATTTTTATTGTAAATAAATAAATTTAAATTAATAAAACAACCTAACCCCCCCATGTCACCTCTTAAGTTCTCTACTAAAAATTGTTTAAAAAAATTTTTTTTTCATTCAGTGTATGCCTTGTTTTCCTCATTAGCTCATGAAATTTGTGGCAATTACTGTCTTCTGTTTCTTTGTATTTCCCCAACAGTAATATAAAAAAAAAATTAGTGTTGATTAATAAGAGCAATAAGACCTCATATCTTTTTAAATTTTAAATAAATGTATTTTCTTCCTATGTTTTTCACCTTCTTCTTTTCCAAAGAGCCATCCCACATAAAAAATAATTTTTTATTTTTTAATTAATTTTATAATCATAATTTTTTGACAGTATATATGCATGAGTAATTTTTTTATAACATTATCCCTTGTATTCATTTTTCCAGATTTTCCCCTCCCTCCCTCTACTCCCTCCCCTAAATGATAGGCAATCCCATTCATTTTACATGTGTTACAGTATAACCTAGATACAATATATGTGTGTGAATCCAATTTTCTTGTTGCACGTTAAGTATTGGATTCCGAAGGTATAAGTAACCTGGGTAGATAGACAGTAGTGCTAATATTTTACATTCAATTCCCAGTGTTCCTTCTCTGGGTGTAGTTGTTTCTGTCCACCACTGATCAATTGGAAGTGAGTTGGATCTTCTTTATGTTGAAGATATCCACTTCCATCAGAATACATCTTCATACAGCATTGTTGTTGAAGTGCACAGTGATCCCCTGGTTCTGTTCACTTCACTCAGCATCAGTTCATGCAAGTCTATCCAAGCCTTTCTTAATTCCTCCTGCTGGTCATTTCTTACAGAACAATAATATTCCATAACCTTCATATACCATAATTTACCTAACCATTCTCCAATTGATGGACATCCATTCATCTTCCAGTTTCTAGCCACTATGAAAAGAGCTGCTACAAACATTTTGGCATACACAGGTCCCTTTCTCCTCTTTAGATCCCATTTCTTTGGGATATAAGCAGAGTAGTAGTACGGCTGGGTCAAAGGGTATGCATATTTTGAAAACTTTTTGGGCATAATTCCAGATTGCTCTCCAGAATGGTTGGATTCTTTCACAACTCCACCAACAATGTATTAGTGTCCCAGTTTTCCCACATCCCCTCCAACATTCATCATTATTTGTTCCTGTCATCTTAGCCAATCTGACAGGTGATAGTGATATCTCAGAGTTGTCTTAATTTGCAAAAAAAAATTAATTTTTTTAAAGAAAAGAAAGAAGGGGAAAAAATCAGAAAAACCTATCAATACATCAAAAAAATCTAAAAATGTATTCAATGTTTTTGTTCCTCACCTGGGAACCTATCTCTGCAAAGCAGTCGGGATGGGGCAATGTCTTCTCATATCTTAAAAAGGGGATTATGCTTTTTTTTTATACTTTTGCAATCATCATTTTTAATAGCTTTGTGATTGTTCTTTCTACTTACATTGTTGTGGTTGCTATGTAGATTGTCTTCTTGACTTCCTACTTCACTTTGAAGTAATCTTATATTAATTGATATAAGATTTGTCCATGTTTATCTGTATTCATCATATTCATTGCTACACAGCAGTGAATAGTACATTACATTCATGTACCACAGTTAGTTTAGCCATTCTCCAATCAATGGGCTTCTTGTATCTCTCCTTAAAAATTGGGCTGAATGTATTCCTAATTCACCCTACAAAATGGGTTGTAAAGTCCATAGCATCATGTATATCTAGAGCTGAAAGGGATCGCAAAGGCCACGATTTTTGTCCAAATCCCCCCCCCCTTTTTTTTTTTTTTCAAAATGAAGGAACTGAAGCTCTGGGAATTTAGGAGACTTGCCCAGTGTCACAGAGGAGGTAAACATCAGCAGTGAGATCTGAACCAGCAAGATCTTTTACCTTCACAGCCAGTTCTCTTTCTGATTGACTCTGCTGCTTCTCAAGGATAGTGAATGGGTTTGGAGTTTGGGGTTTTTTGTTTGTTTTCCTGTCAATGTGTGCTAGAGTTCAGCTCAAATGTTACCTCCTATAAGCTTTTGCTATCAAATTCTCCTAGTAGTTTTTTTTTAAGATTTTTATTTTTTTTAATTAATTTTATAATTATAGGGGCAGCTAGGTGGCGCAGTGGATAGAGCACCAGCCTTGAATTCAGGAGGACCCAAGTTCAAATCTGGTCTCAGACACTTGACACTTGACACTTCCTAGCTATGTGACCCTAGGCAAGTCACTTAACCCCAGCCTCAAAAAAAAAAAAAAAAAAAAAAAAAAAAAAAATATATATATATATATATATATATATATACACACACACATACATATATAATTATAACATAATATTTTTTTGATAGTACATATGCATGGGTAATTTTTTACAACATTTTCCCTTGCACTCCCTTCTGTTCCGAATTTTCTCCTCCTTCCCTCCACCCCCTCCCCTAGATAGCAGGCATTCCCATACATGTTAAATATGTTATAGTATATCCTAAATACAATATATGTGTGCAGAACCAAATTTTTTTTTTGGTGCTCAGGAAGAATTGGATTCGGAAGGTAAAAATAACCTGGGAAGAAAACAAAAATGCAAACAGTTTACACTCATTTCCCAGTGTTCCTTCTCTGGGTGTGGCTGATTCTGTCCATCATTGATCAACTGGATCTGAAATTCTCCTAGTAGTTATTTCACTACTACCACCACCATCCATACATTATTTTGTATATATTCGGTATTTATTTATCTTCTTCCCCCAGGTAGACTACACACCCAGGAACTATTTCTCTTTTTTTGGTCTTTGTACCCCCAGTACAAAACTATGCCTTGGATATAATAAGTTTTCATTAATAATATTTATTGAATTAGATTGGATTGAGTCTGACATCATGAATGGATTCATTCTAATAAACATTTATTAAGCAGCTGTCACTGGAATAAAAAATAGTTGTATAGAAGCAATATTTTGAACTATGCCAAAACAGAACTGATTTGCAGTTACAATCCCAAGAAGTAGTTGCAAAAGACATCATCTGTAATCCCATGTTTTTACTTAATCCCTTCTTCCCTAATCTATTTATAGCAATTTTACCCATTATTTAAAGCCTAGATCAAGTCTCAGAATTATTATATTTTTAAAAAAATTATAGCTTTTTATTTTCAAAATATATACATGCATACATTTTGACATTCATCCCATCAAAACCCTGTGTTCTAATTTTTTTCCCTTTCTTCCCTCCCTTCCCCAATTGGCAAGTGATACAATATATGTTAAACATGTGCTATTCATCTATACATATTTTCACAAATATCATGCTGCACAAGAAAAATCAGATCCAAAAGGGAAAAAATGAGAAAGAAAACAAAATGCATGCAAACAACAACTAAAAGAGTGAAAATACTATGTTGTGGTCCACTTTCAGTTCTCACTGTTCTCTCTTTGGGTATAGATGGCTTTCTTCATTAGAAGACCATTAGATATTATGGAATATTATTGTTCTGTAAGAAATGACCAATAGGATGATTTCAGAAAGGCCTGGAGAGACTTACATGAACTGATGCTGAGTGAAATGAGCAGAACCAGGAGATCATTATATACTTCAACAACAATACTGTATGATGATCAATTCTGATGGACAAGGCCCTCTTCAAAAATGAGATGAACCAAATCAGTTCCAATAGAGCAGTAATGAACTGAACCAGGTACACCCAGGGAAAGAAACTCTGGGAGATGACTATGAACCACTACATAGAATTCCCAATCCCTCTATTTTTGTCTGCCTGCATTTTGGATTTCCTTCACAGGCTAATTGTACATTATTTCAAAGTCCAATTCTTTTTGTATAGCAAAACAACTGTTTGGACTTGTATACATATATTGTATTTAATTTATACTTTAACATATATAACATGTATTGGTCAACCTGCCATCTGGGGGAAGGGGTGGGAGGAAGGAGGGGAAAAGTTGGAATAAAAGGTTTTGCAATTGTCAATGCTGAAAAATTACCCATGCATATATCTTGTAAATTAAAAGGTATAATAAAAAAAAGGAAAAAAAAGAAGGCCATTAGAACTGGTCTGAATCACCTCATTTAGTTAGCAAGAGCCATGTCCATCAGAATTGATCATCTTATAATCTTTTTGTTGCTGTGTACAATGATCTCCTGATTCTGCTTACTTCATGACATCAGTTCAGGTAAGTCTCTCCAGGCCTCTCTGAAATCATCCTGTTGGTCATTTCTTACAGAACAGTAATATTCCATAACATTCATATACCATAACTTGTTCAGCTACTCTCCAATTGATGGGTATCCACTCAGAATTATTATCAATGAAGTGTCTAAACTCTAGAAGACATGATGGAGCATGTTGCTGAGGTCTTTTCAGAAAGGTAATGTACTACAGATAAATACACACACACACACACACACACACACACACACACACAGAGCCAAAGTATCAGTTTTGTTTTCCCTGACTGTGATTTAGAAGAGAGAGTTCTTGGGTGAGGTGGGGAGAGAAGAGAGAATAGTTTGTAGGTCCTACTAGAGATGTTTAAAAAAGAGAAAAAAAAAAAAAAAAGCTCTCCACAATTTTACTTTCCTTATCTCTAAGCTAAAGAGACTGGCCAAAGAAATCAAAGAAAAAGGAAAAGGATCCATATGTTTGAAAATACAGCAGCTGCTTTCATAGTAGCAAAACAAAAACATTAAACAAATAGAAACCAAGGGAAGAGAGGAGGAGTCTACCAATCAGGGACTGGGTGAACAAATGGTATATGAATGGAATGACATATTACTTAGCCACAAGAAATGATGAAGTGAACAATCTCACAGAAAACTGGGAAAACTTGTATGAAATGATGTAAAGTGAAGTAAGCAAAACTAGGAGAACAAGTCATATGATAACATTATAGTTGTATTTTTATAGTTCCTATGTTTCTCTTGGTAGGTACATTCCCAATTATTTTATATATTCTATGATTATTTTTAATGTAACTTCTATCTCATTCTACTGGGTTTTATTGCAATATAAAAATGCTGATGTTTTATTTTCTCTCATAACTTTACAGATATTATTATTTCAGTTGATTTTTAGTTAATTGCCTAGGGTTCTATAAGTAAACTATCATATCATCTGTAAAAAGAAAAACGTTTCTTCTTTGTTTATGATTATTCTTTCAATTTGTGTTTCTTGTTTGATTGTTATATCTAACAATGACGTTACAAAGAAAAATAACTTTGAAAGATTTTAGAATTATGATCACTGCAGTAACAAACCAAGATTCCAGAGGACCACTGATGAAGGATGCTACTAACTTCCTGATATAGAGGTGATGAACCTAAAATATAGAATGAAATATGTATTTTTGGACATAGTCAATATGGGTATTTGCTTTGCCTGACTATGTGTACTTGTTTTGAGAATTTTCTTTTTCTTCTTGTGGGGGGAGGAGGAAGAATGGAAGTTAGTTAATTGTAAAAAATAATTTAAAATTGTAAAGTAAACTGAAGTGGTTGGAATAATTTTTTGAATACCATTATGTCACTTTATTTTGACTATTATTTAACAGTGTTAATGAAACCACTCCATTATTAAATTGACTGATTGCACAGCACCAGCTCTTAGCATACATATTTGCTTTTACTGTTCTGACATAACTATATATTAGATTGTGAACCTTTGAGGGCAGGGACTGTCTTGCCACTTTGTATATCCCCAGAATTTGACATAGTGCCTGGCATATAGTAGATACTTAATCATTGTTTATTGACAGACAGCCCTGCTTATTGTTTTTGTGTTTCTTGAGTTATTATGGCCAAAGAATTCCTTAGTGACCAACTATTGATAATGACTCTCTTTTTATTTAACCAGATTATATCTTGGAAACTGATACAATCTTCTGTGGGATTTACTTCTAAATCAGCTGTCTATATGGAGTCATATATGGTTGACTAATTATAAAGATAAAAATCAATATCAAATTAGAAGGATAACAGGAAGAAGAAAACTATTAGCACAATTACAAGAGCTTCAACCTGACCTATTCAAATAGGCAGTGATTGAAAATTGGAAATAAATTAAAAAAGACATTAACTATGATCATAATTTTCTAAAAAAAAATTTTAAAAAGGGATTTCTTCAGTAAAGATGGCAAAATAAAGCAGATGTCTCAGCAAGCAAATACTTGATTTCCTTGCAAAGGAAGAGATAGTAAGTATGAGCAACAATATTATTTTGCAAAATGATTCAAAGGAAGAAGGTAGATTATAAGTGGTTAGCTCACAAAATAAGAAATAGGATAGCAAAAATCTTGGTATGAGGCACAACAAAGCTAGATTTTATAAGAATATTTATAGATGATTTTGGAAGAACAATAAATAGATTTAAAATGTGACATTTTTATAATGACCAATATTTATCATTAGTGAAAATGGAATGATGTCAATATGCATTGATATATAAAAAAAGTTTTGTATATTTGCCAACTTTGCCAGTGTCATAAAGAATATTCTGTGTATAAACCCACATAAAAATGAATTTCCTATAAATTAAAAGATACTTAATATAGTCTTATTTGAAAGTAATATTGTATTAAATGCAATAAATCTCAGAATACCATTAGATCTCTTAGCGAGATTCATAACCACTCAAAATAGTTTGACCAAATAATCTGCATACAAAAAAAAATTTTGTGAATGATTATTGTCCAAAATATTGCATCCTTTGAGGACAGCTCACTGATTTAGTTCTTATGGATTAACTCAAAATATATTTTTGGATAGCTAATTCAAAGAGTCATCAACCTGGGTCCAGAATTGATTAGGAAGAAATCAGGATGGATTGTATTTGGGAAATCACACATTTTATAGTTCAGTTAAGGATTTGAAGTAATAGAGACATAGCACTCATTCACAGGGAATTTACCTAAATAAAATTTATTTGTATCAAAAAAGAGGTAACAACAAGGCCATAAGTCAATTTTAACAGTTACTTGTAGACCCCTCTTTTCTTGAAACAAGACTAGCCAAATCAAATCCAAGATGTAACTGTTGAGAGCGATCTGAGTGCTTTTCAATATGATATTGAGGCTTATGTGTCTTTCCCCTCAGTTATAAAGAAAGGGAGTCATTACCTTTTATAAATATATTAATCTTGACTTTTGATAACTCTGAATATACTAATAAAAAGTAGATTAGATTGAAATAAGCAAAAGTATTGATTCCATTTCTTTGGTGATTATAGTAGGTTCATGGACTTGAAATTAAGATATCATAGCTGCTATCCAGTCTAACTGCTTCATTTTTAAAAATTTTTTTTAAAAGATGAGAAAATTAAGGCCTGGAGAAGTTATATGACTTGACTAACATTATCTAAGAAGTAATAGATTAAAGATTTGAAACCAATTCCTCTGTATCCAAATTTAGTGCTCTTTTCATTGACCTATGGTTGCCAAAGTACTTCAGAGCAACACTTTCAACAGTCCAAACCTACAGCCTTACACAAAACCCAGTATTTTAATACCAATATTTTCCCAATAATGCCATATGCTGAGAATCATGGATCACTTTCTTTCCTGAATCAAAATTGTAGGTGCCCAAAAAGGCAATGGAGTGACTCATTGTAGGCATGGGTAAGCTATAGCTTGTAATCAAGGATATAATGAGGAGGAAAAATGCACCTTCCCCCCAAAAAAGATACTATTTAGGAAATTTACAGTCAGAAAAGGAAATTCTCCAGTAATATAAAAAGATCCCAGGTGACCAAGTGGATAGAGTTCTGGTCCTGGAGTCAGGAGAGCTTAAGAGTTAAAATTTGACCTCAGATACTTCTTAGCTATGAGACCCTGAGGAAGTCACTTCACCCTGTTTACTTCAGTTTCCTCATTTGTCAAATGAGCTAGAGAAAGAAATGGCAAAACACTCCACACCAATATCTTTGCCAGAAAACCCCAAATAAAGTCATGAAGAGAAAGACTTGACTAAAATGACTGAACAATAACAATAAAAGCCAGAGATAACAGATATGGAACAAGAGAGATCATCCTGAGACTATTAATAGGTAAGTGAAGGATAATAGGAAACTGGACTTATAACCTTAGAATGTTAAAAGACATGGAAAAAGATCTTCAAGTACCTTAAGTAGTTCATAAGGATAGAATGTGGATGAGAATGAAAGGCTTTGTGTCTTTTTAATTAAAAATTTTTTTTCAATCAATGAAAAACCATCTCCCCTTTCTCTCTGCCATTGAGAAAGAAAAACAAAATTGGTTATATGTGTATTGTCAAGCAAACCAAATTCCCAAATTGTAGGAGTCCAACAACGTAAACATAAATATGTCCAATAACAACATTATAAATAAAATATATGGAGGGGAGGCCGGGATAGAGAGAGAGAAAGAGTATAAGTTTCGTGGTGATCATTAGGTTGATCAGAATTCCAGAGTTTTTAGAAAGAGTTGTTACAATGTTATTTTATAAATTGTTCTTCTGGTTCTGCTTGTTTTACTTTGTCTGGGTTTATACAAAAGGATGGAGTGTTTTCATCTACAATGTTAAGGGAGTATTCCCATGGATCCACTGAAGTATTTAACTTTTTATCATCTCTATTCATTAGATGAGCTTGAACCAGCCAATGCTTTGAGTTAAATAGTTATTATCATTATCAATAATATATATTTGTTAGGGACAAATAAAGTATAATTTCTGTATAAAACATTGAAATAGATCAAGTTGTTGATAAACAGATGAATACTTTTGCTACCAAAACCAGCTGTATTCCTTAATTACTCCACTGTACATTTGAGTGTTGTTTCTGGCTGTTACTGTGAAGCAATGCAACTCAGCAATTGGTCCAAAAAAAAAAAAAAAAAAAAAGAGGAGATGGGTGGGAAGGAAAGCACCATGAAAGCACCATTAAGTCAGGAAATCTGGGCCATAAAACTAGCTAGCTCAGTGTTATTCTAAACTCTAGATATGTCATTTGATTTCTTCAATTCTCAAGTCTTCCCAATTTCCATATTTACATTCCTTTTCGTGTCACAAGAGTGAAATCATAGAGGGCCCTGAGCTCCAAAAGATAAGAAACTCTAGTTAATGTTGTTATGAATGAACGATAAATAAAGTTAAATTATCTCTATAGTTTCTTCTAATTGTGAGATTCCATGATGTTAAAAACACAGGATTTAGAGATTTCAGAGTGAAGTTACTGTGGCAATTGAGCCCTAGGAAGAATAATCTCTAATCCTAACACTAGCCAAAGACTCCTTCATTTCACTTCAGGTTTATTTTCTTGCAGCACTGTGAGTTCTGCTGAGCTGCTTCAAGGTCATAGGAACAAAGAAACTATGTAGGTATGGCATCATTTTCCCCTTACTTCCTTTTTCAGCATCCACATCATCTACCACCCTGATTTAGTGGTCTGAGGCTGCTTAGGAACCAGGTTTTAGTGGAAAAGCCACTTTCTAAGGAAGGGTTCATCTTCTAGAATTTTCCTCATTTCATCAAAAGAAAAAAAAAAAAAAAAAAAAAAGGAGAGAGACCTAGTTCTTGCATCTGTCCTCCTTGAATCTGAAAGCTCTTCATGAATCATTTAGAGTCCTTGAAAAACCTTATAAGAGTAGCTTCTTTCCTTCATTCAGTACAAACACACACACACACACACACACATGCACACACACACACATATACACACACAGAGATTGCAATTTGTTGTAAAGCAAAAGAACAGAAAATGCAGTCTTTACAAAGTTATATATTTTGAATGGGGGCACCACATACCAAATCAAATCCCAGGAAACATTCAACTCATAGAAGCATTACAGTTTAACAGCTATTCCCCACTGAATCCAACAAAAAAATTTAGAAAGAATTCAGAAGAAAAGAAATTCAGATCAAGAAGTAGAAATTTGATATAGAAACAAGTAAAAGCGATTTAAAACAATATTTTCTACTCAATTCCTATGTTTGCACCTAGCCGTGAAAGAACACAGTATTGGGTGGGGAATATATGAAATGCTCAGCAAATTTTTAAAAAAATGGATGAATTCCTGCTTTAGTTAGGTATGTGCTTCAATTTGCAAATTCTGTATTCTCATAAATCAAATACATCATATATGAAATACAGAACACAACCATGTTAAAATAAATTTATGTACTACTTTAGAATTTACAAAGCATTTTAAAGCATTATCTCGTGAAGTAGATTTTGGTCCTTATTTTTATAAATGAGGAAACTAAAGGTAACAGAAGTTAAGTATTTTTTCCCCAGATTATATAAAACAAGTTAGTAACAGAATCAAGAACAATCCAAAATCTGTGAGTGTTTTACTTAGATTTTTCACTACATCACAATATGTCTCTTTTTAGATTTATGAAATTGACTCCAGAAATATTTATATCTCTTTAACTAAGACTAGTATTTGTTGCTCAAAGCTTTGGGTCAGAGCCTCTGACATACTTAGGTGTCTTTCCAAAAGATAGTGTAAGGCACTTTCTATAATAAGTAAATGAATATATTGCTATGTGCCCACAACTGTACAGAAGACAAAAGTTAAAAAGAAAAGAAAAAATGTGACCCTCCTCTCTGAAGGAGCTTACAATATAATTAAACTATAACTAGTTTCTAAAACATAAACAATTAAAGAACATAAAAAGGTTAACCTGAGTATTAATGACCGTAATGCTATGAAAGTTCAGAGAATTACAAATATTGAAAGAGCTAAGATAGATTTCATGTAGTTTCTTTAAAACTTTATATAGGTCTTTAGGGATAAAATAAAGCTGAAGTGAAAAGGAATCTCAGGGAAGGGGGAACAGCAAGAGCAAAAACACAGAGGCTAGAATAATAGCCTATGTAAAGGACTGTGAAGAGATTTTATGGATTTGTCTGGTCTGTAGATTGAAAATAGTATTTACTTCAGCAGATCTATGACCTCATTTATGTGCGTACTATCTCCAATGCAATACAGATAGTAATCAATCAATGTCATCCCATCTTGTGTGAATCTTGCTCATGTTTTTCCCCAAAACCTCCACAGAGCAGTTATCCAATGTACTGGAGGCCTTCTGGTATCCCATTTTTGAGATACTAGTATGGCATTCAGAATACTATTCCTCATCCTTGATACAATTCATGAAATAAAGTGGAAATAAGGTTGAATAACAGCAATAATCTCTAATTTATATAGCATGTTTAAGATTTACAAAGCTTTCCTTACAAAACAACCCTACAGAGCACAGAGCAAAAGTATTACCTCTATTTTGCAAATGAAGAAATTGGGACTCAAATAGCTTAAGTAATTTAACCTTGGTCACATATTAAGTAAATACTGGAGTTGGGATTCCAACTATGATGGATTAGGACATTGGATTTTGAGTCAGAGGAAGCAGATTTGAATCTAGGTTCTGCAATTTAATAGTTGTTGACTTTGGGCATATAACAATCTATCTGAACTGTAGTTTCCTCATCTATAAAATTAGAGAATTGGACTAGATGATCTCAGAGGTCTTTTCCAGTTGAATGACATAATAATAGGAGTGTTCTCATGATCAATTTTGTATGTATTTGGAAAATTATACAAGTAAAATCTTCATCACAAACCACAAAGAGTGCTTTCTCACCAGGGGATATCATATAGCATGATTGAATGACAGCACAGAAATTTAGCTCAGAAAGCTTTATTTTAAAGGAAGGCAACATTTTACATACAATTTATTAAGTATCCACAGTGAAACAGAATGTCATGTTTTTTCAAATTTAATTGTAAATAGAATCTTAATTGTAGCAATCTTTTTCAGTATTTTCCTAGGGTCTTCAAGCCAAGGATGAGTTCTTATAGAAGCACCATGACATTTTCCTCACATGGAAACCATGAAGCTTGCTCCGAGTAAATTTTCTATTCAGAATTTGTTTTCCTTCCGTGTGGATGATCTCCATTCCCTCTTCTCTACTCCTTCAAAGTTTCTTCTTTCAACCACCTCTTTTGGGGGGAGGGGTTGCTCACCTTAGACAGAAGGTGAAGTACTTTTGAAATGGAAGTTTTAGAAATATAGGGAGATTGATGGAAGAAAGGGTTATTGAACATAGGCAAGAAGAAAAGGGAGTTGAGAACAAGTTGGATACAGAGGAGAAGAACATAAATTGTGTACACTTGATGGGAGAAGGGCTGGGATTCAAATAAGGAGACTGAGGTTTCCAATGTGCTGTAAACCTACAAAGAAAAAAAAAGACCAAATCCAAAGAATACTTGGGAGTCGAAGCTGGGGTTCCAAGGCACAATTCCTTAATTCTAGAAAAACCCAGGAACATCAGTATCTATCCAGTTCACTTTATGGCAGCTCTGTGCTCAAAGATTTCTGCAAAAAAAAAAAAACAAACAAAAAAAAACAAACCCACTTTTTTTTGTACTGATAAGGAAGATGAAGATATGAAGATAATCCTTTTTAAAGGATTCTTCTTGGTCCTAGGTTACCAAACTTTGGTGCACTCCCCAAACAAGCACATAGTGCCCCATATGTGAAGCCAGACAGATTCTTGCCTAGAAATAACATTTATTCTAAGGTGTGGCGCAGTGCATCATGGGAACCGCTCTTCCTCTCAGTCCCTACCCCACCTTGTTCTCTTACTCCTTCATCCGCTGCCTCTGAAATGATTGGCAAGCCATGTGATTCTCTTCTTTGAACTCAAAGAGAAAAATGGACAGACACAGCGGCAAACCACAAGACCCTTAATTTCTCTACTAGCCAATAGAAAACTTGGCAGCCCCTCCTGCCCCAAGCCAAGCTTCTTTCCTCTACTCTTCTTTTCCCGTTTTGAGCCCGCCTTCCCACTCCATCGCTTAACCCTTGACGTTTGACAACTCGACCGGCCAATGAGAAGTTCCCGCTCTGGGTGGAGACTCGACAAAGTGATGGGCATCCAATCCGGCCAATTGATCTCTCTACCTGTGGGCGGGGTGCGAAAGGCAGCCAGTGAAGCAGCGGCATAGATGAACGGAGAAGAAAAGGGGCGGGAAGGGGTTCTCTGAAGGAGGGAAGGGAAGGCCCTGGAACCTAGCGCTGCCGCCGCCGCCGCCGCCGCCGCCGTCTCCGCTGCCCGAGTCGGAGGAGGAGAAGCCAGAAAGAAAATGGCGGCCGTGGCTGCGGAGGCGGCAGCGACTGCAGCGTCCCCGGGGGAGGGGGGCGCCGGCGAGGCCGAGCCAGAGATGGAGCCCATCCCTGGCAGCGAAGCGGGTGCCGAAACCGGCACCGATCCCCTGCCTGTGACCGCCACCGAAGCCCTGGTTCTTGATGAGGCGGAAGGCAAGCCCGCTCCTCAGGCCGATGAGCCACTGCCTCCGCCGGCGGGGGAGCCCGCCCGGAGTCCCGGGGTGGCGGGCCCCGAACCCGAGCCTCGGCTGGAGCCCGACTCTCAGAGGCTCGAGCCCGAAGAGAAACCTCCCGCTCGCTTTGAGGAGAGAGAACCGAAAGAGGAGGGGGAGGCGACAATAGCCCCACGGGCACCCGAGCCCTTAACGCCGCCGCCGGAGGAAGGGAAAGAACCGGCTCCCGAGGAGCCGCCGCCGCCGCCGCCTCAGCCCCAGTCTCAGCCAGCGGCCCCGGCTCTGCTCCCGCCGGCGGGCGGGGACTCTGCTGTGGCTCAGCTGATCCCGGGCTCGGAGGTGCGGGTCACCCTGGACCACATCATCGAGGACGCGCTCGTGGTGTCCTTCCGCCTCGGGGAAAAGCTTTTCTCGGGGGTCCTCATGGATCTGTCTAAAAGGTACCGCTCCCGGGTGGGGGACCCCCGCGGCGGATCCGCCTCCCGCCCCCTTCTCTGTCCATGCGGCTGCTGCAGCTACTCGGGGCCGGCCCTGGGGCAACGTGCTTCCAGCGCCCGGGAGGGAAGCTGGGCTATGAGAGAGTACGCCCGGGAGGGAGATGCTCTGAGGGAAGGGAGGAGGGAGGAGCCCCCCAACCTCTGGCTTCCCTCTGTCCCCGGGGCTCACAACCACACAAGGGATAAACGGATAAGATCTCTTTTTTGGCCATTTTCTCACCACGTCTGGGAAATGGCTGGATGGACCGAGGGAGGTGGGGTACTAGGGTTTTGGGTGGGGGGGGAGGTGGGCTGGATAGTGGGGAAGCTGGTCCACAAAGCCACTTTAACCTCTCCCCATCCCCGTTCTTCAGGAGGGGCTCAGGCAACATTCCTTCCCCCTTTTCTTCTTTCTTAGAGGCATCTGGAATGGGACAGGTATGGCATCTTGCCCTTGAAAGAGGGATAGTGCATCTCTAGCGGGAGTGAAGTTGTGAAGTATCCTCATTTAGATGGTCTTGGGAGGACCTTTGGGTGGGGTTATCCTTGGTATAATTATAATGCAGTTGAGGTGATTCCATAGACAGTAGCAAAACCAAATCTCTTCCCCTACCAACCTTAAATTATTTAGAGAACAGAGGATAAAATTCATTTAATAGGTTGGAGATTTTAGTTGGGAACCTCATTAAAGCTTGATGAATCTTGAGGGATTCTTAAGTTTAACAAGGTGCTTTTAGACTTCAAGTGGATTTTTCTGTTAGGCTACATCTAACTACAAGGAAAAGAATTACACACGTGTATATTTATGATACAGATCTAACATTTTTGTAAACATTTTTTCCTTTAATTTGACTCCAAAGAAAATTTTAAATGATGATATAACTTATGAAAAATTGAAGAAAAAAAGGCTTAATGGATATAAGATTTCTGTGGGGCCTCCAAAAAATGTAGCTTTGTTATTGGCAGGGACCTTGTTAAACCCTTGTTCCCTTTATCATCGTTTCACATTGTGCAGCACATAGTTGTATAAGTGTTTGAGGAAAAATTGACAGTGGAGTAATCATGGTAATTGACTATGAGTGTTGAAGATTGTGTAAGATACTTATTTTAAAACTGGAAGAATGAAATTTTTGGACTCAAAACTTCAACAAAATCTAACTAACCAGAGTTTCTAATTTATATCTGTTTGTATGTCTAAATTAAGTATATATTAAGGTAATAATAGGTGATATGTTTTTAAGTTCAGTGTTAACTTTCTTATTCCCTTCTTTTGCAGATCTGAAGTGCAGAGCCTCTCATTCATGGCTCTCCATTCTGTTTCTTTTAACAGCATACCTTCTGCTGATGGTATCTCACCTTCTTCTAAATGGCTCATTAGTTTGTCCCTTATCACTAGATTGGCCATTTCTCCATCTCTTCTACCAAAAATCCTCTTTCACCCACAAAATCCCTGACATGCTGCATTTTAAAAATAGATCTAAATTGTATTCTTGAAAATATTATGAAAAGAAGACATTAGATTTTAGGGGGGAAAAACCCCAAGAGGCTTTACAATTATTTACAGACTTCAGGTGACTTCAGAACTTAAAAAATGTGAGTTTATTTTGTTTCTAGTATTGAAAAGTGGGTATAGTAGAAAAAAAGACTGGAATTGTTACAGATTCATTTACTAGGTTTTGAAGTAGAAATCATTCAGCAATATGTATGCTATTGAATCAAACAGAACAGAGGACCAATGATTATGAGACTCTGGACTTAATATCTGCAAAAGGAAGGTACAAAAAGGTAAGTTGCTCCTGTAAATAGGGTCCATGTGTTATCAAACTTGAAGCTATAGTGATTGTTTTGGTTTAGTCTTTTAAAAAAATCTGGGTAATAGTGGGTTGTTTTTTTTTTTTTTTTTTTTTTTAATTGGTTGAGTGTGTAGCTGGGAGAATTCACCTCCTTTCACTTTGACCTTTTGCAGTTTACTATTCTTTTTGAGACTAATGAATAAATCTTAACAGGAAACATTGATTTAAAAAAAAAAAAGTTTTGCAGTTGAATTAACTACATTTTCAAATTTATTCATTAATATCTGGATTATCTACTTGGTGCCGAAGGTTTATAGGATTGAGTTACTGCCTCCAGAAGACTTGGTTAGTTGGTGGAGGTCAGTGGTAAGGAAATGACATAGTTAATGTAAGAAATTTTCTAAACAATCTGCACCTTGGACAAAGTAGATAGATATTTGATAAATGAAAATTAAATAGATCTTGATGGAATCCCACTAAGAGAGCAGACCCAAACCAACAGGCAATTAGTAAAAACCTGTTTACCAAGGCATGGTGTTATAGACTGTGATGAGGAAATAAAGACTAGCAAAACAATCTTTATCTTCAGATAAGGAGGAAACCCTATGGATAAATAAATGTAAAATATTTGTGAAATAAGTGGGGTAGGGGATACTTATTTGGTAGCAAAAATCTATAGAATGAAGTATTTGAGCTGTGTTTAAGTGTACAGAATAATCTCACTTTAAATTCTATTGGGGAGAGGGCATCAAGTATATAGATGAGATATACAGGATAACTTAAAAGGAAGAGTAAGTAACATTGATATGGTGATCTAGAACTGTGAGAATGAACTTGAGCTAAACCTTGAAAGAAGCTAAAAGGTCAGAGTGAGGAATGCAACTCTTAATTTTGCAAGGTGAGCTGCTTCGTTTAAAAATCAATTTGAAAAAGGTTTTTTAATTGATCTTAAAAATACTTGAATCCCTTAGCAATTTTATACATAGCCATCTGTGACTACAACTATTATATGTCAATGAGTTATTTTTCTTACAAAGACAATATAAACTTTTAGTCAAATTTAAAAACAATAATTGGGCTTCTATTCAAAACAACCATAAAGTAACAGGCATAAAGATAACATATATTTTCAAAATTTAATTGATGGTCTCTTCAAAATAGCAAATCAAAGGGAAGTTTATTGAGAAGTGAAATGGTCTGTCACTTGTTTTGAGTGGGAGCCTGGGGGAAGAGGCTGAATCTTTTTGTCTCATTTAGGCCAAAAGTATCTTTTCCCTATCTGCTTGGATAGCCACTAGTTGCTCATTGGGGTGGTCTTATATTGGTACTGAACTCAGTATGAAGGCCTATTCTGTTTTAGCCCTTCTGAAGCTCAGAACTATGTAAATTCCAAGGATTGCACTGGTGTTCCTTTCTCCATGTATAGATAGGCATGAACCGCAGACCTATCTGTTCCATTTTGCTATGGCACTAAATACAAAATATTAGGGAACAGATTTCAGTTTTAATTGAAGGACAATAAAAGAAATGTCTTGAATTCATCCATTGAGTAAAAACATTAAATTTTATTGAATTGTGAATATTTGTTTTTCTCTTTTAGTCTTCCAAAACCAACGGCTGCCTCATTTTTTATAAGTTCTCACTGAGTCAATCTGAACAAATAGATATGCCAAATTGACCGATATCATGTAAACTATTTTTTGTTTTTCCTTTTTTTATAAGGGGATGGGAAGAGAAAGCACTTGTTATAATGTTTCATTTTTCATGGACACTTGTGTCTTTACCTTTCTCTCCTTATTGGAATATTAATGCAGTGAGGTTTAATCAGCCATTAAAAAGCTGAAAATGAAATGTATAAATGTGGGCAACACCTTTGAAGGCAAAACTGTTGCTTATTCTGTAAAACAAAAAATTGTTGCTACTATGTATCCTTTAAAACTTAAAAACATACTTACATGATCCTAGGTTACTTTTATAGCAATAATTTTCTAAATTTATATGAGGAAACCATTTTCATACTAGTGACTTTTTAAATAAATTTTTTTTTTCCTGGCATAAACTATGCAGTTCCTATCTAAAGAGTCTTTATGCTATATACTTTAAATGAGATAAAAATGTCTATCTTTTGGGAAAATTCACATTTTGATGTGTAGTTTTTGTATTAAAAAAAATTTTTTTTGTTGTTTCTTTTAATTTTTAATAATAGCTTTTTGTTTTTAAAATACATGCAAAGATAGTTTTCAACATTCACCCTTGTAAAACTTTGTTCCAAATTTTTCTCTCTTCCTTTTCCCCATCCCTTCTAGAAAACAACAGGATTTGTATTTTAAAGAACCATTGATGTTGTAGATATTTTTAGATATAATTTGTAGCAAACGCAGTTTGAATAAGTTTGTTAGATTACATATATTTCAAAATAACAAATCAAGATATGATTTTTTTTTTTTTTTTGCAGAGACCATGGTGCACTAGCCTTACTTTTGGTGGGAATTATATGCAGCCAGTCTGGTGAAGCAGTGAGTAGTAGTATCCGTAGTGTAAACTAAGGCAAAACGAAGGTTGAGAACATGGACCTTAGTTTGCTTGAATTTTATTGATGGGTTTTATTTTAAACCCTTTAAAACTTTTTTTAAATTATTGTTTATTTTGCATCCAGATCTTAAATTCCTAAGTTATTTTCTGGAGTAAAATATAATAGGCACATCCAGAACATTTTCTTGTTCAAAAATAGTTTTAGGACCCACAGCTAAAATACATTGAAAATCACTGAATGCTCTACTCCCATTGAGCATGTAATAATTTTGTACTATGGATGCTACTATTTTATTATTACTTGTAACCATTAACATTTTGTTGGAGGCAAAACACAAAAGTTGTAAGGTCCTTGCATGTAAATGAATTCTTGAAATTTTAACAATATTTTAAAAATCTTAATTTAAGAAAATAACTAATGATATTTTATTGTGCTAGGCACAGTACAATGGGAAGAGTGCTGGCTTTAGAATCAAAACATGCTTTTACAAAATCTTGGTTTTGCCCCCGAATGCCTGTGACTTTGTAGAAGTCACTTCACTTTTGTGAGCCTCAAGTTCTTCATTCTTAACATGAAAGCATCTGAAGTAGAACATCTATTAAGGTCCCTTCCAGTTCTAAATGTAAGACACTCTGGGTGTGTATGTTTATTTGTGTTTGTGTGAAAGTGAGAGAGAGAGAGACAGAGAGACAGAGAGGGAGGGAGGGAGAGAGAGAGAAGCAAGGTTTTTTCGGGGAAGGGGTATCTAAACCTATGATTTAATTGGTATATCTAGTTCCCTTTCTACCAGTGCTGGTTAGCTAGCACCTATCTACCGCTTTTAGTCATAGAAAACTGCCTTGGTACACTGGGAACATTCTATATTGTCTAAAGTCACAGTCTGTATGTCAGAGGGAAGGAATTATGAATCTAGTTCTTTCTCACTCAGAGGCATATACCCCCTAATGTGATATAATAATTTCTGTTCATTCTCATTACTACATTGAGCATTTTATAAAAGTAAAATGATTAGATTAATTAAAAAACTAAAAACACCAAGCTTTTTGGAGTTTATATGTAGTCCATCCACAGAAGAGAATTTCAAAATTTTGGTTGAACATTACTTTTAATAAAGGAAATTGAAATTTCTTATACTGTCTGATTTTTATTAGTTTTCCCATTTATCTTCCATAAAGTGTCTTATTAACTCAGTATGTTTGAGACTTTCTTGTTCTTTCAGTATCTTAGAAGTACCATTGTATCTCATGTATTCGTTGTCAAATCTTGGCCTTGGCCCTTTTTTTTTTTCTTTAATATGTATCCTGTATAATATCTTATAAAATGTTTATTGCATGCAAATTTGTCATAGTGAATTTTGAGCTCTTGAGTGTGCCTACAATGGATTTTCCATTGCTTTTTTGAATTGTTTATATTAATTGTATATATTCCACAATCGAGTAGCCACAGGGATAATTTTTATATTAAAAGAGATGGATTTGAAGTCAGTAGAAAACAATGTGCACCTTTCCCGATTCAATCCAGCCAGATTTCCTATTCATTTTACAGAAGAACATTTGTATTGTAATTTTATTCATCCCAACAGTCTGTTTAAGACTCTTGATAAGAATTGGACTTTTGATAGTGAATATAGAGAACTGAGATGAGGAGACTATACCCCTGCCAACTGTAATTTTTATGGTCTGAAAGTTGTCTTAAATTATTTGAGAGCATAATGTCTTGTCCAGAGTAATACAGCTAGTTAAATGTCTGAGACTGTACAATGAACACAGGTCAGTGAACATTAGCTCCAAGGCCAGTTCTTTATCCTATATACAATGCTGTTTCTTGAGACAGATCACATTAATAAAATTATTTTTTAAAATATGTACACATATTATTAAGGTGGCAGGCAATTTATAAAATTGAACAATGTAAGAATTTTTAAAAATCTACTTAGTTATATTTATGAAGTGGATTATTTTCTTTAAAACATTTAAAAGTCAACCACATTTCTCTTTTTTTTTTTTTTCATCTATACATTGCAAGTCTTAAAGCTTTGCTCCAATGACCTATTTGTAAAAGAAATAGGTAAATTCATATTCCTTACTGAAACCTCAAGTAGAAATGATGTTCAAGGGGACATATTTTAGGCTATCAATTGCAAGAATAATTGAGTAGTAACCTAAATGTTTTAAATCCTAGTGCTTTGAATTTTGGCAGGATATTTGAAAGTACAAAAAAGTATAAACATTTGGATGCAGATCTTATTTTAGAAGTAGGTGAGTTGCAGTCTGCACTGCGGAGTGAGTAGGAATGCTTATACCAATGAGATGAACATTCCAAACAGGTATTTAATTCATCTGGGAATGATTTTCTCAAGTACAGTTTTTCTTGATCTATAGTTTTCACTTTGCCATTCTTTTAATACACTTTCATGTACCTTGGTTTAGACAACTTCATTTTTGGTTGTGAGAGCTTTTGGTACTTTGTAGAAATGGCAGATGTATCTAAAAGTAACTTTTTAAAAAGTCTCATAGTCTGGAGTTCTTAGGACATTTCTAGGAATTATAATCCTTCTCTTCCCCTTTCATACCCCTGCATCTCCAACTAAAATAATTCCAAGGATAGAATGATTCTTCCTTGACCATTGAAGCCAGCCAGTCACCCAGTAGACAATTTAAAAAGTTATGTGTCTGTCATTGTCTGAATGCAAGGGAGAGATTTGATCGCCTCAGTATTTGGTGACTAATCTCTGTTTGGTTCTTAGTTCTTCAAAGAACCTATGCTTTTCGTTGCTAATAGAAACTAAAAAGTGGATACTTTGAAGTTAAATGGAAATACATAAAATAATTAGTTTGAAAAAAATCATGATTTATGTTATGACTATTTGCTATGGAATATTTTGATCCTTTTAATAATTGACATATTCATCCAAGCATCTCTCTTGCTGAGCTGACCAACATTATTTTAGTAGATTTAAACTAAAATGAAAAACTAAATTAGTTATTGGTAACTAAAAATCCAGAAATTAGAATTTAATGGTATTCTGACCCAAGCATTTGGAAACTCTTGTAAATGTTTATAGTTTTTAATGAGAAGTTCCTTTGATGGAAGTGTTCATTTTCTTAAAGAACTTTCAGGTGCCTAGTTAACAATGTTATCCTCTTGAATTAGTGTTTTCTCTCTTAATAAAAGAATGTAATCATGTTTTACTAACCTAAAACATATTATGGAAGAAGTCACAATTGCAAATAGCGGGAAACATGGAATGAAAAACTTTGGGTGGTGTAGATAGACATATTTTAACTTAAGAAAGACTAACATAATTTTTTTAAGGAACTATTTTTCCCTTAGTGTTTTTAGCACAGCCCTGGCATATAGCAAATTCTTAATAAATGCTAATTGATTAAAAAAACCAAACATTTAAATTGTTACTGTTTTTATTTCGTTTCCTAGCCTATCCTATTTTCTTTAAAGGATTGTTTTGAAACCACATGCTTGAGAGCTTTAAATCAGTCAAGTTTTTTCACTATCTTCAAATGAGTTCTGTCCATCATCAACCATCCTCCTATCTGTGTGATTCCTGAGATGGGGTAATGAGAAGAAAGCATTCTGCTTTAAAATAACATTCCATGATTAAGTAAATTTGCCCCAAAGGTAGAGGTTCTTAAAAGTTTTTATTTGTGTCACATACCCCTGTTGCCATGTGGCAAAACCTACGAACCTTTTCTTAGAATGTTAATTTTTAATTGATAATTTAAGGAAATGGTAAATATCAAGAGGTGAATGAAAATGAAGAATGTAGCCTTTTCTTCCCATCCAAGTTCTTAGACTCCTAAAATCTATTCATGGGCACTCCCCTCTAGTTGCTATGTTCCCCCTTGCCTCAAAGGATGCTTTTTTGGTAAATATATGGGGCACAACTTTGAAGCTGAGTTCTTGAATGAACTTGAATGAATATAGGCTAGCTTTGTGAGAGGTCCCTCACCTTGAATAGACTGGAAGAAAAATCTTTTCAGGAAATTATACTTGATGTTAAAAAAATTTGACCCTCCCCCCCACATAATAGGAAGGCAATAAATCATGTAAAACATTTCTTAGAAAATTAGCTAACTGGTTCATTGCATATATAACTAGGAGGTTATGGAGTAAAAATTGGAACGTTCCCATCTCCTTAGCCTAACCTCCAATTTCTTAGACAGGTAGATTGTATGATATTAGTGATTGAAATTAATGTTTTTTCCCCTGCATTTTTCGAAAGCTTAGTATTAGGAAGAGGGAGATAATTTTTAAGGACACCTACACCTTATTCTTTGTATTTTTGTTTATAGTTTTAAATGTTCCACTCTGAATTATTTATTATTTTTAACATTCACTGTGTACTTAGTAGATAATTTACTTAATTGTTGATAATCTCTTAAAAAGAATATCTGTCTACCCCACATGCCTCTTACCACAAGTTCCCTAAGGGTAGCAACTTGTTTTTATGCTTTGTATTCTTCCAAAGCCCTTATACAATGCTTGGTTATCTCTTTGGTGCTCAGATTTGTGCTTTGGTTTTAATTAACACATTTGTGGTTTGAATGCTGATCTTATGCTAAAGTCCACTAATAATAGCCTATGTATATGTTTTTTATATATAAGGTTTACAAAGAACTTCATATATATTATCTTTTCTGGCTTTAACAGTCAACCATAGTTTATTATTGATAGAAGGTTTTGTTAAACCAGAATGCCTTTTTTTATAGTACTAAGGTCACAGTAATTAAAATGATAATCAAAATAGCAAGCAGTTATATAGTGTTCCAGGCACTGTGTTGAGCATATCTCACTTGATCCTCACTACAGTCTTAAGAGGCAGGTGCTGTTATTCTTAATTTTTACAGTTGACACTGAGGCAGACAGTGACTTGCCTAAGGGTCATAGCAAATTAAATGTTTAAGACTGAATTGGAATTCGGTTCCTCCTGATTTTAGGCACAGTTCTTAGATTATGACTCTACCTAGTCTCCCTGGAAAATAGGTCTGAATAACATTCTGAGTTAGTGGTTTTCTTTTGTTCTGCATATAACTTACTTTGAAATTATTTATAAATATAGTTTATGAAATTTGGTCATTGTAATTCTAGAACTCTTTAATTTTAATGCAGATACTTGGTGTAAATATGTCTAACATAAATGCAACCCTCCTTATTCAAGGAAATATCTATATTAAAGTCAAATTGTCTTAAACTAATTTTGTGATAAAGTTTATCATTAATTTTTAATGCTTCTACATGACACAGTTTGTAGGAAATTTCTTGATGGTGAATAAACCTTGGGAGAATTTTTAAACAAGGTTTCAATATGCAGTATTGCTTTTTAACCTGGTTGGCTTCACTGTCTATACTTATTCTTAAGAAAAATTAATTCTGGAAGGAACTTGTTTTTTAAACATGTTCCTTTTGTCTTCTGTTGATCTTTCTGTTATTTTCAGAAGGGAGAAATGTGGTCTATTATCTTTGGGAAACCTGCAGAACCAATCTCTTCCCACCGTGTTTTTGAGCCTTGAGTTGATTAGTAACCCCTTCAGCCCTTTCCTAATAATAAGTTTAATATTTTAAAAGAAAATTATGTTAACTGGAAAAAATGTTTTAATTGGGGTGAAACCTATAAAGACAATAAGTTCAGCATGGACAAATTGATCTAAACAGGAACTAGAAACTAGATCCAGGCTTAATTTAAGTATGATTGAATTTGAAGCTAATGAGCAATTTGAACATAACCAAGTACCTTACCATCAATACCACTTAAGGATTTGAATCAGGAACACACATCTGTGGTTTTTAAAGGCATAGAATAGTCTTTTTTGGCTGATTTTATTATATTTTTTTGTTTCCACATTATATTAGTAAGTGCATTTCTAGTGTTAGAAACTATCTCTAAAAGTAACAGTGTTGTACTGACAATAATGAGGTGGGGGTGGAGTGGTGGTCAGATGGCCAGAAATAGAGTCCTTTTTCAGGGTTGTTTTACTAACAGAAAATCTGACTTGAGGGCAAATGGTAGAACCTTTTGGAAATAATTATATTCCATCTATTGATTCTCTCCCTCTAATCTCTTTTTACAAAAGGTAGCACTAAGGCTTACCTGGTTTTTAAATAATCAGGTGGAAAGAATGAATATTAAATTTTAAATAATTGGGTTAGTTGGAAGACTATATAGGTATTTTACACAGACCTTTTTTTCTTTTTAATTTGATGTAGCATTATACTGCTTAACCATTTTTAGTTCATTCTTTTTCATTTTCCCATGAGTTCATCATTCCTTTTCTTTGCCTTGCCTTTCACTTCTAGGCCTTTACTTTTAACTTTGATACAAAGTGTTTCTCTTAGCCATATAAACCTTCCCTCTCTGTATGTGGGCTTTACTAGTAGACAAATACTGCTTAAAGTACAAGATAGCTTAGGAACAACAGAAACCCCAAGGATGTGTTTCATCTTATGTTACAAGTAGAGCTGAAGGAAATTTGACCTATATTGAGCACTTAGGCATGTGTGCCTTTCCATTTTACCATTTGTCCTAAAATGGAAAATTTATTTAAAAAAAATTTATAATTTTTAAGAGGCTGTAAAATGTTTTTAAAAACTTATTTATAGTTTTAAATACTCTGTTGAATACCTTTAATATAAATATCTGGAATAATCTAATCCACAATATTTAGACCAGCTTGACAATCTTTTCTATTTTGAGTTAAATTTCATATGATTGTTAAGGGTCTTAATTGGATTTAGAAGTCAGTTCTTTTAGAGCTTTCCATACAGATTAAATAATTAAGTGATATTCATATTATGTAACATAATTAATTTCAACCTTATAAAGAGGAAACAAAACTTAGCCATTGGTAGATAGGTCAGTCTTTTTCAGTTCTTTGTAATTTGGGAAGATTACCATTAAAACTGTTTCTTAATGTTTGGTCAGTAGATTTCTAAAAGCTATTGGGGGAAGGGACTAGGTGAGTTCTCAATAAAAAAAAATTTTTTCCAATTGAATCAGTTATTTTGATACTCCTGAGTAAATTTAGCACCTTCTATCATCACTGGACTTTTAAGACTTAATTCATACTATTTCACTATACTCTGCTTAAAATGGCCTATATGTGTTTCCTTGAGCATTCTGGTACAGGCCTAACACCTAAAATGCTACTCCTCTTTCTGTCTTTTAGAATATTTAGTTATCTTTAAGTAAGTTTCATTTAATACTCCTATAAGCTCCTATTAGAAGCTGTTTTCTGAGTTCTTCAGACCACATACTTTTTTCTTTCTCCCAGTAGAAAGCTAGCTTCTTGACCTTGTAAATAATAGTGCTTTGAACATAGTTGGCACTTAATGATAATTATGTTGAATTGAATTAATGTCCATTTTGTCTTAAGAAGTTTTAAATATGTTTTTCAAGTATATTAATGGCATGATATCGTAGAGAAGCTGGAAATTGCTAGTCTTGGAGTCATAAGACTGAATGAAGTTCAAATTCTGGCTCTGACACTGATTATAAGACTTCTGGCTAGACCTTTTCCATTCTTTTGTAAATTGGGGATGGTGATATTTGGACTATTTACATCAGAATGGTTAAGAATAAAGGGCTTTGTAAATCAAAAGGTACTATACAATGAGTTATTTTCCATTTTAATACTGTGAAAGATAATTTTATTGTGAATACACCTTCCACTGATACAGATCAAGATTTTTCTATGTGTCTTCAATTACAATAGCTGAAAAATTTATTTTTACTTGGGAGCCAATCTTCTGTTCATGAGTATCTCTCCATTTATTCACATTAACTTTGTCTCAAGCTTGTTGCTTGAACCATTTTTGTAATAATTTGGAAAATTCAGTCATACTTCCATCTTATGGTATTAATGACCATATGGGGAAAAGGTTTAAAAATTGTAGGAAAATTATCATTACTTAGAATTATGGATAATAAGCTTTTATTTTTATTTTAAAAGGATTAAAATAATTTCACTAACCTCAGGATTGTATTTCAGAGAAGGCCCTTTCCCCCCAATATATGTAAAAATCTTGAAAGTTGAGTTCCATAGAATTTCAATAGAACCATTTACCTATAACAAATACAATATATTGATGATTTCCCAGATAATGTATAACTTTTGTACTAAGAAATGAGAAACCTTTTTGTTTTCTAAAATTCCTGTAGAATAAAGAGGAGAGGAGCATTATATACTGATTCTTAATTTATCTTAATTATCTGTATACATATACAGTGCTTTATCACAGACATATAAAGGTTATCACTTCCACATATTAGTAAGACAAGTGATATTTTTAGTTATATAAAATCTAGTTATTTCTTTAATGAGACACTACAAAACTAACAACTTTTCACATAAATTTAGTGGCATGGAAAGGCTGGGGCTCAGGGAAAGTTGGTTTGAAATAATAATGATGATGTAGAAACCCATGATGGCATAGATCATTTTGTGGATTCCTTGATTAGTAATTATTGATTAGAGTACTTTTAAGTTAAAAGGGTAAAAGTCTACAATGTGGGAAAAAAAATCTTTATATCAAAATATCCATTTGAAGAAAGCTCAAAAGATTTTAGGGAGGATAATATAGGCATTTTAAGAAAAATGGCTCCCTAAAGTTCTGCTTTATACATTTCTTTAATGAAAATGGGGGAAAAAAACACAGTTAATCAAAGTTTTATTAGTTTATTTCCATCCTTAGTCATGAGTACATGACAACAAATATGACAATTTATTGAATTCCATTCTGAAGTTGTACTAGGACCAAAATGTAAACTTTAGGCTTAAACATGTTTTAAAAACTTGGAATATCATAGTTTTATGTTTTATAGTCCATTTTTCATGAATTGATTTTATTATTTAATGTAGTCAGAAAATTAGGAACTTTTTACCTGCTATATTTTTAAATGCCTACTATGAGCAATATATTACAACAATTTCCTTATAAAAATTGTGGAAGAGGCAAGATTAATTGGTAAGATTACAATCAGGAATATATCTTCAGGAACAAATAGACCATGACCCAACTATCTCAGACTATTTTCCTATTTGAAATGATGTATGTAGCTGGCTATAGTGCTCTCATTTGAAGACCTCAGGACCCTAACCACATGGTTTGGTCTGCCAGACTTAAACAAGGTCTCACAAACACCACCACTTTTTTTGGTATTAGATTTAGTCAGCGGCTTCATTTGGGTATCTCTCCATTGTTAGCTATGGACAAGAATACTCTAGTTGTTCGTTCAACTTCTTTTCTATGTTTTCTCCCCATTTTCCCCAGGGACTGGCTTTCTTTTTTGTATTTGTATTTACTTAGCTACTAGGCTACCTAAAAATGGTTTTTGATTGATAAATCAAAATGTAGATAAGGGCCAAATTTCAAGGTTGAAATGTTTTTATCTACATATATGTGAATTATGTGGATGGCAAGTAAGAAGATAAATTCCATATAATAAACTCTAAGGGGTTAAAAATATTTTTCAGAATGCTTTTATGTGATGGTCTGTTGTTAGGCACAATAAATAGTGTATTAATGCTTCTTTGCAATGTAATCATAGCAAAACATTTAATCCCATGGAACATAGGTTTTCCTTTTCATATTCAAAATGAAGGGTAATAAACTTGAAATACTTACTAGCTTATAGGGTTGTTGTGAATCTAAAGGAAGATAATGTATATAAAGTGCTTTGCAAATTTCTTATATAAAATTAACTAGATATTGTTGTATCAAATATTACTTTATATGAGTGGGACATTGACTTCTCCCCCCCCATAGAAAGATTTTGTCATAGTATTTGTGGTAATTAGACTCAGTGCTTTCCAGTTTTTTTTTTTTTGTTGTTGTTTTTTTAATGGAGGAGATACAGGAAGAGTGATGAGAATGGGATATGGAATTGAGTGAAACTAGGAGTTATGATATATGATATTTGATATGATTGCAAAATCATAACACATTCTATAAAATTGCCCTCCACTGGAATGTGAAGTTTTCATTAGAATATTTAAAATTCTTTCTCATTTTTTAACTAATTAGGGAGACATGTTAGCATGTTGGACTGAATTCATATTCAGAGGGTTGGGCTGTATCCCTGCTTTGAGGTAGTTATTTCTGATTTTCTTCTATAATCATGTATTCACATGATTAAATATTTTATGTGGTATTCTTTGATCAAGGGACTTAATTTGAAAATTCAAGCTGTGACTGAATTCTTTAACTTATTTCCAGTAGTCAAAAACAATCAGTTTGGAAATATTACAATGAAATAGTAATGTTTTTAGATGATGCTTCTTAAATTTGTAGGTGATATTTCTAGAATTTTATTACCTGCTTATTCAGGGAATGTAATTCTACATTATAGCAGAAAATTTTAAAGTTAGGCATCCTTACCATGGAAGGAGAACCATTTACAATGTAAGTCATCTATTGAAAAGTTTTTAATTTTGGAATAACATAGGAAGTCAATAGGAGACTAATTATGCTTAGGAAAATGAGGTGACATGTAGAGGGAGGGTGCTGTTAAGCGTGAGCAGTTTTTTTCCCTTTAATGAATAAGTAAGAAAGGAATTCTTGCTTATAGTCATATTTTTAAAACATTTTGTTTTAGCTTCCAGGACTGGCCATCTTAAGTTAAAATGTAGCTGTGAGAAATTGAATTCCCTTTAAGTATTAACTTAATTATTTCTTTTTCCCCCAAAGGTTTGGGCCCCATGGAATCCCTGTGACAATTTTTCCCAAAAGAGAATACAAAGATAAACCTGAAGCCATGCAGCTCCACAGTAGATCATTCCAAGAAGGAACAGAAATCAAGTGTGACTTGAATGGTGCTGGTCCTGATGACCATTCTCCCATTCAGCCACCAGAACCTAGCCTTGCTAAAAGCCTGTGGACTTCTAAACCACCTCCTCTCTTTCATGAAGGAGCACCTTATCCTCCCCCTTTGTTTATCAGGGACACGTATAACCAATCAATACCTCAACCTCCTCCTCGGAAAATTAAACGACCCAAAAGGAAAATGTACAGGGAGGAGCCCACTTCTATAATGAATGCCATCAAACTACGACCCAGACAAGTCCTGTGTGACAAATGTAAAAACAGTGTTGTTGCAGAAAAAAAAGAAATTAAAAAAGGTGGCAATGCAACTGACTCATCTAAATATGATGATAACAAAAAACGGAGAAATGAAAGTGTAACTACTGTGAATAAAAAACTTAAAACTGACCATAAAATGGATGGAAGAAACCAAAACGAAAGCCAGAAAAGAAATGCTGTGGTCAAAGTTTCAAATATTGCTCACAGCAGAGGCAGAGTAGTTAAAGTCTCTGCTCAGGCAAATACTTCAAAAGCCCAGTTAAATACTAAAAAAGTCCTCCAGAGTAAGAACATGGATCATGCAAAAGCTCGGGAAGTGTTGAAAATGGCCAAAGAAAAGGCACAAAAGAAACAGAATGAAACTTCCACTTCCAAAAATGCACATTCTAAAGTTCACTTCACTCGACGGTTTCAGAACACCAGCTCAGGTTCCCTTCCACCCCGGTTGCGTTTAAAGCCACAAAGATATAGGAATGAAGAAAACGACTCTTCCCTGAAGGCCGGACTTGAGAAAATGCGGAGTGGCAAGATGGCACCCAAACCCCAGTCTCGTTGCACCTCTACCCGCTCAGCAGGTGAGGCCCCTTCAGAAAATCAGAATCCCTCAAAAGGTCCTGAAGAGGCCAACAGTGAGGTTCAGGACAGAAGTGAAGTACATGTCCCTGATGAGCAGGATGAACAGCAGACATTGGGCAAAAAGGGCAGCAAAAGCAATATCACTGTTTACATGACCCTAAATCAAAAGAAATCTGACTCTTCCAGTGCATCAGTGTGTAGCATTGATAGCACAGATGATTTGAAATCTTCCAATTCAGAGTGTAGTTCTACTGAAAGCTTTGATTTTCCTCCAGGCAGTATGCATGCACCTTCCACCTCTTCCACTTCATCCTCTTCAAAGGAAGAGAAAAAGCTCAGTAATTCCTTGAAAATGAAAGTCTTTTCCAAAAACGTCTCTAAATGCATCACACCAGATGGCAGGACCATATGTGTAGGGGACATTGTTTGGGCCAAGATTTATGGCTTCCCATGGTGGCCAGCCCGTATTCTCACTATAACTGTAAGCCGGAAAGATAACGGCCTGTTAGTCCGACAGGAGGCCCGTATTTCATGGTTTGGGTCTCCAACAACATCTTTCCTTGCACTATCGCAACTGTCCCCCTTTTTAGAAAACTTCCAGTCACGCTTTAATAAGAAGAGAAAGGGCTTGTATCGCAAGGCTATCACAGAGGCAGCTAAGGCTGCAAAGCAGCTGACTCCCGAAGTGCGGGCCCTGTTGACACAATTTGAAACGTGAACTTGGACAGTAAGGTAGGCAAGAAAAGTTTGGAGGCTCCATAAAATTTTACTAGGCTAGTTAGAAATAACTTACACAAAGTAGACTTGGCCAAAACCAGGAAGAGAAAAAGAAATTGCACTCAGTTGGCTGCTGTTTTTTAATACTAAAATTGCTCTCTTGATAACTTTCTTGATAGGCAAACTAAACTAATTGAACATGCAATCAAATTTTTTCTTAAAGTTTATTAGCAATATTTTCAAGTAAAACTTGCATTTTAAAATTCCTCAACCTTACCCCAAGGCATAGGAGCCATAGCCTCAATTGAAAGGCATTTTTTTGCAGGGAATATGCATCAGTTTCTTCCGAATATGTAGCCTAATGTGGTATAGGTTACGGAGGTGGGGGATGGTAGTAATAGCTGTGAGTGGGGTGGTCCAGTAGAAACGTTTGGGATTTTAGTGACCACTTATTTTTATTTTGTTTTATTATTATTATTTTTTTTATAAATTAAAGAACACATAAGCCTTTCTATGCACACAAGGGCATAAGTTTGACACTTCAGTTTTTGGCAAGCTGAAATAGGAATGGATGCTTACTGTTCAGAGGCAAGCTGCATAATTGCTCAAGAGTTTGGGATCAAGGGCTGTCAATGCTGCCTAGTTGTAAATCATAACTTCCTGTTTTTCTTCCATTGAAAAAAATCTTCCAAGGTTCTGACTTGGGAGTTTTAGATAAAGAGGTTTGTTTTGAAATATGTAAATAATTGATTGCTAAATTGGTCAGATTTTCTCCTGACTGGCTGTTCCTAAATTTTTAGGATACTTCCCACACTTTGTGAATTACTTGTCATGTGTAATTGTTGCATTTTGGATGTACCTAATTTCATAATTTTGAAAAAAAATATTTCCGTTTAAGGTATCTGTTTGCAGGTCAGAAAGTAAGAAAATGTAATTGTGTAATGCTCGGATATGTACAAAAAATGTAAATAAAATTGACTAAATCTGAATTATTTGTGTGTGTTTCTCAAAAAGCTTTGAAAATAAATTTCAGAACATTAGAAAATGAGTTATTTTCTATATAGTACTTAGCAAGTAACAGATAAAAAATTTAATTTCTCATTTGCCCTGCCACAGAATATTTTTTAATAGGCTCATGACATTATCCAGTACAGAGTCCTTAAAAATTGGATCTTATATAGTACTAAGAAGGGGCCGATATATTTCTAGGTTTGTTAGCTACTAAAGGTATGAGTTTTAATTCTCATTGATAAGTCTTAATTTTTCATCACATGCTTATGTTTTCAGAAGGAGGTATTTAAATTTAGTCTCCTGGTCTGTTTGCTCCTTAGCCCAATTTTATTGCCCAATTGGGGCTTTTTTTCTTTCTTAAATGCTGGTTACTGGGCTTCCTCTCTTTTGTTATTCTCTATTCATGCCCATTTGACTTTAATTGTTTTCTCCTTTTTCAGATTTACCCTGTTAGGGAAATTTCCCTTGCCTATGTATTAAAGCAAGTTATGTACTTTGTTTTCCCAAGTTGCTTCATACAAAGGCAATACTTTTTTTCATGTGAATAGTTTTTTTAGTTTTTTTTTTTTTTTAAACATGTGCATTATGTAATTTTAAATGATAGAGAATTTGACACAGACTTTAGTGTGTATAGGATGACAGAATAAGATACTTATAATTACTTTGGTGGATTTCCAAGTAACTCAAATTTGAAACTTTTTTGCTATTACACATTTAATATACTGCCTATTGGTAGTTACTCATCTGGATTTGGCCAATTGTGCTTAAGTTTACAGTTATTTATGCACAAACTTGAAAACCAGATTTTCTGCTGGATAATTAAATAACTTCCAGGAGAACTCAATGCTTTTTGATTGTAGTAAACACACAAGTTGAAAATTTTTGATTGTGAGATGTTGTTTCACTTCTCTAACATGTATTCTTTCCTGCAAACAGAAACAACCACAATAATTCAGGATTTAATTTGCTCTGCATTTTCAAATCTTTAGTGATGTGACTGGTGCAGTGGAAAGAGTGCTGAATCTCAGGAGTCAGAACCTGGTTTCAAATCTCAGCTCTATTTTACCTTCTGTGTGACCTTGAGAAAGTCACTTAGAACTTTTTTGGGCCTCACATTTCTAATCTATAAAATGAGGGGAATTATACTACATAACCTCAGAATCCCTTTTAGTTTTAAATCTATGATCCCGTAATTAAAGCAAGTTGATAATCTGAAAGCTGAATCCATAGTTTTATTGATTGCCCTGTGGTCAGAATAATTTGTTAGTAGACACATTTTCTGAGGAGTTTTGGTTTGAACTTAATAGATTTGTTTGAACCTAAACTTTAAGGGCAAAAGCAATCACCCTTAATTGTCAACTTTGTAAAACTTAAGTATCCTAGATACATTGTGCATATAGTGGTTACCTAATGTCTATCACCTCTAATGGTGTTTTGACAGTTATTTTCTTAATGTGAAAGAAATTTGCTTTGTGATTTGGAAGACTATAATAGAATTATCAATGACCCTTGACCAAGAATATTTTTGTGTAGCATATGCTAATACATTATTGGGGGAAAGGGAGGGAAAAAATACTGTCATAACTGAATGATTGATGTTTTATGCAGTGTTTTCTGAGGTAAGCAAAGAATCATAACCACATATTTACTGTTTTAATTGCCAAGTTCGGTGATTGCCTCTTGTTATAAAATAAGGCACTAAAGTTTATGACTTGAAAATGTTTTCATCTCAAAAGTTTTTTGTTAAATTGACACTGAAATGGCTTGTTACGGTAAATACGTCAAACTTGTGTTCTGCTGCAATGTATTTTCTCAAAACATTTTATCCTTGATAGGTATAGTTTCCTGTTTCAACACTAAAATTCCCTTTGCCACAAAAAGAGACTGAGATGGATAGGTAATCCTGATGAATTTTTTTAAGTTCATTTTAGAATGTTATAAAAAAAAAAAAAGACGTTAATTCTGTTTTCTCTCCCTATATGTGTAGTTACATGGGTATTTTTCCTCTGCAAAGAAGGGGAGGAAAAAAAAAAAAGATGTTTAAAATGTGAAAGACAGGGACAAGTGAATATAAAAAGGAAAGAAAAAGGGGAACTAAAAGCTAAAAAACCGATCAAGGAAAGGGAATCATTGTTTTGATATTGAAAATGTTGCTTTCTCAGTTGACTCAGAACTGAATGATATAAGTTCTCAATGAAGTTGGAAGGTAAGAAATGAACTAAATTTGGATTCAGAGGTTGCTGATTTATATTTACAAACCTATTAATGCCTTCATTTAACAGATTATAAAACTAATAACTCAAAGATTGGCTTGTCCAAAATGACAGCTAAATATATTTTAAAAAGGTCTGATTCCTAATTTTGCATTCCTGCCAGACTATTTTCCACTAACCTCAAGATCACTAATCTTGACTAATTTTGCTCTTGGAGGATAGGTACTGTTTTTGTATTTTTCTTAAAGCTCTCCTTACTGAGAACAATATCTGATACAGTAAATGCTTAATAAATACTTGTTGACTGATATGTATCATCTGTGGCCAGAAAGAGAGATTATACTTCCAGTAAAAGCACGTGCTTTCTCCAATGACTTTTCTAACCTATTGACACTAAATAGTGATCCCAGTGAATTGTGGGGCATATCTTATTCTCTTTATAATTATCTACTAGGTCTAATTTTACCTAGTAAGTTATAATATAGTAATACCCTGAGTTTGAATTAATTTTGTTAAATACAAAATGTTTATTCTGGAATGTCTTAAAAGCATGGCATGTTAAAACTTGGGCTCAAGGATGTCTTGGACTAGGTAAACCTAAAAGGGAAAAATACATTAATAACATAGGACTTTGGTGTCAGGGTATTTAAAGTGTGATATTTGGGGTACTGCTATTTTCCACTTAATAATTAAACACTTGTAGGAAATGAAATGCCCATTTCAGGAAACTAACATTATGGGGTCATATTAGACTTATATCAAAGAATTATGATTTCTCAGTGTGTATACTAATATTGATGTATTTTTAATTGGCATGTTCTCTTAGAGTAATTTAAATTGGGTGATCTGGCTTAGAAAGAACTTAGTTTAAATCAGTGAATAAGTATTTAATAACTATTTACTATGTGCCATAAATATTAAGCTGAATTAAAGGATGCATGGATGAGTTGCTATACTATCATTTAAATGGGCTTTAATTGTACAAAATTGCTGATACCAGAGGAAAGATAAGATACACAAATCTCTTTAGTTTGCATATTTTCATGTATCTGTGTTTTTATATATTTGGGTACTTTTGCCACCAAAGCTGGTTGTAACTCCAATAGATATTTTCATAATTCATCTCAAATGGGTTGAATTTCCAAAAGGGATGGTTTCACTGTGTAACTGACAATACTTTTTAGTAGAACTCATTGTAAACAATCCTAATTGAAACATACTTTGAGAAATAATGGAACGTAAGATTAGCATAAGAAAATTCATAATAATTAAAATCAAGTTAGATACATTTAATTTCTGGTTATATAAATTCTAGTATTTGCTTTTTCTCCCGTTTTTTGCTCTTTAGTATCTTTACAAATACCTGGACACCATAACTCAGGTAAAGAATTGTTGGATAAGTTAAAATTCTTTGCAAAATTGAGGTGTTCATGTTCTGTAGATTTTGGTATTTTAAAAATATGACTGAAAAGATCAAAAAATTACATTGTACATTTTTAAATTTTTCCATGTGCAAAAGATATCCTCTGCCCGCCTTCCCCTCCCAAGTTTTATATCATTAATAAAAACTGTTTCCTTCAGAGCTTTAAAGATCTAGAATTTATTTAGCCAGAAACACATTATTAATTTTTGACTATAAGTCCAGGTTTTTTGTGTTTGTTTTTTGCTGAGGCAATTGGGGTTAAGTGTCTTGCCTAGGATCACACGGCTAAGAAGTGTTAAGTGTCTGAGGTAAAATTTGAACTCAGGTCCTACTGACTTCCAGACTGCTCTGTCCACTGTGCCACCTAACTGTCCTAAGTCCAGGTATTTTTCTTAGTTTTTAAAGAGATGGACTGAGTAATGGCAAGTCAAGTCTTGATTTTTGGTGCCTAGGTTGAAAAATTTTTTAAAAGTTTTGCTGTTAATTCATTTAAAATAATTTATTAAGAGAAAGCTTATTTGTTATAATGATAAGAATGGAAGATTCCATAAAGGGTTATAAAAAAGAGCTTTAGAGAAGACTCATGCTGATGAGAATAACACATTTCTATGATATATAGGAAGGGAAAAGGCAGTACTTTGATACTTATATTTTTCTCCTTAAATTTAATGCCCATAGCTATTTTTAAAAAGCATGTGCTACCACAAAATTCTGATGGTAATGGGTACAACTAGGTAAGCCCTTTTAAAAGTGAGATTTTGAAGATGAGAATTAGAAAGTTGCCCCAAAGAAAAAAATTTTTCCCAAGTCTTAAGATTCTAAGAAAATGGAGACAAAAGAACATCTAACTCCTATAATGGAGTTTGCTCATTGCTTTAGGGGGGTCTGCATCTTCATATTCTTTTAAATCTTCAAACATCTGAGTTGCAAATCTAAGCAAAGGAATAGAATGTGCTTTGCTTAACTGACTTAACTTGGTTATAATGGTTTTCATGCTTGCATAGAAATGAGAGGTCTGGTTTTTCAGGTAATTAATATATTTCCCTTCTACCTTGGAATTTAAAATATAGCTCATATTTGAGATTTTTTTATAGCTACTTTTAAAGAATATAAACTTATCTTTGGAGCAAAGATTCAGTTTTAAAGCATTTGTAAAATCTGGAAGAAAATTTGTTTTTCCTAAGTAGAATATGATAGAACTGTTCATCTAGGTAAACACATACACATACATAAATATATATAATTTTTTTTTTTTTGGCAGAAAAGTAATCATAAGTAAAGTGCAACCTGTTAAGTATAGAAGTTGGAGATGGATTGGCTAGTATCTGTAGAACCTATAACTAAAGAGCTATAATATATTCTTTCATTTTAAACACAATAATTACTTTTAAGCCTTCTGTATTGGTCCGTGATTAATTTCAAACTATAAGTTTGGGTATATAATATTTAAGATTATAATTTTTTTTGGCTTGGGGCTTTGAGGAATAAATGAAGATGGTATCATGTAATATGCGATTTATAGTTAAAGCAATCTAGTTGGGAGTGCTGATTTTGTTAATTGCCTGATTTAGATAAATCATTTAGCCTTTTGAGGGTTAAGTTTGCTAATCTCAAAAGTAAGAAGATTAGACTAATTAATATCTCACCCAAAATTGTAATTTCATCCCACTTGCCCCTTGGAATTCTTTTAAAGATCATTCTAGATTAGTATTTAAGGTTTCTTTTCTCAAAGAAGATGATATTTCTGGTTTAATCTACTGATTTGTTAAGTCTGGAATGTTGTATTTTGCTAAAGTGTCATGATGTAAATCATATTTCCTTTTTTTTTTTTAAATAATAGCTTTTTGTTTTTTCCAAATAATATGCAAAGATAGTTTTCAACATTCACATTTGCAAAACCTTGTGTTCCAATTTCCCTCCTCCCCCTCTCCTAGACAGCAAGCAATCCAATATAGAAAAGTAATATTTTCTTTATTACATACTTGGATATTATATAGTTGTTTATACTTATCATTAATATGGAAATATATATTCGAAAATGGCCATATAATTTAACTGCAAAATTCCATTTCATTACATTTTGAAAAAGAACCTGTATTCTCTTGGAATATGAGATATCTTAAATCTGGAGGAAAGTTTTGGATATAAAATGGTTGAAAGCTTGAAATCTTAGGTGAAACTCGCCTTTAAAAAATGGTCTCAAACAGATCAGCTTCTGTATCCTTTCATTCAAAAAATTTTGTTGAACATAAACTATATCCAAAGCGAGTTTGCAGAGATGTATATATAACACTTTGTTTAAAAGGAGTTTATAGTCTAGTAATGAGCCCAATCATTAACCTACTCTTCTCCCCATTTGGATCAGAGAATAAGTAGCATATAGCCATAGAGGGAAAAAACATACTTGTGCTTCAGAGGAATAGATACATATTATATCTGTCTTTGGGCTGAAGAGCTTGAGATGTTTTGGTATAAAGTCTATTGTGTACTATTTGATCATTGGATAGATTTGGAGCTAGAAATGAACATAAGTGTTCATCTAGCCAATCATTTCATTTTACAGAGCAAACCACCACAGAGAAGTAACTTGCTCAAAAACAACTGGTATTTTCACTGGGTCTGGTCTTCTCTGCCTAGAATATTTCCCTTCCTCATTTCTGTCTCTTCAGTTCCTTCAAGTCTCAAAACTAAAATCCCAGCTTTTACAAAAGCCTTTTGCTATCTTCCCCAATATTAGTTTTTTTTTTTTTTAATCTTTTTTTCTTTTACTTTTGTAAGGAAATTGAGATTAAATGACTTACTCAGGGTCACACAGTTAGGAAGTATTAAGCATCTGAGGTTAAATTTGAATTCAGGTCCTTCTGACTTCAGGGCCAGTGCCCTATCCACTCTACCATCTAGTTGCCTTACTGGTTCATTTGTTTTGGTGTCTCCTCAATTAGACTGCACTCTTTGAGAGCAGGAATTGTTTTTTGCCCTTCTTTTTATTCCCAGAGATTAGCTTGGTGCTTTATACAAAGTAAGTAATTAATAAATGTTTATTGATTGACTGTGACAGACAGCAAGTTAAGCCCAATTTCTCCAACTCTAAATTTGTGCTTTCTTTTCATGGCTGCCTCAGATTTTCCTTATGCTGTTTTTAAAGTGATCATGTGTGTGTGTATTTTTGGTGAATTGTTTAAAGCTAGTTTATTTTAGAATTTTGGGCATTTTCTTTTGTCTTTTGTCAAGCATCTACTTTCTAGAAACCTGAAGAATTAGGAAAATTTGCTAGAACTGGAGAAAAAAATCCTACAAATTGAAGTGTAAGCTAAGGACTAAAATTAAAAAGATGGCTATAAGGTCAGTTGCAAAGACTGCTGAAGAATAGTAAGAACAGAATAGATTTACAGATCTTCTGTGTCTTCTAGCTCTTTTTTTTTTCTTCCAGATTTCTCATCCTAGTTCTTTAGTGTCACATTGTTTCTTTAAGAGTCCATTGTATGGGGTAGCTAGTTGGGGCAGTAGATAGAGCACCAGTCCTGAAATTAGGAGGACTTAAGTTCATATTTGGCCTTATACTTAATAGATGTATGATCCTGGGCAAGTCACTTAATCCCAACTCATTTGCAAAAAAAATCCATTGTAACATTGGAGAGAATGTGGGATGATGATGCCTCCTTTCTTCATAGAAATTTGTCAAAATGTAGTAACCCTGTTGTTAGATGGATGAATCAGTTCATTTCCAGTAGATTATGCTCAGAAAATCTGGCATTTCATAATTTTAAGCAACATTACTGATTCAAGAGTGATTGAAAAGTAATAGGTAATTATTCTTAGGAATTCTTTGTAAACCCCTGCAAATGTCCTCCCATCTTTTTTTGGTAATACATTAGTTAGGATTTGGGGGAGATAATTTTTCACTTTATCTGAGATGCATCCATATCACAAGAACTTTAGCCTTTTGGATATAGGAAGGACGGGCTGACAGAAAAAAAAGAAAGTTTTCTTCAAGAAATACTAATTTTTAGGCCTGGTCCAATTTTGGGACAATATTAATGGGATCACTACTCATTAAATGTTTGATTCTCTTTTAAATATTTAATTTCAAGTTAGAACCTGGGGTAGGGTGGAACTGTATTCAAAGTTGTTTAAAATCATGAGAAAATAACTGGTTAGTACAGAATAAAAAAACTTCTTGGCCCTTCTAAAGTAAGGATATTAAAGTGTTCCCTTTGCCTATACCCATTTTCAATAAAATGCTTGTGAGTAGAGAAAACGTATGCCATCTCTGAATTTAGTTGTAATAAGATGAATACTTATCTATATATTCTAAGTTTTTATTTTTATTTCTGGACTTACTCCAAAGCCCTTGGTCTTCTCAGATTTCCCCCTTTCCAGAACTATTGGAAGATTGATTTTTAGTTTTTGGTAACTCTCTACTGCCCCTTTTTCTCCTGCTTCTTAGCAATAACTGCTATTATTTTTATTTTTACTCTATCTGTAGTACAGAGCATGTATGAAATCAGGGTTTTTTCCTACTACAATTGTTCTTTTCCTCCTTTAACTCCTGAAAGAATGGTTATCTCACACTATTACCATTTTGCCTGTCATTACCCATCCAAAAAGGTATTTTTCCTTTTTTTGGTATACAAAGATTAGCTGCTCAGTAAAAAGTCTTTGCTTCAAATTATAGTGAGGAGAAACCTCTCACTAATTTTAATAGAATAAACTTCAGTTTCTTCTATTTGTTCTGTCTGTGCCATTTCACTGTTTTACTCAAAGATAATTATAAAAGATTTTAAATATTACTTATGCCTAACTTTTGATTTTAGAGGTAAGAATATATAATTTATAGATAGAAGAAGCCATTTGAAGCCATTACCTTTATTCTCAGTTCATAAGATTTGGTTTTGCTTTCTGCTTATGGCTAGACCAGCATGATTCTTCTGTTCTTCTATATCTAACTAAAATTCTACCTGTATAGCTAGTGACTACAAGTAGATTTCACTTTGTGTATTGCCAATATGGTATCTTGAATTTTTTTTAATTAAGTAAAATTATAAAGTCAATGGGATGGCAATTGAGTTCAACAATTCAATGAATTTTTATGTAATGTCTTTAAATGTTCAATATTGTACTAAACACTATTTGTTAGTGTGAGGGGGCCTTGTAAAAAAACAAATTTTATAATACCCATAGAGTTCTTCAAATTCTTTCTGCCCCTGTTGTGATTATTATTGATTTAGGAAAAATAAAATACCTGACCAAAATTTCCTTGATAAAACCTGATTATTTTTCTAATTACTTTTAAAAAATTACATTCTTCCTAGAACTTGTAATTATTATATTCATAGCCAAATCCCATTTGTAGTTGAGGTTTTTTGAATGTTTCCTTTTGAGGTACTTTGTCATCAATGTCTTGTAGAAGTATAGAACCTTTCTCTCCCTTGAGTTTCTATTACTTTTATTCAGTACTTAAAAAAATAATTGTCATATTAGCTGTGGGCAGTGGTTATTTTCCATAATAGGGGTTCTAAAAGGCAAATGGATAATCTGAAGGAGGAAATGAGTTTTTTAAGGAATAAAAATTTTGTTGTTCATTTATATTTGCTTAGTAAGGAAAGGGACAGATTCATGGGATTATGTTCATAGAATATTTTACAAAATAAAGCATTAATATCAACACCTTTATTTAGTGTTATTTTAATAATTAATAACTTATTTTTATTCCTTTCATTTAGTAGAGGTTTGTTATTTATTCAGAAAAGCTTAGGGAAACCAGTAATAACTATTACTTCATATGATAAGAATTTTAGGCATGGAAAAATATGCTTATGTGGTTACTGGAATTAAGAGGAAAGGGCCTTAAGTAGTCAAGGCATTTTTGTGCAATAGAAGCTGAGCATATTCATGGATATTTAAGATTTTCCTATATTCATATTCTGTAATTCTTAAGCTAAAACAAAGCTCAGATCAAAACCATACTTTAAATATGACATTCACCACTTTCCCTGTATTTCTCAATTTGCTTTATGAGCAACTTAGTCTGCTAATTGTCTTTCTCTGGAAGCAGATTGGCCCATTTTATTGTGTAATTAGTTGCAACTATACATAGGGCCCTTAAAGTCTTTTGTTTTCTATTAGTGTTTTGTTGTAGCATCATTCTTTTTATTTATACATTCTATGGAGTCAAAGAGTTATTCAACATAAATGCATAATGACAACTGAAATCTGGTCACTTTAAAAAAAAACTTTTTTTTTTTTTTTTTTTTTTTTTTTTTTTTTTTTTAATAAATTAGGTTTTAAAAAATTACTTGAATGGCTACTTTATTTTTGTTAACTTGATTTTTTCTACCATAGGTCTCAACAAATGGCAGCATATTACATCAGACAGTGACGAGTCCTGCTGCTCCCTTACAGTGTCTGACAGACCACTGTGGATTCAGATTGGGAGCATTGAAGTTAACAGTGAAACGGGCAGGTCTGTCTGTTTTAAGCCCTGCCCCAAAGTGAAGGGGGGCATCATATCATCACTTAATCATTCCCCAAATAGTTTAGGTTAGAGTTGATAAACTCATTTATTTTTTCTTGTTTTCATTGACATTGGTACTTGTGTACCTCATGTAGATTTTAGACTGTAATTAAAGTCTACTTGATTCTACTTGCCCTGCTCAGAGAGCAAGGTTGGAGTCTGTACTTTTGAAAATCTGGACTTATTTCTTTTTTGGTTGGTATGCAGGGCCTTACATTTTATAATCATATTGAGTAATGATGGCATCCTGGTCAAGTGGTAGTTTTAAAGTATTTTTAACTCTTTCAATCGCCATTTTCTTTTTTATTAATTTTTTTATATGTATTACATCATTACAGGTTTTGTTTTTGTTTGGATTACTTTCTACACATATATTTGGTCAATTTATCTTTGAAAGGCTACATAAACGAAATAGAAACTGAGAAGGTGGAGAAAAGGATAATGCCAAAATACTGTTACATTTTAGTTTTTAAATTTTAAATGAGATGCCTGAAAGATTTTGGTACAAGAGAGTAGTTCTTACTCTGTTAGACAAATTTTGAGTTCTTGCTTTGTTAGGAAAGGGATTTGGATTTAATTGTTGTCTTTAAATTTGAGTATGTTTTGTATATTTGTTAACTTTCCAGAATTTTTGAGAATCTAAGACTATCATTGTTGTGCTGGAGGTGTAGAAGCATATTGGCTCTAATTGTAAGCAAATGATTGAATTAGAACAGTGAAAATTTGAATATTCTGGACTTGTACTTATATGTGGTGGTTGACTACCTTTTAGGTTATTTGTTTTGGTCTAAAATGGACAAATTTGTTTAGTGGCTCTAAAATAGTATTAATGGCATAAATCTTTTATATCTTTGCTCACTTCCTTCTAATGAATTTGAAACCCAATGATTTATAATACTGAAAGAAGACAGACATTGAGATTGACAAAAGGAAAACCTACGAATGGACAACTAGATGCAATTTTTAAGCAAAATAGGGGGCACCATTAAGAATGGGGGACCAGAAATCATTAGCTTTGTGGGTATGATCTTGATTTGCTAATGTGATTTCTAGCAAGACATTTAACTTAATGCTTTTTTTTTTTTTTCATTTGTTCAAAAGAATAGTTTACCAGGCTTCTAAGACATTTGAACCTAAGATCTATATAAACAAAAGACTATTAGCATTATAAGTCTAACAATGATGCATCTAATTTCATAAAGTTGTAACTTACATGGGTGCCAAAGGACAAAAACGTTTTGAATTGCCCAACTAACATTTTTTCAGAAGCAGTGACTTGTAATAGGCTGTCTATAAATTTAGCTTCCAGAAGAAATATTCTACCCAGAGTGTCCTTTTGAGTGGGCTGGATGTGTTGGTTAAACTTAGACCCAGTATCTTCATATTATTTGAAGTATTTCTGGCAGAAACATGTCTCTCACTGGTTGAGCAAAACACTGATGCAGAATGCTATAATATAATATTTTTCTCACATTAGTCTTACTTTTTACAGGCCTTGAGCCAGCAAGTGGATGAAGCACAAAGCCCCTGTTGCGCATTAGCAGTAACACTAAGCAATCTGGCAAATAGTAGAAATGATAAATAAAATTTTGAGATTTTTGAAATATAATCTTATGAGGGTGTTTGTTTTTTAAATTCTGTGCATGATGTCTAATTTATTCTTAGGCAACAGTAAAAGTCATTTAATTTTGTTAGAAAATATGCCTCACAAAAATTTCTTTCTCATGGACCATCAGTTTTGGAGTTTTGTGTGGATCATCGTATCTTGGAAGGGGTAATGATATAGCAATAAATTTCTTAAATAACTGATTTCTTGTGTTACTGTTTTTACATCAATCTTTATTCTTCTGCCTTTTGTAAAGAGAACTTTTCGGTGATCATAGTGGTTTGGGGGGGGGATATTGTAAAATTACTCATGCTGTATTTTTTTTTTCCTTTGGGAGTGGATACAGTTGAAGAGAGAGAGAACTTTTAGGCATGCTAGTGAGATCATGAGAGAACTACTACTGATAGGAGTGGGTCATCATATCAGAATCAATTTTATCTTTTACATAAGGTATATATGTGCTTATGCCCTGTGCTGTGTTATAGGCAAAGGTTCTCCATTTCAGAGAACATCTTTGCTTGGACAAAATGCTTGCAAATTAATGAAACTGAAAATAAAGTAGCTAAAAAAATTAGCTTGCTTTCTAGATATATCTGTATGCTTTTAATTTTGGAAGATTATATTATTAGATTGGTGATGCTTTTGTCTGTTTCTCTGTTGCAAGAGATGGATAAGCAATCAGCCATCCTTTCTCCACTTCACACACACACAAGGATCTTTTAATTTACAGCTGATTTCACATAGGCTTTTGCTACTTGTTTGTGACTTGCTTTTAGGATATGTGACTAGTCTTTTTTTAAAATAAAAAATCAATGAATATCATAATTCAACAAATGTGTACTAAGTGCCCATTGTTGCTGCACTGTAGGGCTGGTGTGTTGCTTTTGCTTCCCAGAAGTACCAAGTAGTTGAGTAGTTTTACTGTATTTAATAGCTTTTATATCTTGGGGTAATGTATGTGTATGTGTGTGTGTATATGTCTTTATGTGTGTTTGTATGTATGTGCATACAATATATGCACATATATACACAAACGTTTTTAAAAGATAAATATTGGCAAAATATATATGTATACAAACAGTTATACATATATATTTATATAAAATAGATGCTCAGACTTTCAGACAGTCCTGTTTGTATTGTAGGATATTTTATTCATGAAGATAGGATGAATTCCCTTTTAAATATCATTTTAGATAACATTTGAATAAAATTTTTATAAAGTCAAGTTTTAATGGGAGCTAATAATGTTGACTTTTAGTAGGTAAAGATTAATGTAAAATATTTAACATAGGAAAATAGAATATTTGTTAACTAAATGACATAAAAAGATTATTGAAGGAACGAATATTTTAGTTGTTTTGTTAGGTGAACATTAGAAAAACTGAGTATTTGTCCTATCTTTGTTGACATCTTTTGTTCAAAGTATCAGCAATATATATTCTTTTATCACTTGTGTTTTGAGTTTAATGTAAAACCTAAAGACTTGAAGTTTTAACTAAACACATTTATTACTGACTACAAATCAGATGATTTGTTGGAATAAAAATAGAGCTAAATTTTAAATGATATAGGACTTTGTTTTTATATGAATTTATAATTGTGCCTAATAACTTTTTTTTTCTTTTTTTACTGTATTTCAGCACAAAGACATTAGCAGCAAGCTGGTTTCCTAGAACTTACTACACTGCCACAAGAAACCACCAGCTCTTCAGGACTAAAAGAAACTAGGGACTGATTTTTTTTTCCTTTTTCACATCTTTAGCAAGGAGAAAATGTTAAGAGCCGTGACTAAAACAAATTTAATGTACCTGGAAATGGTATTTGTAAATTGTAAATTGTTTTTATTATATTAAATTGAAGAAATGTTATTAGAGGAATATTTGATAAAATTTTTTGCAATAAATAATGCATGAGATGAGGAAAATGATGTGAAGTACACATGTAAGGACTCACTTGGATTTTAAATTTGAAGAATACCTGACAAAAAATTTTTTTCCCAAAACTTTTGATTGTGGAGTTTCTATCAGTCCATTTAAATGTAAATCCCTGAAGATTAAAACATGGAATGATGGCAGGAACTGTTAGATTTTTGTTTTTCATTTTCAATCTTCTTAGACTTTGTTATATTTTTGTGTTTCCTCCAATGCTTATGTTAGTGTGGATATGAACAAATGGTGCTTCTAAAACTACTTGAAGCCAAGACCAAGGTTTCCCAGTAGAGAGATAATGAACAACTTTATATCTCCTGGGAATGTTTTTCTCCCTAAAGCAGGGATGTAGCATTCTAAATAGAAAGGTTTGCTTGTTAAGAAATATTAAAATTTATTTATTTGCCACCAGTATTTAACATTTTGTGCACCTTTTAATGATTAAATACTTTTTTTTTTTTCTCAAATTAGGAATAGGAGTAAAGGAGGTGACTTTTTCTCACTGGTGAGAATTAGTATTTGGGAATGACAATATATACAGAATTAACTTCTGTTTCTATGAAGGGATTTGGTAATTTTTCTTTCCTTGATGGTTCCATCTAGTTCGGAAAATAGTTACTTTTTTAGGTTTTAGAGAAGACATCTGGAAAAAACCCCTTTTGGGAAGAAGTCTGTCCAGGCTAAATGCAAGAAAAATTCCTAGTAGTATCAGTAGAAATTAAGTCTGTTGGAAGAATGCAAGAATGGACCCTTAGAGATGGCTTCAAATCTTTCATGAATGAAGCATGAATTCCTAATAATAGTGACCATAGTTATTTGGCCATTTTTTTTTTGTAAGTATATAGATGGAAATTCATTTTCTCTCCTCCACTTTTGTTGAATGAGAAAAGCATACTATACTATGAAAATAACCAGATGGACCTATTAGAGGTACTAAATTTCTAAAGCAATTTTATATTTAATGGTGCCATACTTTATAATAAACATAAAATTTTTTAGTGGTAATAACAAATTATTTTTAAAACCAGAAAGAGAATCTGTAGCACCTACTTATATACACATACACATATATAAATAAATAAATATATATATATATATATATATATTGAGAACCCAACTCATTTAAAGCAACATCAGATAATTGAGCATTTAGCTCAGTTTACTTAATTTTTCATTATCCAGTGTAAATTTGGAAATTTGTTCTTTTGGTCCATGTAGCATCTCCTTTAATAATGCCCAAGTGTTCAGGATGAATATTTAAAGTTCTGGGTGAGTTCTGGAGCATTTATTTTTGCATCTCAAAGTATATCCATCTTTTTGCTTCTGGAAATCTTAAAGATTTTAAAATAAATAAAGTTTTGGATTTTGCCCTAGTTCTGACCTCCTGGATGTTTTTTCATGTTACAAAAAGTCTCCATTTTGACATAATAGAAGGTAAGCTCAGGGCCTGGAACAGCAGGAATGTTACATATATAACTGAAGTACCCTGGCTAAGACATGCACATTTTTAGGAAAACAGCCCTGCAGTGCACTTTCCCACCTGCTTAACTCCAGTTGGTCTTGTCCTCTCACCAGCACTAATCAATAGCATCTACTACAGGGGCTCCATCTGACTCCTGCAGTTTTTACACAGGCAGAACTCTTATGGACTTGATAAATTTGACTTGTATGGAGACTACAAAATTATGATAGTTAAGAGAGAATAAGGAATCTTTATTAGGGGGTTGGGTGGGGAAAATGAACAGATTGTAAAGTAAAAATGAAACTGAGATAAACATTCACAGGTTTTTCTAATGATCAGTTACTAAAGCTGTTTTACTGCAAAATGGATTTTTATTTTTTTTCTTTAAAAATGAAATTCAGTGGTATTTAAAATGTAGATGTACTGTATTGTTGGTTTTTGCTTTCTTTGCTTTAGTTGCTTAATATTTAAGCTTTGCTTCCTTCTAACTTTATTCTAAATGGTCACATACCTATTTCATTTTAGACTTGAATGGAAAAAAATTGCATCACCTCTCAAGTTTGCTCAGAGTTTAATGTTAAAGAATGTCATGTAACATTTATTCCAATAAAGTCTTGGATTTTTATATTTAAAAATTAAAATTGCTGGTTTTCTTTTGATATTTCCTTTTTTTTTAAGTTGATTTTAACTATACATCATCTGAAGCACATTCAAGTGTGGAATAATCTTGAGATAGATATTTTAGGATAGATTCTTTAGGAATTGAATACTAGAAATATACATTGTAACTACAGACAGTTTTGGCTTTATGTAAATTTGCATTATGCAAATTTGACTTTGTGTAAAGAATTCTGTGAGAAATTCACATTCCAAAAATAGCCTATGCCAACTTTACTGTGCTCTTTCCTTGTTCCTGCCCCTTAACAACCTCCTCCCCATAAGAAAAGTAAATCTTAAAAAGAAAAACTTAATAGCAGTTTTTTATTTTCAAAATATATGCTTCAACATTCACTCTTGCAAAACCTTATATTCCAAATTTTTCTCCCATTACCCCCTACTCTAGACAGTAAGTATGTTATATTAAACATGTATAATTCTTTTATATATATTTTCGTATTTATGTTGCATGAGAAAAAGCCAAAAGGGGAAAGAAAGAGAAAAAGCAAACAACAAAAAAACTGGTAAAATTACAATGTTGTGATCCACATTTAATCCCCATAATCCTCTTTCTAGATACAGATGGTTCTTTCCATCACAAGTCCATTGGAATTGGCCTGAATCACCTCATTATTGAAGAGCCTCATCCTTCAGAAATGATTGTCATATAATCTTGTTGCTATGTACTGTGTTCTCTTGGTTCTACTCAGTTCACTCAGCATCAGTTAATGTAAGTCTCTCCAGGTCTCTCTGAAATCATCCTGCTGGCCGTTTCTCATAGTACAATAATATTCCATAACATTCATATACCATATACTTATTCAGCCATTCTCCAACTGATGGGCATCCATTCAGTTTTCAGTTCCTTGCCACTACAAAAAGAGCTGCAACTATAAAAATGCTATTTTTGCACATGTGGATCCCTTTCCTCCTTTAATATTTCTTTGGGATACAGGCCCAATAGAGACACTGCTGGATCAAAGAGAGTATGCACAGTTTGATAGCCTCTTGGCCACAGCTCCAAATTGCTCACAATTCCACCAGCAATGTATTAGTGTCCCAATTTTCCCACTTCTTATCCAACATTCAGCATTATCTTTTCCTGTCATCTTAGCCAATCTGAGAGGTGTGTAGTGGTAGCTCAGAGTTGTCTTAATTTGCTTTTTGTCATATGACTAGAAATGGTTTTAATTTCTTCTGAAAAATATTCTTCATCTTTAGCCATTTATCAATTGGAGAGTGACTTGCATTCTTATAAATTTGAGTCATTTCTCAATTTTATTTCTCGTTACCTACTCTAATTCTTTTAATTTCTTTTTTCTTTTCTTATTGCCAAAGTTAACATTTCTAATACAATACTGAATAATGTGATAGTGGTCAACCTTGATTCATTCCTGATCTTATTGGGAATGGTTCTAGTTTATTACATATGATGCTGTCTGATGGTTTTAGATAGTGCTACTGATCATTTTAAGGAAAACTCCAATCCTATGCTCTTTAGTGTTTTTAATAGAAATGGGAATTGGATTTTGTCAAATGTTTAAGAAAAACTAAAAAAAATCTCCAAGTGAAAGTAGAATGATTTTCCATTGCCAATAGAGGGGTTGGTGTAAGTAAGACCGATGGCCCGAAAGAGGAGACCTTTGCTATACTCTTTCTACCTTGCTGAGTATCCTTGTCTGTCTTCTGTCTACTGAGTGTGGTGTGTTCCAGTTCCATGGGTCTGTCCCTGGACTCTGTGTTTGCCTCTCTCCTGTCTGAACATGTCCAGTCCACATGTGTTAGCCCGTATTCTCTCTTGGTTTTGTCCTGCTTCCCTCCTCCTCCCAACCTCTCACAGTTTTGCCAGTCCCTTCTTATTTCCCTCTCTCTTCTGGTCTGAGAGCAAATTCACATTATATAATATATAAATTGGTCCACTATATAAAATGAGAACTATATGTCATTAAAGTGTTGTAACTACAATAGAACTTTTGAGCTGGAAGAAATCCTAGAGATCTTCTGGTTCAGAGGTGAAAAATCATGTCACAAATCTCTTTGGTCAGTCTGGTATAGTTTGTGGACACTTCAGAATCATGTTTTTAAATTTATAGAGTAAAATAGAATATTTGTTAACTAAATGACATAAAAAGACTATTGAAGGAACAGATATTTTAGTTGTTTGGTTAGGTGCACATTAGAAAAACTGAGTATTTGTCCTATATTTGTTGACATCTTTTGTTCAAAGTATCAGCAATATATATATTCTTTTATCACTTGTGTTTTGAGTTTAATGTGAAACCTAAAGACTTGAAGTTTAACTAAACACATTTATTACTGACTACAAATCAGATGATTTGTTGGAATAAAAATAGAGCTATATTTTATAGTGATACTTTGGTAGATAATTTCCTTTGTCAATAAGCATTAATTAAATGCCTGTGGTAGTTGACTCTTAAGTTAGGATCATCAAAGAGAAGTTAAAAAGTAGAGCTCCAATCTTCCTAGCCCTGCTCCCTCTCCTTATCCTTGCCTCTTCTAAGCAGAATGTATATATTTATTGCCTAGATTTATACTTTATGAACCTATTCATCTGCATTAGAGTATTACACTAGTATGTATTTTATGTAAGATACATAATAAGTTACAATAAAGGAGATGAGGTCTGATTGACTGTTACAATATCCTGATTGAAACTTGGACTTGTTGTGTATACTCAGTCTTTCATTCCACAGCTCCTGTTTCTTCTATAGAGTATGAAGCAATTGAGCTAAATAATGGTTAAAATTTATTCTAGCTTTCATGTTATTTTTTTCATATGCAAACAGAAAGGATAAATCTTGGGGAACTTGGCAGTTAAAAGGATGTGATTTAAATAACCTGTGATTAAAGTTCCAGTAGTTAGCAGCTTAGTCCTAGGGAGACCCTGAAATACACAGAATTTGAATGGCTTGCATAGGGTCATCTAATCCAGCTCCCTGCTTTTTATAGGTATGGAAAATGAGAAGCATTAAATGACTTGTCCAGTGTCACACAGTAAGTAGCAAAGGCAAGGTTCTTTTCACAATTTTTTTGGTAAATTAACTGTAGTGTAATCTCTCCATTTTTTTTTTTTTAAAGACTAGAGTTAAGTGCAGTAGAAAAAGGCAAATAAAAAATATTGACTAATTTTCTAATATTGATCTTTTAATAAAATAAATGAGATTTGTAATATATTCATCATATTGTGCATATGTATGGATATTTACACATGTATTACATAACAGATTTTAAAAAATATTTATTCCTCAATTAGTATAAATTACAAGCATATTTTCAGTATTATTTACCTTTGAATATTGTGTGCAGAGTATACAATTTTGTTTCTACATAGAGTTCTCCATTAGTGGTAAAAATTCCCTGCTGATATAAAAATTCTGCTTCATTCCCTTTTATATTTGATTACTAGAATTTCTCAAATGACTTATGTTCTAATTCTTCCAGAATCTAATTTTTTTTAATAATAGCTTTTTATTTCCAAAATACATGCAAAGATAATCCTCAACATTTACCCTTGCAAAACCTTTTGTGTTCCAAATTTTCTCCCTCCCTTCCCCTACCCTCCTTTCCCTAGACAGCAAATAATCCAATATAGGTTAAAGACATGCAATTATTCTATATATATTTTCACATTTATCATGCAGCACAAGCTTTTCTTTGCTTCCTTGTAGGTTTTCTTTTATTCTCTGATGTATACTTTCTACTTGGTTTTTTCCCTGTCCCTCCCTTTATTTCCCCATCCTAAAATAGGCTACAATTAATTACACATACATACACACATATACATAGATATGTATAAATAAATATATAAACATATATACACATATATACATATACATATATGTGTAAGACCAGACTAAGAGTATAAAATACCTGAGAGTATACCTGCCAAAACAGCCACAGGATAACTCTCAGGTATTTTATACTGTCTAGTTATTTTAAATGATCTAAACCAATATAGAATAATGTTGCCGACACATAACATTTTTCTATTTTTCTCTTTGTTAAATCTATTTTAGTTTTACCTTTGCCTGAGATCATAATTATTACCTCTGACTTATATTTTATATAATAAATTCTACTCCCACCTTTATCTTTTAATATGTCTCTCATTTTTAGTGTTTCCTGAATTCAAATCATTGTTAAATCACGTGTGATCCTTGGTACTTGAATCTTTCTCTCTGGCTGCATTTGTTATTTTTTTCTTTAAACTGGATGCTATGGATTTTGGCTATGATATTCCTGGGAGTTTTAATTTTGGGGTTTCTTTTAGAGGATGATTGGTGGATTGTACTTCTACTTTGCTTTCTGGATCTAAGAGAAATGGGTAGTTTCCTTTCAGGAATCTTGGAAAAAGTATGTCTAGGCTTTTTGTTTTCTTTATGCTGCTGATATAGTTCAATGATTCTCTTTTTCTTCCCTCTTTAATCAGTTTTCTGGGTCAGTCATTTTTGCTATGAGATACTTTATATTTTCTTCCATTTTTTCAACCTTTTGACTTAAACTTTTTTTTTTTTTTTTTTTTTGGCCTCATGAAGAAATTGACTTTTATTTGGTTCATTTTGATTTTCAGGATAATGGTGGGTAATGTTTTGTTCTTCTTGTTCCAAGCTGTTCATTTCTTTCCTCCATGGCTATCATTTCTTTTTCAATTTTTTCCCAGAAACACTGTCATTCTACTTATAAAAAATATTTTTAAACTCTTTAATCCTGCTTCATGTCTGTCTTCCAGGAATTTCAGGAGCTTGTGCTTGATATAGTTTTTTTTCTCTGAGGCATTGCTCATACATGTTTTGGAATCATTTTCTTCTGCATTTATGTATCTTCTTGTCCTTGCCATCATAAAAGCTCATGGTTGGGTTTTTCCCTCCTCTTACCCCATTCTTCCACTCAACTTCTTTCTTGGTATATTACGTGTTGTTATTCCAAGATCTCAGGGATGGGATGGGAACTTCTAGTACATTTTATATGTTTGTTGAAGTTGTGAATGGGAGCTCAGTAGCTTTGCATCTTTCTGCTCCAACATCTTGACTCTATCTTCTGAACAAACTATAATTGTATTTTCCTATAATTTATTTTCTTTAGAATCCTGTGCATTTTAGTTTTCTATATTTAAAAAAGTGTTCAAGAGATTGCTAGGGGAGTCTGTGACATAAAAGTATAAGAATCCAATCTTGCCAGGCCTTTCTTACCAATCAGGACAGATCAGTAACAATATGTGAATTTGATGGAAATATATGGATTTAAAAAAACGGCTTTTTATTTAATCTTGATGCTGAGAGGTATGATATTGGAGTATAATGAAAACCAGAGTACTAATGTCTTTCTGGTTTGATGCTTTTTGAACCTCCTGGAGAGCAGCTTCTTTATAATTACTATTCAGTTAAATAAGCATTTATTAAACATCAGCTATATGTTAGATGGAAGTGAAAATGAACCTTTCCTCAAAGAATTTACCTTCTATTGAAGAAGAGCAAGTGTATATATATATGTATATATATATATATAAATAAATGCAAAATGTATATCAAATAATGAGGGGAAGTCCAAACACTCAAGGCCATCAAGAAAGGCTTACTGTATGAGGTGAGTCAGGGGTTGGACCTTTAAAAGAGTTAAGATTTTTAATAGACAAGAGGAGACACAGCATTCAAGCATGGGATATGGCTTGTCCAAAAGCATGTAGGTACATGACTGAATACGGGAAACAGCAAAAAGTTGGTTTGATTGGAGTTTGGAGGGAGAGAAGCCAAGCAATAATTCATCTGTGATTCTTTTAAGATTTACTCAAATCATATTATTTCATCTGCACTACAGCTCTGTGAAGTTTACAGACAAGGAAAGTGAGGTACAAGGGTATAACTCAAATCTAAGGTCTTCCTCATGTTAAGTCCTATGAAAAATCCATGATACCTTATTATCTTTGTACATACTTTGAAGCAATTTGTGACAGTCTTGTTTATATATATGTATGTATGTTAATACATACATATATTTATTTATGCATATATATTTAAATTTTATTAATATATTTAAAAATAAGGAAATTTACAAAAGCCATGAATCAATAACAGACTGGCCTTTTCTAATATCAGGAAAATCTTTAAATGACAAAAAAAATTACGTACTTTGTCAAAAGCCTAAAGGAGCTATTGAATCTTCTTAAGCAAATGTATGTGATCCAATGTGCAAAAGAAGAGATAGAAAAGGAACATCCTTCCATCCATTCTTCACTTTGTCTCAACTTTTCTTTTTTTTTTTTGTCTGAGGCAATTGGGGTTAAGTGACTTGCCCAGGGTCACACAGCTAGAAAGTGTTAAGTGTCTGAGACCAGATTTGAACTCAGGTCCTGGGTGCTCTCCAGGGCTGGTGCACTATCCACTGCACCACCTAGCTGCTCTGTCTCAATTTTTCAATCCATAATTACTATGAGTGCCACTAGATAGAAGGAACATGAGAGGAAGAGGAAAAGTCTGTTAATGTTACAACTGGGTTCAAGACAACAAATTGGGAGGGAAGAGCAGATCTAGCTTGGGACTTAGGAAAAGTTGGGCTGAGGCAAATGGGACAAGAATCCTAGAAGAATTTGCTAGCCATATAAAGTTTGTCCATAGAGATGAAGTACTCCCCCTTTCTTTTAAATAGTATTTAATTTTTCCCAATTATATGTAAAAACAATTTTCAACATTCATTTTTTAAATAAAATTTTGAGTCCCAGGTTTTCTTCCTTACTCCTCTCCCTCTTCCCTAAGATGGTAAACAATTTGATATGTTATATATGTGCAATCATATAAAACATTTCCATATTAGTCATGCTGTTAAAGAAATGGAACAAAAGGAAAAAAAATGAAGTGAAAACAATTTCCTCTGATCTGCATTCAAACTCCATCAGTTTTTTCTCCAAAAAGGTAATAGCATTTTCCATCATGTGTCTATCTTGGGTTGTTGCATTGCTGAGAAGAGTTATGTCAATCATGATGGATAAAGTACCTTTTTTTTTTTTTTTTTTTTTTTTGCTGAGGCAATTGGGGTTAAGTGACTTGCTCAGGATCACACAGCTAGGAAGTGTTAAGTGTTCTATCCACTTCCTCATCTATTTACCAGATGAAATACTTTTGGTTGAGGAAATGAGGAAATATGTATATATATATTTTTCTCCTCCCCTCTAAAAAAAGAAAAAGAAAAAACCTCTTAATAAATATGCATAGTCAAGCAAAAGAGATGCTCACATTGCCTAAGCCCAAAAAAAACATATGTCTCATTCTATATATTTGAGTTCATTTCCTATCAGTTAGAAAGTGACATTCATTCCTCATCATTAGTATTCTGGAATCTTTAGTCAATATATCAGATTTCTTAAGTCTTTCTAATTTGTTCATCTTCACAATTCTGCTGTTATCATATAAATTATTCTCATTTTATTCTTCAAGAAATCTTTTTAGGTTTCTCTGAAAGCATTTCCATTGGCATTAGAACATTTTATTACATTCATATATCATAATTTTTTCAGCCATTTTCATCAGTACACTTTCAAGTGCTATATTGGAGTTTAGAGCATGATATTATCTGAAGCTCTAATGCTGATCTGAGTCTAAGAGATGAACTAAAGACAATAAGTCTGAGCAATGAAGCCCACCAACTTCATGGATATATCAGAGAGCAAAATATTACCTCTGTCTTGTGATCTCAGTGAGGTGGAGAAATTGGACACTCATATCGGGAAAGTCTTTTTTATATATCCTTTAAGTAGCAGGCCTCTTTGCTTTATTTAAATACAATTTTCAAAAATTTGGATTTTATACATTTTTTTTAAGTAATATAGTGGAAAGTGAGGTATTATATATAACAGAACTTTTTTCTTGCTATCTCTGAATGCCACAAACCAGATGAAATATAATTAACATACAACAGTGCACAGATAAGAGAATCGGGGAATATTGAGTTTGTGTTAATCAGATCATTCAAAACATCCTCATCCTAGGCTCATGAAGAAGGACTATCACCTTCTTTGGGACATTTTAAACTATCAAAATCCATCCATTTCTAGAAAAGGTCAATGAAATTATATAGTTTTATAACTGTAAAGCTATGAAAACATGAAATAGGGTATCACTCAAGCACAAATATTTTTTTTAATTTTTTTTATTATATATATATATTTTTTTATAATATTATCCCTTGTATTCATTTTTCCAAATTACCGCCCCTCCCTCTATTCCCTCCCCCCGATGACAGGCAATCCCATACATTTTACATGTGTTACAATATAGTCTAGGTACAATACATGTGTGTGAATATCATTTTCTTGTTGCACAATAAACATTAGAATCCGAAGGTACATGCAACCTGGGCAGACAGATATTAGTGCTAACAATTTACATTCACTTCCCAGTGTTTCTTCTCTGGGTGTAGCTACCTCTGTCCATCATTGATCAACTGGAAGAAGCACAAATATTTTAAAAGTTTCTCTAGACACACACACACGCGCGCGCACACACACACACACACACACACACACTATATATATATATATATATATATATATATATATATATATATATATATATAAATACACACACATATCTTGATGGTACAGTGATCCTCAGAGATAGCTAGCTGGCCTGGAGTCAGGAAAACCTGTATTTAAATGTGACCTCAGATACTTCCTAGCTATATGAATTTGGGAAAGAAAATCATTTTAACCTCTGTTTGCTTCAGTTTTATCATCTATAAAACTGGGATAATAACAACACCCACCTACCAGGGATGTATAAGAATCAAATGTAAAATTAAAAAGTACCTGGAACATATTAAGAATTGTATGTAAAAATATCAGTTATCTGTTTTTAAGTTTGTAATAACATTATTATTACTTTTTAAGAGGCACAAAATTGCTAATTTGTGCTTTTGAATGCTGACTATTCTGGCTTGGTCTCCCCACATATGTCATCATGACTTCAATGGCAGAAAGACACATAAGCCCCAGCCCCTGACTAGCTCCTGCTCTCTGTTGGCTGTTTCCTTGATAATCTTTTTAGCTAGTCATAACTGGCAGCTGGGGGCAGGCAGGAACTCAGGGTACTAGCAAAGGTTGGATAAGTTCCACAAACTAAGGAATTGCTGATTGGGAACCTGCAGTTCAGTTTAATATGCTTATGTATTCCCATCCTCTTAAATTCAATTCAGCAAAGATTTATTAATTTCTTACCATTGGGGATACAAAGTAGAAGAATATGGCAAAAAGCTTACTTCTTATTGATCTCTTATTACTATTGAAGAAGTGCCATATTTATAAAGATAAAAGAATACAAGGAAGCTAAAAAAAATTACTTATTTAGCATTCTTTTCTTTTTAAATTTTTAATTCCGTATGCTCTCCCTCCTCACATCTAAATCCACTGAGAAGACAAGAAATATCTATCAGTTTATGTATGTGAAACCATGCAAAGCATTTCACTATTAACCATTTTTTTAAACTATGAAAAATAAAGTGAAAGAATTATACTTCAGTTTGTACTAAGAGTTCATCAGTTCTTTCTTTGGAGGTAGATAGCATCTTTTTATCATGAGTCCTTTGGAACTGTCATGGATCATTATACTAATCAGAGTAGCCAAGTCTTTCATAGATGATCTTACAAACTTTGATATTACTGTGCATAATGATTTTCTAGTTCTTCTCATTTCACATTGCATCAAATTACATAGATCTTGCCATATTTTTCTGAAACCATTCCCTTTGTTATTACCCTCAGTGAACTCCATCACAATCACATACCCACATTTTGTTCAGCTTTTCTCCAGTTCACCAACAGTTCATTAATGTATCTATTTTCCCCTCATCCTCTTGAGCATTTGTAATTTCTGATATTTTTTCATATGGCTATAGATAGCTTTGATTTCTTCTGAAAATTGCCTATGTATATTCTTTGATGATTTATCACTTGATGAATGGCTCTTATTTTTATAAATTTGACTCACTTTTATGCTCAGCATATATTTGAAAAATGAGGCCTTTGAGAAATTTGCTATAATTTTTTGATATTACTTCAATGTTTATGATGATACCTTTTAGAAAAACATAATTTCCTTGATTATCCTTTTTAATTAGGACCTTTTTTGATTTTGCTTTGTTTGATATCATTACTGCCTCTGCTTTTTTTTTCTTTAGAAGTTATTAGATCTGCTCTAGTCCTTTAATTGTGTCTTTCTGTTTTAAGTGTGTCTCTAGTAAACAACATTTTATTGGCTTCTGGTTTCTAATCTATTCTGCTATCTGCTTTTCTGTTTTATGGGTAAACTTATCACATTCACATTCACAGTTATGATTACTAAGCATGTGTTTTCTCAATCAAGTTTTCTTGTTTCCTTTTTCCTTTGTTTTTGTTTTATTTTTTTTTATCCTATCTTTTTTTCTTGGCAAGGGAATCGAGGTTATATGACTTGCCTAGGATCACATAGCTAATAAATGTCAAATGTCTAAGGTAGAATTTGAACTCAGGTCCTCTTGATTCCAGAGCTAGTGCTATAATCACTGTGTCATCTAGCTGTCCTATTCTGTCCTTTTTCAAAGGGCAAAAATTTCCCCCCCCCCTCTATGTTGCTTCTAACCACTGCCTCCAAATCTTCTTTTTTTTTTTTTTATAATTCCTTTTTTCTCTTATCCTTTTCCCCTCTTATTTCCTTACTGAGTAAGTTACATTTTTATACATAATTGAATATGTATATATATATATATTTTTTTTTTCTTCCTTTTTTGAACCAATTCCAGTGTGAGGTTCAAGCATTGCCTCTTTTTCACATTTTCCCCTTCACTGCAAGAGCCCTTCTTTGCATACCTCTTATGTGACAAAATGTTCTCCATTCTGTCTTCTTTCTTCCTTCTTCCAGTACACCCCTTATTCTTCCCCCTTTATTTTTTTTTTGGAGAGATTATTCCAATATAATTGACTCATATCCATGCCCTCTAAGTCTGTAAACTCATTGTGACTGATAATGATAATGTTCTTAGAAATTATATGTATGATTTTCCCACATAGGAATGCAAAAAATTTAATTGTGAGTTTTTATGATTACTCTTTCGTTTACCTTGTAATACTTATCAAGTTTTGTGTCTGAATTATAAATTTTCTCTTTAAGAACACTGTACACAGCAACAACAAGATTATGTGATGATTAACTCTGATGGATGTAGATCTTTTCAACAATGAAGTAATTCAGACCAATTCCAATAGACTTTGTGATGCCATCTGCATCCAGAGAGAGCACTATGGGAACTGAATGTGGATCACAACATAGTATTTTCATCTTTTTTGTTTGCTTTTTTTCCCTTTTTGATCTGATATTTCTTGTGCAGCATGATAAATGTGGAAATATATATAGAAGAATTGCACATGTTTAATATATAACTTGCTGTTCAGGGGAGGGAGGAAGGAGAAAAATTTGGAATGCAAGATTTTGCAAGAGTAAATGTCAAAAACTATCTTTGCATATATTTTGATGTAAAGGGCTAGAACTGAGCAATGCACTTGGATAATGAAGCATGTGAGACTAATTGCCAATTGGACAGTTCCCTATTAACTTGTTTGAAGGTTGACCCTCCCCAGCTGTTCTGTGCTGACTTGATTGGTGGGACAAAGAGGGGGAAGTGACGTGTATGGGAGGAGAAGGAGGAAGAAGAGGAAATTGTGACGCTGAAGCTGAGTCAGTCTCTCCTGGCCTTTGAGGGAGGAAGGTGTGTGTGAGATTGCTAGGCCTAACCCCCTGACCTTGACCGTAAAAGATCAAGAATAAAGACGTTTAGTGATCCTGACTCTGAGTGATTTCTGGGAAGACAGAGTTCCAGCATTTTGAAAATAAAAAGATTTTTTTCTTTTTTTTTTTTTTTGACTGAGGCAATTGGGGTTAAGTGACTTGTCCAGGGTCACACAGCTAGGAAGTGGTAAGTATCTGAGGCCACATTTGAACTTGGGTCCTTCTGACTTCAGGGCTAGTGCACTATCCACTGCACCACTTGGCTGCTCTAAAACCTATTATTTAAATTTTTTTTTTCTCTTTAACTCTAGTCTTTCCATCAGGAATGCTTGAAAATCCATTTTTGTTCCTGAAGGATTATACTCAGTTTTCCTGGGTAGATGATTCTTGGTTGTTATGCAAAATTCTCTTGCCTCTTGGAATATCATAATCCAAACCTCCACTTCTTTAACATGGAAGCCATTACATCTTGTGTAAACTTGACTGTAGTTCCACAATATTTAAATTATTTCTTTCTGGCAGCCTGAAGTATTTTCTCTTTGATGGGGGAATTCTGGAATTTGATTAATATTCCTTGGTTTTTTAATTTTGAGATCTATTTCAGTTAGTGATCAATAGATTCTTTTTTTTATTTTACCTTCTGGATCTAAAATTGCCAGGCAGTTTTCCTTCATAATTTCTTGAAATAAGGTGTCTTTCTTATTCAATTATATTTTACTCTTCATGACCCAATTTGAGAGTTTCTTAGCAAAGATATTGGAATGGTTTGCCATTTCCTTCTCTAGCCCATTTTATGGATGAGAAAATGGTCTATATTTTAAATGTAATGACATCTCAATCAAATTATCTTACTGAAAAATTATCTTACTGAGTTAGAAAAAATAATAAAGTTCATTTGGAAGAACAAAAAATCAGGAACTTCAAAGAAAGCAGGGGAAAAAAGTAGAGTGAGAACAACAACAAAAAAATACAAAGAAGCAAAACTGGACATCTTTGAAAACAATGTGTAGTATATATTATATAGGTTTTCTTGAAATGGAAAATTATTTTTGTATTGAATCCTCTCTGTGTACATGGCAATTTTTTCTTTTCTTATTTTGTATTTAAGGTTAAAATAAATTTAAGAACTAAAAAAATAAACAAAATATGGAAGAAATATATGAAATACCTTAAAAGAAAAACAACTGGAAAATAGCTTAAACAGTGATAACTTAAGAATTATTGGACTTTCTAAAGCCACAACCAAAGAAGGAGCCTAGACATCATATTGGCAGCTAAGTGCACAGGGGGATAGTGTGCCAAATCTGGAGTCAAGAAAATTAATCTTCCTAAGTTTAAATATGGCCTCCAACACTTATTAGCTGTGTGATTACAGGCAAGTCCCTTAATTCTCTTTTCCTCTTCTCATCATATAAATGTATATTAGGTAAAATTGTTATTTTTAAAATCATATTGGCTTTATGTACCCATGAAGAAATATTACTTCAATTATTTAGGTCTAATTGTATATGTATAAAAATGTTTTATTTTTGTATTTGTATAGTTTCTATATCTGTTTTGAGAGGTATACTCTCAGGTATTTTTACTCTGTTATTTTAAATGGTCTAAAACAATATTGAATATTGGTGACAGTGTAGTTTCTACTTTTTTTTTTTTTTTTGGATTAAATCTATTTTAGCTTTTACTCTGTTTGAAATCATTATTACTACCTCTGCTTTTTTGCATAATAAATTCTACTCCTGACCTTTATTTTATGTTTATTATCTTTCATCCTTATAGCATTTCTTGAAAGCAACATAATGTTGAATTAAAATTTTTAATCTGCTCTCAGTTTCCATTTTATTGGTAAATTCATCCCATTTATATTCTAAACTATAACTATTTATTGTATTTTTCCTTTCAATTTTTCCTGTCTTTCTCCTATTCCTATTCTTCTTCATGTCTCTGCTTTGCTTCTACCTTCTTTCTACCTTGCTCTTCTCTTCCTTAACTTACACACTCCTTTTCCCCAACACTATCCCCTTGCCCTTATTTCTTTCTGTATATAAAAGACTTTCACACACACACACACACACACACACACACACACACACACACACACACACACACACACACTGTTCCCTCTTTAACTTCTTTCTTCCTGATGAGAGTAAGGTTTCAGCACTACCTGTCCTCCATCCTATTTTCTGTGTGTCGGTTTTTCCTTTGTTGTTTCATTTATATGAAATAACTGATTGCTTTTATCTCTCTCTACAGTTTTATTTTTTATTTTTTTGAATTACTCAATTTTCAAATTATCCAAATAAATATGATAGAGATAAAAGAACTAGTAATATTTTTATAGATAAGAAGTAAATGATTTTACCTTATTGAGTCCCTTATAATTGGTTCTTAGTGTTTATATTTCTCCTGGATGTTATATGTTGGATTTTCCCTTCAGTTCTGTTCAGTTATTGTTTTTGTTACAAATACCTGAAAAATCTTTCAGTTCATTAAATGTCCATTTCTTTTTTCATTCAGATGATACTTAACTTTGTTGGGTAAGTTACCTTTGTTTGTAACCCTCCCCCTTTTGCTCTATGAAATATAGAATTATTCCAAGATCTATGGTACTTCAATGTATTAACTGCTAGATGGTTTTTAATCCTTATTGTATCTCCATGTTATTATAATTTTTTTTCTTGTTTCCAATATTTTATCCTTAACCTGGGAGCTTCTTTGACTATGATATTCCTGTTTTCTTCTGGGTCCTCTTTCAGGTGATGACCAATGAATTTTTTTTTCTATTTGTTTTGCCTTCTTGTTGTAGAACTACAGGGCAATTTTCTTTAATATTTTTTCTTATAATATTGTGTTAAGATTTTTTTATCATAATTTTCAGGCAGATGACTACTATTATATTATTTTTCCTTGGTCTGTTCTCCAGATCACTTGTTTTTCTGATGAGATGTTTCACATTCTCTTCTATTTTTTCATTCTTTTGATCTTGTTTTATTATTTCCTTGTGATTTAAAATGTAATTAGCTTCTCTTTATCTAATTCTAGTTTTCAAGGAATTATTTTCTTCCTTTAGTTTTTAGTTTTTTATTTCAAGTTGGTTGACTTTCTTTTTATGATTTGATTTTTAAAGTCCTTTTAAATTTCTTCTAAGAAATCTTTTTGTGCTTGGGACCATTTCACATTTCTCACTGAAAAAAGAATGTCTTTTTAAAAACTTCATTATCTTCCTCTAAATATGAACCCAGATCTTCTCTATTCTTATAGTGGTTATCTGTGGTTATGTTCTTTCTCCTTTACTTGCTCATTTTTATTTTGGTAACTTGAAAAAAGAGAAATTCCCAAATAACTAGCTGGAGCAGAGAATCCTGGTGACTTTTGTGGAGATGGCAGTTGACAGAGATTTGAAATATAAAATCCAGAGGACCAGATATGGAATTTAAATTTTAGGGAATAGCTAGCAATCTGGTGACTTAGCTGAAATGAGAACGCGCTCGAAATGAGAATGCATGAACATGTCAAGAGTAATGTGATGGAAAGCTGAAAAGTTGGAACCAAAGTGTAGCAGGCTTCAAAATGCCAAGGTGAAGAGATTATATTTTTTGACAGAGCAATAGATAAGTAAGCAAAAGATACTTAAGAGTAAGAAAATGAACAGCCCTGAAATCAGAAGAACCTGAGTTCAAACCTGGCCTCAGACACTTAACAATTCCTAACTGTGTGACCCTGGGCAAGTCACTTGACCCCAATTGCCTCAGGGGAAAAAAAAGTAAGAAAATTACTTGATGGGCATGTTAATTAGGAAGATGATTTTGAAATCCAAACTATCAATAATTTCATGCTCTAAATGACTAATAATTAGAATAGTTAAAATTAAAATACCTTTGAGCTGTCTCCTCATAACCATGTATTGAAAAAGATGACAAAAAAGGAAAATGACAAATGCTGGAGGAAATCTAGGAAAATCAGTACATTTGGTAGAACTGTGAACTAGTCTATTGCTGGAAAAGTTTAAAATATACTCTTCCCAAAACTATTAAACTGATCTTACAATCTTTTTAGTAGGTTTATATCTGAAAGATATCAAATTAAGAAAGGACCAACATGTATAAAAATATAGCTTTATTTTGTAAAAGAGTAAAGACTTAGAAACTGAGGGAGTATCCAGCAATTAAGGAATGGCTGAATAAATTACAGCATATGAATGTGATGGAATACTATTGTACCATAAAAATTATGAGGTGATTCAGGCCAGTTCCAATGGTCTTGTGATGGAGAGCCATCTGCACCCAGAGAAAGGATTGTAGGGACTAAGTGTGGATCACAACATAGTATTTTCACTTATTTGTCGTTTGTTTACATTTTGTTTTCTCATTTTTTTTCTCTTTTTGATCTGATTTTTTTTCTTGTGCAGAATAATTGTAGAAATATGTATAGAATAATTTGCATATGTTTAACATATATGGATTACTTGCCATCTAGGGAAGGGAATGGGAGAAAAAATTTTGGAACACAAGGTAATTTTTTTTTTAGTAGTTTTTTACTAAAATAGGTAATTTTACAGCATTGACAATTGCCAAACCTTTTGTTCTAATTTTTCCCCTCCTTCCTCCCCCCACATGACAGGTTGACCAATACATGTTAAATATGTTAAAGTATAAATTAAAGACAATATATGTATACATGTCCAAGCAGTTATTTTGCTGTACAAAAAGAATTGGACTTTGAAATAATGTATAATTAGTCTGTGAAGGAGATCAAAAATGCAGGTGGACAAAAATAGGGGGATTGTGAATTCTATGTAGTGATTCATAGTCATCTCCCAGAGTTCTTTCGCTGAGTGTAGCTGGTTCAGTTCATTACTTGCAAGGGTGAATGTTGAAAACTATACATATGTTTTGAAAACAAAAAACTTTAAAAAACAAAAAATAATGTTTTGCAAACCTGGAGAGGACTATTTTTTGGCTTTTTGAATGTTGTTTTTCCAATCTCTGGTTTGTATGATACTATGGTTCCTTAACTTGAACTGCTTTCTTTTAAATGTTCACAGTAATTTTTCTTTGATGTGAAAGCTCTGGATTTTGGCTATCCTAGTCCTGGGACTCCTCCTTTTGAGCTTCCTTTCACATATTGTTTTATTTGGTCCTGTGGCTCTACAGAAGCAGGAAGCTTTTAGGATTTTTTTTATTAAACTTTTTATTTTCAAAACATATGCATGGACAATTTTTCAACACTGACCCTTGCAAAATCTCTTTCTAATTTCTGCCTTCCCCACCCCTTTCCTTCACCCTTCCCCCAGATGGCAAGCAAATTTATTGAGTTTTTAAGATATAGTCCCAGACCTCCCTCCTCCCATTCAGGAAATCCAATAATTTCTTAATTGTTTTCTTATCTGTTTTCTAGGTCAGTTTTGTTATTTTTTTTTCAATAATTTTGATGTTTTTTGCTGTCTCAATAAATCGATTTGGTCTTTAGTTTTCTTTGGATTTGAGTTCTGCTTTTACTTTCTTTTCTAAATTACTTATGCTTTTGAGTTTTCATGCTATTAAAAAAAAAAAAAAAAGAAACTGAACTGTTTCTTCCAGGTATACCAGTAATCCTTGGAGAAAATCCATTTTTTCCCCATTTCAGTATCTCCTTATAATTAACAATTAAAAAAAAGAAAACATTATTGATACTAGTTTATGTTTTCCTCTATTCACGTTTCCAGCTTTTATTTCCTAAACTGAAAATTTGTGCCAGGTTAAGGTTGTGCCTCTGCTGTTTTTGCTAGGGCTTGTTCTGGGTCTCCACTTAATCTTGTTTAGGCACTAATGAATAGTGTTAGGGACTTCAGAACCCAAATCTGTTTTCCTTTGCCAAGCTTTGCAGTACAGTGCTTATTGGTATGTTGTTAGCACCAAGCTATTTGCTGTCTGCTGTCACTCCCTGGAGTATATAAAGTACTTATCCTGAGGCTTTTTCCAGGGAATTCACCACTCTTAGTATGTTCAGAGAGACTCTTGTAGGGTACATGTCTCTGGTTGAGTTATACTATTTTGTGTTCAGCTAGTACTGGCTTTGCTGATAAGATCTCTTTTTCTATTGTCCATGGGTTTCTGGCTGCCTGTAGTTGGAGAATTCACTGTAGTTTTTCATTTACCTTTCTAGTTGCTATTTGGTTTGATTTGAATTTACTTTAGGTTTTGTTGGAGTAAGTGTGAGAGAACTGGGTAGCTTGCCTCTCATTTAGAAGGTCATCTTCCCAGAGAAGTCCAATGCTAAAAATTTCTTGGCTTAAACAAAGGAAACATGTTTAAATAGTACACTTATGATCATGAATTTCATTTTTCCCTCTCTACATGTTATTTTGATAATTTATGATGTGTCCAATACTTATTGGACTACTTATTTTACTGTAATGTGTGTAAATGGCAGAGGTGAATAATCTGAATATTCACCCTTAGCCAACTTGGTGAGTGATGCCTTAAATTTTTGATTATCTTTGTTCTTCTGAACACAAGATTTAGCAGCTAGGACAAAGGGACCAATTTTAATGATTAAGGGTCTAAAATAGGTATTTTCTCAACTCCTATTCCTCAAGTAATCAACCATATTTATTTCAAACCTGGCAACATCAGACATTCCTTATTGCTTTTCTTTAAGAAGTGACAAGCAGGTTGATTTCAAAAAAGCTTGGACTTACATGAACTGATGCTAAATGAAATGAGTAGAACCAAGAGAACATTGTGCATAGCAACAAGATTATGTGATAATCAGCTGTGATAGATTTGGATCTTTTCAACAATGAGGTGATTCAAGGCAATCTCAATAGATTTGCATTGTCAAGTGCCATCCCCATTTAGACAGAAGATAATGGAGACTAAATGTGGATCACAGAATAGCATTTTCACCTTTTTTTGTTGTTTATTTTTTATTTCTCATCTTTTCCTTTTTGATCAGATTTTTCTTGTGCATGATAAATGTGGAAATATGTATAGAATTGAACTTGTTTAACATATTACCTGCTGTCTAGGGGAGGAGGTGGGGAAAAAAGAGAAAGAAAAAGTTGGAACATAAAGTTTCTCAAGAGTTAATATTAAAATATGTATTTATATGTATTTTGAAAAATAAAAACTATTATTTAATATGATTTTTATTTATTTTTTTGCTGAGGCAATTGGGGTTAAGTTACATTTTGAGAAAAGCTTCAGATCCTTTAAGGTTCCTTCCATCTCTCTCTTTTTTTTAAATTCTATGATCAGGCAGTGGCATTATTTCAATATAGGAAATAGATATGACAAAGTACTATTCAATAAAGGCTCTGCAACACTTCCTACACATTATCATATCAAGAGAACTTTAAGAACAGATCTGGAATGATCATGTAATAATAATGGATAATTTAACACTTTATAGAGTATTTACTATATGACAGGCACTGTGTTAAACATTTTACAAACGTTATATAACATTATGTGCACCACACATCAACCCTAGGAGACAAATGCTATCTTTATCCTCATTTTACAGTTAAAGAAACTGAGATTTTAAAGGTAATTGATTTTCCCGAGGTCACAGAACTAGTCACTATCTTTGGCCACATTTGAACCTAGATCTCGATTCCAGGCCTGTAACCAATGAGACACATAATTCATATTTTATGTATGACGTATGATACCATACTATTTCTTTAAACATTCTATCAGAGCATTATCTATATGATGCTCATTCTGGGGCCTCAAAAGTAAAGGGGACAAAAAAAAGATACTATTACAGATACTGTTGACAAGTGTTACTATCAAACAAAAATCTCCATACATTATATAAAAGCCAAGAAAATCCATTTTAAAAGCTGCCTCATTCATAGCATTAACATAATTTGGAAATGTTATGAATTTTTCTGGGATTTGCATATATTAAAATGAAGCTATTTGTTTCTTAAGTCAGAGAAAGGGTGGAATATTAAGTAGGGAGGTAAAAATGGATTTTGCTAAACAATTTCATAACAGCCTTCAGAGATGTACACTGCAGCACCATGCAAGTGACACTTTGGAAATCTCAACATTCCAATGAAGCATTAATCTCTTTCCCCCCCAACTTTATTTTAATATAAAAATCAAAATATTTTTATTCCTTAAAGTTTTTAATAGCCTTATTTTTCAAAATACAACTTTACCTTTGCAAAACCTTGTGTTCCATATTTTTCTCCCTTCCTCCCCATGACAATTCAATATAGGTTAAACACATCAAGTTCTTTTAAACATGTTCACATTTATCAGCATTAATTTTTATTATTATTATTATAGCTTTTTATTTACAAGATATATGCATGGATAATTTTTTAGCAATGACCCTTGCAAAACTTTTTGTTCCAATTTTTCCCCTCCTCCCCATCCCCTTCCCCAGATGGCAGGTAGACCAATACATGTTAAATATGTTAAAGTTTATGTTAAACACAATATATGTATACATATCCATATAGTTATTTTGCTGCATAAGAAAACTTAGAAATAAGGTAAAAACCTAAGAAGGAAATCAAAAATGCAAGTGGACAAAAACAGTGGAAATGCTATGTTGTGGTTCATTCATTTCCCATAGTTCTTTCGTTGGGTGTAGCTGGTTCTCTTCATTATTGAACAATTGGAAATGATTTGGTTCATCTCACTGTTGAAGAGGGCCACGTCTATTAGAATTGATCATATACAGTATTGTTATTGCAGTGTACAATGATCTCCTGGTTCTGCTCCTTTCACTCAGCATCAATTCATGTAATTCTCTCCAGGACTTTCTGAAATCATCCCAGCATTAATCTTTTAAAGAAAATCTTCAGGGTAGATATTTAATATACTGAGCAGATCTATGATATTTAAATGTTTGCTTTGTATTATAACCAACTTATTAGCATTGGGTTTATTTTTATTTTTGTCTTCTGTTTTTACTTCCAAATATATTCGTCTCAATCCTTCTCTAAAAGAGAAGATTAAAAGAGAAAAGTCTCCAATATCTGCAAAGAAAGGACAAAGGCTGCTGGGCTTATTTTAACAAAGTGACACTAAAAATCTTAGAAAAACTTGGGTTTCCTTTGTCCATGTGGGCAAAAACAACCAAAATAAGTCACAACCAAATCCAGGTAAGTCACAGAAAGCCTTTATTACCACAAGGGGATATAATAAAATATTGGAGATCACAAGAGCTTTGGCAGTGTATTTGGAGAGAAATGATGGAGGGGAGTAAGGGATGTTGGTTGGGAAACCAGTAATAACTTCTTTTCTTTAGACAGGCCTGGCTAGTTCAAGGAGCTGTTTCCTAGTATCAAACAAGAACAAATGGCTTTGTGCTGCTTAGGGGTCAGCCTTACTTTGCAGGTCTCCCCAGGAAAGAGGACAAATGATGTGCAGAGGGCACTAAGGGTAGTAGCTGGACATCATAAAATGGAGATAAAATTAGGCCCATTGCATCAGTAAATGTATTTCACTCTGACTGTAAAACAAGAGGGAAAAAGAAGTACTGTGCTCTGTTGAATAGCTTTTCCTTTAGGTAGCTTTTATAACTTAAACATTGACAGTGCTTTTTCCCTTCCTAATTACAAACTGCACACAATTTCCAAGCCAACTTTTTAAGGTAGCTACTATGGTTATCTTATGTTATCTGTTGTTATTATTTGGATTTTGAACAAAATTAATAGAGTAAGAACCAGTTGAGGAATCTTGCTTGATCTGGAAGTTTTCTGTGGATAATCCAAAAGGCCGGAGAACTAAGTTCCCAAGATCTTTTAATTTACCTGCAGTGCAAAAGAAAAGACTTATAAGGGAATGGGATCAGAGACAGAGAGAAACCGAGTTGTCTTCCATTGTAATCTGATGGCAAAAAGGTAAAGAAGAAATCCTTAGGCATTTCCTTGCCAGAAGGGGAAAGCAAATCTAAGTACCTGATGCTGAATTCTAACACCTTCCAACTTTACTCTTCCATCAAGGCCCAGATAATAGGAAGTTGCTGTCTCAATCATGGAGTCACTTCAATTCTGTAGCCTATTCTAGATATATTCTCAGTTAGAAAGAACTTTAAAAGTTCACAATCAAATAATAGGAAGTTCCTGTCTCAATTATAGAATCACTTAGAAAGAATTTTAAAAGCTCATAATTTCCTGTCAGGCAAGAGATATCAATGAGACTGGGTGAGAAGGGGAAAAAAAAAAATCTACTGTCTGTGTGGTACATTAAAAACATTATTTCTGATGAGAAAAAATTGCCGAGTCTCATGTTTCAAACATCAAAAAGAGTGGCTCTAATTCTGATTGTCCTTCTTGTTGCTCAAAAAATTCTTCTCCTCTATTAGACTTCAGTTCAACCATAATTGGCCCATGCTAGAACCTTTTTTCTACAATTTCTCAATATCTATCATTAATCTGAATTGATGGAGGTGGGGCAAAGAACAATATAAGAAAAGACACAGGAGAATCTAGACATTATTTTCTACAAAGGGAGAAAACAGTACCAAACTCAGAAACTCATTTTTGCATTCTCTCCTCCATCAGTACTTATACAAAGTAGGTACTCAATAAATTATTTGTTGCTTTACCATACAAAAGTTAAGCTGCTACCCATAAAATAAAGAGGAACATTTAACATTTTTGAAACCATTTGGGTTTGGAATAGTTGTCCAGATGCCTAGGGTAAATATCCTCTTTTGAAAACAACCAATACTATTAGACAGGTGGATCAGTCACAGTATATCATTAGCTGAAGGGAGTGGAAGGGAGTAAGGAGAGAGGAAAATTTATAAACAAGTCCTGGGAAAATAATATTGTACCTAAATTGGCCCCAACAATGTATATAGGGACTTAGTGAGTTAACACATCCTAAGGAACACAGGTTCAATTCCTATGGGGGCCACTTTGGTTTTGCATGGGTAGGGTTGGCAATCTGGCCTAGGGCTGTCTGACAGAGTCTCAATGATCTTCTGAGCAGCTGGATTAGGGTAGGTCCAAATCAGTACAACCTCTTATTACCAGAAAAAGAATTCAATACATGGATCCACTGATCTTTGTATATAAAGGATGGACCATTTTAAAATAAATACTCCTATAAAAGCAGAGCAAGAAAGTTACAAGGAACAGATAGACTCAAATAGGGCCTGATATAAATGGAGCATTTAATTTTGACTTTACTTGATCCTTTACTTTCTATAGCTGGATGCCTTCTTCCCCCAGCGTACCTATGCACATTTTCTGATACAGCTCTCTTTTGTGTCACTGTCTTTCTTCCCCTTGCCACTCTACTCCACCCCCTCCCTCCCGCTTCTGTAGTTGTACCTAATCAAAAGTTTGACGTTTCTGTTTACTGGGGAGTCTTGATGGTTACAGGCTCTCTGATCTGTAGAGATCACCACAACAGTCTCTTATTTAGGGAATGCCAGGAAGCTGAATATAATTCATTTAATAAACTTTTCCATCATGGAGATTCTAAAGGGAAGGGAGTCAAAATGGATATACATTTTTTTAAACTTTCTGTGTGAAGCCAATGGTAGAAATCAGGCAGCCAAAGTGACATGAATTGGGTATTGAAAAATAAATGAATTTTTAATGTACGGAAATGCAGAAAAGAGATGGTGATGGAAGGAATAGCCCTAGATTTTAGGAAAAGCATAAACTATGGAGGGGAATTGTGAAGTGTCATTGGCTTCAGTTAACAACAAGAAAATTCAGGAGTACTAAAAGCTCAGAATGAACCAAGGTTAGTGACAAATGCAAAGGGCAATAAAAAGGGCATTTTAAAAAATGTTGGGATGGATGTGATGGAAGATAATAGAGAGAAATCTTAATTTATTTTTGCTTTATTTTCCGAGGAGCATAATCTTTGGACTGTAAAGGAAAAAACAAAACAAAATACGATCACCAGAAAATCAGACTAGGTATAGTTATTATTTGGCCTCTGAAAGATTCTTCTAATTTTCTGATTCTGAAATTCTGAGATGAAATATCACATAAAGAGAGAAGAAACAACTTAGCTGCCCTCAAAGAATTCAAATCATCATTTCAGGATGCAGTACATTTTCCATGGAAAGGGAGGGGTACAGTAGGGCTGAAAGACAAAAATGTCTTTTTTTTTTTTTTTTTTTTAAGAGAGTGGCGTCAAAACTACAGACCTGTAAAATACCTCTATTCTATTCTGTTTTACCTCTATTGCTAGTAGAATTATGAAAAATATTAACAGAATGTCTCGTGAACATAGAGTTAGCAAGCACGGTTTGATTGAGAAAAGGGCATAGCAGACATCATCATTTCCTTTCAGGCAGCTAGATGGCGCAGTGGATAGAGCACCAGCCCTAAAGTCAAGAGGACTAGACAGGATTATGAGACTGGCAGATCAGAAAATGCTGTGGATACAGTTTAACAGTCTCTCGCCCAAACAGCTTCCTCTGGTAACAAAAGTTAAACAAAACCCGCTAACACACTAATCATACCTGACATGATTGTAACATTGTCTGCCCTTAACTTTTTGCTTCTATATTAAGAGCAGGGAAATAAAAAGTCTCTGAAGGAAGGCTTGTCGAATACTTTGTATGGGGCACCCTTTACAAGTTGTGCTGTATGGCACCTATAGTCTATTTCAACTTTTACATTCTGAATATGTGCTGGGAAGCAGCAGAATACAAGGCCCAGCCTATAGGACATGAAGACTAATTGAAAGTTTTGGAACCATATAATTATGTGATCAGAGTTCTGCCTTAGGAAGGTGTTTTGGCAATCTATGGAGGAGAAATGAAGTTAGAAATGGTAAAGCTCAGTTATATGTATAATATTAGGTAAGAAAGAATAACAGTGATGGCAATGGGAGAGATATCATATGAGGCTATTATCAATAGAACTTATTTGCTAATTTCCCTGCACTCAAAATAGGCTCACTTTTTAGATTCACCAATCTGTTATGTTTTATAATCAAATTCTATGCTTCCCTGTATGAGAAACAATCAATTAAACGTCCTCATTTCTGCTTACAACATGATCACTAACTACATGTTTTAATGAGCTCCTAACTTTTAGGAATTTTCATAATGCAAGAGTCATTATTTTTCCTTTTGAAATATTAAGGAAGAAAGGGTAACCAGAAGGTCATTTGTATTGCTAGACAGGCATTTTCAGCCATTACAATTCTGTTTACCTTAAAAAAATAAAAAATAAAAAAAAAAAAAAAAATCAATGAATTTCAGCTCTAATATATGTTAATTTTTATGCCTTCCAGTCAAGTTATGAGCTCTACTGGTCAAATATGCCAGTATCTCAGGCAGATTAATCATACACAGTTCAGAGAGTATGGCAGCTTAAATTTGAAAGTATTCTACAAGTCAGTTGAATGGAAAAAATAAGAGAAACACCATTTGTTTTCATCATTTTAACACTGATATTGATGTATATACAATATACAACTACTTTGGGGTTTCCTTTCCTCTAACAGCTTAAAATTAGATCCTGACACTGCATTTCCTCTTTCATGAAGCACAAATTTTAGCCATGCACCCAACTCTGGATTTTCTAGAAGCAATGGCCTAACTCTAAGAAAATGTACTCCATACCTAGAGATTCTCACATTAGCTACTAGATAAAAAAAGGAATATGGACTCTTTCTTTTCATACTCAAAAGAGCACGAATGATCCCTGGACATAAGAGCTAAGAAGCAGAAATGTAGGTAAATAAGAACAAATCAAGACTCTAGATCATTTGCAAATGGCAATCTAATTCCTCAACAAGTAAGAATCAACTAAACTTAATGTAATGTGTGAACTGCTTTCCAATAAGCCACAACATACTGAGGGGGGAAAAAAATCTTATTTATAGAAACTGCTAGAAGCACAGCTGAAATTAGGACAAAGGAATAGAATCATTAAAGACTTTAGAAGTAGCACTGAAGGCAATGTGATACATATAGACAGCCAGAATTATTTGGCAATTTCTAAAGAGGGAATAATGACCTCAGTTCATTCTTACTGTAGGCCCAGAAAATCCATGATTTTCACAACAGAGGAGCAATAATTGTCTAGCTACACGTAAATAATTTGTTATTCCAACAATATTGCCTTGGTTCAATAGACTAGTTACTATCACCTCTATCAAATTTTCAGAATTAGAATCCACTCAAGACAGTACTATCAATTCCCTGCATGCATGTCAATAAGATGCAAGGAATAGTGGGCTAAAGCTAAGAACCAATCCAAATACTTGTGCATTCAGCACAGGTGGAGTCACAGGAGATGGCAGCATTGAGAAAACAAAATCCCAAGCATTTTAGCAGATTCGTTTTATACTCACTATTATAGGCAGCAAAACATTAGACAAGCTCTCTCTATCCCCCACTCCTGTTCTGGTGTAGCATGAAGCAAAGGTGAAAAATAATGCTCACTTGTACACCTTTATTCTCTTTTGTGTTGGGTATTTCTCCTCAGGACAGAACTTCTAGTCCAAGCTGCTGTTGCTGCTATATGTCCAATTCTATCCTGGTACTCACCTGAGATGTTGTACAATTGCTTCCTACACATCACCCCAAAATAGATTTTGTTTCAAGAGTTAGTATCTAAAATCTAGACCCAGTGAGCTATTATTAATTTTCAGGAAATATCAATGTTGCCAAAAAATGGGAAGGTAGCCATGTACAACATGTTATACATTTTTAAACATTTTCTGCTTACTTCATATTCTCAAAACAGAGCCTATAATCAAAGAAAGAATTCCTACTGCCTATCCCTCTTCTCAAATTTGGAGCTATCTCAATCATTTGGTCTGATTAACAAAGAATTAACTGTTATCTGGGGAATCTTTCTGAGTTCTAATGGACTATATTAATAAAGGACAAAAATTGTAAAGCCCATTAACAATTTCCTCAAGGGGACAGCTAGGTGGCCTTGATAGAGCACCAGCCTTGAATTTAGGAGGACCCTCAAATCTGGTCTCAGACACTTAACACTTCCTAGCTGCATAACCCTGGGCAAGTCACTTAACCCCAGCCTCAGGGAGGAAAAAAAAAAAAAAAAATTAACAATTTCCTCAAGGACTTTCTTCCTATGAGGTAAATGGCCTCTACTTCTAACAGAAAGGAAATATAACCATAAAAACTTCATATTTTCCAATAACAAATAGCAATTTTTACAAGTTATTCTTAGCATAATTGTTCTCCAGCCATAATTGTCACTCCTTTGGGTACCAACACTATTGAAATGTATAGCAGACTTCAAAAAGTTGTCAGAGAAATTGTACTTAAGGAAATAATACTATCTTGGGCCAACATTAACCTTTCTCTTTGGAAGGATCTCAAAGTACATCAATCTTGGTCAGTTAGGCTGCAAATCAGAAGAAAAGTACTCCAAGGATCATCTGTTGGGTTAAGAGTTAATGTGGAAAGTAACTTACCTTTCTTTTGTAGCAGGGTCACATTTAGAAACAATATTTTAATGATTTTTATATTCATTAAAAATATGGCTACTGAAAAAGAACTAACATTTAACAACATTAAATCATATGCTAGACATAGCTCTAAAAATCTTCTGAAAGTTAAGTGCCAAATGAAAGCAACCAAGAGAATTTAGGCTGAAACAGAGGCACTGGAGAGCTAACAGATATAACAGTAAACAACTAAGATAATTAAACTACTGTTGCTAAGAGAATAAAAGAGTATTTTTCTTTTAGGATTTCAATCACACAGAATAGTTGGAATTAGTTGGGAATAACAATAGGGTCAGATTTTGTTTGCAGCTAACCCAAGTCTTTCTATATTTGGTCTACTTGGGGAAAAAAAAGGTACCCAGAGGCAGAGGAAGTACTCTGCCAACTAGACTCTGATGGCCCAAATGAAATGTGTTTCCTCAGAAGAAAAATTTAGGCTAGTAGCAAAGTATGTTAATTCTCATAGTATCTACAGTATTTTTCAAAACAGGATAGGACTTTATTCAATAATAGTTTGTGGGATTCAAGTAAAAATCTTTCTCTTAAAAGTCATATAAGATCTCTAAGTTATCTATTGAAGTACTATACTGAATTTATCATAAATAGCTATTTTCTCAGAATAATAGCTCCTTCAGAAAGAAAGAATGTACTTACCTAACATCTCTGCTTTTAGTTTTTCATTCCGTTCTTCAATTTGCTTAGGTAATCTCTGAGGGAAAAAGAGGAGAGGGACAATAAAGATGTTTTTCTTACAGATAAAAGTCTTGGATTAGGTTACTTGGAAAACAATTATTTGGAGCCAAAAAAAGGCCACATTACTTTCATGAAAGATATGGTTTGATTTTTAGGAATCAAAGTACACACACACACATACACACAAAATCAATTAAGAATTACCACAGTAAAAATGTCCTAAAATGGAAATCAACACAGCTCTAAATGTATAAAAAACACACCTATAATAAATAATACTTTTGTTCTCTCCACTGCCTACTCAATTGATATTTCCAGTAACAATAACAGTTTTTTTTGTTTCCAAAGTGAATGTAACAAAGATGTCGGTAGACTCATGTCTTGCTTGATAGTGTGGGAAGAAGCAGAAAAGGTCAGAGAAGTAAGTTATAAAAAGAAAATGCTCACCTTCTATAAGCCTTGTATTAAGAGAGACATGCTGAGATATAACAAAGCTTTGAGAGAAATTAAATGATCAAAACGTTCTTGTTGGAAAATCTTCCTGAAGTCATATTGGTTTTGTTTTTTTTTGGGGGGGGAAGGAGGGGAGGGACCAGATCTAAGATTTATTGCTCTACGAAACATATACTTGTGGTGAGAAAATTCTCTATATTATATATACATAAGGGCAATTATGTGACTAGCAATGCTTAGAGCTGCTGGGGTCCCCAGGTAACAGCCACAGCAAAGATTTGTCAGAGGAAGAACGCAAAGTCAAGTCTTCCTCTCTGAGGTCAGTTCATGCAGGCTGGCTCTTTTCAAAAGTCCAATTTTAATGCCTTATTGGGATTGAGGAGACTCTGAGTTCTCCAGAGCTCTGTAAGAGCAGCCAGAGTTCAAAGACTCATCTTTAGACTCACTCCAGAATGAGGAATTTTTTGGCCACAGCAATTTAAAGATCTTCTGTTGCAGTGCAGAGAGGTTACAATCCATTTCAATGAAATCATAGCTTTGAAGTTTAACAAAACTCTAAGAAATTGAAATACTGTCTATACTCCTTTCTTTTATTAAATCAAATTAAATTAGCAGACTAGATCACTGTACTGTTTTTTAAAGAGTAAAAACACTATCCAGGAAGACCAAATAAATCTGTAGGGGTTAGAATACAATAGACACAAATGCCAGAAAAATATTACATAAAATGACTTTTTTATTTTTCCTGGGGAAACTTTCTCCTCTGAGGGAAAAAAGGTATAGAAGTTCAATGAAGGTTTTTTTAAAAATTCTACCAAATTAATATGCAAGGATTTACTATGTACTCATCTCAGAAACTATAATGGGCACTGAGGATACAAATTCAAACAGTGAAATAATCCGTATTCTCAGGAAGCTCACATTCTCTTGAGATGCTACAATGTGTACAAAGATAAGTAAATATAAATTGCTCAGATTTTCCCATATAGGCCCTAATGCAAAAATGTGCTTATAAGACCTGAGTTGCAAAGATACTACACCAAATTATCAAGAGAAAAAAAAATTCTGACTTTTGTACAGAATTGGAGCAAATGAGCTATTTCTGGGTGACATTGCAGAAAACATACTTCTTATTTAATTTGCAAATAAAAACACTTTGGAGTGGGAAAGAGAAAAAGTTACAGTATAACAAAGGACTAGATTACTTTTTTCCTTGGAGACTACCTATCTTTTTCTGTCAACAAATAGTATTGCTTCACACACAAATACTTCAGATACATTAGCTGTAGACTATAGCTTTTTTTTTTTTCCCCCCGCCTAAAGGAATTTTAAAGAAATTAGATTTTAAGTAGGCATAAAATTGTTCCCACCTCCTGGAACTTCAATGAGAAGGTACAGAAATGGACACATTTTGGTTCTAAATTTTGCACTATATGAACAAGATTTCTGGAAGAACCATTTTTGCCTTTGGCAAATGGATACATGATATACTACTGAAGTATAGTTATCTTCAAGTTAAGATGCAAACTTATACATTAATTTCTCTTCATAAATACTGGCATAAAGCTTGTGAAAATCCCTTAACACTTTATCTTTTCCATATTAGAGAATAACTTTAAGGCTGTGCTTTATTCTGCTGAGCCAAATATTTTTCATAATTAATAAATAAATACACTGGGAATTTTTATTTTCTGCATCTTTTATGGTCAAGTATATAATTGTTTGCTTTTTTTTTTTTAAAGCCTCATCAGTTTCTTCACCTATTTTCATCAAATAACCTCTCAATAAATTTCCCTAAATTTTACAAGGATGAGAAAGGCATATGCATAGTTACTGATGTCTTTGGTAAAAAAACAAAACAAAAACAATAACAACCTTAAAACTTCTTTCTCTTTACTGTGTAAAACAATATTTCAGTATTTTTAAGATTGTGCTATTGTTGGATAGATTTATCTCTATATGTGCTGAGTCCAGTTCAATCATTATTATTCTTATTTTTCTCTTTTATGTTCCATTTCTATTTCTTCATATGCCTTGTTAAGATGGAGAGGAAAACTGCAATGTGAAGAGATCAAATGAGATAACTCCATGGACATAGATGATGAAAACAAACTGTTACTAAAATGCTAACATATTTATCATATTAAACATCTGTATATTGTCTTCTCACTTTTATCTATGAATTTTGGGTTCCACATCAAGTTTTCTGCCCTTTTCACTTCTGTGGTTTCTTACTGTTTCATGATGCAATATTGTTCATCTTTTGACATGCTTTTCTGTAGTGTTTTACCAAAAAAAAAAAAAAAAAAAAGTTTACATTATAAATAGAGATTGTCATTATCGCTCTGTTCATCAAGGAATAAAAGAATTTGTTGGCCAAGGAGGTGCCTAGGCTCTTGTGACTAGCTGTAGCATTATATTATATCAGAGATGGTGATCGTGAAGGTAAACAATTTTTGTCCTTTCTCTTTTTTTTCTCATTTTTTACTATCAATAGTTTATCTGGAGGGATCAAGCAGATGCTATTGCAACTATATACAATGTATTTCTTACATCTTTAACCTTTCTTCTCAGGCAATGTGGAACTTGGCCTTTATTATAATTCTGCCTGATTCTGATGTGACTCCCACATCTATTAAGACAGTTCATGTGAAATATTCAATGTTACTAATGTATAGTGCTTACAAACATTATATAATCAAATACAGCCTCAAAACATCTTTTGAAAATTCTTTTTGGGTGCACCTTTAATTCTGCATCTCAGGTACTGAAATAACTGGCAGATGTGATTGGTGAGGCTCTGTCAACTGACATCAGGGAAAAATGGGACAAAAAGCCTGTAAAAAGGCACATGTTAAAAAAGGAAAGAGATGAGACAACAAACTCTAAAGGAGTGAGCTTGATTTATTCTAAAACAGATTTTTAAGAGATGTTTAGTAATCATCTAGAAAAAGAAATGGTGATAGCAAAGAACCAGCATGGTTCTAACAAAAACAGTTTAGGCCAGACTACTCTCAATTTTTTCTTTTTTTTGAACATGACTAATAAAATGGTAGTTGAGGGGAAAGGATATAGATGGTTTAATTAGATTTAAAGATAGCAAGAAGATACAGTGGAGAAAGCAATGAGTCTGAAGTCAGTACTATCTGTGTGACCTTGGGCAAAGTGATTAATCTGTCTACCTTAGTTTACATAACTGTAAAAAAAAAAACAAAAAAAAAAAAACCACCACAGCACCTACTTCTCAGGGCTTAAAAAGAATTTATTAATTTATTAAACAGTATTTAATCAGGGATTAAATAGTATTTATAAAGTGCTTAGCAGAGTGCCGAGCACATAATAGGCATTTGAAAAACATTTCCTTATTTAAGAGACGCATCCAAGTAAAAAATACCTCATGACATTTTTGTGTAAAAGAATTAGAAATGTGGGTTATATAATAGTATATCTGCATGAATTCGGAGTTGGCAGAATGAATTGACTTGAGAATAGCCATTAATGTTTGTATGTCAACTTGGCAAGAGATTTCTAGTACAGTGAGCCAGTCACCTGTCTTTAGTTCTGTGATAGTTAACATTTTTATATGTAACTTGGAAAAAGACATGGATAGCATGCTCATCAAACTTGTCTGTGATACAAAGTTGGGAAGGATAATTAAATAATACAATGAAAGATAGCATTAATATTCAAAAAGATCAAGATAAAACTGGACTGAAATGAATACTCATATTCCTTTACCCTTTAACAGGGATAAGCATAATATATTAAACATAGGTTTCAAAAAACAGATTTCACAATTAAAAAATGAAAGACGTATGGTTGGCCATTAGTTTATTAATTATGACAATGTATAAAAAAATATTTGGGGGTTTTAATGAATAGGAAGTCAACTATAGATCACAGAATGACTCAACAGGGTGATCCGGCTTCCAATAAAGTAAATGCAAATCTTAACCTATATTGGTTTAAGATTGCATTTACTTTGTTGGAAGCCTTATCTATTAAGAGAAGCACAGCAGGAATAAGGACATGAGAGTCCTATTGTATTCTATCCTGGTGAGTCCAGTTCTTGGAGCCATAGTTAAGGAAAAATAATGGTACTCTCATCCAGAGGAGCATAACTAAGATGGTGAAGAACAGATAAGCCACCTTAATACTGGTAGAACTAATGAGGGATGTTTAGTATAAAGAAGATTTTGAAGGGAAACAATATTTGTTTTCTGTGTGTAGAATTGCCATATTTCCATCTAGAGAACTTGTTCTATTTGGTTCCAGCATGTAGAATTAGGAGCAATGGGGTAGACAATGCAAAAAAATTTTAGACTTGTTTTTAAGAATAATAATTAGAGCTTAAAAGCAGGACTCTCCTAGCATTTTATATAAATTTATTTCATTCATTATATGAACTATATGAATAGCCCCCATTATTGGGAGCTAGTAATAGATGTATATGGATTCCTGTGAGCCACATATTAACTTAAGTTTCAAAATGTAGTATCTATGTTTTATTGAATTTTGTTTACTTGGTTAAGTATCTCCCAAACATATTTCAGTCTAGTGTGGAGCACGTTGGTGTGTTGTGGGCCATGTGTTTGACACTTTTGGTCTAATGCACATCAAGAAATGTTCAGAGTCATACAATCAGCATGTGTCATAAACAGGAGTTGAAATCTGATCTTCCTGATTCTGAGGCCAGTCCTTTATCCACTATGCATATTGCCTCTCAAAATTTGCTTAAATAGTATTAAGTTATTTTGAGTAAAACAAAATTAACTCAAACTTTCAAAATAGAGGGGGGGAAATTAGTTTATCTTAGGAGGGGTAGTACAACTATGGCTCATGTATAACATGTTAACATAACAAATCTTTTTGGCATTTTCAAAATTACCATCTTTTTATGCTATCATGTGAGACTTTTATGAGATTCTACTGGGTCTAAAATTAAAGTTTCAGTTAACTTTGAGTTTATTTTTTATTTCTTTTTGGTATATATATATATATATTATTTTTTTTTAACTATAATTACTAGTTTGGGGGTCTTAAAACTTGGCATATGTGGTCACTAAATAGTTGAAAATTTAATTTTTTGGGAGAAGTTGGGAAGTTTCTACATATGCTTGTAGCCATATTCAGTGTGGAATTATTATCCAATTCATCTACTTTATGTATTCAGAAGCAGACATCATCTGTTTAATAGTGAAAGACAAAATTCAACTTTAGAGAAAAATCACCTAACTTGATTATGTAAATACAAAAGGGCTGATAAAAATATTGACCGATTATGACAATGTACATGGATCTTCCTTAAAAGGCTCCAAAAGATCTCTTATTGCATTTTCCTGCCTCATTTAACTTCCTTCTTTTCCATGAGTCTTGTAACATTTATCTTTGCTCTGGTTGCTATTACCTTTCACTTTTAAAAGTTATTGGAAATCAAAAGCTAAAGATTTAAGGACACAAGTGATATTTACTACACTCTGCAAAACTGTACATACGGGACAATGACAGTGACTAGGCTGGTGTTTTTATTTTACCCTGGCACCATTTGAGAGGAGCAGCATGAAGCATAATAAGGTACCACAGATGGGAATTAATGATGCACATAGGGCTGAATGTTTACAAATCAAAAGCAAAAAACAAGATTGGAAGCAGGCGGGTGGGAGAGCAAGAGTACATTAGCTGCTCTTTGGAGCTTGGCTGGCAATTCAACCCAGATTGATGACGATGACTATATTCCAAGCAAATTGTGTGCTTGTATTTTAGTAATTTTTTTTCTTCAACAGAGTGTTCAAACTCCACTGTTGGCCACATCACTACTTAGCTATTGGAAATGTCTAAAAACTTGTTCTGTGACCTTTTATTCAGCACATGGATATGCACATCTGAATTTCATGAACATCTTTTAGACTCCCATCACCTTAAAGGGGGTCTTAATTTGGTAACATACCAACCATAACCATCTTTTAAGGATGAAATCGTGAACATGTTTTTCTATCAGAGAGCCATATAAAAGTAAACTTGGAATCAAAACGAAGTCACATCTAACATCATGTGTAGGAAATAATGTTATTGAATACATATTTGTTCTAGACTCTATTCTGGGAGTGCTGTGTCAGCCTGTTTTCTTTGTTCTAGTCTTCTATTTCAGAAGCCTTTCCCTAACTTGACCCAACTTGAATCGCCAGTTCTTGTCTCCTGACTGGACTCTTTTAGGGTATATTTTTGCCTACTCTTGTCTATAGAATAATAGACCTCCTAGTTCTAATAAGATACACCACTGGGACCTTCTATGAAATTGCAACTTTAAAGTATAATTACTCATTCTCAATGAATCTCCTTCCAGCTACAAATACTCTGCCTGGACTTATTCATCAGTAATTAGCATAACCCTTCATACTGATATGACAGTGTTTCCCAACTACCAGGTACTTCATATTCACCATTCCCAACTGTTTGCTCCCATCATCCCTCCCAACCTTTTCCAATATCCATCCCCTTCCATTGTGTTTTTTGCAATGCCAGCTGCATAATTACCAAACCTGTTTTCCATTTTAAACCTTTCTTTCTCATACCTTCTGTCTGCTGACTTTCACTGAGACTTGGTTCCCTCCTCATGATACTGCATCCTTGGTCACTTTCCAAACTTGCACACAAAATCCTTCATTTCACTGGTTATTGCAGGCAATTTACTGCCACTTCTAGGCTCTCTCCCTACCTCTCAGTAATCTCTCCTATTTTGAGGTTCACTCATCAAATTTGTCACCCAATATGGATTCTTGTGAGTGTTTTCTATTGATATCATAAAATATTTTCCTTTCTTCCTAAAGGAATTCATTGCTTGGCTCACAGTCTTCTCTCCATCTTCTGCACTCATATTAAGAGACTTCATTACACTTATATCCCTCAAATACACTAACTAACTTTTCATTTTTTAAACTACTCAACTTCAACGCTCATTCCTCTATTCTATCTCAAGTCCAACATAGAGAAATGGTCATACCTTCAATCTTGCCATCACCCACAAGTATTCTAATTCTCATGTATATGGAGTCTGAAATTCCTTTACCTCATGATAATCTTCTATAACATCAATTTTTCCTCTGCATTATGCCTCCTAACTATTCTTTATCCTCACCATAATCACCATACCACAATCCCTTCCTGGGGCATCATCCTATATTAACTAAAATTAATAGTTCTATTTTGACTCCTTGGAGAAATCACTTCAACTCTACACTATTCTGTACATTTAAATCCCTTACACCTTTGTTTTGCTTGTATTTATGCTTTTCCAAAGCCCAATTTTAGATTACTCCCACCACTATCACCTAAGTTCCTATTCATGTGTTATTGAACAGAGCTAGAGAAAAGTCACAAAACTGTGCTGATTGGGACTACTACAAATTTATATCTATAATATTAACTAGGCCCTTAATGTAGTAGTAATCCTTTTATACTCTTCGATTTGATTAAGGCTATTCCAAATCTTTTCTTTTTTCAAGCCTTCCATGGCATGTTCCTCTCATTCTCTTGGATAAGGATCTTGTCTCATACTTCACCAAAAAAAAAACAATAAACAAAAAAACTAAGGGTCATTTGCCAAGAGTTCTCTCATCTTACATTACTCAGGCACTTTTGTCCTGTTTTTTTTTTTATCAGTCTTTCAGGAATAGGTAGCCAAGGCAGATGCATCCTTGATCTCACTCCATCTTCTTCAGCAGATTGCCTCTTCTATCATCTATCCTCCTCTCTCTCTCTCCCAGTTTCTATCTTTACTACATAAAACATACCCGCGTCTCTTCCCACCCTTAAAAATCTCCACACTTGACTATCATGCCTGGTAGGTATTATTCAACTCCTTTTCAGCTAAATTCCTAAGAAAGCTATACTAAAGGTCTCCTTTTCCTCGCCTCTCACCCTCTTTTAAACTCTCTGCAATCCATCATCATATGACAGAAACTGATCTAATTATCTCTTGTCAAACTCATTGTCTTTTGCTCAGACTTCAACTTTCTTGTCCTTTCTGCAACATCTGACATGGCTGATCACCTGTTTCACTTGGATATTCTCTCCTCTCTAGGTTTTTGTAATATTACTCTCTTATAGTTCTCCTACCCATTTAACTACTCAGTTTGCTTTGCTGGTTCTTCCTCCAGGCTATGTCCATTATTGGATGCCATATTGAAGAGAGGGAAGGATGATAAAAGAGACAATCTGCTGAAGAAGATGAAGTGAGATAAAGGATGCATCTTCTTTGGCTACATATTCCTGAAAGACTGATAAAGGAAAAGAAAAATAGGGCAAAAGTGCCTGAGTAATGTAGTCCTGGGTTATCTTCTCTTCCTTTACATACTCTCCCATAGATTCAAAAACTTCTATGCAGATGATTCCCAGATATAAATACATAATCCTAGTTTCCCTCTTGACCTTTGTTTTTTTTTTTTTAATATCAAATGCCTTTTGGACATCCTGAACTGTACATCCCATAGGCATCTTAAACTTTATATGTAAATACTGAACTGAACTAACTCCCCTTCATCCTCCTCTTCTCCCAATTCACTTTTATGTCAACTTGAAGGAATTTAATCACAAAATCTATTTATAATTCTTGCCTTCTTATTCAAACTCCCTATGTTCAAAAAGTTATAAAGTCCTGTTGATTTTATCTTAGCAAAATGACTCTTACTCTTCTCTGAAAATGCCACCACCATGAGTATAGGTCGTCCTCGTGTCTTGACTATTACAATGGCCTTCTGATAGGTCACCCTAACTCATGACTTTCCCCCACTCTTCCAAAAGCGCAGGTCTGACCATCTTACCACCTAGTCAATAACTCTAGTTGCTTCCTATTATTTCCAGAATAAAATAAAACTTTGTTTTAACTTTCCATTATTGTTACACCTAACTCCTTTCCACATAATTCTAGGATCCTGTAACAGCTGCATTCCTTGCAAAGAACACATTTCACCTCCCAACTCTGTTCCTTTCCACTGGCTGTCCTCCATGCTTGGAATTCTCTCCCTTTTCATTTCCACTTCTTCAAATCTCAGCTCAAATCTAACTTTCTGAAGGAAGTCCTTCTTGATCCGGCTCCCTTTTTTTCTTTTAATATTTTTCCTCCAAATACATGCAAAGACAAACATTTTAAAATTCACCTTTGCAAAATCTTGTATTCCAAATTTTTTTCCCTTTCGCTCCCCAAGATATCAAGCAATTTGATATAGGCTAAACCTGCAATTCTCCTTAACATATTTCCATATTTGTCATGCTGCATAAGAAAATCAGATCATCAAAAGGGAAAAACACAAGAAAAAAAAAAAAAAACCCAAGCAAACAAACAACACAAAAGTCAAATCCATCAGTTCTTGATCCCTCTTAAATGATTGTGTTGTCCCTCTGTTGATTTGTTTCAATTTATTGTCTATTTTATTTGTACATAGTTATTTGTATATTGTCTCTACCAGACTGTATGTGAGCTCCTTGAGAGCAGAAAGTGTTTGCACTTTTCCTTATATCCCCAGTTATTATTATCATAGTGCCTGGCACATAGCAGGTGCTTAATAAATTCTTGTCATATAATTTCAAATTCACCATATCCGAAAAGTTGAACTGTTTTTTGAAAAGTTGAATTCTTTTCCCTTAAACTCTCCCCTCCTCCAAATTCCCTATAACTATTGAGGAGACCCATTATTTCCCCAGGTACCTATGTTCATTTCCATTTACTGTTTATTTCTTGTACATACAGTTGGGAGGTGAAATGTTCTTTGCAAGGAATGCAGAATGCAGGAGTTACAGGATTCTAAAGTTAGGGAGCAGGAAGTTAAATGAAACAAGAATGGAAAGTTAAAACAGAGGGTTTGAGAGTTGTTTGCACAGTATCTCTTTGGTTTAATATGAAGTCCTTGAGGGCAGGATCCAGATTTTTGCCTGTCTTTGTGTTCTCGGGGATCAGCGCAGTGTCTGGCACATAACAAATGCTTGTTGACTGAATGACAGCTCTTCTATATTTGGGGGTATTAGATTGAAGTAGTGGGAAATCTAATTTCCCTTAATATTGAAAAGGAAATTAAATAAGAAGAGGATTCTATTTACAGCAAGATGGCTTTTCATTTAAACAAGATAATAGATTAAGGTATGTCAGGGGCACATTTAAGTTGTCAAAGCAAACAAAGGCTATTTATAAGTACATATGTCAGAAAAGACAGGAACCAATAATTTATATAGTTTTAGGAAATTGCTTCACCCTTCTCAAGAATGTCATACTCATAATATAAATAAATAGAATTTCTGAGTTTAACCTTCTCAATCTTTGGTTTTATCACTTTCACCCAGAACAGAGTGACAAATCAATGGAGTACAAAGAAAAGGAAATGAACTACCCTGTGCATTTTAGAGAGGCAGGCCACTAAAAATGTGGAATATTGTCAGATATGATTGATATATTGGTTGATTTTGCTCAACTGCTTCCTCATCCCCCCAAATCTTTGTTACAAGGAATGGTTCATTGAATAAAGGAGGGGAGAAAGATAGATGTAGAGAAAAAGTTGAAGTAAAAGCAATATATTAATATAAACAAAATATAAAAGAAAAATCAATTGGGTAACTATAGATTACAAAGCTACCAAATAGCTTACTGACATGTATTTTCAAAGACTATTAATTGGAGAAAACATTTTCTACAATTTAACATTTGGCTACACACTGCAGATCTCTGCAATGTGAAGCATTTACAATGCATGCATTCACAGTATAGCACTTATTACAAAACCTTACATCAGGTCACATTTAAGATAACCTGATTCGTATTTAGAAGTTGAAGAGGAAGGAAATAATGGTAAGTTTGGTAGAGGTTAAGGTTTATCTGTTGTCTGGTTTGGGAGTGTTAGAGTTTAACTGTCAATAAATCCAGAGTTAGTTGTTCAACTGAAAGCCCAAATAAAAGCAAAGTGACTGTGTAGGCAAGGAGACTGGTTAAGATACTGTAGACATTAAATGCCAAGGGGCTGGACTAGTACAGTAATAGTGGTAAATTAAAAAGTTGGGTGAACCCAGAGGACATTTTGAAGGAAAAATCAATTTGGTAACTGAATACAGGGGATGAGGAAATTAAAGGTTTTATTACCAGGATGTGAGGCATGGTAGCTATTAATTTTTTAAAAGCCTCCTAATAAATGGCAGCAAAATAAGGTAACCTCTACCATGTAGGACTTTGGAACATTCAACAAGTTATTCTAAGAATAGTTTAGGTTTTAGAGCAAATATTACTGAGCATATAGTTAGAGTGGATATACATTCATGTTATAAGTAGACCTCTCTTGGACTTCAATGAGTGTCTTAGTCAAAACTGTTTAATTGTGACAACTCTTCATGATCCCATCTGGGGTTTTCTTTGCAAAGATACTGGAGTGCTTTGTTATTTTCTTCTCTAGCTCATTTTACAGATAAGGAATTAAGGAAAATAGGGTTGTGATTTATCCAGGGTCCTACAGCTAGTATATTTGTGAGGCAGGATCTAAACTCTCATAGATTCCTCACTTTGGGCCCAACATTTTACTCATTTGGCCACCTAACTGCCTCAACCAAAATTAGGCTAAGAGTATAATCAATATGGTCCAAAGGCTTGTGATTCAGATATGTAAAAACAAAGGGAGTAGAAGAAAAAGATGAAACAGAAAAGGTTTTGCAAATCTAAGTAGTACTTACCATACAAGCTTCTCCTGCTTGGTATATTGATGGATCTTTTTCTAGAACAGATTTGTAATCTTCTAGGGCTTCATCTAGCTTGTCAGTTTTCTCATATAATTCTGCTCTCCTCAATAGTGCCCTGATATAACTGGGATTTAATTCAATTGCTGGAGAATAAATGAAGAAGTTGTTATTATGATTATATCTGCTTTGAGATTTCTTCTTTAATGATGCCACCCAATGGTACAAAATGGAATTGTTCTTGTCACAGACTCTCTTTCAACATGGATCTATTTAATAGTTATATGAAATCAATTTATTCTGAGTTCCACTTTATTCCTCTGCAAAATGGGAATAATACTATTTATCTCAAGGAGTTTTGCTGTGAAGCTCAAATGAAATAATAAATTTCTATTTGAAGAATACACTATAAGACATTGGATCATTTTAAATGATGGGTTTTTAAATCATGTCTAATGGGAGGTACTTATAAATACAAGGGATCTCTTTTGAGTACTAATGGGCAGAAGAACACTAGGAAAAAAAAAACCCTGGGAAGCACTATTGCTATTCTTTTCTTTCCTCTTAATTTCTTGGCTGGAATGACAATACTTGGTGCTACAGCTGGAACACAATACTTTGGTGTTACAGCTGGAACTGAATGCTAAACTGTTTTCTTTTTCAAACTATTAATCATACACTCCCTCAAGGCATTTTTCCACCCATCTGGTTACACAGGAAGCAACAGAGAAAAAGCAGGCTGCTATCTAATTTAAGCTATTCAGAAACTACAATTCTCACACAAGAGATACAACATGAAAAATCCTTATAACATTGAAGTTTTTTTCTTGTTTCTCAATTAATAAAGAAAAAGTGTATTAAATAAGTTCCGGCCTAAGTAAGGCACTGGTAAGTAAAAGTTAATTTGCAAATGTTAGACATTGAAAAGTCTAGAAAGATTTCAAACTAATAAACATAGTAAAATATGGAGAGTCAGGAAGGAGATACCACAATATCCTAAATAATAATTAAATTCAAGATGTACAAGAGAGGAATAATGAGGAAACAAAAACAAATCAGAAAATAGCTCCCCAAAATTCCTTCAGGTGATACTTCCCTCAACCAAGTAAAATAATTTGAAGAAATTGTTTATTGCATGTTTAGGTATGATATAGAGCTACAATAATTGAATTCTCAATCAAGTACCATATCACTCTCCTGCTAAAATAAAATTTTTATAAAATACAAACATTTCACTCTTATTTCATACTTGAGTATTAAGACTTATTTCCAAACTACCTTTCCAAATTTATTTCATATTATTCATATCATTTCCCCCACCTCCATCTTTAACTACTCTTCATTCACTGGTATGTTTTCTACTACCTTCAAACATGCCAAAGTTCCCCCTATCCTTTTGCTTCATTAGTTAAGTTACAATTCAAGCTCCTATATAATCTTTTGCCTTTATCAAAATCTTAGTAAATGGCTTTCTTCATTTGCTGCCTCTACTTCCTTTCGTCACTCCTTAACCCTCTGACATTTGGCTTCCAACCTAATCATTAAAAAAATAAAAATAAAATGGTTTTCTTGCCAAATCTCCTCCACCCTCCCCCACTTCTCTTTTTTCTTGGCTCATCTGCTGGATCTGATCCCATTGATTCCCTGTTCCTCCTCCTGGAGGGGTTTTCTGGGCTTTTGAAACACTGCTCTCTCTTATGGTTCTCCTTTTTAAACATTTCCTCTTACATGAAGCCCCACAACTGTAGTTATTTCCTAAATAGGCCTCCTATTCTTCTCTTTTTACAATGTCCTGTTGACAGAATTGGCTCTCATGGGTTTAATTATTACCTCTATGCAGACAACTCCAAAATTTAAATATTTAGCTCCAGTCTTTCCACCAAGTATTAATTCTATATTACCAAATGTCTACAAGATATTTCAAACCAGACATCCTGGAGATTTCTCAAACTTTGCAGATCCAAAACAAATGATCTTTCTTCTAAACTTAATCCTTTTTCTAAACTTCTATATTTCCATAGAAGCCACTACCATTCTTCTAATTGGTGTACTTAGTATTGGCCTTTATTTCTCCATCTCCCTTTTATCTAATTAGTTGATAAATTCTGCTATTTCTATTGCTATAACATCTTTTGCATTTCACAGCTATCACCTTAGTTCATGCCCTTCACAACCTAATGCCTAGCTCAAGACTTTCTAATCAGTGTTTCCCTTCAAGACTCTCTTCATACTCTACTCAGCTGTCTAAATTATTTTCTTTAAGCAAAGTTCTAAGTCAGTCTTGCAAGGAACAAACTCCAATGACTACTACTACTACTAGACTCAAGTGTAAGCATTTGTCTATTAGACACATCAACAAGCATTTAAGGTACATAGTAAGTACTGAATATGCAAAAGGAGAAAAAAAATGCAGTCTCTGATCAAGAAACTCATATTTAAACTGGAAAACTATTTGTTTGTTTGTTTGTTTTTTTGAGGCTGGGGTTAAGTGACTTGGCCAGGGTCACACAGCTAGGAAGTGTTAAGTGTCTGAGACCAGATTTGAACTCAGGGTCCTCCTGAATTCAGGGCTGGCGCTCTATGGAAAACTATTTGTAAATAATTATATACCTATGAAGAGATATGAGTAGATAAAAGTACTTTCAGACAGAAAGTACTAGGAACTGGGCAGATTAGAAAAGGCTTCCTGCAAAAGGTGGGATTGAGCAGAATCTTGAAGGAAATCAGGTGTGCATTCCAAACTCAGAAAAAGGCCTAAAAAGGTAGATGTGAGATGAGATGAAGTCTTTTGTGCAAGAAACCATCAGAAAAAGTAAGTATGGTCAGCACACAAAGTATCTGGATGGAAATAAAGTATATGAAGTCTGAAAAACTAAGAAGGAGCAAGATTATAAACAGTTTGAAATATCAAAGAGGAGATTTTATTTTATTTTTTCCCCCTGAGGCTGGGGTTAAGTGACTTGCCCAAGGTCACACAGCTAGGAAGTGTTAAATGTCTGAGACCAGATTTGAACTTGGGTCCTCCTGAATTCAAGGCTGGTGCTCTATCCACTGCGCCACCTAGCGGGCCCCAGAAGAGATTTTATTTTTAATCCTGAAGGTTATGGGGAATAGCAGGAGGGAGGAAGAGACATGACCAAATTTAATCTTCAAGAAAATCTCTGGCAGGTTAAGTAGAAGCTGTTCTGGAGTGTGTGGAGATGAAGTAGGGAGGAGATATCCATCATCAAGCTATTGCAGTAGTTGAGGAATAAGGTGATGAGGACCAGGGAACTGGCAGCAACAGGAAAGAGAAAAGGATGTATAAAAGTGAGATTGGAGGGCCAGCTAAGTGGCACAATGGATAGAGCACCAGCCCTGAAGTTAGGACGACCTGAGTTCAAAATCTGGCCTCAGACACTTAACACTTCCTAGCTGTGTGACCCTGGGCAAGTCACTTGACCCCAATTGCCTCCCCCCCCCCAAAAAAAAGAGAAACTGACAACAGATTATATGGAAGGTAAAAGAGTAAGGAGTTTGGAGATTAGTAATGACTACTTTCCTAGATGGGTCACTGGTGGTAATTTACAGTAATAATTTGGCAGAAAAAATTATTCAAGGAGGTAAGATGATGAGTTTAATTCTGGACATAAAGAGTTTAAGCTACCTATTGGATATCTAGTTTCATATTTTCTAATGGTAAGTTGGTTATATAAGACTGGAGGTCAAGAGAAAGGTTCGGGATAAAGAGATCTGAAAATTGTCTGCATTGAGTTGATAATTGACTCTATAGGAACTAAGGAGATATTAAGTGAAATAGTGTGTAAGAAAAGAACTTAGGGAAGAACTTTGGAGAATACCTATAGTTAGCAGGTGTGACTAGGGTCTATACTGGTGTAGTAGCAAAAAAGCATATGGAAAAAGTCACTGCATTTGGAGGCAAACTGCTTTTGTGTTCAAATACCGGCTCTGTTACTTCCTAACTAGAATACTTTGGATAAATCACTTCATTTCCTGTGCCTTATCTTCCTCACTATAAAATGAGGAGGCTACACTAAGAATCTTTGCTCTTTAAGCTTTTTTTGTGTTATGGGCTCCTATGGCAGTATGATGAAACCTATGAACCCCTTCTAGATTAATGTTAAATGCATTAATTACGATAACAGGATTATAAAGGAAACCAATTATGTTAAAACATAAAAATTTTTTTTAAAGCAGCAAAAGATCAAATTCATAGACTTGAGTTTAAGAGCTCCTACACAACATGATATTTAAGTGTAAATCCTTGTATTCTATGAATATAGAGAAAGTGGTACCTATGAGTTACTTCAGATAACAAAAGAAATTGATAATTAATTAAGAGGTGAAGAAGAGTAAATAGACCAAATTAGCCCAAGGTCTTAAAAGGGGGAAAACAAGTGAATGAGGTAGAACACAAAGAAATAGTGAAGTAAGAAGGAAAATAGTTTTAGGGAAAAGAGATAACAACAAGCCTAAAATACCAATAAGAAAACCAAGTGGAGAAAGATGTTAGATTAATGACTATCCAACGTCATTGCTTTTACCTGAAAAACAAAGTCTCTTTTTAATTGTTTCCATACTAGTAAACCCCCTTCTCCTTCCTCATCCAACAGATAAGTATTATACAAGTCCCTACATTTGCTTCTTTAAATACTAACAGTCCGGTGTTCACAATGATTGTGACTAAAACAAAAATCATCTTACCTTTGCTACAGTCATTAATAGCAGCATCTTTTTTATCCTAAAAAGAAAAACACCATTAATTTGCTTTATCCAATTTTAATGACTTAATATAAAAATTAGTAACACGGATCCTACTTTATTGTTTTTATATTTCAATGGATTTGTGATTTCTTCAACACGAGTACTATCTCTTACTTGTGGCAGGGAGCAGCTCATGTACTCCTTAATACTATGCGATTCCTAATCTCTAAAATGTAATATTCTCTGTTGAGGTTTCCTTGGAGTCTCTGGAGGCAGCCTTAGTTTCAGTTCAGTAATCACCCCAAATGCAGCCAGGCATTAAAGTCCAAATCCTTTACTGTCTCTTTCCAAGTCTTGTCTCTTTTCCTGTGACCCGGTTAGCTTTCTTAGAGGCCTTCTATAGTCTTTGTTCCGAGAGCTTGAGCTCCTGTCTGGCCTTCTCTGGCTTCTGAATCTCCCCGACTGAATCCTAGCTAAGGCTCTGAGAGTTTCTAGTGCGCTTGTCCCTTTGGCCCTAAGAGCTTCTTACTTATATGCCCCATCCTGAGTATACACCAATCATTACATCACTAGGAAACCATTATTTGTTGTAGGATTAAATCAATGCTAAACTATACTTAACCACTGTCTCCTCAATTCCACTTAGTATCTTTTTTCAAGTTCTGGCCCATAACATCTTCTTGCAGGATTAAATCAATCATACTGAACCATGCTAAATTAGAAAACTATTGTCTCTATCAATTCCACTAACAGCATCTTGTTTCAAGTTCTGGTCCATAACATCGTCCTTTTGTAAAAGATTTAAACTGACCCAATGAGCTGGAGGCTTTACTCTTTTTTTGATTTTTGATATTCCAAAAGTATCAATGTATCATATTGTCCATCTGTTACTCTGTGCTTTTGATACCTATCAAATTTGCTGCCTTTTTTTCCTTACAATTTTATTTTTCCTGTTACCTTTTATACTAATCTTTCTTGGAAATTGTAGGTTATATGATGTAGACTATCTAGATCCACTATGTATCTTTTCACAGCCTTGAAATTCTGATTTTTGAAGACTATTGTATTTCCTGATTCAGTCATTTAATATAACTGGAGTACTGATGTTAAAACAGATTTCCCCCCCCCCCCTTGCATGTGCTGAGAAACAACTTGGGGAAGTTCAAAGTATTATGCTTTTTCTGAAATGCAATACAACCTGTAATCTTCCCTCTAAATTTGGACTGTCCATCTGCTTTAAATAAGCTCTCCCTCTTCATATCTGCTTTAGTTTCAAGTCTTTGTCCTGTGGAAACTCCTACATATGTTCATAAATTTAGAGCTCTACTTGATCAAAACCCTTAATTTTATAGATAAACAAACCAAAGCACAAAAAAGTTAATTAACTGGCCCTAGGTTACAAAAGGCAGGAGAAAGAATGAATTCAGATTTCATGACTCATGACTTCAAGTTCAATGTTACAAATCTAGCAATCTTTCTATTGCACCATGAAGCTTTTCTTGCTTAATTCATCAGTGCACTTTCCTTTTTCTTCACTTTAAATCCTCAGATCCATGGATAGTTTCAGGGGCCCATGAATTCGGGGAAAAAAAAAAAAGTTTTTAATTGCAGAATCACACAATTTCCAAATTCCCAAAGGCAAATAAATATATGTATTATTTCTGAATTTATGGATTTTTAAAGTTATATGGTTAAATTAAATTAAATAATGATTAAACATCCCATCCTAGAATGTGGCAACATGAAAATGCAAAGATTCTGATCTTCTAACCTTTTTACTTTTAACATCATCTACCCAAAAAAAAAAAAAAAAAAATCTCACCATTAGCAAATAAATTCTTCTGAAGAATTTTACTGCTTATTTCAATTAACATCATAGGGTTTTCATAAAACGATTCTCCCCATCTTTATTTTTTTAGTTATTTGAAAACACTTTCCAAGTGGCTCTTGACTATAAATGCATTTTATAGAGCATCTTTTACACTAACACTATTAAGAGCTTAGGTTTTCCCCAAATATTCCTATACACACACGTAAATATATAAAAGAGAAGTGTAGTGATTTGCTCAATATTACAGATTAGTAAATTTAAACTGAACATTTTAATGGGTGCACCCCCTCCTATCATAAGTCTTCCTAGAGTCTGAATAAGAAGTGGTAATTATTGTAAGTTAAATATCACTTGGTTTATTGTTTTTCATATCCAGAGAGGCAATCAGACCACCAAACAAACTTCAAAGAGAAGCAACACTGTGGAACATTACTGTTCTATTAGTTTCAATTTAACAATTTACTGTTAAAAAAAGACAGAAACAATAAAGAATATGTACCTGTTTCATCCTTGCAGCAGCTCGGTTTGAAAACAGAACCGATCTGTCTTTTTGATAGCAGGCAGGGCAAGTTTGAAGAGCTCGGCTATAAGAACTTTCTGCTTCCACATATTCTGAAATTTGTAAGGTAATGAGGTAATTAGTCTTTACTATTTCATTTTTTACACTATTCTCTTAGTATGTTATAGTATTTTCTATGAAGTTTTAACTTAGAACAGTGGTCACAACCATAGTAATTTTTTGGTCACAGAAATCACTATAATTATCTTTGGTATGTTTTAAAGAAATTGTGCTCCTTATGCTCATCTTGCAAGGCATTTTCATTCCTTCACTGAGATCCAAAGCAGGAATTCTATTTAACTAATGCCTTTAAAAAAAACAACAAAAAAACCCAACAACCCATCATCCATAATTGCTTTCATTTCTAGGGATGTTGAATCAGGGGACACTATCCTTAAAAACTCCCAAAGTTTCCTACTATATTAAATCCCAAATTTCAACTTTCATAGAGCTCCATCAATTTAGCTTTCTTCAAAGGAGAAAGTAGAAAAAAGAGAAAGGGATTTAAATCTGTGTGTATGGAAGTAAAAAGTAGTTATTTTGTTTGTGGTTAAAACTGAATGGCAAAAGCCATTCCCCAATAAATAATCAAAGGATATTAACAAACAGTTCTCAAAAAACTATAAATTAATTATGAAAAAATACTCCAAATCATCAGTAAGAAAAATGTAAATTAAAAAAACAAAACAAACAAAAAAAAAAACCTGGAGGTTTTAACACAAAACCTAGCAAATTGGCAAAAACGATTAAAGATAGAATAGTCAATGTTAGATGGCTTGTGTAAAGAGAGAAATGCTGATATATTATTTCTGGAGCTGTGAATAAACAATCATTCTGGAAAGCAATCTGGAATTATATATCTATACTAATCTTCAACTCAGTGAGTACGCTGATAAAAGATATACCTCAAAGAGATCAATGACAAAAATAAAGTCTCCACATACATCAATATTTATAACAGCACTTTTTGTAGTAGCAAAGAACTAAAAACAAAGCAAATGTCCATTAATTGAGGAATGGTTAAAAAAAAAAAAAAAAAAAAAAAAAGAACTGTGGTATACAAATATAATGGTATATTACTAATGCATTGTAAGAAAAGATAAATGTGGGGCAGTTAGGTAGCGAAGTGGACAGAGCACCAGCCTTCAATTCAGGAGGACCTGAGTTCAAATCTGGTCTCAGATACTTAACACTTCCTAGCTGTGTGATCCTGGGCAAGTCACTTAACCCCAGCCTCAGGGGGGGGAAAAAAAATGATAAATGTGATGAATATGGAGAAGTATGGAAAAATTTACACAAACTGATGTAAATCAAAGTCAATAGTTAATATACTCAATGACAACATAAATGGAAAAAATCATTAAAAACAATCAAAAGTAAACAAAAATCTGGTTTCAAAAAACAGATAAAAAAGATACTCAGTTCCATTCTTTTGCAGAGGAAGAAAGGGTCCACAGATATGGAACACAAAATTTTTTTTGATATGTTGATTTGTTTTACTGATATTTTTCTTTTTAAAAAATTCTTTGTTTTAAGAATAGCTCTCTGGGATGGGGAGAAAAATGGGAGATGTATATGTAAATAGGTGATATAAAAACAAGACATAAATAAAATTTTTTAAAAATTGGATGGCGGGGCAGCTAGGTGGCGAGTGGATAGAGCACTGGCCCTGAATTCAGGACCCGAGTTCAAATATGGTCTCAGACACTTAACACTTCTTAGCTGTGTGATCCTGGGCAAGTCACTTAACCCCAGCCTCAGGGGGGGAAAAAAAAAATGGATGGCTACCAAAGACTACTCAGAGATAAGAAATTTTATATACATACCTAACACACACAAATATTAATCTTAGAGGCAGTAGAAAATCCCTGGAGTTTAGTGGAAAAAGACTGAAATAGTCATGCATGCTATTTTGGAAGATCACTTAGGGGGCTATGTGAAGAATGGATGAGTGGGGGGAGAAAAGACTCAAGAAAGGGAGAACACGGAGGAGATTCTTATAATATAGTCTATGTGAAAAGTGATGAGGACTCTGCATTAGGGTGATGACTTTATAAGAATAATTTTATATATAATTTACATGTACATATATATGTATGCACACCTACATAATATCAGTATTAAAATTTCTTATTTATGCCTTCTTAGGTCTAATATTTAAATAGATTAAAATGCATAGCTTTTAGAAGTTTGGCATAGTGTATAGAGTTGACTTATTCTTGCCTTTGACATATACCAGTCACGTGACCTCAGGCAAGTCATTTAACCTATTTCACAGTATCCCTAGGTAACTCTAAAATGACAAATTGCAGAGAAGGTGACAAAATGAAATTCCTCACTAGGAAAAATAAAATTCCTCAATGAGATCTCCCTAAACTATTGCCTATTGGTCATTTCAAACTAGATGTCCTGCATCTCCAATTCAACATGTCTAAAATGGAATTAATCTTTCTTTCCAAAGGCAGGGTCTAAGAGTCTCTAGACTTCTCAAGACTGCTGCCATCTCTCTAGTATTGTAGATAAGCAATTTTAGTATTATCCTTGACTCCTCATTCATTCAACCCACATCAACAATCAGTTGTCAAATCTTGTCATTCACACCTTCACAACATCTCTCATGTACAATCCATCCTACTTACAAAGCCAACACTTGAATGCAGGGTTCTCATCAGTTCTTATTTATACTATTATGAGAACTTTCCGGTTGGGCGTCCCTTCTCAAGTGTGTTCTCTCCCCGTTAGAGTTCATTTTCCTGACAGCTCCCTAAGTAATTTTCCTAAATTGCAGGCCTGACCAGGTCAATTTTCCTCAATATATCCAAATAGTTCCTTATCACCTTTAAAATAAACAAATACTCTTCTGTTTGGCACTTAAAGTTCTTTACAACCAGTTTCTTCCCTATTCTTACATATGGATCTTCTCCATATATTATTTGGTCCAGTAATAGTAGCCTACTTGCTATTCCTCACTCATGACATTCTAATTCACCTCCCATGTCCATGCCTTTGCTCTGGTTGACCCTTATGTCTGAAATGTGTCTACTTTTTACCTCTGCTTCTGGAAATCTTGGATAAAAATTATCAGCCTTCCATGATAAATGTGGAAATATGTATAGAAGAATTGTACATGTTTAAACATATATTGGATTATCTGCTGTCTAGGGGAGAGGGTGGGAGGAAGGGAGGGAGAAAAATTTGGAACACAAAGTTTTGCAAGGGTAAATGTTGAAAATTATTTGAATATATTTTGAAAATCAAAAAGCTATTATTTAAAAAATAAATGAAGCAAACAAACAAACAAACAAAAGACACAAGATGAAATCAATGTTATTGGCTAACTTATTGGCCAGAAAAATATTTCTATTTTGTTTATGTCATACTAAAAAAAACACCCCATAATGAAAATCAGTTTGTGAACAGCAATATGTATATATATATATATATATATATATATATATATCTGATTTCTTTTGAATTTTATTAAATGTATATAAACACAACCTTCTATAGAAAGCCATGCAGCCTTTCTTTTCTACCCTAATTGCTAATACTTTCTGTTCCAAAACTACTTTGGCATTCATTTTGCATACTGTATATAGTTATACAATGTCCTAAAAGCCTTAGCATGGTTATATGCTTTTAACAGCTTTAAAAACTAGTTTTAAATCATTAAACCTTAACACTACATTAAAACTTTTGGGAGAAAGAGAGAGATAGTGTGTGTGTGTGTGTGTGTGTGTGTGTGTGTTGACTTTCTTAATGAGATTATAAAATGCTCATTAACAGGGTTATTTCATTTTTGACTGTTGCTCCTGCACTTGCCATATAACCTGGTTTGTATCTTTTTTTTTTTTTCTATGAAAATAGTAAAAATATGAATATGCCTAGAATGTTCAAAGCACACACATTTCTTCTGAAATTATGGGACACAGTATTGTTACAAAAGTAAATGGCTCTTCAAAATTTTGCAAAATCATGTTAATCCAAAAGCCACTACAGGATATGAAAGTAAATGTGTAGAACATCAGGAAAAGGAACAGCAAAAACCGCGTAATGGGAAAAACGAATGATTTTGTTAAGACTCATACCTAGAGATACATGCAATGAGAATTAGAACAGTAAAAAGCCTTAAAGGTTACAAACCTTACTTTAAGGGTTTTTTCCTTTAATTTTTGTAGTAAAAGGTCATAGGATCACAGGAAAAGAAAATGAGACTTGTGCTAAAATTATTCCTAGGAAAGATGAGCCATCTCAACTAAGAATATGTCTATGATTTAGTAAGTAAATACAATTTAACGGATTTAGGAAGCAAAATTTAAATATAAATAGCAAAGAATGTAGTTCTAGCAAGAGCTGCAAAAAAAATTTTTTTTTGTAATATTTTTTCATGGTTTTAACAAAAGATAAAGGTTTATTTAGGAAGACCATCAATTTAAATTTTTTTTTAAACTTACCTCCTTTTTTAAACTGTTCATTCCCTTCTTCCTTTAATCTGGTGCTCTCCTCTCTTCTTTTCTATAAAACATATAAGAATTTATTTTATGATACCTAAATAGTGACAAATCAGGTCAATGGTTTATGACTAGACAGTATTTTTCTTGATATCTGGTCAATGTTCTTGCTCTATTTTTAAAGATATATGTGGAAGATTAAGGTGCTTAGATTTTTGCATGGAAGGTGAAAAAAAAAATAAACTGATCAACAAAATATTTAACTGCCTAGATAATAAACTTTAAGCACTGTGTTAGGTACATTAGACAACCTATATGTCCCTAACTTAGGCTCTCGCTACTGAGCTCTTATAAAATGCTATCCTGATGGCATTACCAAAGCAGAAACTTGAGTGACTTGGATCCAGTCTGGCACTCTTTTTGTGAGAGATCAAGAATAATAAAGAAATGCTATACTTTGACATAATTCAAATGGCTACCACTTTCAGATTTATTATTTGATAAGATTTTTAAGTAGCTGAAACAACACATGTTTTCCCATATCAAACTAATTATCCTAGGTTGGAAAAGTAACAACTGAGGTACCAGATGTAGTTGACCATCAATTTTGTTTCTGGTATTTATTTCTAAAACTGGAAACTGTAAGAAAAGTGCCCACTTCTCTCATTTGCCCCTCACTTGGCTACTCCTTTCACTTATCTTTCTTCCTTCTAGCCAACACTGCTCAATCCCCAATTTTATAAAGTTTTTGTTTTTTACATATGACATTTCTAAAGGATAACTTTAATGTGTTGGTAGGAAAAAGGCATATAGATTATTATAGCAGAAGTGCTTCATTCTTGGTCTTGAAATTTGTAAAGGCAAAGATGGTTTTAATTTCTGGTGCCTTTGCTCTATTGATTATTTCCTATTTATCTCTTACATAGTTTATTTGCATATGGTTCTCCATTACATTGTGGGCTCCATGAGTAGAAGGGCTGTCTTTTGTCTTTTTCTTTTTTTTTTTGTTTAGGATTTATCATAGTACCTGTCACATAGCAGGTATGGTAGTGGAATACTCCAAAAAAAAAAAAAAAATCAACAAAATCTTTGTACACAAATTGGAAAATATTAGTTTCTTCCCTTCATAGATCACAGCCTTGAATGGCAGAAGCGTTCACTTAGCTCATGAGTTCTCCATGAAAGCTACCAAAGATGAACAGGTCATATTGGAGAGTTTTGACAAAAGGTTATCCACTGGACAAAGAAATGGCAAGCCATTCCATTATCTTTGCCAAAAAAAACTCATGGACAATATGAAAATGCTAAAAGTTATGACTTTGGAAGATGAGCCCCTCAAGTTGGAAGGTGTCTAAAACCTTAGTGGAGGACAGAAAGGCCTGACACGCTATGGTCCATGGGACATGAAGAGTTGGACATGACTAAACAATTAAATTTCTGTCACTAAAATGTTCTAAAGAGACAAACAGAAAGATTAAGAAATCAAAATAAACAAACTATCTTTTTTTTTCCCCATTAGTTTCTCTTTGAATTTCACAGATAGGCAAAACAAAAAAACACAACCCAATTCTACAGCAAAGATGGCACATGCTCAGTATGTATGTGCTTTCAACCATAAACATCTTAACTACATTGCTGATATAAGATTAGTATACATCCCTGCCTGTCAGCTTTTGACAATGCATTTTCACAGTATCTCTAAAAGCATTTCTCTACTTGAAGGTCCATGTATAACACAATCCTAGAGAAATGAGAGTATTAGGAATAAAAAGTTTAATAGGTGGTGGGTTTCCAAACAGATTCCTAAAGCCAATTTCATGTTTTGACCAGCATACATTTTACACTCAGAACACAAAGAAAAGTTTGAAAAATTTACAATGCAATAAGCGATTAAATAGCACACATTAGAAAAGGAGCTGCTTCCCTTTGCACAGATTGTATAAATTGAGAATTAATGCAATTATCAATATCTAGCAGAACATCTCCTTGGTAACAGTTAAAAATAGTACTCCACAGAGAGCTACAGCATCTACTAGCTCTAAGAGATCTGCTCTATTCTTACATAAAGATGAGGGTTTGTTTTGTTGCTGTATATTCTCTGTATAGTACTTCCCCACATATCATACTACTGGAATAATTTTTCCAAATATAGATTTAAAAGGCTGTGATAACTTTATAGCTGTATACCAGTTATTATATTAGGATGTTTACAAAGAAATCTTAGGTAGTGGTGCAAGGTTATAGCAATCACAGACACTGCTTCTCATAATATATTCTTTTTACTCTAAAAATGAAAAAGTTTCTAATTATGGCAAGGAACCCCCTCATATTCCTCTATAGCTCCTTTTAAAGAATTCCAGAAAGGCTCATAAGGAAGCATCTGCTCTCTCGTTCTATTTCAGTAAGAGATGGAATAGATTATATTGGACTCTTACCTCAGCATTCAAGGAATCCAGTGCCCAATTTGCTATTAAAAACTTAGGGAGCGAAAAAATAAAATGTATTGCAAATAAACTTCATTAGTGGAAGTTGCTTAAGAGAAATTCTAAACAGAAAAGGCCCTTAATAAAGATCATATAATTAGGGGTCAGAGGACATGGGTTTGAATCCTGGCTCTACCACTTATTTTCTATGTGATTCTGGGCAAATAATTTCCCTCTGTGGGATTCAAATTCTTCATCTGTACACAAAACAAATGCTTTTCTCTCAGAATTTCTATCATTATCACTTCAATGTACATATATAATATCCTAATTTTTATTCTAATTTTGTGAATACTTTCATTTATGTCACCAACTAGATTGTACACTCTGGAAGATCAGAGACATTTTACCATTTCTTTTATATCTTTCAGCATCAAGTCTAATGCTAGGGATAGAGCAAAAGCTTCATAAATATTAGACACAAAATAGTTGGTGAATACATGAATATATACATACACATTTTTTTCTGATGATTATTTCTTGACTGCATCTACAGAAAGATCCATGGATATTCAAAAGAATCACACATCAATATATACTGAAGGAAAAAAATGAAAAAAATATTGCCTAGATTATGGAGCCTGGTGGGACTATCTGAATATTTAATTATAGTTGGATGAATTGGGTCCAAAATTGAATAAAAGAATAATTCATTTTTAGGAAATTAGGCAGTGCTTTCAATGATACCAAGTTTTTCCCTGAGCCCATTTCTTATTACCAATATTTCTCTAGTAATGCTATATGGCTGCAGACCAAGAACATTATGCTTTTAGAACTGAAATTGCAGGTGATCCAAAGGATGACAAATTACATAGCACATTAGTTAAGCATGACTTACATACAAGTGGTATAAAATACATTACATTATCAAAGATACATATAATCAGAAAAGAGTACAAAGGAAAACAAAAAATACCACCCTGAATATTGCACTAGGTGGTGCAACATCTACAAAATATGCCTTTCACTCTGCTGAAAACTTTAAAAACATCACATTACAAGCATCAGAATAGCAAATATTCTGCAAAATATGATACAAAGAAAGGCCTCTGGTGGTTGGATAGTTTAGGAAAGATTTATGGAAGGTCATAAACAATAGTATTTAATTTTCATACTATATAGCTTGAAAAGATGTGGACAAGTTTCACTTTACATAGTTGGAAGAATGCCCACATAAATGAAATCATGGATCTACTGATATATCAAAGAACCAATATTCTACAAAAAACTACAAAACTACACTTTTAGTTTGTGGCTTGGTTTGTCCTCTTAAAATGAGTGAATATACTGAACAAGGTTCATGGAACCACTATTTTGTTGCTAAAAACAGTGAGTTTGACTTCATCCAAGGTCAGGATCTGAATAATATATATGCAAGAGAAAAGAGAAGAATGAATACCATAGAACATTCTCTGGAACCTAACAACTGATTTATGGTAATGCTTTAAAAGTTCTAAAAGAATTTAACTTCTTGTGAGGAAAGCAGGGTGGTATAAAATAAGAGTAATGGGCTGGAGTCAGACTTGGTCTCAGATACTTCCTAATTGTGTGACACTGGGCAAGCACTTAACCACTTTCTGTCTATAAGATGGGAATAACAGTACCTATTGCCAAAAGTTGTTATAAGGATCAAATAGAATAACTGTATTTAGCATAGTGCCTGGCACTTACTATATGATATAAATGTTAACTATTACTGCCAGATTTTCATTAACAAATGGGGAAAAAGCACAAGAGTCAGAAGATCCCAGGTTCTTATCTCAGCTTTGTCATTTTGGCTAAGTCTCTTCCCTGGGCTTTTAGTTTCCTCATTTGCAAAAAGAGAGCATTGAATTAGATGATTTTTAAGATACCTGTCAAATCTTATGATACTATTAAGGACAATTCCACAGAGCTATATAATTGAATCTTTAAGTTATGAGTTCTATTTATGTATCCCACATTTAAAAAAAAAAAAAAAAGGTGGTAATAATGTTTCAACTGTGGATTTCAGTTTGCTTAAATTGCTGATCTCATGAAACTATTTTCAGATGAATATGCGTTGCATGTCAGATTCCTGTTTAGTTGAATAATGGCAGGGTCATTTTGCAGGGTTTTGTTTTTGTTTTTGTTTTTTTTGAAGACCTTATCCGTCCTTGCTAATGTAGGAAAGAATACCATCTACTAAGAGATGTTACAGGATTTTTGTGAAGCCAAAGAATTCAATATTCATTCTTACTTTTCAGATAATGGTTTCCTAAATGGGAAAGCCAAAAAAAGAAAAAAAAAAAAGCTGATATGGGAGACTGTGATGATTAAAAAATATATATATAAAACAAAGAAAGTTTTAAGAATAATTATTTTTGTTTGAAACAAGTATCTAAGAAAATACATTTTTTGCTTCTTCTTACTTTTTCAATCTTTCAGTGTTTTAATCTTTAACTTTCTCAAAACCAATATCCTTCTGTTAAAGCAACAATTTTGGCCTTCTGGACAACTGCTTGGTAAGTAATACAACACTACAAAAGTTACATTTTAAGAAACAACCAGGGGCAGCTAGGTGGCACAGTGGATAGAGCACCAGCCTTGAATTCAGGAGGACCAGAGTTCAAATCTGGTCTCAGACACTTAACACTTCCTAACTGTGTGACCCTGGGCAAATCACTTAATCTCAGCCTCAGGAAAAAAAAAAAGAAAAAGAAAAAAAAAAAGAAACAACCGGCAATTCAGGCAAAAGGTGAATGTTCAGAATCAAGTTCTTTTCTTTTATTTGCCATTAAGTTTCACAAATCAGAACTACAGAATTAAGTTCTTTTCCTACTATCATCCTGAAGCACATTGATAAAAGTCTTGTTGCTAAATCAATAGCAGAAAATGAGTGGTCATCAGACAAGGTGTTTAAGAGTCCCCTTGAATCATTACTACATTTGAAAGGATTCATCATTTTAAAATGTATCTTGAGCAAAATAGCTTCATCTATTCCCTAAATAAGATCCCTAACATAAAAGAAATGCACAGCTGTACTTCACCATGCTCTAAGAGTGTAAAACTCTCAATTTCCAAAGAGTTTTCCCTGAATGTATGACTTTGCTTTAAGCTGAATTCATCCAGATGAGGTATCACTAAGACAGAAATATAGGGTTTAGAGCTAGAAGGGATTTTATTTTAGTGGTTTCAAATGGAAATGACAAACCATATCAATCTTTACATAAGGATCTCTAGGCCACACAATGGTTTGGTTTTTAAATCTAATATTATGCATTTTATTGTATTTTTATTTATAGTTATTACATTTTTGGAAGGATTGTTAATATACTTTAATCTGATTTGGTCACACAAGGAACTGTTGGGTCACATGTGGGCTGCATATTTGACACCTCTCTTCTAATTCAATACCTTTATTTTAGAGAAGAGGCAAATAAATGAAGCCCAGAGAAACTAGTTCAAGATGGCAAAGGTAGTAGGAAGCAAAATCAGGAATCAATTATGAATCCTCTAATAGATTCTGAAGTCAGTGCTATTCTGATGTTTGTAATGTGATGTTTTTTAAAGTTTTCAGCAGAGTGAAAACTCCAGTAATTCCTATCAAATTAGTAAGACTGAATATGTGTTTAGGTACCAGTAAAACTTTCTGTTAAATATATCATTTGCTTTGCATATATCTGCATATTATCTTCTCTACTAATTTGTGAGGCCTAGAGCATAGTAGGCTTTAAATAAATGTATTGCTTGATTATGTATTATGCCACCTGGCTGATAATAAATTACTTAGAGGTGTACTCTACTTTAAGCAAACCTAGTCTGGCATATGGAAATTTGGATATTAAAATATAAACCACATCACTTCATTAAATAATTCACAACACTCTTGAATTCTTCTAAATAGTAAACTCTAATTATTTTAAAATGATTCAATTATAATTAACCAAAAAAATCTGTTTATTTGGTTTAGAAATATATATTAGGTATAGCATTCAATAAAATAGTAGCAAAATATTACTTGAAAATCAAGATGTTATTAATAACAATTTAAAGGTTTGAAAAGTGCTTTAGAAATTATCAGCTCACTTTATCCTCATAAAAACCCTGGGGAATCAGTGCTATTATTATCATTTCCAGTTTATAGATGAAGAAACTCTATTCATCATGCCCAGGTCCACACAACTGTTAAATGTCTGAGGACAGATTTGAACTTATAAAGATTTGCTTCCAGGACCAGGGCTCTGTCTACTTTTTGCCACCTAGCTGCCTGGATGGTAACCTTTTTTCAAAGAAGGAAATCTTAAAATGTCATTTCCTATAATAAAGACTATTTAAGACAGGATTCATAATGCACTTAAATTTTAGTATATGAAGTTTTAAGTCAAGTAAACTGAGTCAAGAAACATTTATTAAGCACTTAATATGTATTAGACAATGAGTTAAATCCAAGGGATACAAAGAAACAGAAAACAAAAACTAGTTCCTGCTTTCAAGGAGCTCAGAATTTAAGGGGGAAGACAATATGCAAACAACGAAGTACAAACAAGATATTGTAGATAATCGACAAAAGACAGATACTAGCAGTCAAGGGAAAGCCTTAACAGAAGATGGGATTCTAGCTGGGAACTGGAAGGAAGCCAGGAGGCAACAGTAAGGGGAACAGAATCTCTAGACAATTGGAACTGTCAGTGAAAATGCAATGAATAGGGATACGGAGTATGTTATTCAAAGAACCAAAAGGAAGTTAGTATCACTGGATCACAGAATTTGTGGAAGGGATTAGAATAGGAGAATGAAAATGTAAGAAAGAACTAGTTTTGGAAAGCATGAAATTTTTCTTCCTTTTACTTAGTCATTTCATTCTTTCTCTAATTTTTTTTTTTCTGTTTAGTTGTTGGGTAAAATTTCCTTTCTATTCCAACTGTAATTTCGTTTGCTTTTTTACTTTTCGTTGTGCCTTTTCGTTGCCTTTTTTCTAAAAAAAAATTCTCATTTTCATTTATTATTTATCTTCCATTTCTGTCCTATTCTTAATTTTTATTACTTGATCAAAGTATGGAAATATGAGGTTCTAGCAATAAAAGTGAATAAAGTAAGGATAATACATTATCAGGATGATTCAGTGTCTCTCAATAGTAAGATTAGGAATAGAAAAGGTCTTGGTTTGAGAAAAGAATGTAGTACTTAATTTTAGACATACTGAGTTGAAGAGATTTCAATCAGTCAAAAAACATTAAACTACTATGCACAAAGCACCATGCTAAGTGCCAGGGATTCAAAGAGAAGCAAAGGACAATTCCAGCCCTCAAGGAGCTCAAAATCTAATAGGGACGATAACTTGTACATATATACAAAGCAAATTATATATAGGATATATAGGCGATAACAGAAAAAGGCATTTGAATTAAGAGAGATCAGGGAAGCCTTCAAGATGGGATTTTAGTTGAGATAAAGTCAGGGGGAGCTAGTGCGATGTTCAGAACGTTGCCTAAGTAATAAGCCTGAGGGATTGGAAGGATAGTGTTGCCCTCTGTAGTAAGAGGGAAGGTAGGAGGAAAGAGGATTTAGGAAGAAAAGATAAATGAGTTCAGTTTTGGACATGTTGAAGATGCTTATTAGTCATCCAGTTTGACATGCCTCAAAGCTGGAGATATGAGATTAGAGGTCAGCAGAGAGGATGGGGTAGGATAGGGACATTTGAGAATCAGCAGCATAGCGATAGTAATTAGTTGCTTGAAATTGATGAATTCACCAAGTAGTATACTGGGAGAGGAGAAAAGGGACCAAAGAGCATCAAGAAGGAAAGAATGTACAACAGTGAACAGTGTCAAAGGCTGCAGAGAAACCAAGGAGAATGAGGATTGAGAGTAGACCATTAGGTGGCGCAGTGGATAGAGAACCAGCCCTGAAATCAGGAGGATCTGAATTCAAGTCTGGCCTCAGACACTTAACACTTCCTAGCTCGTGACCCTGGGCAAGTCACTTAATCCCAATTGCCTCAGCACAAAAGCAAAAAAAAAAAAAAAAAAAAAAGAGAGAGAGAGAAGGGCATTAATTTGGCAACACATCATTAGTAACTGGAGAGTACTTAAAAGTGGAATATATTCGGAAGCCAGAATGTAACAGGTTAAGAAGAAAGTGTAAGGAGAGAAGAGCAGAAAAGCACTAGTTAGCTGGGATGGAAAAATCAAGTGAAGATTTTTTCAGGTTAAGAGAGATATATGCCTGTTTGTAGGAAATAAGGAATTAGTAAGTAAGGAAAGACTTAAAAATTAGTGATGAGTAGAGATGAATGAGTAGAGGGAATAATCTGTTGAAGAAAACAGAATGGAATGGGATTGCTTGATCAAGCAAAGGATTAGTTTGGTAAGATACTTTTGAGACAGGGGTGAAGGAAGAGAGAGTGGGAAAAGGAGCACTAATATTATGAGATGAGGAAGAAGAAAGAACGAACTCAGTGAATTTCTTTCTGTAAAACACCAGGCATGCTTCTCAGTCAAGAAAATGGTGGGGGGAAGGAAGAGGAAAGGGAAGCATGGCTCCCTTTGTTTGAAGTTTGAAGAGGGATGAAAATTTGTGAGAAGATAAGTATAATATGAATACCTAGCAGCAGTTAGGTTCCAGTTGAGGTCCTGTACTATAAATCTGCAGTGGATCAAATCATAATGATTAGCATGATTTTCTCTTTCATAACCTTGATTAACCTTCATAACACTATGAGGTAGATGCCCCTATTTTGCAGATGAGTAAACTGAGGCTGAGAGGTTGGTTAACTGACTTGTCCAAAGGTCACAGAAGTATGTGTCTGAGACAGTAATTCAATGCAAGTCTTCCAACTCCATGTCAAGCATTCTATCCACTGCATACCAGGTTACAAAAATGCCCTTTCCCTTAGACAATGAAGCCAAGCAAGAGCAAAAAGAAACACAAACCTTATGAAAAACAAAGTACCACATCTTTTGTTAACACTGTGATGGTTACTTAAACAGTCATTCAACCAAACTCCAACTGCATTTGTTGACTATGTTAGTTGCCATTATCCATGCCTGAAATCCTGAAAATATTTTTTTAAAAAATCAAGTACACAAGAGGAATGTATAATTACTTCTACATTTTGAGGAAGTCATTGATAGACCCTTCCTTTCAAGGAGATCCTAGGCAATGTGGAGGCTCATCTGGATAATATGTGTCTTTAGGCTCTGATCTAATGTATGTAACCTAATTGCTTAGAGCATAAGGGACATTCACTTCTTTTGAAATGACATTAAGCAGCAAATACTTATTCTAAACATAAGTTTTTTGGTTCTTTTGACTCATTGTAGAAACAACTGCAGTAATTGAGAAATAAAAGGAATAAATTCAAGGACTTAAGGCAGACAAGTCTATTCCCAAATCTTAACTCTATCAGCAGCTATCTGCTACCACCTACAGTTTAGCGAAGCAGTTGCTATAAACTATAAGCTATAAGTTGCTATAAGATTTATCTGAATTTAACACTGGTATTAGCAAAAAAAAAAAAAAAAGGTAAAATTCACATTAGAAACTCAAGCAAGAAGTAAGAATGATATAAATTTACTAAGATACTCACAATAATGGCTCTTATAACAATATCAAACATTCTGGGACAGTAGAAAGAATACTGGATTTGGAATCAGAGAACCTGCATTCAAATCTCAACTTTGCCTGATTACTTTGAAATGGTCACGTCATCTCTCTAAGCTTCAGTTTCCTCATCTATATAATGAAGGGATTATATTTTAGAAGGGGCTCTTCCAGATCTAAATCCGTGATCCTTCGATAGACTTATATGTATAGATTTCTTTAAAGTTTATATAAAGTGTATAGTTCACAAAAATTTTTGGTAAGGCAAATGAATAAAATATCACCCTCATATAACAGAAATGGGGAGGCAGGTTGATAAAACCCATAAGTGTCAAGAGTACTTAAGACTAGAAGTCAGATTTTCTGATCCCAAGATCTAATCTGCCATTTTCTAAGTTACTGGACATAACATCTTAAGAGTGCTGATGGTTATGATGGCAAAACACTCAGAAAACTGGAAGTACTGAAGAAATTAATCCTCCAAACTATTTAAAGATTAGTGAGAATAGGAGGGAATTCACATTTTCTTGAGCAATCTCATAAATAGTGACTTTGCCAGAATTATTACCTTTGAAAGTAGAGATTGCTTCTTTTAAAAATATTTACACAAAAAGACATGGTCTGTTTAGTAATTAACTTTCAAAGATCTTCCCTGAAATGCTTCCTAAATTACCAGTAATTCTAGGGACTTTTGGAGATCTTTTTTCAAATTACTTTATGGTCAAAACTAATTTATCACTAATCCTTGTTTATCTTACTGTGGAAAGTTAATTCATAAGGAATGGATTACCTCTACTTTGATAAATCCTTATTGGCTGTAACTGTGAATTTCAATTTCAGAGAAATAGCTTCAACAAAACTGTTTTTTAAAGCTCTATTGCTTTGCCAGCAGCAGAGTACAAACTAGAGTTCCCACATCAAGCACTATGCCTGTCACCAAGACATAGAATCCTTAAATTTGAAAAATTCAAAGGCTATCTGCTAAAGTATGGACTGGCTATTATCTGTGTTGGCAGAAAGAACATGCAGAGTGATACAATCTTCGAAAGGATTAAAATGATATATTCTCTAGTTCAGACTTAAGCTTTATAATTCTTCTTTGGCATTTGTTTATAGTGTTCATTTAAGCCAAATATTAATAAGTATATCAACTTGTTGATGAATACAGTGATATAAAAGTTAATATTGTTAAAATGTAGGGAAAAATAAAAAGAAAATTTAGAAATGCCTTTTGTGATATAACTACTGTATTGTTGATATAACAAGTAAATATAATAATTGATGAAATTAGAAGCTTTTCCAGAGGCAACAGGGAAAAGTCCAATGAAAACAATTCATTTTCCCTCAAGTATGCTGGCATTATGAAGATGTTTAAATGAAGCAGAAATATAGGATGTTAAGAAATATAGACTCTCAAAAGAGTATAAATATCTTCCAGGGTTAGACCCATATTTAAAATATTGAAGGATAATCTTTAAAACAGTTAACAAAAATTCTTTTGATATGATTCCATATTCACTAAGCAACCTTCTGAGTTATATGTAATTTGGTTTTCTTAATTTGTACTCAAACACCCCAGTGCTAGCTATCATATCCACTACAAATTAACAAGTTGGAAGTCTAGCTTTAAGATAAGTTTATTTATCACCAATTACTTCATGTGAACGTGAAAGATCTAATAAAACTGATGCAGGATTCACAAGACTAAAAAAGTTAGATGTTTAGATACATCATGGTGCACTAACCTTGAAAGTCCTTCCAGAAAAGCTTTGTCATCTTAACACAAACACTAAAAACATTCTCAAAAGCTCTCTAATCTATCAAGTCTTTCATTCTAGCAAAGACCAAGGTAGAAGGCCAAGGAAGTCTTGAACTGATTTTTAAACAGATTTTCAATTGAATAATTAAAGAGATAGTACTAGTGAAACAAATGCTAAACTAAAAAAAATTTACAGATTTCTGGAAATAATTTCTCTAAAATTATCAAGTCATTAAGTGCTCAATAATTTCCTTTTCAGAGATATTTTCATTAAAGTAGCTTAAAATATCTCCATGTTTTTATTCTTTTTACAAGATAGTCATAATTTGAAACCAATAAATTTGAAAAAGAAAACCCTTAAGATATTCTACTCTTTACTCCCTGCTTCCCGTCAGTTCCCTGATATAAGTATTAAAGTGACATTCTAAGAACCTAATGGCATTGTTCTTGTTCTTTTTTTTCCCCCCAAATACTTTTCAACACATAATATAGTGCTTGGCACACAGGAGATGCTTAATGCTTGTTGGCTTATGTTCAAGTCCTCTTCTAATCTAATGTGACCAGCTGTCAACTATTAGTGATCTATCAGATGCACAGACAAATCAAAATGTCATTTAAGTCAAAATATTCAGAGAATATCCATACTTCCTAGTTTCTAAAATACTGAGCCTACCCACTAAAGGGGTTGTTTATTGTCAAAATGACATGACAAGGTCCACATGCTGTGCTGCCATTTAATGAGTCTTTGCATCTATGTGTGCATAAAGCTATTTATGTACAATATTTACTAATGTAAATGGAAACGAAACAGTTAAATGTCTTATGTCTTTCATTAGACCAAAAGCTCCTTATGAGAAATGAGAAAAAGTTCATTTATGGTATTTGTATCCTTAGTGACTAATGAGATTATGTATATCAAGTGCTTTAAAATACTATGTAAATGTTCACTTTTATGATGAAACTTAAAAAAGAAAAAAACTCCAACCTACCACCCAACTTTAAAAACCAAGAAGAAACTCTACTTTATAATATAGGCCTCCATTTTAAAGAATAAGAATGGTTTTTTCCTGTTTTCTCAAAATTTCCTTTTTGTTTTTCCTATTTGAGATGGTTAACATAAAGAAAAACATTTAAGACTTGATTAGATCACATTCAATTGTTACAATATTATACATTCTATCCTGTCACTATATTCTGGATAAGAATAAAGAGGAAAGTCAAGTGAAGTGCTAAATTAATAAATGCTTGCTGGATCTAGTAATCATTTGTAAATATCTTTAATTGGTTAAGTTGAAGAAATGTACCTTCAATTAAAGTGACTTGTTTTTCACAATGTGGGGGAAGATATTTACCTGTTTCTCATCATCTGGCATATCTTTTTCCAATCTCAGTAGGTATTCTTCCTCTAGTTCTGAGGGATTCATTTCATCTTTTGACTCTTCCACTCTTGGATCCTCCTTGTCTTCAAAGGAGTCATTACAGTCATGAAAGCACTCCTCTTCTCCCTGGTCCTGGACATCCTTTAGTTGTTTGTTGTGAATATACTCATCTTTAACACTAGATGCCAGGGAACTAGCACACTCTGACTCTTGGGGATCAGTAATCTTTAAGCCATTGAACAAGTCCTCTGGAGGCTTAGAATCTTCTGTTCTTTCCCCCATGTTGGGAAGTGGGGGCAAAGATAAGAACTTTGGGAGACAAAGAGAAAAAAATATTATTTAAGTTGGTCAGTACTGTAAAAGGAAACTGTCCCATTCTGTGTATATAGTACTGTTTTTTTATAAAGATTCAAAAAACTGTGGTTAACAATATTATTTTACATTTATTGAAAAGAGTAAAACTCTCAAACATTTAAGCCAAGAGAAGAAAGAATACAAATAATTTTAAATAAGGACTACCTTCTAGGTCAAATATATTACCAGGATTGCTTATAAATGGTAATTTATCTTTTATCTCTTCCCTGGTAAATCTTTGTTGGAAATGCTAATATATTACTTACCCATTATTTATTTAGAACAATTGTTTGTACAAAACAATGGAAGAAAGGAAAAATTTGGTTATAACTTGACCTCTCTCATAGAACATTCTAATAGGAGAGTAAGATTAGATCTCTCCCTCCCTCGAATTTTCTAGTAGGGTAATAAAACATAAATACTAAGTAGCAGAGTATAGTCAGGGAAAGTGAAGGGATTTGGGAAGCCAGCTCCTTCTAATGTCTGCACAATGACATATCAATGTGATATGGTAAGAGAATTAGAAAAGGAACTAGTCAAACACTTGTCGGTTTCTTCAGAGGAGGAAATTGATCCGGAGAGGGGAAGGGACTTGCTTGACGTCATATTAAGAGGGAAGGGGAGAGGAAAATAGGAGGGAGGAGAAAGGTGAGAATACAGAAAGAGAGGGAGGGAAAGTTTAAGACACACATGCAGAGACAGAGAAACATGCAGAGACAGGCAATAGTGGGAGAGGTCTAGAACCAGTGGCCCTCAAAATTTTTAAATTGGGGGACAGTTCACTATCCCTCAGACTGTGGGGGGGGGGGGGCGGACTATAGTAAAAACAAAAGCGCACACTCAGTCTCCGCCTCTCAGCCCATTTGCCACAACCAAGCGGGCCGCATAAACTTCCTCAGCGGCTGCATCTGGCCCACAGGCCGTAGAAAACCCCTGGTCTAGATAGTGCTTTTTGGGGGGAAGGGCAGCGTAAAGTTCCCAGAACCAATTCGGGGCTCTCCCTCCCACCTCCTTAGGGTTTTTGCCGGATATCTCCGTGCAGGTAGCCTAGCTTCCCCTCAAACTCCAAGCACTAGCGTGAAATGCCCCGTGGAGAACCCGCCTCAGGCCTGCTTTGGAAGACTGGCACGGAAAGCCCGGCACCCGACTGCCCACAACGGCTCCGTTCGTTCCCCTCCCCCAAGGGGCTCGGCGCCCAATCTCCCCGACCCCGGAGTCCGAGCTCCCAGGAACTATGAAGCCACCGTCCCCAGAGACTGAGATGTCTAGGCCTCCTTCCTCCTAGCGCTCACCGGAGGCCTGTCAGGCCCGGTCCGAGGGCTCCTCTCTCCGCAGAACCAGCAGTCTCCGACACTGCTTCACCTTCCCTACAACTCTCACCCTTCACCTCTCGGTGTCCGGCGCACTTCCGCTCGCGCCGACCAATGGTCTCGGTGTCGCGAAGCATTCTGGGAATCGTGCTGTGAGCCTTAGGGGCGGGGAAAGCAACGATCCCTGCGGAGCTACATTCCTGTACGGACTGTGTCGTCCAGGTGGATGCCATGTTGTGTTACGGCAGGGAATGAGCTGTGTGAGACTAGAAAACTTCCCCGCAAATTTTCTGCAATCTCTATAATCAGTCGGAAATTCCCTCCTCCTTTTCATTTAACGCCCTCTTGGGAATAATACACTTAAAACAACCCCCTGCTAAGAGATAGTCTTTCCCAACCCTCGAGTAAGACGCCTTTTCCCAAAACCCGCTAGGGTTTCTTCTGGTAAGTTGTTCAATAGCCAATCAACAAACTTTAAGTGCTTATTATTTGCCTGCAACTGCTAGGTAATTAGTGAAGCAAAAAAAAGAGGAAAAAATAAAATGCCCGAGAAGCTTACATTAGAATGGGGGAGGGGGGACAACATGTAAATATTTTAAAGAAAATACAAATTGTACATAAATGTGAAAATTCCACTTTCAGAGTGGAAAGGCCTCCTGTAGAGGCGAGCTGAGTCTTTTTTACCCCCCTCAGGCTGGGGTTAAATGACTTGCTCAGGGTCACACAGCTAGGACCCGTTAAGTGTCTGAGACCAGATTTGAGCTCGGGTCCTCCTGAATTCAGGGATGGTGCTCAATCCATTGCGCCACCTAGCTGTCTGGAGCTGAGTCTTGAAAGGAAACTTAGTTACTTAAAAAAACAACCGCCCAAATTCAATGAGCCGTTGGTCTCCTCCCTTTTTCTGAGCTGTAGTGGCTAATGCTGAATGGGTGTCCATATTAAGTAGCACCACTATGGTTAGCCTGCTAGAGGGGGAGGGGCTGGATTTGAACTCAGGTTTTCCCGACTCCCCTCTGCTGCACCCCCTAGCTACTTTGTGTAATTTTAAATGAGTTTTTAACAACTGAAATATTTAATAATAATAATGTTTATAATAATTAGGTAATACAAGTTCTTAAAATTATTACTCTTATTTTAGAGATGAGGAAGGAATACAACTTGTCCAATGTCAGAAACACTTCTGAAACTCTCCAAATGACTCCAAGCCTGGCAGTATTTTTCCCACCACAATATGGTTTTAGATGTCTAATATCTTGCTCTTCCTTGCTGCAAATTATAATAATCACTAGAAAAAATTCTCTAAAGATGATTTTTAAAAAGCCTCAGCAGTTTTTTTTTTTTTTAGTGACAAACAGTAAGTCCAAGATGGTGGTTTGGAAGCTGGCTGTGGATAATGGTTGTTAATGGCAGTAATAAATGGATGAAGATGCTGTGTTACATATTATTCGTGAATATTCTGAATGGATGAAACCATTAAAAAGGCTGCAAATTATATTGAAATCCAACATGAGTTGGAGGGGATGTGGGAAAACTGGGACACTGATACATTGTTGGTGGAGTTGTGAAAGAATCCAACCATTCTGGAGAGCAATTTGGAACTCTGCCCAAAAAGTTATCAAACTGTGCATACCCTTTGACCCAGCAGTGCTACTATTGGGCTTATATCCCAAGGAAATACTAAGGAAGGGAAAGGGACCTATATGTGCCAAAATGTTTGTGGCAGCTCTTTTCGTAGTGGCTAGAAACTGGAAAATGAATGGATGTCCATCAATTGGAGAATGGTTGGGTAAATTATGGTATATGAAATCCAACATGATATGGCTTCTGTACTAAGGTCTCTTCCTCACTCACTGCTGGCACCCGTTTTTGGTTAGAAAAAGGAAATTCAGTGGCTAAGCCAAAGCTGTCGTGGCCTGACCTAGCAAAACCTCTCTGAGCTCATCAGCATGGACCACACAATTTATTTTAAGTTATGGAAAAATTTCCCAGCTCTCACATCATTATATTAAATATCTATGCCTATTTAAGGACTGAAAAACCAGTTATATGATGCCCCAAATCTTGCTAGGTAATTCAACTTTGGGCATGATGCCAATTGCCATTAACCCTGATGTAAAAGGAAAGGCATTTAAATTTTTTTTCCCCAACTACTTCAGTCTCTGCATCATTGTGCTTTGTGATTACTGAGATTCAGAAAGGAAGATGGAGAAGGGAGACAAAAGGAAAAGATGGCTAGCTTCTCACTGAGTGATACAAGGAGTCAATACTCCTCAAAGAAAAGAATACTATTCCAACCTTTCATTCAGCTCCTCAGGAAACCATTTTTTAAAATAGTATTTTATTTTTTCTAAATACATGCAATGATAGTTTTCAACATTCCCCTTTGCAAAACCTTGTGTTCCAAAATTTTCTCCCTCTTTCCTTTCTCCTGCTTCCCCAAGAGAACAAGCAAGCTGATATAGGTTAAACATACAATTCTTCTAAACAAATTTCTACATTCCTCAAGTTGGCCAAGAAAAATCTGATCAAAAGGGGAAAAAAATGAGAAAAACAAACAAACAAGCAAATGAACAATGGCATGGACAACAAAAAAAGTGAAAATACTATGCTTGATCCACATTATTGTTGTTCAGTTTTATCTGATTCAAGACCCTGAATTTGGGGGTTTTCCTGGAAAAGATACTAGAGTGGTTTGGCATTTCTTTCTCCAATTCACTTGACAGATGAGGAAATTGAGGCAAATAGGATTAAGTGATTCGCCCAGGATCTGAGATTGGATTTGAACTTAGAAAGATGAATCTGTTTGACTCTAGACCAGGCACTCTATTGTCAACATTGACTCAAACTTCCAGTTAAGTGATCTCATTCAATTTTGAATTGAAGCCTCAGCCAGCTAATAAAAAAATCACTCTGAATCCTAATCTTTGCAGAAGTCCTAAATAGGATTATGCTTGCTAAGGAAGCTGCCTTCTTAGCAAGCTGTCCTGCCAGGACTTTTTTGCCCATTGGTGAAGATATTCTCTTCTCAGTGTTAACTTTTGCTATCTTCCTAACAGGATCTTTTGCCACTGGTGAAGTCTGTCTTCCTAGCAAGCTGACTTCTCAGTGCCAATAAATCCCTTTTGCCATGCAGATTTAGAGTTTTCAAATTATTTTGCAAGAGAACTGCGCCTCAGATCAAAGGGGTTTCCCATCCTCACAACTACCACTGACCTCATCACCTTCATTGAATTTACAACCTATTTAAGGATTTAAAGTGTATTTAGGTTAAATGCTAGCTTTCATAATGTAGGTAACATGTATCAGAAATGTAAAAAGTACTATGGAAATTGAGAAGAAGCAAATATCACTGGTTTGGTAGGACCAGAAAGTTTTCATGGAAGACGGAAGACTGGACTCTAAAAGATAATGGTTACTCAGATAAGCAGAGAGAAAGATAGAGTATACCCTAGAATACTTTTGTTCCAATAAACAATGGAGTCATGTAGCATAAATTCCCTGATCCTTCCAATAAAATCAAGATAGGTAGAAAGGGGGTGGTAAGAAGGGTCTTCCAAATATTAGGACAAGATGAAGTGGCTCATCTTTCTCCATCCTTCCAATCCCTTTTCAGTTCTCCTGGAACTATCTTGGTTCAGACTTTCATTTCTTTCATTTCTCCTCTTCATTCCCCCTTTTGGCTATATTCTTCTAGATTTCTCCATCATGCCCCAAGAACCTTTTCATCTTGCAAGATAATGGAACTCACATATAATCAGTACCCTGTGTCCCTAAGGCCTTTTTAATTGCAGGGGCAGAGAGTTCCTCCAGAACCTTGAATTCAGATAATCATCGCTTCATGTCCCACTCTTCTGTAGTCTTGGATTTGGATTTCTCCATCATGTTTCCTTTTGTGTATTGTCTTCACCCTATGGATTATAAGTCTGGGCAGCTAGGTATTTAGAGTGGCTGGCCTGGAGTCAGAAAGATTTATCTTCCTTCATTCAGATCCAGCCTCAGATACTTCCTATGTGACCCTGGGCAAGTTCTCAGTTTCCTCATCTGTCAAATGAGGGCAAGGGCTGTTTATATTTGTATTTCCAGCACTTAGCACAGTGCCTGACCCACAGTGAGTATGATAATCATTTTTCGTCTTTGATTTCTTTGTATTAATATTTGTCTTTTGTAGTGAGGTCAGGCCATTTCTCCTACAGATTACTGAGCTGCCTGAAATTTTAGGAGGTTTTTGAAGCTGTCCCATAGGATATAAAATTTTATTTAAGATCTCAAACATTACTCAGATTACAATCCCCACCCCCAAAGGGGGCTTCCTGAAATAATTGCCTCACCTCATTGAGGAATGGATTCTGCTCTACAGTGTGTAAATCTGTCATCTCATTTCTCCTCAATCATCTCATTTCAAACTCTCTAAATTTAATTTTATCTGTAACCTGACTTAATTTATTAGGTTTATTTTCTTAGGTAATGTATAAGATAATGACTCTGCTTAATTAAATTTGTTCAACTTTTAAAGGAAGCAGATGATTATGGACCTTTAAATCTTCAAAATCTTTAGAATCTTTAAAATATTTCTATGTTTAAAAAAAAAGTATGAGAATGTAACATGTTAAAAAATGAGTTCTTGATCCCATCAGCATAATTTTGTCTGTAAAATTTTGTCTTTAGACTGCTAATTTTTGTTCAGGATTTTTTTTTAAACCTTCTAAACACCTGTTTAAACATAATAAAACCTAGATTTTAACTTCTTATCTATAACTATAACTTCTTTGTACATTGTGGTAGATTTATTTCAGCAGCAGTAACCTACCCCATGAATTCCAAGAGGAGGCATTTCTCTCAGAACATTGTTGCTGTTGTTTGCCCCGATAGGGGCAGCTAGGTGGCGCAGTGGATAGAGCCACCAGCCTTGAATTCAGGAGGACCCAAGTTCAAATCTGATCTCAGACACTTAACACTTCCTAGCTGTGTGACCCTGGGCAACTCACTTAACCCCAGCCTCAGGAAAAAAAAAAAAAAAAAAGAGGATCATGATATCAGGGAGGTGATGTCATGGTATTCATGTGACTTGAATTTAAGTGAAGGAGGACTATAAGATCATCTGCCTCACATTCCTCTCCAAAGCCATCTGGCTCTAATAGCCAATCAATCAATTAGGATTTATTAAATACTTACAACAAGTGTCAATCTCTGTACTAAGGTCTAGGAATACAAAGAAGGTAAAAAATAATCATTGACCTGAAAGCTTTAGACATAGTCAATATCATGGTGATATGGAAACACATATATTTTAAAAGCCCAAACCTCTTTTTTAGGTTTTCTAGAAATATTAATAAATGATATACTTTTTTCTAGTCTAAAAATTCTTTCCAAGACTTTTCTGTATTTGAAAGTGTGCAGAAGGCCAAGAATAAAAGAAATTTCTTAAGGAAATGGACTAGGAACTTCAACAAAAATAACTTTTGTCTTATTAAACTAATTGCTGCTCCATCCCTTGATGATAGGTCTATGTCTATGACCTACTAGTTGCCATTTTTCCTTCTCTCTTCATAAAAGATTAAGATATTGATCAAAGTGAGAGAGTCCTTTTAATTACTCCAAGAGAACACTTGAGGAAAGTGGTCAAGGAAGGAAATGAATATTGACTATTGTTTTGGAATATCAATTCTAAACTATATTTTCAGCATATTATAACCTTTATCTTGTTCAAGATGATTACAAATGTAACCTCAAATCATCTCAAGGGAAAAAAGGTTAGCTTAGAGCATAGGGAGACTATGCCAAGTTGAATACTTCTCTTTTTATGCTAGAAATGCTTCAAATTCAGATGTTAACTCAAAAAAATTATGTTTAGTCTAAAACAGAGTAAAGTATTAATTTTTTTTTCCTTTGACACAGATAGAAAGGGAGAGTTTTTGAAAAGTTGATTTTGGGAGAAGACAATATAGCTTTTACAATAATAATGATATAGTAATAGCTATGTCAAAAGAAAAGAAGAAAGATAGAAAGGTAGGAAGAAAAAATGATCTATTATTTAAAAAAAAAAAAAAAACAGAAGAAAAGGAGATCCAAAAGGAAAAACAAATTAGAATGACTTTGATGAATTTAATTTATACCTTTAAAAACTGAACAAATTAAAGTTATATGTAATGAAAATTGTGGTGTCATATGTAATACTCTTTTCCCGACCTTTGTACATAGAAATATTTATGTTTGTTGGTGTTTGTCAAGTTCAGAATTATAAAACATTAAAAAAATTTTTTTCAAAAAAGGGGGAGAGCAATTTAACAAATCTAATTGGCATAGCAATCAAATCTCATTTGATAGTGATTTGATTAGAAATATTCTATTCTGGAAATAGGAGTGGTAGGAGTAGGATTTGAACTCAGGTCTCATTCCTAATTCATTGCATTTTCTCCTATTGTATCATATTTGTATAGTTTTCTTCCCTAACTCCAATTAGATTGTAAACTCCATGAAAGCAAGGCTTCAAGTATAGCATATGTTTGAATAATTACGAAAATACATCAGTTAAAGGAAGGGAGGGAATTTTGTCATTCTTAAGAGAGGCCAGGTGACTCCATTGTTATCTTCTGTTAAAGTTTATATGGACAAAGGAGAGGGTAGCTTTGTTATCCAGTATTGAAGTATTAACCATGACTCTGGACACTCAATATATCAGAAGAAAGATAGTACCCACTTGGAGATTTTAATGGCCATATGGTAAGTAAGTCATGATTTTTCCCTTTGATAAATATGAATGTTTTAACAAGTATGGCAGTTTTCATCAAGAATGCTTGAAAGTCTTCTATTTCACTGAAAAACTAATTTTTTTTTTCTAAAGGCTTAAACTCATGGAGTAGATGGTTCTAGTTTGTGATCCTAATTCTTTTGACCTCTGGAATATCATATTCTAAGCCCTCTGTTCTCTTAGGTGCAGTGGATAGGGCATTAGGCTTGGAATTAGAACGATTCATCTACCAGATTTCAAATCTAGCTTCAGATATTAACTAGCAGTGTGATCCTGGGCAAGTCGCTTAATCCTGTTTGCCTCAGTTTCCTCATTTGTCAAATAAGTTGGAGAAGAAAATGGCAAAGTATTTTTGTATCTTTCCCAAGAAAACTCCAAATGAGGTCACGAAGAGTCAGACATGACTAAGTAGCATGTTTTGTCCCCTGATTCTAGTTTATTGGCTTATTTCTTATTTCACAAGATATATTTAGATCTGAAAGTAGAATCAGGATTATTGAGTTCAATCTCCTGATTTCATAGATATCAAAAAGGAGAATTAGAAAGGTTAAATGATTTACATGAAGTGTCAGGGATTGAGATTTGAATATGAGTACTTTGACTCCAAATCAAGAACTTTCTACCTGCAACATTTTTCCTCAAGCCATATTATGAAATTAGACTTTTGGGGGAAAAGTAGTAAGTAATAATAGCCTTTAATGAGCAACTCAGTCATACTCAATAATATAAACATCACAAATGATTTCTGTAATTTGGAAAATCTGGTGAAATACCAGATTATTTAGAGATTTATCTTTTTTGTGAAGGCAGCATGATTAATAAGTATTACAAGTTCCTTGACACTTTGATTGTGTTGGATTGAACATTGTTAAATGGCATCTCTTAAATTTTATTCATGGTATACATAAACTGTGGCATAAGAATTGAAGGAGGCAGACATTATCTACTCTAATTTCTTTGATTTACAATCGATACAAGTACTATCAATTGAATCAGTTCACTTAAGTCATCCAGGTAGATAGAGATAGAAATAGGACTAGAACTTATTTCTGGATTTTTAGTTTAAGGTTCTTTTCCCTCGTACCACTCCTATTTTAATTATTGTTGTTCTTCCTTTATCCTCTACTTAGCTTATATTTATTTATCTCTATACATATTCTTTACCATCAACAAAATGTAAGGTCCTCGAAGTCAGGGTGTACTTGTTTCTGTAGCAAGTAGAACAATGTCTGCTTCTTAGACATAGTAGGCACTTAAAATGTAAAAAATCAAATTAAACTTCTTTTTTCTTTTTCCCCCATGTCTGACTCTCATAAGCAGAAGAAATGAAAGAAAACAGAACTTACATGAATCTTAGTTTTGCTATTTGCTATAACCAGTCATCATAATTAACTTGTTTTAAAGGGTGAGGGGAATATAATGGTCCCCAAGATTCACTTGGTTCTTTTTCTTTGGCTATTGGCTATTAGGATTACCAGGTGAGAACTCAGCTTGTCTGCACAGTGACAAGGTGAGAACTCAGGTTGTCTGGACAATAACAAGGTAAGAGTTGAGGTTGACTTGACAGTTCTCTGGCTTAGACCTTTGGTTCGGGCCTTTAAAGGGAGTTTACATCTTAGGAATTCTAAGAGGAGCAAGTTCATTGGTGAAAGTATTTCCCCATTCCCCATTGAGTTCTCACATGCCTATTCTCTGGGAGGATAAAAGAAGGGCAGCATTGGGTCTGAGAGAATTGACTCTGGGCTGAAAGGACAAGAGCTGGAGGAGATTCAGAGCTCCCAAGAAACCTGCACACAGAGGAAAAGATTTTACAGATCTCCTCCCAGAGAAGGATTATAATTGAGCAGACGACCAGACCCTCACAATTCAAGAACTTTACATATTGGCATCCTGACAAAGACTTATTCTGAGCCCTTCAGAGGAGCTAAAATGGACCATTGCAATTTGGTGCCCAAACAGGGACTGACACAATCCTGATTCCAGTGGAAAAACCTCTGATTCAGATTCCAGTGGAAAAGACTTTCTGACTCAGAAATAACTGTGAGTAACAAGGAAACTTTGTTAAAGATTAAGTGAGTGTTCTAATAGACAAATAAGGAACTTACTTTGTTAAGGGCTAAACCAGCAATCTCTTATAGCTGAAATGGGGCAGATGTTAGCTAAATTCAATCCCTTGACCTCAGCCGACTCAGCCCCAGCCCCAGAAGCAACCTCAGCTCCACCCCCATTCAGGAGTGGTACTATAGAGAGTATAACCAAGATAATTGAGGAGCAGAGTTTATTTGTAACCTGGATACAGATTGCTAAACTCTTGGCTGCATTAAGATGCACGTCCCCTTGGTTCTTAGAGGAAGAAAAGATAGATGTAGATAACTGGAAGCTAGTGGGATTTGAAATGAAAGAATTTCATGCAAAAAATGGGCCTCATTCAATTTCTGCAGAGGTATTTTATATCTACAACACAGTTCAATTAGCTTTAAACTATCGAGCAAGTTGTAGGAGAAGGAAAAGATTTAAAAATGAACAGAGGAGGAAGTGTGAGGAAAAAAGGAAAGATCAAGATCTTGCCCAAGAGCAAAGGGATTTAATTGATGAATTAGAGTATGATGACTCTGATTCTCTTGAAGAATCTATCCCGCCTACAGGGCAGATTATTGACAGGCCCACATCAACTCCACCTTTAGAGGTGGAGGAAGAAGGAGGAGGGGAAGAGGCAGAAACACAAACAAAATCACCTATTAAGCAGCCTATGACAAGATTAGAAAAAGCATTGGTTAAAGCTAAGAGAGAAGGACAGGATATAAGTGATTTTATACATGCATATCCTGTGATTGAAGATATTGACTCTGTAGGTCAAAAAAGGAGAAGATATGCACCTTTAGATTTGAATAAAATTAAAGATTTGAAAAAAGGCTGTACCCTTTATGGGGCTACATCAGCTTATGTTAAAATGTTACTAGATGGTTTGTCTTATGAAGTCCTAACCCCAAATGACTGGAAATCCATAGCAAGGACATGTCTAGAACCTGGACAGAATTTATTATGGCTTGCAGAGTTTCATGAATTATGTAAAATCCAAGTCAGATGCAATTTGGAAATAGGAGTTAACACACAATTCACTTTTGAGCAATTAGATGGTGAAGGTCACTATGGAGAGAATTCAGAACAGGTTAAATATCCTATGACAGTGTATGAGCAAATTGCTAAGGCTGCAATAAAAGCTTGGGGTGTCCTCCCCGGACAGAAAGATCAGGAGGGGGGGCTTTCACTAAAATAGAGCAAGGTCCCAATGAACCTTTTGCGGATTTTGTGGGATGTTTGCAAACTGCTGTCAAAAGAACTATTGGAGAAAATGCAGCTACAGAAATAATGACCAGATGTCTGGCTAAGGAAAATGCCAATGAGATTTGCAAAAGAATTATATGGGGATTAGACAAAGATGCTCCTTTAGAGGAGATCATAAGACGATGTGCCACAGTGGGAACAAATGCTTTTTACACCCCGACTATGATGAACATGGAAAGACAGGGTCCCTCTTGGCAAAGGACTTCTAGAGAAATTCGTCGATGTTTCCAATGTGGAAAAATTGGACATCTAAGAGCTCAGTGTAAATATGGAGATAGAGTGAAAAGATAGGGTGAAAGAAGACCTGAAACCCCATGTCCAAAATGCAACAGAGGACTCCATTGGGCATCAGAGTGTAGAATAATTCAGGGAAACGGGATGAGAGGCCCAGGTCCAGGGCCCCAGGCAAAAAAAGACTTGGTACATGATGACAGCTGATGTTACACCCAAAGAGCCTTTAGAAGGTCAGGACTCTGATTTGATTAGCCAGCAGAAAAGCAATCACATGGCAGAAAGAGATTACCTTATAAGTCAGCCAAAAGGCAATCAGATTGCAAAAATGGATTACACTTGGGGAGAATACAAGCCTTTTAAACCAACAGGACGGTGTCCAGTGCAAACAACTCCAATGTAATTGCCAGATGATGAGAAGAGATTTAGAAAGTGGTAAATAGAAGGAAATTAGATAGGTTAACTGCCTGGGAGAGAGGGTTTGCTTGTATTTTATTTTATTTTTATTTTTTATTATATATATTTTTTATAATATTATCCCTTGTATTCATTTTTCCAAATTATCCCCCCCTCCCTCTACTCCCTCCTCCCCGATGACAGGCAATCCCATACATTTTACATGTGTTACAATATAACCTAGATACAATACATGTGTGTAAATACCATTTTCTTGTTGCACAATAGGTTTGCTTGTATTTTAACAGACAGAAGGAAACAGATGAAGAAGGAAACAGATAGGTGGGAACAAGCACCTAGAGAGAGACAGAAAAAGAGAAAAACCTCAAAACAAAGGAGAAGATCTAAGAAACATCTGACACTAAAAGAGCATGGCTAATAAAAAGACTGTTAAAGAACTTTAAAACCAGCAGGAATCATTGGATTTCCTAACACAAGATGAGACTAATGGTCAATAAACTTATGGACATTTATAAATTCTCAATTTATGATTATTTGATCATGTTATTTGTTATATACTTCTAGCATGTATTATGGTACTATGTTACTATGTTACTATGTGCTTATGTAATTTTTGTAATTATGTGTAATACCTTTCATATTGATGGATTTATGTTTCAAGGTTATGACTACCCTATGTTCTAAATCAAAAGAAAGGAGGAGATGTTCGGATTACCAGGTGAGAACTCAGGTTGTCTGGACAATGACAAGGTGAGAGTTGAGGTTGACTTGACAGTTCTCTGGCTTAGACCTTTGGTTCGGGCCTTTAAAGGGAGTTTACACCTTAGGAATTCTAAGAGGAGCAAGTTCATTGATGAAAGTATTTCCCCACTCCCCATTGAGTTCTCACATGCCTATTCTCTGGGAGGATAAAAGAAGAGCAGCATTGGATCTGAGAGAATTGACTCTGGGCTGAAAGGACAAGAGCTGGAGGAGATTCAGAGCTCCCAAGAAACCTGCACACAGAGGAAAAGATTTTACAGATCTCCTCCCAGAGAAGGATTATAATTGAGCAGACGACCAGACCCTCACAATTCAAGAATTTTTCGATTGGCTATTTTAGATGAAAAGCTCTGAACTCCAAATTAGGAAAATTCCTAACACTTAGGCAAAGGTTGCGATCTCTGCTTAACCTTACATTTATATCTATCTCCAGTTAATTACTGGTTTTTTTTGGTGGATGAGACAAAATTCAAATATTTGGGTGACAAAACAGCAGATTAAATAATATCTGTGGATATATAGGTGTAGGGAGAGGGAATTGGGGAAATGGTTGTTTTTTTCTTGGGAATTCCCTTAGTTTGGGCCAAACCCTCAATGGATAGAGTGTTGGGTCTGGAATTAGGAAGACCTGTGTTCTCAGACACTAGCCTTGTGATCCTAAAAAAAGATGCTAACTCTCTGTCTTAGTTTTTTTGGTTCTAAAATGGGGATAACAATAGCATCTACCTTCCAGGTTTATTGTTATGATCAAATGAAATTTTTGTAAAATAATCTCTTAGCAGAGGTATAGCTCATAGTAGGTATTGTATAAATGATAATTTCCTTTCTTCAAGAGAGCCAATGACTTTCCTTTTTGTTCCTTGTCTTTGCCTCTTTGCAGATCTTCAGGATTCTTCTTTCAGATTCTCTAATAACTTCTTTCTTTTATGTAAATTATTTAGGGCATTGCCTATTCTCTCACATTTTGATATGATTTATTCAAAGAAGTATACAGGAACTGTCCATACTCAGTTCTGATTTTTTTTTTTCCCTCTGAGGCTTGGATTAAGTGACTTGCCCAGGGTCACACAGCTAAGAAGTGTTAAGTATCTGAGATCAGATTTGAACTCAGGTCCTCCTGAATTCAGGGCTGGTGCTCTATCCACTGCGCAAGCTAGCTGCCCCAGTTCTGATTTTTTTTGATGAAATCAAATGTTTTCTTAACTAGTTAAGGTATTAGTAAATAACAATACATTCAACCCCACCTTTGCATTAAAAAATAGATATAGCTATTAAAAATTGGGGTTAAAAGGTAAGCACAATATCATCTAGCTGGCAGACTTTAAATATTCTAGTTCATTGTCCAATTATGGCACATTTATGGTTTACTGGAAAAAAAATTACTTTTTTTTTTTTTTTTTTTAAACCACAGTGCATTGGCTCTAGTTTAGAGCACATAGCACAGTGGCTAATGCTTACTTCATCTTGAGTTCTTGATGAATTCTATCTCAAGTAAATTTAGGACACTTTTGTTTTGTTTCTACACTGACTTTTATAATAAATTTAGTCCTAATATAATGGTTCAAAAAAATCCAGCCACAGAAGTCTTATGGAAAACTGACTCTAATCGTTCAGTCACTCAACATGGATTTTAACAGCATTTACTATGTTCCAGATGCCATAGGAATATTTACATTTATATCATCCAGTATCAACATCTTATGTTTGTAGAGTCTGTTTTTAAACTTTTCAAAAGTCTATATGCTATCTCATTTAATCCTTGAAATAGACATTTGAATTTTCCAGTGCTTGGAACAGTTCGTGGCACATAGTAGATACTTAATAAATGTATATTAATTGATGATTGATGAGGAAACTAAAGCATAGAGAGATGAAGTAATAGTTCATTAGTGTCAGAATGAAGACCACAATCTGGGTTAAAGAATTAGAGAAGAAAGTTAGGGATCATTTAGTTCATTTACAATCAACTGTTGCTGTTGGAGCTTAGAGAGGATGACTTGCTGAACATGAACCAGTTAGTAGTAAAATGAAGATCTAAATTCAAATTTTTTGAGGATAGTACTATTTCTACTAAGAAACTACAAACAGAAACATACAGATACCACTCATTAACTTTCTGAAAAGAATTTTGCTTTTGTACTTGTATGATTTAGCCTTGAGTAAATGATTATATTTGCTACAGAAATGAACAGTTTATGGGAAATACTAATAGAGATTAAACTCCTGCTTATACATGGTTAATTTCACAGCAATTGAGGTAAATTATGAAATTTAGATAAATAAGAAATCAAAGCAAATTCTCATTTAATCCCATAAATACCTCAAATGAATCAGCTAATGCCTTCCTCTAGAGAACTGGAACTCTGGAGAAGTTGGAATTGATGAGATAATGGTTCTCTAGTTCACATATATACTTAGTACTTAGTTTGGTGATGTAATGGTTCTCTAGTTCACACATATTCAGTATATTGTAAGTATGTAATTATAATAGGGTATTTAAACTGGGGACAAAGTCAGACTGCTGAAGGAGACTGGGTCAGACTGAGACTGGGTCAGACTGTGACAGACACAGACTGTGTGAGAGAATATACCCAAATTTAGATGGACTAAGTCATAAGTGTGATTTTAGTTTTGAGATGGTTAACAAATTAAATCATACAATCGTAGAATTTTAAATTATAAGGAACTTTGAAGGTCACATATTCTAATCTTTACTTAAGATCCTGCAAAATTTATAACAAATGGCTATCCAATCTATGCTTGAATACCTTCATTAATGGGAAATCATTTGGACTTTTGGAGAGTTCTCATTTTTTGAAAGTTTTCCCTTATATTAATTCTAACTCTAAGGCATAATTTAATATAAGGAATAGAAACTTCTATTAGTTCTTTCTACTGGCTCTGATCACCCCTTCAAAATTCAGTCAGACAACAAGCACTTATTAAGTGCCAAATTTGGAACAGGTACTATATAAATCCTGGGGATATAAAGAAAGGCAAAACCAATTTTTGTCCTTAAAGAGCATACTATTTAATGAGGAAGACAACAGGTAAAGAACTAAGAATACTATATATATGTGTATGTATGTATATACATATTCATCCACATAAGCATCTATCTGCATAGATATGTATAATATGAACACATACATAGATTTTGGAGTAATTGAAAGGTAACCTGAGACAGGAAGGCATTAACAACAAGAGGGACCTGGAAAGGTCTCTTGAAAAAATAGCACTTGAACTGAGTTTTGAGGAAAGTCAGGGAAAACAAAGATTGGAGGTGAAGGGATGAAATATTCCAGGCATGGGGAACAACCAGTGCAAAATTACAGAAAAAGGAAATAGAGTGTTGTGTTAGGAGAACTGTAAGCAGACCAAATGACCAAAGAGTAGTTTGTGAAAAGGAGTAAAGTCTAAGAAGAATTAAATGGTAGGAAGGGGCCAGTTAATGAAGAGCTTTAAATGACAAACAGAAAAGCTTATTTTTGATCCTGGTGTTAATAGGGAATCACTGGAACTTATTGATCAGGGCAATGAGTTGATCAGCCCTTTGTTTTAAAAAATCGCTGTGTACAAGGTAATAGCAATGTTCTGGAATGATCAGCTGTGAATGACTTTGCTATTCTCAGCAGAACTATGATCTACAACTATCTGAAGGTTTGCTTATGATGGGAAATCCTATCCATACTCAGAGAGGGAACTGATTGTGTCTGAATACAGATTGAAGCCTAAACCATTCTTTCTTTCTCTCTCTCTCTCTCTCTCTCTCTCTCTCTCTCTCTCTCTCTCTCTCTCTCTCTCTCTCTCTCTCTCTCAACTTTATTTTTCTTGAGGGTTTTCTTTTTTGGGGAAAATCTATGTTTTCTTTCACAACGTGACTTTTATGGAAATGTTTTGTATGACTTCATATGTGTTTTATTAATGGGGTTTGGGGGTGGAGATAAGGTAGAAAGCTTTAAAATCAAATGTAAAAAATTTAAATTTAACTGGGGGAAAATATTAAATAAAGAATTTGTCTTCTAAAAAAAAAAGAAAAATTAATTTGGCAGTTGAGGATGGATTGGGATGAAGTGAATTTGAACAGGGAGACCAGTTTGAAGGATAGTGCAGCAGTCAATGTGAGAGATGATGAGCTAGGGTTATGTTCATGTGAGTTGGGATGAGACATCTAGAAGAAATATTATAAAGATAGAAATGGTAAGATTTGGCAATGGGTTAGATATATAGGGGAGGGTATGCTGTTGAGGATGACATTGAGATTGTGAATCTATGTGACCAGGTAGATGATGGTGCCCTTGACAGTAATTGGAAAGTTCAAAAGAAGGGAGGGTTTTAAGGGAAAGATAATGAGTTCTGAGATTGACATGTTGAGATTGATATGCATAAGGAACAGACAGCTAGTGATATTCAAGAAACAAATGGAAAACAGGAGAGAGAATAGAGCTGAATACATAGATCTAGGAATAGTCTTTATGGAAATGATAATCAAACTCCATGGAAACTTATGAGATGAGAGAATGAAATAGTTTAGAATGAAAAGAGACGATCCCAGGTGACAGATCCTTGGGAGATACAAGTTAGTAGACAAGTCTTGCATGAAGGACCATTAAGAGAAACTGAGAATATGATCAGAGACATAGGAGAACCAGAAGGGAAGCAGTGCCACAAAAAAACCCAGAAAGGAAGAAGTTTTCAGCAAAAGGTGATTAACAATGTCATATGCTACAGAAAGGTCAAGAAGGATGAGATTTGAGAAAAGGCTATTTGATTTGTCAATTCATTAGTAACTTTGGGGAGGACGGTTTCACCTGAATGGGCATGTTTTAACTGAATATTAAGATCAAAAGTTACAAAAGACCAAGAGGAAAGGGAGTGGAGATACTGAGTAAAAATACTTTTTCAAGGAGTATAGACTGGAAGGGGAGCAGTAATGTGGTTCTTCTTCTTCATAAAGAAGAATATTCCTTGGCAATAATAAAGGAACCAGTAGATAAAGAGAGATTGAAGATGACAGAATAGAGGCAAGAATAGGAGGCAATAAAGATCAAGGATGAATATAGAGGGGCTGACTTTGGTAAAAAGGAGGTCATCTCTTCATTTTTTTTTCCCCTGAGGTTGGGGTTAAGTGACTTGCCCAGGGTCACACAGCTAGGAAGTGTTAAGTGTCTGAGACCAGATTTGAACTCGGGTCCCATTTGAGATAGAGTTAATGGAAGAGATAGTTGGTCAAGATGTCTGAATGAAGTGAAATGAGAAGGAAGGGAAAAAGAGGAACCCCACAAATGGTCTCTTTTTTTCTGTAAAGTAGGAGTAGAATACTTCAGCTATGAGGTTTGGGGGAGAGATGCCATGGGAGGCTTGAAGAGGGGATGGTTGCTTTGGAAAATAGGATAGAGAACTGATTAAGGAGGAATCGAATGTTTTCTTTGCTGTAATGAGTAAAATTATAGAATACATTGTAGTGGACCCAGGCTGTATAGTAATTAAGAAATATTTAACAAAATAAATAAAAATTTAATAGAATATAGATGATGTTAATATATGATTTTTTAAAGTAAATATGCAGCCCATAGGGATCTTTATGTATGATCTAATGGTCCCCATTTCTATTTGAATTTGTCATTACTGTAATACATCGACAGAACTTTGTATATTAGAAGACAGCAATCATTTCTACTTCTGTCTTCCCACCCCTAAGTCTTTCTTTCTCTTGTCTAGCTATCTTCAGTTCTTTCTACTAAGCCCCAGATGACATGTCTAGTTGTATATGAGTTTATCATCAGTCATTTTATCACATTTTAAAAAATTCTCTTTTCCTGTTTTGTTTTGTTTTTATTTTATTTTATTTTATTTTTTGGCAGAAGATGCTGTGATTGTTGAAAAGGTCTTATGGGAGAAGAGGATCTGAATCTGAACACAAATGAACTGATAGTGGGGGCCACCAATTTATAGATGAGTGAGAGAGACAACATGGTAAAGGGAAAAGAACCTTAATTTTGGAGTCAGAGAACCCAAGGTTAATTCCTTCCTATTATTACTGCATTTTTTACTTATTAATTGTATAACTGTAGGCTAGTCATTTCTTTTCTCTGGATCTCAGTTTACCTATCTGTAAAATGGGAAGGTAAGATTAAATTTCTAAATCTCTAAATCCTATGAATTTACTATGCATTCAAATAGAGAGATATCCAGCAGATGGCATCATTGTACCTTTGAATTCTTGATTCAACTCATTTGTCCTTATACCTCCTTTGAAAAGGAAGCAGTTGGAAAGGTTTGTAGACACTGCAGTATCTAAAGAAATGTTTACAAGTTTCAGCACGTAAGGAAGAAGGATGTCTCTACTCTGAGGAAGGAAGGGCAGAGGAGAAGGGATAGCATAGAAGTGGGTTTTTTTAATGAACATTTTTCAAGTCCTTGCTATACTATGGTTAGCAAGCCCCTTCCTGAGCCCACATCTGAAGGGCTCCCCGTCTTGAAGAGTTCAATTACCAAAGAGAAAGGAGGAAAAAAAGGAAAACTATTTATAAGGAAGAAATTGATACTTTCTCAGGGATTTGAAAGACACAAAAACACCTGCCACTAATATTTGATTTTTAGAGATGAGTATTGAGTGATTAAAAAACAACAACAACAACCCATCACTTGTCAACCACTATTCTGGAGCCTTCCTCTGAGCAGCTAGAGGCTTCATGTTAATTCTCTGGAAATAGAAAGGTCATAGAGCCATTTCTTACTTTTTCTTGGTGTCCTCTGTAAAGACAACAGCAATCTTTAAGGCAGGGCAAAATAAAGGTGTAGGATTTAGAGCAGGATGTAACCTTAGTGATCATTTAATCCAATCTTGTCCCTTTTTTCTATGAGGAATATAAGAGATTAGCCCTTTGCCAAAGGTCACATGGGGAGTAAATAACAGAACTGTATTCAAGCCTAGGTCTTTTTGATTCCCTAACTTGGCCACATCCTTCCACATTCTCCTTTCATTTGTGGGTTCCTCTCAGAACTCCCATTTTTAGGAGATGCACAGGTCAACCAAATTTCATTCCTTCTCAGGCTCTGTTTATGGTTCTCCAGACTTCAGTATTTTCCTTTCCTAAACCACACCTTCTCCTCCTTTCCCACACTCCACCCTCTGCTTTTCCGCTCCCTTTTGTTTGTTGTCTTTCCCTATTAGAATACTAGTTTTTTAAGGACAAGAACTGTATTTGTTTTCCTCATATTTGCATTCCTATCACTTAGCACAGTGTCCATACATAACAAGCATTTATTGAATGCTTGTTGATGATTCTGATTTCAAATTCTATTTCTACCATAATCACAGTATTCCCTACAAGCCCTATGGAAGATTTAAAATTATATCTGGGGAGGAGCTATCAGGATAATCATTCTATATGTCCTCTTACTATCCCTTTTTGCCTGAGAAATTTTAATGCAACTGTGGATATAAAGGTATGTAAGTCAAACATTTAATGATAATAAATCATAATTTCATGACCCCCACATTCATTTATATAACTCCATGCACAGTTGCAACCCAAACTTTGAGAAGCTTTGCTATATGTAACCCTGGGAGCACTCCCTCAACCCATATCCATGTTGCCTCTAGATAGGCTACCCTAGAATTAAGGTTCATTGTGAAGTTACATTCATTCAGAAATTTTTGCTCAGAAGCTCCCACAGATATGTTTATTTTTAGTAAACCACCAGTGATCATAATTAATATAAATTTCATGAAAATTGCTCACCACTCAAATGTATCAATGTTTTTCACTAATATGTGAATGTCTGATAATGCAGGCCTATCCTGGCCACTCCTCCCACAAACTTTATACAATACTATTATAGCTTTCCTTGATTTTTCCTGTCATTGACAGGTAAGAAACCCATAGAATAGTCATTGGATATCTTTCATTCTCACCATATTGACAGGGGGTGTGAAACTGTGTTCCTTTTTGATCTGTAAAATTAATTGAAATTCTGTCCCCTTTGATTACTGGCCTCCCAGACTCCAGAGAGTCTATGAGAGAGTGTGTTTCTCAAGCTGGTCCACTTCTAAGGCAAATCACCCTCTCTCTCCCCCCATTTCCCCCCTCTCCTCCCTTGATAGCCAGATCTCCATTCAAATTCAGGCTGAAAAATTCTTCTAAGTAATTTCAGTTGGGAGATCCTAATCTGATCAGCAAAAACTTCCTCCAACCCCCCTCCTCCTCCCCCCTTCCCCAGCCAAGATCTGCTCTCTCATTTCTTTGCAGAATGTCCAAAGTACTATGCTTTGCCTATTCCGCATAACTGCCAGGACCCTGCCTGCTGTGAAGACATTCTCTTCTCAGTGCCAGTCTCCATTTCCCTAAGAGAACTTCGCCACTAGAAAGTCAGTCTTCTAGCAAAGCTGACTTCTCATCCAACAATAAATTTCCCTTTTTGCCACCTAAAACTCTTTGGGTTCATGAATTCTTCCACAAAGGACCTGTGCCGACCCAAAGTGGATTCCCACAACTCTCTGACTGCCACTAGAACCCCAACAACATGACTAGTTCCTTTTTAAAATATATATTTATTTAATATTGTCTCATACTCTAACTTTCCTCTGTGATTTCTTATTTATAATGTGGTACAGTTTAGTCACACTCACCTGACCCTCTGGGTGATACTTTCCATTCTTGAGAGACTATAGTGTTCCATGATTCAGCTGTACAATAACCCTGGCAGAATATTGATTTTTTAAAAAGACAGGCTTTTGTCTCAGGGGGAAGTTTGTGCTCATTGCTTTTGTAGAGCAAAATATCACCTTAATGGCTCTCCCTCAGCAAGGTATCTTCTGTGTATGTATAAGAATTATGTAAAATTCTTTGAAAGATATGACAATAGAAATAGTCTTCTTCAGATACTCTCTGATGAGTTATGCTTCATTTGATGTATAAAACAAAGATGTATATTTGTCACAGATGTTTTCTGTTTTCATGGCAAAGATCCAGAATGGAGTCTAAGTTGAAGACAAATTTTGATGAATGGTGATATTCTCCAGATGCTCTGTTTGTGTATGACATCATGCTGATTACATCAAACCTTGGAATATTGCATTGTTATGGATTTCATTAAAATCCATAACCATTACAAAAGAGTTTGGCTTAACTATTCACATAAGAAAAACCAAGTGGATAAAGAATATATATTGTCCAGAATGTGACATACAATTAGATGAATCATTCGATAGTACTCATTCAATATATAACTGCATCATATCTTATGTACCTATCTTTCTTCTATCTATCTATCTGTCTATCTTAGGTGATACTACAAATGGACATTGAGTTGGGCTTAGAATTTAACAGGAGGGAGAGAGTATATTGCATCATATTTGGTAAATTGCTCAATTCTTTTAGTGAGATAGCATAGTAAGAAAAATGACAATACAATTTCCCTATAAACCTGAAACACCTTCCCTTCCTCCTCCCCATAAACCCGCATGACATCCCTAGGATAAGTGGATATACCTAGGAAACCCTTGTGGAGAAGCATTCATATAGGGAATATCCGTTGATGAGGGATATATGTGGAGGGGAAACTCATACTACTGATGCAGCTTGGTTGGTATCTTTTGATTTATGTTATACTGCTAGTTATACTGGTATTATTCCCCACTTAGTCTGATTAGATTGTCAGTGTCCACTAAGTGTATAGTTTTTGCAGCATTCTGTGATTAAGGCTAGGTAGCAATTGAGGCAAAGAATCTCCTTTTTTTACCTAGTCCAAAAAAATCTAAATAGATAAATAAGCAAAAAAAATGAATCTGGAAGGAAAAGACCCTCAGGGTTTCTGGCCAAAGCAAAAATGACTGCTATTTACATTTAATCTGAATCAATCAGGATGACCCCATTTGGTCATTGGGGTTTGATTTAGGACCTAAGGGTGGCCAATTATAATCAGATTAGTTTTAATTTAAGGTCTGGTCCTTAAGAAAGAAATCTGGCCAATAGGCCCCAAGATATCTTGGGAGGGTTCAGAGGTACAAAAGAGGAAATCTCTAGGTAAGTGTATGATACCCTATGTGGACAGAGGGAGAAAAGGAGGGAAGAAGGGAGCAAAAGAGAGAGGGGAGGAAGGAAGGAAGGAAGGAAGGAAGGAAGGAAGGAAGGAAGGAAGGAAGGAAGGAAGGAAAGAAGGAAGGAAGGAAGGAAGGAAGGAAGGAAGGAAGGAAGGAGGAAGGAAGGAAGGAAGGAAGGAAGGAAGGAAGGAAGGAAGGAAGGAAGGAAGGAAGGAAGGAAGGAAGGAAGGAAGGAAGGAAGGAAGGAAGGAAGGAAGGAGTCTTTTAGAAGGAAGGAGTCTTTTAGAAGGAAGGAGTCTTTTAGAAGGAAGGAGTCAGGCCAGTTTTATTCACAGAGATTATTGTTTGTCCTTTGTTCTGGAAGAAGACCATGATATCAGAGAGGTGATGCCATGACAAGCAAGTGAGTTAAATTTAAGTGAAGGTGGGCTGTGGGAGCTCACCTGCCTCATTTTCCCATCCAGAGTCATCTGGATCCAGTGGCAAGATATAGATCAAGATGACTGTAAAATTTATCATACTTCATCATTGTACAATGTTGTGGTTACTATGTACAATGTTCTCTTGGTTCTGCTTACTTCACGTAATATCAATTCATGCAAGTCTTTCCAGATTTTTCTGTAATCTACCTGCTCATCATTTCTTATAGAACAATTCCATTAATTCACATACTACAATTTATTCAACCATTCCCCAATTGGTAGGTATCCCCTCAATTCTTTGCCACCACAAAAAGAGCTGCTATAAATATTTTTGTACAATTAGGTTCTTTTTCTTTTTTTAAGATCTCTTTGAGAAATAGACCTACTAGTGATATTTCGGAATCTAAAGGTATGCCCAATTTCATTACCCTCCAAAATAGATCAGTTTACAACTCTGCCAATAATTTTCCCTCATGTCTAACATTTATCATTCTCCTTTTTTTGTCATATTAGTCAATATGATAGGTGTGAAATGGTACCTCAGGGTTGTTTTAATTAACATTTCACGTATCCATAGTAATTTAGAGCATTTTTTCTTTTTTCTTTTTTTTTAAATTTTAATCTTATTATCCATTTAGTATTTTTCCCAGTTACATTTAAAACAATTCTTTTTACATTAAAAAAAAAAAAAAAAAAAACTTTTGAGTTTCAGATTCTCTCCTTATCTCTCTCTTAGCTTACATCCCAAACTTAAGTTTCAGCTCTTTTAGCAAAAGAGACCCCTCTCTTATATTATCAGAATAAGGGAAAATACATGGTTTTTTCTACTGTTCTTTTTCTTCATTTTTCCATTTCAAATACCTGTTTATATTATCCACATATGACAGATAACATATTTTCCTTGATTTGAGCTGAGTCCAACTGGTCCATGATCTGTCTTTTTCTATGTCAGAACACTGATCCTCTCCTTAATGTATTGGGAGGAATGTGGGTCTACTCTTGGTATAAAAAGTTACTTGACACTGTTCTTTAAAGCTCTAGGACTATCCCAATACCCTCAACTGCTATTGCTTCCTTCTACTTCTTTCCCCACTTCCTTATATTTAATTTGTGTATATTTATATGTATATTTTGTTTTCCTCACCAGTATCCTTTGTAATGGCAGAGAAACTGAGACAAAATAGAGATTAGAGAGTATTTAATAATTTATTAAATGGGAGAGATTTACTGGGACCAAATGACTCCATGGTTTGGTCCAGGACTGAATGAGACTATCATCTCCAAGAATCCAGCCCACAATGAGAGTTCTCAATGACCTATATATGCATAGTGTAGCTCAGATACAGGGGTAGACTGAGGCAGGGGGGGAGTCAGGGTGCTGAGAGAGAAACAGGACTCTGATAATACGGTTCTGAGAAGGTGATGGGAGGCATGGAGAGAGGAACCCTGGAGCTGGGGAGAGGCATCTTGATAAGACAGTATCAGACATTCCTATAGCTTGGGATGGGGAGAAGCATTCTGATATTCTAAAATGTAAGATCTTTTATCCTTATCAAATATTCTGATAAAGAAGGAAGGGAGGTTTTGCAGGACTGAGCTTTGAAAAGCAGGGAAACTGAGTCAGGATTGGGTCAGGATAATTATGGAAACTGAGAAATGTGGCATAACACCTTGCGATCAGAAACTGTTTCATGTTTGTCATTGTATTCCCCCATACCCACAATGCCTAGCACATAATGTGATTGCTTAATAAATATTTGTTGATTGATTGGTTAATTGATGATCAGACCCAATTCTCATTGCTAAGACAAAACAGGTGGGGGCCTGGACTTCCCTATCGACTCCTACTGATTTGTCTCTTACCCCCATTCTTTTTCTGTCTTATGATTCAGGGAGAACATTGAAGTCCCTTTTAGGGACTAAATGCTTAAACAAATTAGAGTTAAGTAGTAGATAGCACTCTATAAGTCCCATAAAGAGTCCCATATCTCCCCAGGGATAACTTTGGTTCTAGCTACTGCTAATGGTATTCCTGTCTTTCAAGTGGACGTAAGCAAGTTATCAGTGGGAAGGACTTTCACTTTCACAATTTACTAGCCCCTGAAATTTTCATCATTTCCCTCAGATTGAATTCTGATGGAGGAAGAGATGATTTAAAGTGGGTCTGCACAGAGGGTGTGGTGTAATAGGAAAAAGACTAGGAGTGGTTGGAGACACCAATCTTTTTTTTTTTTTTTTTTCTCAAACGGGTACACTTTCAAAGTATCAGAGTACCAAATGAGAATAATGCCCTTTCCTTTCTTAAAGAGGTATTGAAAGAATCAAATAAGATAATGGATATGAAAATATTTTGATAAGAAGACTGAGAGATAACAAATAAGTTTTCTATTTATCAAAATATTTTTATTTTTCTAAGTTTGTGATATTCCATGATTTACAATGATTTAGCATTGCTAGTAACATATTTGTTGTTAAGGAGATAGTTTTTTGTGGCAGGCTAAAGCTTTGGGTTACTGAAAATGTTGTGAATTTTTCCTAAATTTGATACAGGCCAAGATGTATATACTGATGGATAGCCTAAAGGGTTCACTCTTATGTATGAAACATTAAAAGGATCTGAAAGTTTTCAGTACCTTGAGAAACTTTTCTTTGGAGGATTTATGGAAAAAGTGAACAAGAATTGTGGAGGATGAAGAGGTTAAGATTTGCATTGGTAATTGCATTACCTACATTGATAAAGGAGGAAACAAGTAGTGAGTACTATGGAAACACAAGATATTATTATGTTTCTGGTAAGGTTGATGGGAGAAAGTGGAATGCCTACGTTATGTTGACTCTGAACTGTAGATGATCCACTAAGAGAATCTCACTACACAAATTTGTAGATCATCTCTTTTTAAAAGGGCATCATTTGGAAATCTTTCATAAAAATCCCTTGTTTCCTAACAAAACTATGAGAGGCCCAAAGAGGTTATTAACTATTATGAATTTTTAACCCTAAATAACTTCTTTCATAGATGAATGTTAAAAAAAAGAGGGAAAGAAAATATGGGCTTCCAAGAGTTTTGAAAACAGAGAATGAATGAATGAATGAATAAGTACCTATTATACACCAGGCACTGTGCTAAGCACTGAGGATACCAGTGTAGAAAATGAGACAGTCAATCCTCTGTATTCTGTTATAGTTTTGGAAATCTTCTTCTGGAGCTGAACAATCTTAATTGGTAACTAAGTTCAAAACTGCCTAGTCCAGTATATCTAGCTGGATGTGCATCCCCAGACTATGTTTCATATCAGTTATATACTTATGCTGTTTTGCTATTTGCCCTACCAACTCATAGTGGGCACTGTAATACAATCAATATTTATTATTATTGTTTTTGGAAAAGAATATGTCAGTTGAGTTCTCTATGGATCAGTTCAAAAGCAGCTGGACTGGAATCAAGAAGAGTTCAAATTTTACCTCTGACATCAGCTATGTGACCTTGGATAAATGATTTAACCTTTTTTTTTTTTTTTTTTTTTTTTGCCTAGGAGGCAGCTGGGAGGCTCAGTGGATATATCTCTGGTCTTGGACTCATGAAAACCTCAGTTCAAATCCATCTTCAGACATTTACTATGTGAATCCGAGCAGGTCATTTCCCCTCTTAGCCCTAATTCACCAGTGAAAGAAATGATAAACTACTCTAGTATCTTTGTCAGGAAAAGTATGGTCCACTGGGTCACAAAAAGTCAGACATAACTGAATAATAACAACAATGGATTAATTTACCACTTTGGTGACACCTTAAATCAAAACTCTTCTAGATAGTATTTCTTTATATGTATTGTCTCCTGTTTTTAGAATATAAGTTCCTTGAGTGCAAAATGTTCATATCAAAGAGGGATTCCTTGTAGATGATGAGGATCTCAAAATGCTCCTGTTTGTGGATAATATTATATTTAAAAAAGTTTCACTAGACCTTGCCATTTCCTCAAGCTATCTATATTATTTTACAACTGTCCTCTCTCAAAGTCCTAGAAAAACTTTTTTTGTTCTTTCCACATTCCCTCCTTTTATTCATTCCTTAGCCCTTTGCAATCTGATTTCCAATATCATCTCTCAACTGAAACTTCTCTCTGCAAAGTTACCTGCAGTTTTGTCATTGCCAAATCTGATGGTTGTTTCTCAATTCTAATCTTTTTTGGTTCATATGCTTTATTCGACATTGTTGACCACACTTGCTTGAATACTCTTTCCCCTCTGGGTTTTTATGACAGTACTTTGTCAAGGTTCATCCCTTGCTTGGCTGAATGCTCCTCATCCTCTTTTGACAGCTTTTATTCTATATCATATCTTTAATTGTTCCCAAAGCTTTGTCTCCGGCTCTCTTTCCCCCCTACACTTGGTAAACTCATAATTTATCAAGAGTTTAACCATCATTTTTATGCAAATGATGCATAGATCTCTATATTCAGTTCCAGTGTCTCCCTTTTGCTTTGGTTCCAGATCACCAGTTTGCCTCTTTGATGTTTCAAACTGGATGTCCTAGAGACAGTTTAATACTTAATATGTTTGAAACCGAATTCATTACATTTTCTTGAAGACGTTTTCCTCTTCTAAATTTCTTTATTTCTGTAAAATTTTTCTTCTTTAAACCTGAGAAACTTTTTTGGGGGATAAATTTTTAATTGATTTAAAACTTAAATACAAAACGTGAAAAGAGAAAAAAAACATTTCCATGTATGTAAAAGAACATAAGACAGGATTTAATATGAAATAATAAATTTCATTTTCAAAAAAACTACATAACAAACACCACACATTGTTTTCAAAATTAGTCAGCTTTTTTTTGCTTCTTTGTAGGTTTTATTTTGTTATCACTTTATTTCTTTTCCTCCCCCCAGTACCTTAAAGAAGACTACAATTACACATAGATATAATATATGAATACATGTGTGTATATATGTACATATACATAGATATCTAGAAACACACACATATATACATATATACACTCACACATATGTATAAGACCATATTCTGCATATTTCCACTTGTCAGCTCTTTTTCTGAAGGTAGATATCTTCCTTCATAGGTTCAAATCTTTTTATGTTTTTGTAAATCAACTAGCTTATCAATTTCTATACCACAGCAATATTCCAACACAATTACATTCTATTTGGGAGATATATTTTTTTTTTTTTTCCTGAGGCTGGGGTTAAGTGACTTGCCCAGAGTCACACAGCTAGGAAGTGTTAAGTGTCCGAGACCAGATTTGAACTCAGGTCATCCTGAATTCAAGGCTGGTACTCTATCCACTGCGCCACCTAGCTGTCCCCATTTGGGAGATATTCTATGAAAGTTTCCTCCCAAATTTTCTTTCCTTCTTCCCCAATTTGCATTCCTTCTATTATTGGATACATTAGTTTTATTCATACAAAATAATTTTAATTTAAGATAATCAAAATTATTCTTTGTAAATTTCAACAATATTCTTGTATTATAATGTAGTTAAAATCTAATAATCTGCATCTGTCTTTTTCTGCTGGTTTCTTTGAAGTTTCAGGCCTTTTGTTGTTCTAGATAAACTTTATTATTATCATTTTTACCCAGTAAAAAAATCTTTTAGTAACTTAGTTGGGATGGTGTTAAAAAATAGATTAGTTATGTAAAATTGTTGCTTTTTTATTCTATTGACTTTATTCATGAACAATAATTATTACTTCAATTATTTAGATCTCACTTTATTTGTATAAAAAATGTTTTATAATTATGTTCACATAGTTCCTCTGTCTCTTTTGGGAGTATAAGATTAATTTAGTTTTGGAATTTGCATTTCAACGGGCATAGTCTTAAGAGGGTGAGTATAAGTTTATTACCACTCAGAACCTTGATTTAAATAAACATAACAGAAGAGGAAACTCATAGCACAAAAGTAATATACAATTAACAAACACAGTGGCCATTATAACAAAAGAATAAAAAACATACAACATACATCATCACCCCTCCAAGGAAGCACTGACCTTTGAATTTCATTGGCTTGGAGGATTCATGGATACAGCTATTCAGTCTTGAGTGGGAGTCAATGCTAAGCAAGTTTGTACAAGATTCCTAACCCAAATCCTCAGTTTCTTTCCATTAAGGGGTTTTTATAGGCTGAGAACAAAGAAGGCACTACGCTAAGTATTCTCATTTAATACATGACGCTTGTATAGCAGCCTCCCAGGTACAGGATGTTCCATCACAAGAGGCCCACCAGAGAGAATATTTGTTTGTTCCTTTAGGGGGAACTGGTCAGATTTCTGGGGTAACACAGGACTGCCATAAAAGATATCTATCAATTAAGATACCAGAAGTGGCTGACCCTTCTTAAGTTTCCTGAAATTCTATCAGATAACTTGAACACATTCCAGGGTTCTTAGCAAACAAATTTAAACAAAGGCATGCCTGAGACTCACTGGATTCATCACTAGGATTTCTTATAGGAAGGCATACTTTCAGGTATTTTATAATGTCTAGTTCTTTTTAATGATATAAAATAATATTAAATAATATTGGTGACAGTATAATTTTCCTGTTTTTCTCTTTTGATTAAATTTATTTTAGCTTTAATACCTGAAGAAAGATTTTTAGGTTTATATTCTTAACATTATCTGGACTCCATACTCCCTCATATCTGACCAATTGGAAAACCTTTCCATTTCTATATTTAAGTTATCTTTTGCTTCCATTCTTGTTATGGGCCAGAACTCTGAAACAAGGATTCTTACAAGGTGTTAAGTCAGGGGAATTGATAAAAACAATGGTTATCTAGTTTAGCAGTTCTCTAAGTTCAGTATGATTGATTTAATCTTACAACAAATAGTGGTTTCCTAGTGATATGCTGATTAGTTTATATTCAGTGTAGAGCATATAAGCTAGGAGTCTCAGCCAGATTGATTAACAGGGCCAGGGAAGACAAAAGGACTGGGGTTGAGAACTCAAGCTTTTGGAGCCAAGACACACACACACACACACACACACACACACACACACACACACAGATTCAGTCCGTCAGGCTCCTGGTGGCTCTCTGGGGGACTTGGAGACAGATTCATTCATCCAATCTCCCACCATGTGGTGGCAGGCCTGTCCTCCTGCATTTTCTTCACTGAAACCAAGTCCCTTCTGAAGGCCACAAGAAAGCTAGCTGAGCACCAGGCAAAGGAAACAATAAAGACTTCTGGACTTTAATACCTGGCTATTCTTGTGGTCATTATTCTGCTGAAAGGAAGGCTGCTCCCAAGATCTCCAGAAAACCAATGAGAACACTATATTTGGCGCCCAACATGGGGCTAAGAACCTACATCTGTGACTCAGAAATTAGGATAAGTAAAAAATAGACAAGAAGGAAATTTTGTAAAGAGCTAAACTAGTGCTTCAGCTGAAATGGGACAAATGTTTAGAAAGGAGCCTTTTCCACTTTAAGGAAAATGTATCGAAAGTATAGTTAAACTCATTAAAAGCCAAGGTTTGATTGTAACTCATTCTTTTTATCACCTCTTATCTAAATTATTGTAAGGCATCTCAATTTGTCTTCCATTTTCAAGAAAATGATCACTCTAGTCCATCTTACACCTTGCTGCCAAAGTAATTTTCCTTAAGGACAAATGTGATCATGTGACTTCCCTATTCAATCAACATTAGTGGCTTCCTATTTTCTCAAAAACAAAATACTCTCTCTTTAATTTTTAAGACTTCACAACCTAGTCCCAATCTATCTTTCCATGTTCATTGGACATAGCTCTCTTCCTACATTCTGTGATCCAATCAAAGTGACTTTCTCTGAGTTCTTTAGTCTTGACATTATATCTGTCTCCCATCTTTCTGTCTTTATACTGTATGACCCTCGTGTATATAACATACATCTTCTTTCCTTTCATGTTATAATGTCCCTCTCTTGCTTTAAAGTACAATTAAGGCATCATCTACTGCCTGAAATCTTTTCTGCCCCTCCCAACTGCTGGTGTTCTCCTCAAGTTACCTTATGTTTAATTAGTTTGTGTGTATGTGTATGTTGTGTATTTGCTTTATATTGATGCTACATATATTTTATATGTACTCATCTACTCCCATTTGTAATTAAATTAATTGTATGGCAGGATAACTTCATTCTTTACACTTGTACCCCTCCATCTAGTATAGTGCTTGGCATCTAGTAGGCACTTAATAGCTATTGACTGTTTGATAAAATCCTGAAACTTTGTAAACACTCCTAAACAAAATACATCATTTCTCAAAAGTTCATCTCTTAATTATCCATACAGGAAGACTCTGAAATAGTGAAGAATGATTATTGTACAGAAGATTATATGCATCAGGATGGACAAGCCATAGAGTTACTCCCTCATCACACACACACACACACACACACACACACACACACACACACACACAAACACACACACACACACTCACCCCTTGGATATTCACAAAAGATTGTCAAAAAAGCATGTTTAGGAAATGAAAAGGAGAGACCAGAGAACTGCATTGCACCTGGTAAGTTTTACAGTTCTGCAGAAATTATCTTATCTTTTAAAAATCAGTATTCTTCTGGTGATACTCTATGACTATGAATCTTGAAGAGAGATTGTGAATCATAATCTCTGAAGAATCAAAATAAGAAATCACACAAAGGACAATGATAAGATACATCTTATACATTAGTTGGTTGCAGTATTATTTCCAATGCAAAATTTCATACAAAAGTGATATAAATATATTATCAAATAGGTATATGGTGGGAAAAGAAAGTGGAGCAGTCACGTAATGTGAGCAAATTTTCATAGAACAAGAGTTCCATGGGTACCCAAGTAATATCAAGAGACTCAGGAGAAGATACCCAGAAAGAACCATTGTGGAGACTTCAAAGGAAGAAATGAGTAAAAATCACACTGGATGAGAAGGTATGGATGGATTATGAGTTGTATTTTTTTTTGAAGGATTACTTATATCAATGAAAATGTATCCATCAAAATATTGAAGAATCCATTTCTTTTAAAAAATATTTATGTATTGAATATATATGTATATATATTTAATATATATGTATGTATATAATATATATCATCAAAGACTGCCTTCTTGACCTCCTATTCCCCATTTCCCACTCTCTAACCCTTACTGCCCCCATCCTCCACTCCTCATTCCCCATCCTTTACTGTCACTGCTTACTTTGAGATCTAAAGCAGGAATTCTTAAACTTTTTCTACTTGGGACCTCTTTAGCTAGAGAAATTTTTACATGACCTTAGGTATATAAGTATATACAATAGGCATACAAATAAAATACTTATAATAAATCATAATTTATTTTAAAACAATTCTTTGGGATATATGTAATATTACCATTTATTAAAGATGGAACAAATTTGCATACTAATGAGATGGATGTGCTTGTTTATTTTTTACATAAAGCATTAAATCTTGGAATATTTTCTTTCTTTTTTTTTCTTTTCCTGAGGCTGGGGTTAAGTGACTTGCCCAGGGTCACACAGTTAGGAAATGTTAAGTGTCTGAGACCAGATTTGAACTCGGGTCCTCCTGAATTCAAGGCTGGTGCTCTATCTACTGCACCACCTAGCTGCCCCATCTTGGAATATTTTCATACCTTTTACTGTTAACAGATTTTTCATGACCCTCACATTCAGTCATGTGACCATATATGAAGTTTAAGAGTCTTTGATCTAAAGAACATACACATATAGTCAAACCAAAATAAATTTCCAAGTTGTCTTTTGTGTGTGTGTATGTATGTTGTGTGTGTGTATGTATGTGTGTGTGTGTGTGTGTGTGTGTGTGTGTGTGTGTGGCAATTGGGGTTAAGTGACCTGCCCTATATCACATGTTAAGTGTTAAATATTAAGTGTTAGATGTTTGAGGTTGGATTTGAACTCAGGTCCTCCTGACTTCAGGGCTACTGCTTTATTAGCTACACAATTTAGCTCTTGTCCTGCTCCCAAAATCCTCTTTAAAAATGATTAGGAAGTAGGTAATCTGTTTTATCATTTACTAATCTTTTGGAATTATGATTGGTCATTTTGGTGATAAAAGCTCCTAACTTTTCTTTTTTTCTTTTTTTTAAAAAATTTTATTTATACATTTTTTGACATTATATATGCCTGAGTAATTTTTTTTATAACATTATCCCTTGTATTCATTTTTCCAAATTATCCCCGCACTTCCTCTACTCCCTCCCCTTGATGACAGGCAATCCCATATATTTTACATGTGTTACAATATAACCTAGATATAATATATGTGTGTAAATACCATTTTCTTGTTGCACATTAAGTATTAGATTCCGAAGGTATAAGTAACCTGGGTAGAAAGACAGTAGTTCTAACAGTTTACATTCACTTCCCAGTGTTCCTTCTCTGGGTGTAGTTGTTTCTGTCCATCATTGATCAACTGGAAGTGAGTTGGATCTTCTTTATGTTGAAGATTTCCACTTCCATCAGAATACATCTTCATACAGCATTGAAGTGTACAGCGATCTTCTGGTTCTATTCATTTCACTCAGCATTAGTTGATGTAAGTCTCTCCAAGCCTTTCTGTATTCCTCCTGCTGGACATTTCTTACAGAAAATCCTAACTTTTCAAAGTGTCTCAGACCAGATTTGAACTCACAAAGAAAAGTCTTTTCAATTCTAAACCTGGTATTCTATCCATTGTATCACCTAGCTGTTGGTCAAAATTTAGTAGCTCTGAGAATATAATAAAGATGACAATACTCCCCAAACTAATCTATTTATTTAGTGTTATACCAATCAGACTCCCAAGAAACTATTTTAATGACCTAGAAAAAATAACAACAAAATTCATATGGAAGAATAAAAGGTCGAGAATTGCAAGGGAACTAATGAAAAAAAAGTCAGAGGAAGGTGGTCTAAGTGTACCTACTCTAAAGCTATATTATATAGCAGCAGTCACCAAAACCATTTGGTATTGGCTAAGAAATAGACCGGTAGATCAGTGGAACAGATTAGATACAAAGGACAAAAAAGGGTACATCTATAGCAATCTAATCTTTGACAAACCCAAAGATACCAACATTAGGGATAAAAATTCATTATTTGGAAAAAACTGTTGGGAAAACTGGAAATTAGTATGGCAGAAATTAGATATGGATCCACACTTAACACCATATACCAAGATAAGATCAAAATGGGTCCATGATTTAGGCATAAAGAATGAGATAATAAATAGATTAGAGGAACAGAGGATAATCTACCTCTCAGACCTGTGGAGGAGGAAGGAATTTGTGACCAGAGGAGAACTAGAGATCATTATTGATCACAAAATAGAAGATTTTGATTACATCAAACTAAAAAGTTTCTGTACAAACAATACTAATGCAAACAAGATTAGAAGGGAATTAACAAATTGGGAAAATATTTTAAAAGTTAAAGGTTCTGATAAAGGTCTCATTTCCAAAATATATAGAGAACTGACCCTAATTTATAAGAAATTAAACCATTCTCCAATTGATAAATGGTCAAAAGATATGAACAGACAGTTCTCAGATGATGAAATTGAAACTATATCCACTCATATGAAAGAGTGTTGCAAATCACTACTGATCAGAGAAATGCAAATTAAGACAAGTCTGAGATACCACTACACACCTGTCAGATTGGCTAAGATGACAGGAACAAATAATGATGAATGTTGGAGGGGATGTGGGAAAACTGGGACACTGATACATTGTTGGTGGAGTTGTGAAAGAATCCAGCCATTCTGGAGAGCAATTTGGAACTATGCCCAAAAAGTTATCAAACTGTGCATACCTTTTGACCCAGCATTGCTGTTATTGGGCTTATATCCCAAAGAAATTCTAAAGAGCGGAAAGGGACCTGTATGTGCCAAAATGTTTGTGGCAGCTCTTTTTGTTGTAGCTAGAAACTGGAAGATGAATGGATGTCCATCAATTGGAGAATGGTTGGGTAAATTATGGTATATGAAGGTTATGGAATATTATTGCTCTGTAAGAAATGACCAGCAGGAGGAATACAGAGAGGCTTGGAGAGACTTGCATGAACTGATGCTGAGTGAAATGAATAGAACCAGAAGATCACTGTACACTTCAATGTTGTATGAAGATGTATTCTGATGGAAGTGGATATCTTCAACATAAAGAAGATCCAACTCCCAGTTGATCAATGATGGACAGAAATAACTACACCCAGAGAAGGAACACTGGGAAGTCAATGTAAATTGTTAGCACTACTGTCTATCTACCCAGGTTACTTATACCTTCGGAATCTAATACTTAATGTGCAACAAGAAAATGGTATTTACACACATATATTGTATCTAGGTTATATTGTAACACATGTAAAATGTTTGGGATTGCCTGTCATTGGGGGGAGGGAATGGAGGGAGGGGGGAATAATTTTGAAAAATGAATACAAGGGATAATATTATTAAAAAATTACTCATGCATATATACTGTGGAAAAAAATTCTAAATAAATAAAAAAATTTTTAAAAAAATTTAGTAGCTCTGATCAATACAATGATTTACTACAGCTCCAAAGGATTTATGATGAAAAATACTATTTATCTGCAAGGAGAGAACTAGGATTGAAGAATACTTTTTTCATTTATTTTATTTGCTTTCCCTCCCTGAAAAAATAGCTAATTCAGATATATTTTATATGACTTCATATTTATAATGGGTGTCATATTTCTTATCTTCTCAAAGGGTGGGATAGGAAATAGAGGGAGAAAATTTGGAGCTGAAAATAAATTAAAATAAAAATTTAACTAAAAAAAATCTAGAGATAGTATATTCAAAATATTTCCTCATTTATATAGTCCTGTCCCAAAGCCCCCTCAAAACAAAAACAGGAAATGAGGTTAGTCTGGTATAACCTGTCCTGCATGATGCCATCCTGGTTTTATACGTATCTCATCTCTTTCTAGATGCTTAATGACCTCATTCATAATGATTAAATTCATTCTAAAATTTCTCTGGGAACTGAAATCAAGTTCAGTGGCCTCTATTTTGGACTCTAGTCTATCTTTTTTTTTTTTTTTTTAATTAAGACATATGTCTTTCACCATCCATTTCTCTTACATTATTTTTGATTTTTTTTCTTTGGGCATTGTCATTTATATTATAGCTATAGCCTTAGGAAATCCAGTTTTTAAAAATTTGCCTTTCACATATGTTGTCCCTTCCAATTAAAGCATGAGTTCCTTGAAAACAGGGACTGCCTCATTTTTTCTGCCTATTTCCCCAGCACCTAGTATAGTAGTTGACACACAGTAGATCTTTAATAGATTATTTTTATTAATTAATTTACTCAAATGTTATTGATAATGGCTCAGCTATCACATTTGCCAGTTCTTTTAGGAACCAAGAATGTTGTTCATCTGAACCAATTGACATGAATTCATCAAGAGCAGTTAGGCACTTTTAAAACATAGCCTTCCTTACATTGGCTATCAATGTGTGTAGTCATTTTTATTTTATTATTTATAGTTAAAGTGCATAAGGGTAAGGTACAAAGGAATATAGCCTTCAGGAATCATGGATAGCTTATTACTCATACATATTTAAGGGTTCAGATCCCTAGCCCTTCAGTTCCTTAGGTAAATATGAGTGGTGGCTTCAGTGTACAACATGGTACTCTAAGGGATTTCTGCCTTAATATCTAGATTGTTGTTGCTGGGCAGATGCACAGGAACCAAGTTGGAGAAAGACCTTAAGGAAAAGTTAATTAGCAGATGACTGAGACCATGATTGCTTCTTATCAATCACTGTGATTGGGAAAGTTTGTTAACCTTACATACATTGATTAATGAAATTTCATAAATTGATCATGATCAGGAGAACCTTGCATTTTTTACCTAAACAAAGCTGACTGAGTTATTGGATACAGAGGAAATTCTTGGTATGGGTGAGTGAGCAAGAATCAGTCAGTGAACAAAGCTAAACCAGTTGGGTACACAGGAATTTTCTGGTACATAAGCATGCCAATCAGTGATCGAACATGGAACACTACTGTCAGTTAAGACTCAGCAAAAAGCCAATCCTTTACAAAAGTTTATTGTTCTTTGGAGAGGAAACAGAGAAGTTAAAAGTGGAGCAGATGTCTTCTCTCTTATTATGATCATCATAGAATCCATTCTATTTTAGGAACTTTTCCCCTGAGTAACTCCTTCCCCAAAACCCATTAGTATAGGACCATCTCCTTATTGAATGCAATGAATACCCTCTCCTGTGTGAGGAGTAGGGAGGAGCTGGAAAGTGATTAAAGGGCTTCAATTCCCCTTTGATACTCTACAGGTTAAATTTCTTTCTTTCTTTCTTTCTTTTTTTCTTTCTTTCTTTCTTTTTTTCTTTCTTTCTTTCTTTCTTTCTTTCTTTCTTTCTTTCTTTCTTTCTTTCTTTTCTTTTCTTTTTTTTTTTTTTTTGATGCTTATTTATTTATTTTTTACAAAAATTTTATGCATAGGTAATTTTTCGGCCTTGACAATTACAAAACCTTTTTGTTCCAACTTTTCCCCTCTTTCCCTCCACCCCTTCCCCTAGATGGCGGGTTGACCAATACGTGTTAAATATGTTAAAGTATAAGTTAAATACAATATATCTATACATGTCCAAACAGTTATTTTGCTGTACAAAAAGAATTGGACTTTGAAACAGTGTACAATTAGCCTGTGAAAGAAATAAAAAATGTAGGCGAACAAAAATAGAGGGATTGGGAATCCTATGTAGTGGTTCATAGTCAACTCCCAGAGTTTTTTTGCTGGGTGTACTGGTTCAGTTCATTACTGCTTTATTGGAACTGATTTGGTTCATTCACTGTTGAAGAGGGCCACATCCATCAGAATTGATTATCATATAGTATTGTTGTTGAAGTATATAATGATCTCCTGGTCCTGCTCATTTCATTCAGCATCAGTTCATGTAAGTCTCTCCAGGCCTTTCTGAAATCATCCTGCTGGTCATTTCTTACAGAACAATAATATTCCATAATATTCGTATACCATAATTTATTCAGCCATTCTCCAATTGATGGGCATCCACTCAGTTTCCAGTTTCTGGACACAACAAAGAGGGCTGCCACAAACATTCTTGAACATACAGGTCCCTTTCCCTTCCTTAAAATCTCTTTGGGATATAAGCCCAGTAGCAATGCTGCTGGATCAAAGGGTATGCACAGTTTGATAACTCTTTGAGCATAGTTCCAAATTGCTCTCCAGAATGGCTGGATGTATTCACAATTCCACCAACAATATATCAATGTCCTAATTTTCCCACATCCCCTCCAACATTCTGCATTATCTTTCCCTGTCATTCTAGACAATCTGATAGATGTGTAGTAGTATTTCACAGTTGTCTTAATTTGCATTTCTCTGATTAATAATGACTTGGAGCATCTTTTCATATGGCTAGAAATAATTTCAATTTCTTCATCTGAGAATTGTGCTACAAGTTAAATTTCAAGGTTTCTCCTGGCTTCCAGCTTTGAGAGAAAAGATGGAAGAGGTGAACTCTAATTTAAATTGTTGAAGGAAAAAAACTCTGGAAAGACATAAAAGGAGCTGACAGTCTCTATCCTGTCTGAATTCCCTATCCCTAACTTGTTACACTAGTGATTATGGAGAGTTTCTCCTTGGGTGAGAGCCAGGATTTTCTCTCTTGGTTGAGCTAAGGTTATTTTGCTCTCAAAGATAGAGCTCCTTCAATTTATATTGTCTAGAACAAATTCTCCTATGTTTACCTTCTCAGATTTCTGTTTTGCTATGTTTTGGATAAATGGGCTTCTTTGCTATTTGCTATGTATGTTCATTGTAGACTTGGCTTTTGGTGATAAAGGGGTTAAAACTTGGATTAAAAAGCTTGTTATCTCCCTTTTCCTCCAAATGACAGAATGATCAGAAGTTAGCTGGAAGCCAAATATATCTCTTAGACTAACAATATTTAAGGGAGCATAAAGACGTAATTCTAACACAACACTCATTCTCTCTAGAGAAAAACCTCCAACACTAACTTGTTGGACTTTCTTCTCTGTCTGAAAATCTAAGATGGAATGGTCCCTTACCCTGAAGGCACCTATCATCTGTACTTCAGCACTCAATTCTTTTCTTACTCTCGTTGGCCAGAAGCAGGTAAGCTTGTTTCTTTTTTTACCTTTTGAAAAATGAAGTTATTTTTAAGGTGAATCAAGAATAAAGTCTTCAATCATTGTATATCATATTTTCTTTTTTCTTTTTTGGTGATCTGCCTCAAACTCCTTGTCTAATTTCCCCAATTTGTCTGGGTGGCCTGTAATGTGCTGCATAGAAATATTACTTCTGCTTTCCATCCTCAAATATTCTTCTTTATGTTTTCATTCAAAATTCTTGGGTCTTCTCACATAATTTTATCTTAATATTTAATGCTACTCCATCTCCCTCTGCCTTTTGCTTCTCATATCTTTTGAATAAAGTATACCTCCCAAGGCCATATTCTGGTCAGGAATTCTAACCCACCAAATCCTGGTCATAAGTATTAAAATTTCCCCTTGCATTAGGACATCTAAGTTACTCTATTTATTATGCACATTTTCTACATTTGTATATGGTTACTTGAAGCCATGTATTTTATTGATAACATTTTTTACTGTCTCCTGTGGTCCTTTCTATTTTTCTTTGTCATGCCTGTCTCTTGATGGTTATTTGGTTTGGGGTGTGTGTGTGTGGGTATGTAATTTGTATTTAAAAGTATGTGTGTGTGTGTGCAGTTTTCTGCCTTTTCAATTTTCAATTTTAAATCCTATTGATCAGATTCACGAGGCCTCAAACAAATATATTTTTATGGGCTTTCATTCTATCCTGTGCCAAGAGCCCATTATTTTTTCCCTAACCTGTGGTCCAGAAATTCACATCCTATCCTTCAGCACCATCTTCATAGCCATATGTAAATTCTTTCTTTTACTTCTTGTGGTCCTTAATTCAATAGTAAGCCCATTTTAAATAAGTTCTTATGATTAAGCACCACTTGTACTTCTGAAGTCTTAGTTTCTTGTCCAGCATTTTACAATTCTTAGAAATGTTTCTAAATTCCTTCTTGTGGTATCATTTGCTCCTCACCTAAATCATTAGTAGGCATAGTGATCATTAGATTTGTAAGTTTTGGAGGTTCCCTGTTATGACTTTAGGAACACAGCAGACCTTTGTTACATTTGTTTCTTTATGGAGCTTTGTTCTCACCAGTGGCTATCTTTCTCATCTGGTGTACATCTGTGTATGACACAAAACTGGGAGGAATGATTAACACATTGCATGATAGTATCCAAAAACTGCTCAGCAAATAAGAACTTCATTGGGCTGGAACTAAGATGAAATTCAATAGGGAAAAACATAAAATCTTATACTTCAGTCTAAATAAAGCAACTTCACTAGAACAAGATAAGTAAGCAAGCATTTGTTAATACCTAAGTGTCAAACATCAATTATAGTTAGACTGTAGCTTGTTTGAAAAAGATCTGAAGTTTTTAGTGAGCCATATGAGTCAGTGGTATGATGTGGTAGCCATGAAATGCTAAAGTAGTTGTGTATTCCATTAAAAGAGGTATAGCTTCCATAAACAGGAAGGTGGTGATCCTACTGTACTCTGGCCTCATTAGGCTTTAAATGGAGTTATTTTTTTCAATTCTGGGCTCCACTTTAAGAAGAGTGCTGACAAGCTGGAATAGCTCTGTAGGAGGGAAACTGGTATGATGAAAGGTCTTGACCTGATGGCATATGAAGATTGGTTGAGGGAACTGTACACATTTAGCCTGAAGAAGGAAGACTTAGGAAGGATGAGCTATCTGTCTTCAATTATTTGGAGGACTGTTATGTGGAAGATGAATTGGTCTTGTTCTGTTTGGCCCCAGAGAGCAAAACCAGGAACCATGGAAAGAATTTGTAAAGAGGCAAATTTAGACTTGATATCAGGAAAAGCTTCTTACACTTAAAGCTGTCTGGAAGTGAAATGGACTATGGAGCAGTGGTGGTTTCCTTCTTGGATGTCTGATAAAAGGCTGCATGACTATGTAGTGATTAAAAAGATTCAAGAAAGACATAATTTTGGGTGATTTGGTCATTTTGTTAAAATGACAGCATTTTAAAAAAGGATGGTCATCTGGTCATCTCTCTTAGATCAAAGGCAGTCATAGTGTCAGGCTCACATTTTACATACCCTTCAAACAGTAGGTATTCTCTAGGGTGGGAACCAACCCTTATTGGTTAACAATTAATAAGCAAATGAATATTACAATGAAGAGTTGAGAATGATATCATTACCCTTGGACAGAAAGACTATATCTATGCCCATACTACCTTTAGTCCTGGGGAATTTAAACAAAAGTGTCTGTCTCTATTCAAGCTTAGTTGAATGGAATTCACCTTAGACTAAAGATTCTCTGTACAGTTGGGTGAGGTCAGATGGAAGAGAAAATTAATTCAACCTTTAGAGACTGAATTCTTGAAACTAGAAAAAGGAGAAACTCTGAATCTCAGCAAATCATTAGTTATTAATGATCATTTTTCTTAACCACTTGTTGTATACATTGATGTATGTATTGGACAACATGACTGCTGATGTGCCTACCAGCTCTTAAAATTATGATTCTTTCTTTTTAATTCCAAACCATTCATATTTTCTTGGATAGTTCTTGTCTTCTGATATAGTCTCCAATATGGAGGTCTTCTTTTAGGTCTTTTAACATTCAGTGAGACTTAGTATGATATTCAGACTGTCAATTTATCATCCGTTGGCATTGCTATATGATTGGCCTATCTCTTTTTCTGATCAGACATTTCATAGATGATACTTTTATACAATGTTTTGTTCATAAGTTGTCATTAGTACTATTCTGACACTCGCTATGCTAATTATATATCTCTCTTGCCAGTTGCAGATGCTTGCAATTTTGATTCTTTAGAGAGTGGGATATTGATTTTCAGCTGCATAGCATCATGGGAAAATACTATTTTGTAGATAGATAATAGCTTTTTCCATATCCAACTAACATTTTTTTGTATGTTCTTCCCGTATTTCTGGATATTCATTCTTAGAACACAAGAACCTGCTTTCTCCAGAGGATTTACATCTTTCTTCTACAAGAAAAGCATTACACCAATTTTTTATAGCTCAATAGTCTTTCTTTTCTTCTCTAACTAATGAGAAATTGATTAGTGAGGGCTTAATCTTGGGAACATGGGTAAGGGACGCAAGTGGGAACTTGTAAAACCCTTTTTGGCAATGGGTGATGATATAGAAGGAGCAAACCAACTCTTCTACTTCAGTGTCAAGTTTTTTCCACTTGTTATGTAGTGAAGAAAAATCTTTTAATTGCCTGCTGAGTTGGAAATGAGCATATAAACAAAAAGGTACTCATTGACTGATTATATTTCTTTTCATTCCTGATAGTGAGCCCTTTTGGTTGGAGAAGGTCTTCAAGTCATTCCCACTGGGATGTAATGAGGTCTGGAACACCTGGTTCCTATGTTGCCTTAATCCTTGTGACTATTCTTTTCATTGGACAATTGGAGATGGAATTACTTATGAGCTTTGCAAAGGTTGGAAGAGGCAGCAGAATTTGTGAGAAGCTGCAACCATCTACAGAGAAACTTATTTGACGTAGCCCAGCAGATTAACCATAGCAACTGAGACTGTGTTGTACAAGCAAGAGAGACACTTGTCCACTGATTAAGCTATACCTTAAAGTGAACTTGTTGGTAGGAAGACTGGCAGCTACTCTAACATCTCTCTAGGCACCAAGATGGTAGAGGGGAACATGTGTCCCAGTATTTGCGGAATCTGTTTTTGTATTTGGGTTCTTGCTATATTTTTTCAATTTTTCTTCTTAAAAGCTATTTCATGTTAATTGGTTAGATGATATCACAGCAGTTGATTTAGGGAATGTATACCAAAATGGAAGCTTAAAGTGATAGCATAGGAGAGAATCAAATAATTCCTTTGGGTCACCCTTAAAACCTTAAGAGTGATGTAACCAGTCTGAAATACTACCATTGCTTGCATGAATTGAGAGAAAATGCCCAGGACCTTGCACATCTATATTGTATTTTCCACTCTCTAACCTTCTGACACAGAGTAGGATTTCCTCAGCTAAAATTTTCCTTTCTAAAAATCTTGGTTCCTCATTTATTTTTATTATAGTTTGTATTGTGTCATATTTATTTGTGTTATTCCCCTTTTGATATTTCAATACAAGGACTTTGTTGTAATTTTCAACCTCTGTATCCCTAGTACCTAAGACTGTACCTTGCAATAGGATTAATAAATCTTTGCTCAATTGATTTGAATTACTGGCTGCCAAGCCTGATGACCTTCCTCAGTAGTTTTTTAAAAGCATTGTAAATTGTCCATATCATCTTTGAACACAGTTAGATCACCTGGAACCAAGGGAGAATTATGGTGAGTTGTTGTTTCTGGGTTCCATTCTAGAAAATCTGTGTGGGAAGAAAATCCTTGATTTTGCAGCAGAGTGGTTTGGAGAATCCCTCCTTTATGAGGTGCTAATGCCAGTAATGAGATTAGATAATCAAAACATAGAACTAGACAGAACTAGTTTGGGAAATACATTTATTTGCTGGTTATTAAGTTATTTGATGGATTATTGTGAATGGGAGAAGGGAAAATTGTAGGAGGGAGTTAATTTCCTTTCATTCCACATGTTTCTGGCTACCCTTTACTCTGTAAGGTTGAGGTGAGATTTAGAAAGTCAGTTTGCCAAAGGCAGGCAGGGTCTCTCATAGCCTGATGAGATGGCTTGGTATAGAATGGTATTATGATCCAGTAGAAAGAATACTGGAGTAGGTTCTAGACATAGGTTCTAGTAACAACCCCATCATTAAGCAAGTGGAGTTGTCTTGGATAAGTTACTAAAAAGACATTGGACCCTAGTTTTTCACCTGGAAAATGAGTGAATTGGCTTAGATTATTTTTTAGTCTGTGCTCTGAGATGCTCAAGGAGAGTATTATTCTCACAAGTGCTAAATCATGAGAACTTGTTTGATTATGAGCCAGAGATCTCTTCATGTTGAATTTGTATTTTCAAGTTTGAAGGACAGCTGACAGAGAAGGGGATGCTTAATCTAGGTGATATAAGAAGAAATTTGTAGAAGAGATTAATCTTTTAGGTAAAGGGTCAGATTGGATGACCTGTGAGATTACCTGAAATCTTTCATAAACCAACCATTCTAAGAAACTGAGATTTAATAAAATGAGAGGGAAAAGAGTCCATCTGGGAAATGAAGGACTCATTTAGGAAGGATATTATAGTAGTCCAGAAGTGAGCAGAGAGGAAGGAAAGAGAAGGGGATTGGACAGCCTTGGAAGAGGAGGAATCCTGAGGCCAGAGCTATAAATAGAACAAGAAGTCACAAACTACAACAGTAAACACATGAGAAATGACTTTTAATGTCTGATTTTTTTCCCCCCTAAAGTGCCAATGTTCAGTGAAATACAGGGAAGGGCTGAACAGCGATTACTGAGACCGCTGAGAGGTACAAAGTTAAATCACAAAACAAAACGCCACTGGTTTCCTCTTTGACTCACATTCATACTTTCCCCACTGGGGTGCCCATGCACACACACACATATATACATGCATACCACATACATAGACATTGTATATCTACTGTTATATACATATGTATATTATATATATAGAAATATATAGCGCGACTCATTTCATATATGCTTATATTGTAGCTGTCACCTAGCAATTCCACAGCAGCTAAGCATTGAGCTGCATGTATTCCTTTTTACCTGCTCTGGGCCTAGATCTTCCTTATAATTGGAAACAAGTCTGGCACCCGTGCACCTGCCAGAAATGCAGTTATCCTTTGCTCACTTCTCTCCTCCCTTCAATTTCCCTTTGGGAATCTGTGTATATTGAGAGTTGAACTTCCTTGTTCCCCTATGTTTTCCCCAGGGCAGGAAACCAGGTGTGGGGTCTGCCAATGAATGATGGAGCGGGATGAGGGGGGATATTAGGGATGGTCCCTTAGAACTGATTTGGCCCCAGGGGCATGTTTTTTTTGAAGCCAGCTTGGCCATTGGCCATGTCAGCAGCTACCTCACAGCCCCCATTGCTGTCTAGCCCTGGGTTTCCCTCATGTTCCGCTAGGAATTTGAGGGTGAAGAGGTGGCCTGTGTCTCGGTGACGCCCTGGTGGCTCTGGGTGGGGTGGGCTCAGGAAGGTGCCAGAGCTCTTCCATTCTGAGAAAGTGTACATCTCCACCTGTGGGTGGGTGACTTTGCTCAGGTATCCAGGGCTGGGGGTGGCTGAGTTTAGGGTCCTCTGACTACCACTTAGGCAGCTCCCACTGTCCTCCAAAGAGTCCTTGCGAGAATGTTCAAAGGAGCCACGATTCCAGGCTCGATAGTTGTAGTTCCACCAGCCTAGCCGATTCCGTCGATGGCACTGGCATCTGATGATGCGGAGGAAGGCGCGCTTGAATTCCTTGCTGGAGCAGGGGTAGATAATGGGATTGATACAACTGTTGAAGTAGCCAAGCCAGAAGACCACTTTGAAGACAGTGTCTGGGGGCTTCAGAGTAGCAAACAGGGATCCTGTGGGGTAGAGAGACAAGAATAGAAAAGTAACAGTTTAACAGTATCTTTGCCTGTAACTCTCTGCTGAAATATGATTGCTTTCCATTGCTGCTCTCATAAATGTTTCCATTTCTGCTCTCATAAATGTTTCCATTTCAGTAATTCATACAAATAGCAATATTCTGCCAGACTACTTTTCTCTGTAGGGTGATCTTAGGTTAGGAAGGGACCATACCCTAATAATTGTTTGGCAGAGCACTCAGAATGGCTATGTGATAAAGCTAGGTATAAAACCATCAACTTTTGAAAGTTAAAGGGATTTAGAACTCATTCTAATCCAACCTCTTTCCCATCTTAACTGATGAGAAGACTGAGACCCAAAGAAGAACCCAAAGCGATTGTCCAAAGTTATACTGCAAGTTCATGGCCATAAATCTGACTTCCTGTTTCCCAGTCCAGTGTCCTCCTTTTTTTAAAGTTTTGTTGAAGTATCACAGTTATTTCTCTTCTACTTGTGGGATATTCTCACGGCAATTCTTCCCTTGTAGTAGAGGAAAAGATTTAAAGAAAACCACTTGACTCATGAACTCATCAGACAACATATGCAACATTCTTTGCTCATAGTTTGTTTCCCACTTCTCCAAACAGAGGAAAGAGAAAGGCATTTCCTCATCTTTCCTCTGGGACTATAACTGGACATTATAATTACTGTACTTTATTTTATTGTTCATTTAGTTTATGTTATTTTAGTCAATGTGGATATTATTTCCCTGGTTCAGTTTACTTCATAGGATCATGGATTCATAACTTATGAGCTAGGTAATATTCTTTTTTATTTTTCCTGAGGCAATTGGGGTTAAGGGACTTGCCCAGAGTCACACAGCTAGGAAGTATTAAGTGTCTGAGGCCAAATTTGAACTCAGGTCCTCCCGACTTCAGGGCTCGTGCTCTATCCACTGCATCACCTAGCTGCCCTGAGCTAGGTAATATCTTAGGAGACACTCCAACACTTTAATTTTACAGATGAGGAAATGAATTGACTTTTAAGAATGCCAAATGATTTGCCTGAGATTGTATGACTAGAAAGTGATTGAGGCAGTATTTGAATTCATCTCATTAATCCAAATCTATTATTCCTTCCTTTATATTTGGCTTTGGAATACACAATATGATTTTCTTTTCTTTATAGCAGATTTACCTTCTTATTTTCATATGGCTTGACTTATGGGCATACCCTTGAATGCAGCATACCTTTATTGAGGCAGCATTTGAACTCAGGTCTCATGACTTTCAATCTAGAAATTCCTTCATTTACTAGATGGCTTTGAAATGCACCACATGGTTTTTTTTTTCCCTTGCCAAAAATTCATCTTCTTAATTACACATAACTTATTTGAAAATGATTTTGGGGCAAATAGGTGGGACAGTAGATTGGGTACCTTCCTTGGAATCAGGAGGGCCAAAGTTCAAATTTTGCTTCAGATATTTACTAGTTATGTGACTCTGGATAAGTCACTTAATCCCAATTGCCTGAAAGGAAATGAGGAAGGAAGAAATAAAAAAAGACAGAAAAAGGGAAAAAAGACATAAAAAAGAAAGAAAAGACATAAAAGAAAGAAGAAAGAGAAAGAAAGGAAGAAAGAAAGGAAGGAAGGAAGGAAAGAAGGAAGGAAGGAAGGAAGGAAGAAAGAAAGAAGGAAAGAAGGAAGGAAGGAAGGAAGGAAGGAAGGAAGGAAGGAAGAAAGAAAGAAAGAAAGAAAGAAAGAAAGAAAGAAAGAAAGAAAGAAAGAAAGAAAGAAAGAAAGAAAGAAAGAAAGAAAGAAAGAAAAGCAGTTCAAATAAGATTACTCATGTCAATCAATGTGTCAGGGAGGGAGGGGCATGGTAGAAAAGTCTATAAGTGAGGTACAATCCTTTCTTGCCTCTGAGGAGAGAAAGCCTAAAATGAGAAAAGATTTCTAGATGTCTAGAAGATTTCTAAGGCATCTGTCTAGCTTTCATATTCTATGAATCTTGAGATCAAAAACATTGCCAATATGGCCCTTGCCCAGAATAGGCACTTGATAAATGTTTTAATTGAATTAAGTAGCAGTGAATTCCTGCACTTATTCTCAGTCTTACCACAGAGGGGCAGAGTCAGCTTCTATTTTGCTTGGGTAAGAGACTGAATCAGCAATAACCTCTCAGGGCCTGAGTAGGGAGGGATAAGATTCCAGACATATTTCTGACCTCCCTCTCCTTACAACAGAACAGTAGCAGGCAGGAGAAGGGGCCCTTTTATGCCATGCATAGCTTGTTCTAGTGGTTGGCACAAATAGTTAATTAGGGAAATAATTGGCATTTGGTCCAAACAGAAGAAAGATGCCTGCTAATATTCCATTCTTTTTAGGGTGTGTGTCTCTGTTACAGGAATTTGGAGGAGCCAGAGGAGAAAAGATCTGAGCTGCTCCTACCATAAGGATCTTACAGGCTGGGGTTGTGAGTCAGGCTACCTGAATTCTATTCTTGGTTGTATCATTAATTCATTATATGATGTTGGGGATGTCATTTGGCTGCTCACTATCTTAGTTTCCTTATTTATAAAAGGGTTTAGAAACCTTATTTTTTAAAAGTGATTACAGATTGAAATGACTAAGAACTTGAAGATAGTATTCACAAAGGAGGTATTTATTATTTCCCTCTTTTTTGGGGACAGAGAGCAGGAAATGTTTGAATAAGACCATGTACATCACTTGAATATTCCTATGACCTTCTAAGTTTCACTCTGGAGACCTTATAAAGAACAAAGATGAAAGGATATTACTGTAACAATTTCAACATATTGAAAAGCTTCCCCCTAGTCTCTTACCTTACCTTTTTTTCCAGACTTGTAATTTCGTTGGCATAGGGAACTCAATGAGAACATTTATTTTGCCAGTATAGGTAGGCAACTTTAGTTTATAGTCTTATAGTGTCTGAGAGGTTGCCAGGGGATGTATAATTAGTATGTCCGAAGAACTTCAATTCCGATCTTGCTGACTTCAGCAAGAGGCAGTTCTCTAACTATTACACTATGTCATACTCCCTTTATTAGAATAGGAAGTAACCTTTTTCATTCAATTTGCCTATGATTATGAAGGCATCATCCATTAGAACTAGACAGGAATTATGTAGTCCCAGACTTTGAGAGTTTCTGTTATAGAGGCTATAAAATAGGCTGGCAATTCATTAAAACTGGGTGTTACAGAGTCACAGAGAGGACTTGATTGAATTGATGCAGAAGGAAGGAAGCAAAACTAGTAGAACTATAAACATAATGATTTCATTAATGTAAATGGAGACAAACTAAATGATACCAGATTTCAGATTATGTACAATAATCAATCTTAGTTCCAGAGGACCAATGATGAAATCCAGTTTCTCTCAGTGCAGAGGAAGTGGACTTTCTGTGTGGAATTTTGCATATACCATCAGATCTTTTTGCTGTTTTTGCTTAATTGTTTTTCTTTGCAATAAAGGAAGTTTCAATGGAGGAGGAGGATTTATTGAAAAGTGACTGTGGTATATAAAAGGCTTAGAACTAGCATATTTAAAAAGGGAAAGCTTGAATCTTGAACTAGGCATGTGAGGTGTGTGTGTATGTGTATGTGTCTGTAGAATGTTACTAGCTCCATGTGTGATCTTACACAAGTCGCTTAACCTCTTTTGTGTCACTCATAACTGGTAATGTTCATGCATGTTCTGTAAGCAGGGTTGTATACTAAAAACATTGGTGAACTTGGAACCACAAGATTTGAATTCAAATCCTGCCTCTGCTTTTTAACCATAAACCATTATCTCAAATTACTTAATCTCCTGGAGCCTCAATTCCTTCATCAGCAAACAAGTATTCTGGGCAGGCACTTCCAGATCTTGATCTGATCCTGAAAACTTAAACAATGTTTTAAGCTCTTTGAGTCTTAGTTTCCTCTTTTGTAAAAGGGGAGATTTGGGCTAGATGGCTTTTAAAGTCCCTCCTAGCTCTAGGTATATGAGCCTTCCTATGAGCCTTTAAACTCATGAATTATGGTCATGATAAGATTCATAGGAAAAAGTGAAATGTTTATGGAAGTGCCTTAGGAGCAGAGAGTGTGTGGAAGTTCAACAACAACAACAAAACAACACTCCTGTATGCTACTACTTTTACTACTACTGTTAATTTTACTACTACAATTAATATTACAACTACTACCACTACTATTATTATTATTGGTATTTACCACCACTATTATTATTACCACCACTACTATTTATTATATCTTCTATTCCTTCTCTTCTTCCTGCTCCTCCTCTCAACAAGAGGGAACTATGTGCCTGGAACTTATTATGATTTACTTCTCTTACTCCTCCTCCTCCAGCTGGGTAGGGAGCTATATGCTTGGAACTTAGTATGATACTACTACTACTACTACTACTACTACTACTACTACTACTACTACTACTTCTACCACCACCACCAGCTGCAGGTAGGGAGATATGTGCCTGGAGCTTACTATGATGAATGATAAGTTAATAATAATAAATATTATTTTTATATTGTATAACATTGTAAAAGATAAATTACCATAGGGTGAGAACAAGGTGTTAAAAAGTTTGAATGGTAGATAATCAAAGTAGAAGCCCCATATATCATACTATATTCTCTTAAGGATTTGGCTATAAAACGGTTCCTTATAATAAAAGCCTGATGTTACAGTCAGATTCCACAGCAAGTGTTAGTCTTGTCTCCTTTATAAAGTCCATTGGAAGTGCCAGGTGTTTACTCAATTCTAGGGAAAATGACAAGAGTAATTGAAAGTGTTTAGGAAGTCAACCATGTCTAATCTGAAAACATGTTAAAAGCTCTGGACTTGGAGTCAGAAGAATCTTTGCTCTGCCACTTAACTATAGTCGTGTTTTGATTCGATCTTTCTGAGCTTTAATTTCCTCATCTGTAAAATGGAGAAAATACTAACTGCCCTTGTCTATATCACAGGGCTGTTTGAAAGATCAAATGAGGGAAAAGTGAAAAGTTACAATTTATAAAACCCTGCACAAATGTAAGTTATGATTTCTGCTTTTTTGCCCTGAGCTTCCCTTGATCCAGGCTGTGCCAAATAGTCAAACTAATACTTTTTTGGCTTCTGGGAAGATGGTTTGCAGCTTTCTAATTAATGTATTCCTAATGTATTCTCAGGATGGCTTCAAGGACAGCATCAACAAACAAAGAATGGTTTTTACACTCTGAAATACAATAAAACTTTATTAAAATGTAAAAATCTAGGGGCTGTTCAAAAGTAGGTGGGCAGAATTTGGCTTGAAGGCAGTAGTTTGTTAGCCTCTACTTCTCTATGGTCACCTGCGTTTTTAGGGAACCTGTTTTCCTTTCAGATAGACAAATTCTTCCCAATAAGAAACCAGTCTTTAGAGGCTATCAGAATTTTTCATTGCCCTTCCTAACCAAATCCTTAATATTTTTTTCTTTCCAGTGGTGATTTATTCCTTTAGTTAAAAGCTTCTGTGATTCCCTCCCTACTTTCCTGTTGAAAGAAACATTAAAGCTGTTATCAGTCATTTTAATTTTAGTATGAATGAATTTCAGACACTTTCATGACAGTTTTTCAATGGATGCTGAGTTCCTGAATGGTGATAGAAGGAATACACTAAAGAGAAAAAGGACAGAAAGCAGAGAGATTAGGAAAGCATAGTCCTCTTTTTATCATGTTGTTTAGGGCTGGTGATGATGATGGAACTCTGTTTCACTTCCAAAGGATTCCAAATTTAGAGCTAATATCTCAGCTGTAACTCTGCAGCTTCTCTACCCCTAAATAAAGACTAGCTGGCAGATACCTGATCTTAACCTCCTGGGCAGCTTCCTCTCCCCCAAGTTCAACTTTGTTTTCAGACTTGGATCTTACCCTAATGTTTCAATTGATTAATATTTAAATGGAGTAATGATGGGCAGCTCTCTTGGTATTCAGAGTAACAACTATTTATAAATTACTCCCCTACTCAAAAACCTTTCATGATTTCACATTTCTTATGAAATAAAAGTCTAAAACACTATAATTTGGCCCTGTCTATGGGCTTAGTCTTTTGTGCCTTCTTGAAAGATGACATGTGTTCTTCTGCCTCTGTCTTTATTTATTTCCTAATGCCATCCTTTCCCACCTAATTTTTATCTGTCTCTTAAGCACTCCACTTAAGTCTTAAATCTATTAAGTTTCTCTGAATATCTTAGCTTGTGACCTCTTCTTCCTCTTATAGTACTTGTTTTCTCCCATTTATTTGGAATCCTCTCTAGATTTGTTAGTTATCTTTCCCTGGGCTGGAAGTATATCTTATTTTCTCAATTACATCATCAGATCTTTGAGTGCAAGGACTGCACTTTTTACAGCTTTGTCTTTCCCAGATCATATTGTAATGCCGGAGAAACTGAGGCAAGATGGAGATTAGAGAGTTTTTAATATTTTATTAATTGGAGAGTTGAATTAACTGGATAGGGCTCTTGTCTCAAAGTATCCAGTGACAAATGGGAGAATGCCAAACCCTTTTATAGCTTTCAAACAAAGAAAAGAAGAGTGCGAAAAGTTCTTACAGAACCTTTGGTTCTGTCAGGATGGGAAGAGCAATAAAAGCTTTACTGAAAACTAGAGTCAGGATGTTTGAATAAACAGAAGTAAGGATGTCAATTGAAGTATCTGGGATGGTCTTATCTCTTGGATTATTTTAGAGGGACAGTTTCACAAATTCTTTGAAGGCAGAGGGAGCTAGGAGCCAGGATGTCTGATCTGCTCCTCATTTCCCATTGGTAATTTATAACCTTAGAGCAAATGTTCCTCAGTCTTAATGAACCAGAGGGGTTTTACAACTTAAAGGGACTGAGGCAGAACAGTTAAGGAAACTGAGATAGAACAATTCTGGGAAACTCAGGACAATAAGGGAAACTAGTGCAGGGAAACTGAGGTAGAACATTTCAAGGAGACTGTGGCATAACAATATAATGGAAATATTGGGAATCATTGTTGCACAACAAATATTTATTAATTGACAGAATTCTCCATAACCTCATTCATGCTGTTCATTTTATCTGGAATGACTTCTCATGTATTTTTCTCTTTTCTAAATCTAACCTATCCTTTAAGGCTCATCTTGAAGGCTTTCCTTTCATGAAGTCTTTTCTAGCCATTCCATCCCATATACATCTCCTTTAAATTTTAATTATTATCACCTTCCTGATAGCATGATTCTTTTCAGGAATGAAGGACTAACAATGATGTGGGAGTAGAAGCCGTTGTCCCATTGTAGTTCCAGTAGGGGCAACACAAGTCTCTTTTTCTTCCCTCTTCTTTTCTCCCTCCTTTTCCTCTATCCATATAAGGGATCATACCTTTACTTTCTGGTGCTCTGCCCAAAGGAATAAAAATTTTAATTGCTGAAACCTTGTGAGATATCTTGGGATTTCCAGGCTAGCTTTTTTTTTTTTTTTTTTCTTTAAGGACCAAGCCTTAAACTCTAATCTCTCTGGCTTTCAATGATTGGCCAACAATAAATCCCAGGCCAATCTTCACTTGGTCACTGGGCTATGATGGCTCAGAATGAGTGCAAAGAGTAATTGTTTCTATTTTGGCCAGAAACCTAAAGGATCTTTCCTCCCAGACTGATTTTGTTTTTTGTTTTTTTGACTAGGTAAAAGAGGCCATCCTTTGCCTCATTTCTTATCTAGACTTAATCATCGAATTGGCATTGCCTCAGTCAAACTGAGACGTGAGAAAGACCTTAGATTAAAAAGGCCAAAGCCTCCCACTACATCTGGAGATATTTCCAATAGTCTTGATCTATATCTTGTCACTGAACCTAGATGGCTCTGTTGAAGAAAGTGAGGCTGGTAACTTTGCACAAACTTCTCTCACTTAAATCCAGTTCATTTGCAAGTCATGATATCACCTTCCTGATGTCATGGTCCTCTTCAGAGAATGAAAGACAATAAATATCACATAATTTAGCATTTAATCGTTAATTAATCTGTCAGGGCCTCAGTTTTCTCTTCTGTTAAGTGAGTAGATTGTAAAAAATGATCTCTAAGGGCCTTTTACTTCATTCATTTTTAGATTCTACAAAACACTGCCTTAATATTCAAAAGAGAAATTAAATGGAAAAACATTTAGAATATGAACAAATAGGGCTTATAGAACTGGCTTCTTTCCAAGGAATAGGTAAACAAATTAGTGCTAGCTCAGGGCGGGATGAATCTTTGGATGAAAGCCTCCATGAAGAAACATACCATGACTATATTCTTTAGTATTTGGTTGGCTGATGGGAGGGAGAGAAAGGAATCAATAAAGTACCAATGATAAGGTATCTTTAGTTATTATCCTTTCTTATCACTTTTATCCTTCCTTTCCCTTTGTTACATTAATTTCCCCCTCTTCTTTCTGACTCATCTATTTGTTCTCTTCTTTCACAGGTAGTGCAGTAATCTAAAGCTTTTCTTGTAACCAAACTGGCTTTTGAAATTACAATAGATTGGTGGGTAACAGCCTGGAATGATTATTCTTACTTCCCTTTACATATCTAAGTTCTAATTACTCTTCAAGGTACAACCCAAATCTTTTCTTTTCCATGAAGTCTTTTCTGACCATATCAGCTAATAGTGAAATTTCTCTGCTTAAATTCCTTTAATGTTTACTATTCATTTGGCAGCCACTTAGTACTGTTATCTTTTTATATCTCTCATTTCTTTCCATTTCTGTGAGGCATCATGCTATATATAGCAGGAAGAGTCCTGAGGATGAGAGTTGAGCTCTAATTCTATCACTTAATAGGGATGTAATTTTGGGCAAATTACCCATTCTGGTGAGAAGTTTATTTAGACTATCTACCTCACAGGATCACAATCAAATGAGATAAAAGGTGCAAAGATAGTTTCTAGAGAGAAAGACATATATATATATATATATATATGTATATATATATATATATATATATATACACATGTATACAGATGTGTGTATATATATATACACATACACATTATTATTAGATAACATAGACAATATCATCCTAGGAAGAGGGATCTCAACGAAGTTGAGTGACTGATGAAAATTCATTCAGCTAGCTAGTAGTAAACTGCTTATTTCCAGAGTAGTGACCTCTCTTTGGGTGTTTGTGGTACAATGGAAAGAGCACTGGGACTGGAATGGAGGTGCTAGATTCTCATCCTTTTTCTGAAACTTACAGCCTGTCTACAGTTTTCCTGTAAAATGAAGGCATTGGATTAAATGGTTTCTAAGGTTTCATCCAGTTCTAGAGCTGTGATATTATGAAGTGCTTATTCAACATCTCTCTAATGAGAATGGAACCAATTGCTCAATCCTTATGCTATGTTCAAAGAATTGCTTTATCCATTGGAAAATTTAGGAATCACAGGATATAGGCTCAGCTGCTATTTCTGTTACCTACGTTTACCCACCTACAAATATTTAACTTTAGCTACTTATATAACCTTGGACAAGGCACTTAAGCTCTTTTTACCTCTGTTTCCCCAATTGTAAAATGAAAACGTTGGTTTTTGTGATCCCTAAAAGCCTTTGTAGCTCTTATTCTACACTTTTGTGAAGAGGCAGAAGAATGTGTATCCTTTGACTGAGCTGATGCCTTATTGTTCTCTCCTTCACTAATTTAGTTTTCTAAGTGAACCTGCCAATTCAATACAAAAATAAAGATTAAGAAAGATTTCACAGGGGAATGAAAAAAAGCTAAACTAAGAAAAGGAATGCTTGAATGTTGGCTTTGAATAAAATGGCGGTTCTGGCTAGCCAAATCAAGGAAAGTCTGAAAACCATTCTTCTATCATATCACCACCTCGTGAAAGTCTGTACAGGAGAGCGTCGAGGGACAAGAGATGTTTAGTCCATAAATTCTTCCTTGATGTACAATTGGCAAAGCCAAGAGCTAAATTCAGAGCGGGAAAGGAAGGGCAACATTTTCATAGGACAGGGAAACAAAACAAAACAAAATATGAGCTCAATAGAGAGGAGAGAGCCAGGCAGTAAAACAGCAAAAAGACTCTAGTTCTGAAAAAAGATGATTTTGCTATGTTGGGTTTAAAGTGAAAGACAGATGGATAGACAAGGAAGCCAGAGGGGTCTCTGATTACGCTTCAGGATGATTGGTATATTGTGTGCCTGGCACTCAGGGCAGTCTGGCAGCCTTAGCCTGCCTATCTCTTGGAGCTCACTTCTCTTCTTGGTCATGTAAAAGGGCATATCACCCAGGAACAGAGAATGCTTCCCTCTCTGCCTCTTTCAGCTGTGATATTTTATCCTCAATCCTAAACATGTCACTGAAACTTAGTAGTTTGTTATAAAAATAGATCCATTATTTCCAGGAGCAAGAATTTAGGAAAAAAAGAAATAATCCATCTACCTGTTCAGTGGTAGCTTTTAGAACATACAAAACCCTAGGTCCTTAGTCTTTCTCTGCCTATTTCAAACTTGTTGCTTCCAGTTGGAGGGAACAACATGGGTATTTCCAACCCATAACCAAATGGAATCCAAGAGAGATAATGAAAAATGCTTATTTGCAAAGAATTACATTTGGCAGGCAGATCCTCATCCTTTCAATCATGCTTTCTAAAAGACACAATTGGAGAAAACACCAACACTAGTCATTCATCTATACTCTAAACTCAGTGGTTTTGGTGAAAGGGTAGCAGGATATCAAGATAAGCTCATTTTGATCTAAGTCAAACCAGATTTCAGGTATATGCTCTAACATGATAATATCATATCATGATAACATAATAATTTCATAATAGCATTCTACTCTCACCATTTCCATCAATTCATTCGTTCACTTACTTCTTCACTAATTCATTCATTTGAGTACTTATGGAAAAAAGGCATTGGAGATAAAAAGAACAAAGCATATAATTTCTGTTCTCAAGAAGCTTATTGTCTGAGTATACAAACATGAGAAAAATTTGTGATTTCAGGATGTAAGATCAAAATTTGTTTATGACTTAATAGTGAAATCTTAGGTAGTTTCCAGAGGCACATTTAGTGACTTGCTCAGAATAATACAGCTGATAAGTGTTGGAGGCAGGATCTGAACCCAGATCTTCCTGATTCCAATTTTGGCTTTACTAATATATCACAATGATTCTATTGTTTTCTAAAAAATAGTGCTCTAAATAATTATTGATCAGAGAAATGCAAATTAAGACAGCTCTGAGGTACTCTCAGATTAGCTAAAATGACAGGACAAGATAATGGTAAATGTTGGAGAGGATGGGAAAACTGGGACACTATTACATTATTGGTAGAGTTGTGAACTGATCCAACCATTCTGGAGAGCAATTTAGAGCTATGCCCAAAGGGCTATCAAAGTGTGCATACCTTTTGATCCAGCAGTGCTTCTACTGGATCTGTATCCCAAAGAGATCATAAAAAAGCAAAAGGACTTATATGCAAAAATATTTGTCACAGCCCTTTTTGTGGTGGCAAGAAACTGGAAACAGAGGATGCCCATCAGTTGGGGAATGGCTGAATAAGTTATAGTAAGTGAATGTTAGGGAATATTATTTTTCTATAAGAAACAATTAGCAAGCTGATTTTGAGATGCCTGGAGAGACTTACATGAACTGATGCTAAGTGACTAGAACCAAGAGAACGTTGTACACAGTAACAAGATTATGTGATGATCAATTCTGATGAACGTGCCTCATTTAAACAGTGAGATGATTCAGATCAATTGCAATAGACTTGTGATGAAGAGAGCCATCTGTATCCAAAGAGAGAATTATGTGGCCTGAATGTGGATCACAACATAATATTTTCACCTTTTTTGTTGCTATTTGCTTGCTTTTTTTTCTTTCTCATTTTTTCCTTTTTGATCTGATTTTTCTTATGCAGCACTGGATTACTTGATGTCTAGAACGGGGTAGGGAAAAGGGAGGGAGAAAAATTTGAAATACAAGGTTTTGCAAGGGTGAATGTTCAAAACTATCTTTGTATATCTCTTGAAAATAAAGTTATTATTTATAAAAAAAAAAGGTGGGACAAAAGTAGATACAACCCCCTTATCCTACCAATATCATGAGATACATTATGAAAACACAACAAGAAATACAAAATGCTTTGCTAGTTTGGAGGAGAGAGAAATCATTCCTACCTGTGGGAATCAGAGGAGGCTTCATGGTGAAGAGAGCACTGAAATAGTGTAGACTATTATGCAATAACTTGTTAACAGAAGATTCCAGCTAAGACAGGAGCTTGAAAAGTAGATTACTACTCTGTTTTGTTTTGTTCTTGTTATTTCAAAAATCATCAGGCATGGTCCAGGAAATAAATACACAAAACTAGTTACTTAGGATCATGGGCCTTAGAGCTGGAAAGGACCTTAGACATTATCTAAGCTTCTCATTTTACAGATGAGAAAATTAAGCTTTGGATTTATCCAAAATCAGATAGCAAAATCAAGGATAAGGGCCATTCAAGAATGGTAAGACATTTGTCAGCTAATGAAAATTGGTGAGCAAACTGGATCCCAAGTTTAATTGCTATAAAATGATGGGAAAAGATAGCACTGCTTGCTAATTAGCAAATAGCAATGTAATTAATCTATTCAATCCTTCAAAGCTGCATAGTTGAAATCTTGGGTACAATTGTAACTCTGAAGATGTTCCAGAAGATTAGGAAGAATAAAAAGCTCACACAGACCTTAATGTAGTTAATCTAGATTGCTTCATTAATTGCAGTTCTCCTTTTTAATAATGTATCTGGTGATACTATTTATGTTCCATACTCAGTCTCATGACCACATTCTTTTATTCAGAGATTTAAATTGAGCCCATTTATTTCTCTCTTGAATTTACAGATAGCGTTAAACTTTCCCTGGCTTACACAGCCCTTTGCCTTTTGAATAGAAACAAATTTATGCCCAGATTTCCAATTTAATTTCTAAACAGCCTCACTCTTATTTTTAAACATAATATGTTTCCAAGATAAAAAAAAATGGAACCACTAGAAGAAAAAGTTGCCTATCTTAGCCAAGCATTTAACTTTCTCTACCTAAGCAATATTGTATAGTGGAAAGAATACTTGATTTAGATTGAAAAGAATGTTACTATGAGTAAGTCACTAAATCTCCTTGTGCCTCCATTTCATTATCTGTAAAAATGGTATAATACTATTTATATTACCTATTTCAAAAGATTGTTCTGTGCTATTACTAGAATAAGGAGGATATGTCCTTGGCTGGGTGATGATATCACCCAAGAAGCAGTGCATGAATGGCTAGTGGGGTAAGACTAGAAATGTTGGACAGAGCTGAGCAGCCACAAAATGAAAGAGAAAGGGAAGAAGAGAATAAATGACTGCAAAACTATAGGACCAACTGGAAGATGGGAGAAGGTTTTATGAAACTGGTAGTTGGAGTATGCTGCTTGTCATTATTTTTATATTGTTTATCTTGTATTTTTATTTAAGTAAATGTCCTTTACATCACAATGATGTAAATATATATATATATTATCTGTGTGTGTGCGTGTGTGTGTGTGCGTGTGTGTACACATGTGCCACACTGTCTGGCTAAGAATTTGAGGGAAAAATGGGGATTTGTTAGCAATGAAATATGGACCCAAATAGATTCTAGTTACTTGCAGGTAGTATTAAGTATTATCTCTTGATCTCAACCTTGATCTCTATCATGTCTTTCTCTCTGTCTCTATCTGTCTCTATCTTTACAATTGTTGGAAAAACTGAGCAGTGATTAGAATGAATATGGAAAGCTGTGATTTTTTACTTTTTCTTAGGATCATGCTGTCTCTTGTTTTAACTAGGATGGGTGCAAATCTTTTGGCCACTAACACAGCCACATTGAACACTTCAGACTCTAGATCAAAGCCACACATTTGCTAGATATTCTGGAAGATAACAAAAGCCATTCAGTTTCTCTTGTGGCCAGAAGCAGCAAATAACTCAATTAGGTTCTTGAAAGCAGTTTGCCCAGTGAAAGCTAATTAAATTAGGGTATTATTAGTTGTTGCAACTTCTTTTTAACGAATCTTTATTACATTCAACTATGCAGCTCAAAGGTAACTGTATTAAATGTTGGCAATCTATTCACTAGTTTTTATTTAATTTTTTAATGGGATTCCCACCTATCTGAAGACTCAGATCCCTGTTCTTCCTTTTACTCCATCCCTTACTTCAGAAATCCAGTTCAGGACTAAAAGAATCCTTTTTTTTTTTTTTTTTTTTTTTTTAGTTTTCCTTCTTTTCTGTTTTCCTATCTATTAGACCTGTTAAGACCTTAGATTAAAAAGGCTAAGGTCTCTCATTGCATCCAGAGCTATTTCTAGTTGTCCTGATCTATGCCTGATCACTGGATCCAGATGGCTCAAGAGGGGAAAGTAATGCAGGTAACCGTGCACAGCCCTCCCCCCAAATCCAATTCACGTACATGTCATAGCATCACCTTCCTGATGTCCTGGTCCTCTTCAAAATTAACAACAACAGTGGATGGAGAATTTGAGTATTGTTCAAAAAGCCTCTTTGTCCCAAATATATATCTCATCTGTTTGTAACAGTACCTAAAATTCCCACCATTAATTGCACATTTGGATGCAGGAAAATAATACATTGAAATTCCTATTAAAATGTTGAGTAGAGTGAGAGATAAACATGCTATCTTGTTAACATGTTAGTGGACAATATCTTATTTCTTAACTAGCTGTCTATCTAGGAGATAGGAATCTCAGTTGTTGCCACCAATTTATAAATTTGAGAAAATCACATTCTTTGAGTCCTTATTGAACGAGATGAGGTGAGATCTTTCAAGACAGTTGTGAAAATCGAGTAAGGCTTCATCTACTTCAGAATTTGAGTAGGCCTGAAGGACTTTGAAGATTGAGTCAAGGGCATACTTAAATCCCCTTTCTGCTATACTCCCATGACATCATTTTCTCCCTATTTCAGTCAAATATGGGCAACTATGTACTTATTGGTCAAGTTCAATTTCTTGGGTAGTTCCTGTGTTTAGAATATAAGATCCTCAGCCAATGAGGATGAGGGTCAGTGGTGGAAAGAGGTATTTGCATTAGGGATTAAAAGTGTTAACCCTGCCCCAGAAGGTGCTTCCTCCCTACAATTGCTCAATGGGTGGGACTCTAGATTCTTGGGAGAAAGCATAATAAACTTTACTTTGCTTCTAGAGCTTGTTCTAGCTTTTTCATTAAATGGTGATCCCTCACCATTTCTGTACCACACATTATCAATAAAATGATGGTCAACATGATGCGGTGAAGAGTGTTGTATGTAGAATAAGAGATCCTTTTTTAAAATCCTGGTTCTCCTAATAATAACTACTAACAGTAATTGTTACACTGGACAGAACACTCGTCCTGGAGTCAGAAGGATCTGAGTTAACATCTGCCATCAAACACTTGCTATGTGACTCTAGGCAAGTTACTTAAACTTCTGCCTGCCTCAGTTTCCTCAAGTGTAAAATGGAGATAATAATAGCACCTATCTCCCAGGGTTGTTGTGAGGATCAACTGAGATAATATTTGTAAAAGATTTAGTTTAGAAATACAATCAAACTGCTAAGAAATTACTTTACAGAATTAGAAAAAATAAAATTCATCTGGAAGAATAAAAGGTCAAGAATTTCAAGGGAATTAATGGGGGGGGGGGGGATGCAAAGGAAGGTGGACTAACTGAACCAGATCTAAAACTATATTATAAAGCAGAAGTAATCAGAGCCATTTGATACTGGCTAAGAAATAGAATAGTATATCAGTGGAATAGGTTATGTACATAAGACATAATAGTCAATATATTTGATAAACCCAAAGATTCCAGCTTCTAGGATAAGAACTCACTATTTGATAAAAAAATTACTGAGAAATGGGAAAATAGTATAGCAAAAACCAGGCATTGACTAATCTAACATCCTATACCAAAATAAGGTTGAAATGGTTTCATGATTTAGACATAAAGTGTGATACTATAAGCAAATTAGGAGAACAAGTACTAGTTTACCTCTCAGATATGTAAAGAAGGAAGGAATTTATAGCCAAAGAATTAAAGAAGATTATGGAATGCAAAATGCTCTATTTTTGTTACATTAAATTAAAATAAAAGATTTTGTACAAACAAAACCAGTGCAGCCAAGATTAGAAATGAAACAGAAATCTTGGGAAAAGATTTTACTTTCAGCATTTCTGATAAAGGCTTCATTTCTAAAACATATAGAGAATTGACTCAAACTTATAAGAATACAAGTCAAAGGATATGAACAATTTTCAGATGATAAAATTAAAGTTATTTCTAGTCATATGAAAATATATTCTGAATCACTATTGATTAGAGAAATGCATATTAAGACTCTGAGATACCATTTCACACTTCTTAGATTCGTAAAATGACAAGAATACATAATGGTAAATGTTGGAGGGGACATGGGAAAACTGAAACGCTAATGCATTGTTGGTGGAATTGTAAATAAATCCAACCATTCTGGAAAGCCATTTGGAACTATGTCCAAAGGACTATCAAATTGTGTATATCCTTTGATCCAACATTGTCTCTAATGGTTCTTTATCCCAAAGAGATCATAAAAAAGGGAAAAGGACTCATATGTGCAAAAATGTTTATAGCAGCCTTTTTTTATAGTGACAAGGAATTAGAAAGTGAGTGAATGCCCATCAGTTGGTTGAATGGTTCATAGGGCATATGAATATAATGGAACATTATTGTTCTATAAGAAATGATAAGCAGGATGATTTTCAGAAAGAACTGGAAAGACTTCCATGAACTGATGCTAAGTGAAGTAGGTAGAACCAAGAGAATATTGTATATAGCAACAAGAAGATTATGTGATGATCAATTTTGATAGACATGCCTCTTTTCAACAGTGAGGTGATTCAGGACAGTTCCAATAGACTTGTGATGGAGAGAGACATCTGCATCTAAAGAGAGAACTATGTGGGCTGAATGTGGAGTCACCTTTTTTTTTTTCTTTCTTTCTCATTTTTTTTCTTTTTGATTTGATTTTTTTTTGCCCACTATAATGAATATGGAAATATATTTAGAAGAATTATACATGTTTAATTTATATTGGATTGTTTGCTGTCTATGGGAAGAGATAAGAGGGAGAAAAAATTTTTAACACAAGGTTTTGTAAAGATGAATGTTGAAAACTAGATTTGCATGTATTTGGAAAAATAAAAAAGATATTAAAAAAGATTTAACATAGAGCCTGGTATTTAAGAGGTGTTTTTAAATGCTTGTTTCCTTTCTTGTTTCTATCTATGTAACCTTGAGTGAAAGCTCCCTTCTTAGCTCTAAATGTATGATCTTGAATATGTTATTCTTTCATTTTTATAACTTGTATCTGTGGGCTGATATTTGGATATGGTTATTTTAGATCATTCTGGGTACAGAGGAAAGTAAGTAAGCAGAAAAGTGACGAAGAGACAGTGTTCACCTTGATATAAGGAAAAACTTCTTAGTCATTAGACTTGTTCATTAGTGGAATAGGTTACAGCAGGATTTTGTATTAGTCAATGTAGGATTTAACTCAGAGTCTGGAAAAGTGTATATGGATTGTTGTAGAGGGAATTCCCACTCAGACAGGTATTGATTAAAATGACATGTGATGGTCATCCCTTCTAATTCAGATTCTATGATTTTTTTTTTTTTTTAAGATAAACAAGGAAACAAAACAAGTGGGATAAAAGAAGGGAAACATGCAGGGGACTGGATGGCCCAGATTGTTAGAACACAGTCACATCTTCCACTCAGCCTGCAACACTAGAATGATTACATTACTGATTTATTTTATGTCCACACCCTGTCTTGAACCGAATGAATCAAAGGATCCAATTTTGGGCTCCCTCTGCTCTCTCTTTCTCTTTTCCATTCTACTTTATTGGTTTCATACAAGATACTTTCTTGTAACAGAGACAAGTGTCCCTTAATAGCCCAGGAATCTGATTAGATTGTATATTTTCTTAGTAATAAATACCAGAAGTGAAATACTCTTCCTGTTTATATTAAAAGAATTTTTTTGTGGTTTAAATCATGCTGTTTTGCTGCTGAAAGGTCAAAACAAAAGGTGAAGAAGGGTCAGCTCAGCCTCCTAGTGCTTCTACTTAACCCATTAACCTGATTTTATCAGGAGTAAAAAAAATTAACTTTTCACCTTGATTTAATTAAAGTGATAAACATATCCCCATAGGTATGCAGAAATAGCTTTGGTGAGCGTTTCCTTTCATCCTTCCCAACCAGGAAAACATGGTCAATATTTATCTTATGTAAATTGTATTCCCTATTAGAAAGTGACCTCCCTGAGGGCAGGAACTGTTACTTTTTGTTTTGGGGACTCCAGGCACTTTAGAGTCATTTAAAAGGTCCATGCTTGTTTAATTGAAATGAAGAAATGAGGTTAAATTTACTTTGTGGAGGTAAGAAAAGAAGGAAGGAGTTATGTAAGGATTTCCAAAGGTTGATCATGAGCTATCTTCAAGTCTTACCTGGTTTATCACCAAGTAGATCTTAGTCTTCATACTTTTCACCACAGTAGTCAAAAAAAATCTGAAGCACTCCTCAGCAAGAAAAGATAGAATGTGGGGAGTATTATGTATAGCAGGGGTAAATTGTTTGAGTATCTCATATATGTTTATTACTTTTTCTATAATATATATTATCATATTATATAATGCTTTAGGGCTTGCAAGGAATTTTATAAATATTATATCATTTTATATTCCTAACAATGCTGAGAGGTGGGTGCTATTATTATATTATTATTCCTACATGTGAGAAAATGGAAATAGAGATTAAATGATTTGTCCAAGGTCACACACTATTAAATATTTGAGACTCGATCTGAACTCAATTTCCTGACTTCAAATCCAGTGCTCTATCGACTATCTCAGCCTCACTGTTACATCTACCTTTTTTTTTTTTTTAAGCAAACTAAATTTAGCTTTGAGATCTCTTTATAGATTGAGTGGAGACTTTCTAATATAGTATTACACAATTATTTTCTTCCTGCTTTTGTGAGGGTGTCCTGGGAAGTGATGGATCTGTAGTTCAGATCTGGGTTCAAAATGCTATCTCTGCTGCTCACTCTTGGTCCTCTCTGGCTTCAGTTTCATCTGTAAAATGAGGCTATTGGAGTAGATAATCTTTGTATTAGGTCCCAGCTCTAAATTTGTCATCTTGCTGTTTTTACATGAATTGCTTTTCTCTACTCTCCTCTTGTGGGAACACCTCCTAATTTAGCATCATCAGAAAATAACATGAACACAAAGTAAACTTCCTTTTCAGAAAGGCAATCATGTTCAAGATTATGATTAAAATTCAATCTGACCTGAGAGGGATAAATTGACTACTGCTTGAGAGGCCTGGTCTGGCTGAATAAGGCCCTTCTCAAACCAACTATTCATTCTTGTAGAGTAGTGCTTCTCAGGAGTGTGTGTGTGTGTGTGTGTGTGTGTGTGTGTGTGTGTGTGTGTGTGTGTGTATATGCTATGGGATCCCTTTTTAAGAGTAATATTTTTAAATTCATAAACCAAAATACATAGGATTATGGCAAAAAACAATGATGTTGAAATATATTCTCTCTATCTTTAAAAGTTCATAGAACCCCTCTTTTAGAAGGATGTTTAAAACTATTTTCAATTTTTGTCTGAATCTTTCTGAACCAATTTGAAGTTTATATGTAAAAATTGTGTAGTATGTTTTCTATGTTAACATCTAAATATAGAATGGCTATTGTTACTCATTGGATTCTCAGTTCTCTTTAGAGGGAAGAAGCTTGCCTGGGTTTTAGAAGGAATCTTTCTTTATGAACTCATTCTTCCTACTGTAACTCTTTTATTCTCTCATAGGTAACTGTCTTCTTAAATCTATTTCGGTCAATAATCCTGATCTCACACTCTATGTTTTGTAATCCACTGACTGGTACCACCATAATATTATTAGCATTGTTCATATGCAATTTACACATGGTAGGCGACTGCTTTTTCTTTTTGGGTTCTCCTGTATCAGTCCTGTAACGGCTAGTGTGTCTCATTCTAAAGGAAGTCAGCTTTCAACTTTGAAAAGTGAACTTCACCCAAGGAAATACTAAAGATGGGAAAGGGACCTGTATGTGCCAAATGCTTATGGCAGCCCTTTTTGTAGTGGCTAGAAACTGGAAAATGAAGGGATGCCCATCAACTGAAGGGTTGGGTAAATTATGGTATATGTTCTATAAGAAATGACCAACAGGAGGAATACAGAGAGGCTTGGAGAGACTTACATGAACTGATGCTGAGTGAAACGAGCAGAACTAGGGGATCATTATACACTTCAACAATACTGTATGAGGATGTATTCTGATGGAAGTGGATATCTTCAACATAGAGAAGAGCTAATCCAATTCTAATTGATCAATGATGAACAGAATCAGCTACACCCAGAAAAGGAACACTGGGAAATGAGTGTAAACTGTGAGCATTTTTTTGTTTGTTTGTTTTTCTTCCCAGATTATTTTTACCTTCCGAATACAATTCTTCCTTTGCAACAATAACAACAATAGAATTCGGTTCTGCACATATATATTGTACCTAGGATATACTATAAGATATTTAATATGTATAGGAATGCCTGCCATCTAGGGGAAAGGGTGGAGGGAAGGAGGGGAAAAATTCGGAACAGAAGGGAGTACAAGGGATAATGTAAAAAAAAAAAATACATATGCTTATGTACTGTCAAAAAAATGTTATAATTATAAAAATTAATAAAAAAAAAGTGAACTTCAACTTAGCTCTAAGTGTGTTAGCACTTGTGTGCCTTTTTGGATCACTTCCCTAGTGAGGCAACTATAAGGGAGATATCTGAACAAGGTAGGAAAACTCTCAGGACCACAACCAATAAGTAGCTAGTCTTAAAAAAAAGAAAAACTTGTGTGGAATCAAATCAGTTTATCCTGAACAGCATTTAAGATTTTTGGATCATCTTCAGGAAAGGATCTTCCTGAAAGTTCAAAGTATGATGCATTTGAGTGCTTCTACCCCCTCATTTATTAGCATTTGTATCTAAGTGAAATCAGGTCACAAGAGAAGTCAAGGAAAAAAAGTCAGAGGAGAGGCAGCTTGTTGTAGTGGATTGAGGGCAGGTCTTGTTCCTACAAGACTGACATCTTGACTTTTTTTTTTTTTTTTTTTTCCTGAGGCTGGGGTTAAGTGACTTGCACACAACTAGGAAGTGTTAAGTGTCTAATTTGGACACTGGATTTGAACTCGGGACCTACTGACTTCAGGGCTGGTACTCTACCCACCTAGCTGCCCATCTTGACTTACTTTGTAACCTTTGTCATTGTTGACCACCATCTTATTCTTGGTATTCTCTCCTCTCCAAGTTTTCATGACATCACTTTCTCCTGGTTTTCCTCATATCTATCTGACCACTCAGTCTTTTCTGCTGGATCATGTCCACTATCTGTTGGTGTCTCACAGACTCCTATCTTGGGTTTTTTTTTTTTAATCCCTCACTTGGAAATTTCATCAAATCCAATGAATTCAATTATTTCTTTGTTGATGTTTCTCAGAGAGACTTATTCAACCCTAACCTTTTTTGATCTCCAGTCTCACAATCTCCAACTGCCTGTTGGTCATCTTGAACAGCATGTTCCATAAACATTTTGAACTGAACATGGAAAAAACTTAATTCATTATTTTTCCCCTGGATTACTTCTCTCTTCTTCCCTTCCCTATTACTGTTAAGGGTATCATCATGTTCCTACTCACCTGGCAAATACCCTATGTATCATCTTTGACTAATCCCTCTCTCACTACATAAATTTAATCTGTTGTCAAGTCCTGTCAATTTTACCTTTGAAATGTCTTTTGTAAGAATCTCCACCTTTCACCTGACATTGTCACCTGCCTGGGACAGGCTCTCATTACTTCAGTTCTTGACTAAGTGACAAATAGCCTGCTGGTTGGTATCCTTGTTTCAAATTCCTTCCAATTCTAGCCCATCTTCTATTCAGCTCCCAAAATGATCTTCCCCAAATTCAGTGCTTTCCAGAGTGCTCTAAATTGAATAGTCATGTCATTCGTGTCAATAACCTCAAGTGGCTCCTTATCACCTCCAGTATCAAATATAGAATTCTCAGTTTGGTGTTCAAAGATCTTTATGACCTGTCCCTCAGCACATCCTTTCCAGTTTATTTACACCTTAGACCCCTCTCATGTATCCTGCAATAAAGTACCATTTGCCTCCTTGCTGTTCCTCAGACAAGACACTGCATCTTCCAACTCTGGGTATTTTCATAGCCTGTCTCCACATCTAGAATTCTTTCCCTCCCCATCTCCTCTTTCTGGTTTCCTTCAAGTCCCTAATAAAATTCTATCCCCTACAGGAAGCCTTAATTTCCTCTGTTTTTTAATCTATAATTTATTCTATATAGAGCTTGTCCATTGTTTTTTGCATGTTGCCTTCCATATCAGACTCTGAACTCTTTGAGAACAAGGATTGCTGTTTGCCTTTCTTTATAACTCTGGCACTTAGCACAGTTATTATACACATCAGGTGAATAATAAATGTTTATTGACTGAACTTAGGTCTAGATCCTATTTCTAACATGTTAGTACATGTTATATGTACTTTTATACATACATATACATATTTGTGATATAGGGCAAATATCTTCCACTTCACCATTTCCAAACCCTTATGTCTGAGCTCCAACCATCATCTTCATTTATCTTCCACGGGAACCCTAAATTCTACCACCGAGACTCTGATAAGTAAGCGATCTCTTTATCTTTATCTTGCAGAGAGGCCCATTTTATTTCCTTGGATTATAGCTCCCCTTTATATGTTGTCTTCTCTATTAGAATATAAGCTCTTTAACTGTAGGCAATATGTTATTTGCTTATATTTGTCTCCTTAGGACTTAGCTCAGTATCTGGCACATTGTACTTAATAAATGTTTTATCTAGTCCTTGTGAAGCCAGTGATAAGTTGCATTGGTAGAATAATTTCTTCACTGGGAATTCCCTAATTTAACAATTATTACTTTTTTTTGTGATTCAAGTATGATTAGATGACTTACCCAGGGTTACACAGCAAGGAAGTATTAAGTGTCTGACACTGGATTTGAACTCTGGGCCTACTGCCATCAGGGCAGGTGTTCTATCCCCTGTGCTATTTAGCCCAATTTAGAATTCTCTATTCTAAAAAATATTACAAGTTTTATTTAGAATAAAGTGAATGGGTCTAAAAAAGTCTATGTTCTTTCTACATCCTTTTGTATCCCAAGAGGAATACAAAAAAGGAGGCTGGGATAGTCTTTTCATTAGCTTTGGTAATGGATTTAGTGGCTATAGAGTTTATGGATTGATTAAATATATATGATTATTTTTTTAATCCTTGCTGGAATCACCTGTCTTTGCTACTATCTGCTATCTTGAGTTACTGCCAAGGACCAGTATGCTAGGGTTTTCTAAAATGAAAGTTCAAGTTCACCTTTTTCCCTTCTGAGACACAATTAACAGCAATCTGGAACAGATCCCATACCCTAAGTTCAGTCTTCATGGTTACATATGTACACACCTAATGGGAGGCAATCTTAAACTAGAATTTCTAGAACCATGAATAACCCAACCTCCAAATATGCACTGCCCAGAGACAAAACTGGTTGAGCAAGAGACCACTAGTAGCAATCACTAAAATAGGGCAAACAGGGATCTTTGAGAAATGGCATCCCTTCCTTGTGCTGGAACATTCTGTTTCTGAACATTACACTCTGAACTTTCAATGTTAGAGTCCATGTAATTTTTACAGGGCTTCTAATAGGCTTGACACACAGAGGGGGTACGTGAGCATTCAAATGGGGCACAGACATCCTACGGGGAGCTGAAGCCAATATTGCTTTGTTGACAAGAGCCCCTAGCAACACAAATATGCCAGTAGAAAAATCATATTCTATTGGTTTATTGGACGACTTTCTCTCTCTGTCATGTCCATCTTTGGTGAGGATAGGGGTGGGAAGGATAAGTGTGAAAATATTTCTCTCACCTGGAATGCCCTCCTCTTTCTAGCTTTTTTTTTTTTTTTTTAACTCTTACCCAAACTTAGAGGCTCACCTTATGCTACATCTCTTCCAACAAAGCATCTGTCTATTTCATCCCTCTCTGACTCTTTTTTCCTCTGAATTCCTATAGCATTTCCATTTTTTTCTTTCCACAATATATCATTTGATTATACTAGTTTATGTTGTTGTTCAGTCATTTCTGACTTCATGATCCCACTTGGGGTTTTCTTGGCAAAGATATTGAGAAGGTTGCCATTTCCTTCTCCAATTCAATTTACAGATGAGGAAACTCAGGCAAACAGAGTTAAGTGACTTGCCCAGGGTTACAGAGCTAATTGGTGTCTGAGTCTACATTTGAATTCAGGTCTTCCTGACTTCAGGACACTGAGACACTTAGTTGCTTGCTAATTGTTAGATGTTTGATTTCATTGCCTCTAGAATGAAATATAAATTTCTGCATTTAGCACTTAAAGCCCTGTACACTCTAGTTTGTATATATATCCTTACCCTTCACACTCTATGTTACAAGCAAAGTGACTTACTTTATGAGTTTTGTACATGACTTTTGTATATATATACTTCCTTTCTAGCCTCCATGTACTTGTACAGGCTGCTTGCCATGCCTGGAATTCTCTTTCTCCTCACCTTTATCTCACAGAATCCCTAGTTTCTTTCAAAACACAGATTGAATTCTGTTGTTAAATTTCAAAATTCAGATTAAACTTAATACATTTATGGTAGAAGATCTCTTACTTCCTGAGATTTCCCATGGAAGCATCAACAGCTTCTCTCTTTTTGAAAGAGGAGAGCATCCTCATCTATTCCCTTCCATTTTTTAGTCCCAGAAGTGGGGTTTTCTTAGCAAAAATAATGGAGTAGTTTGTCATTTCCTTCTCCAACTCATTTTACAGATGAGGAAACTGAGGCAAACAGAATTAAGTGATTTGCTCAGGGTCACACGGCTAATGAGTCTGAGGACACATTTGAACTCATGAAGTTGAATCTTTTTGACTCCAAGCCCAGCACTCTATCTACTGTGTCACCTAGCTGAACCATATGCAATTATTACACAATTACCAAATCTGATTTGCTTGTTTTAGCTTCGGATCTATACGGTTAGTTGCTTTCAGCAGAAGTCAGTTAATAAAAATATAATAAAGCAGAGATGATGTTACCATGTGATTTTCTAAGTGAATATGATTGAAGTAGGGAATTTTTATAGGGTTTAGTGGTTGCAATTTTTGTTTAAGTTTGGATACTACTGGTCTACAGGACACAGGATCCTAGAACTGAGAGACAAAAGGGACCTTACAAATCATCTTATCTAAGACTGGCATTTTGTAGATGAGGAAACAGACAAAGAAGTTAAGTGATTTTCCCATAGTCACAGAAGTTGTGAATAGCAGATATTTGCACTCAGGGGCATTGATTTCAAATTCAATATTCTTGTATCTTCCCTTGGCTGCTTCTTCCATACCATGTCTACCTAGATGTTCTTTTGACACTTTGAACTTGGTGTGTCCAAACCAAACTGGTTATATTTCTTTCCACACTCACTTCTTGGGACTTCATTATTTATATCTATGGAACCATTATTCCCTTGGCTTCCCATATTCAAAGCTTTAGTATTTATCTGTGACTCTTTCTTTCCCTTATTTCTTAAATCCAATTAGTTTCCAAGGTCTTATCAATTCCCTTTCTAAAACACACTTAGTGTTCATTCACTCTGTTCTCAGATCTACTTCCTCATTACAATTCACTTGTATTATTACATTAGATCCTTTTAAAGCTAGGTTTTCACAATTTTACTCTTTCTTCTTTCCATAGATAGAATATTCTTTGTTGTCTATGATTCTGACTGTTCCCTTCAAAAATCTTAGGTGGCTCTCTATCGCTGTCCAAATAAGTTCAAATTTTCCTATTTGGAATTTAAAGCTATCCAAAATCTAGTCAACCTAATCTTTCCAGCTTTACTTTATATAATTTAGCTCCATGTACTCTATGTTCCAGTCAAACTGAATTATTTGTCCTTGAAGAGGCATGTGCTCCCATATCTTTGAGCCTTGCCCACATTGTTCCTTATGCCTTTTTTTATTCTTTCCCCAACCTGCAAAGTTTCTACTCAATCTTTAAAGCACAATAAAAATGACATCTCTTTCAAGAAGACTTCCCTGATTATTCCAGTTGGCATTCATTCTGCAGATTTCACAAAATACCTTGTTTTGTACTTCTCTAATGCATTTTCATGTAATATTGTTATTGTAGTAGCTATTTGTTGGTCTACAGTTCCCCTTTTGAAAAATGGAACATTTTCCCTTCTCCAATCCTAATGTTCTCCACAATCTTTCAAGAATAACTCACTGCCTATACCTACTAGTTCTTTTAGCACCCGAAAATATGGTGTTCATCTGCTCCTGATGACTTGAACTCATCACTAAGATATTCTCTTACAATTTTTTTAAAGCTTATCTTGAGTAAAAATTCTCTATTATCCATATTTATTCAGACCTTAACAGGTCAGAGATTGATCTTTTTGGCAGAGAGAAACAGAAGCAATATATGTAAGACCCTCTCTCTGCCTTTCCGTTGTCACCAATTAACTTCTTTCCATCCATCTTGATAGTAGTCTGTGATCCTCACTCTTGGTGTTGGTTTCTTATCCTTCTACTGGACTGAAAGGGCCATGATGCAGGGACCATGTTTTATCTCTATTTCTTGTCTTCTTAGCCTCTAGCACCGTACTCAGGACTCTGTAATCTGTGGAAAAATGAGCTGAGGAAATTCTTTCCTGGACCTAATTCTCACAAACAGGAGAAACTGATTGCTGGGCAGAAATGATGAGAATCAAGAGAGGACTTGATTGCTACCTTCTAAAGCTTGTGATAGAGAAGAAAAGAAAATTAGTGTTAGTCTGACATATACCATAAATTATAGGAAAGCAGATATTAAAAAAGAATAGGTACTATCTTATGTATCACAATTCCACAAGGAGATGTCAGCTCAGGAAGGAGAGGAGGCTCTCAGAAATGAAATTCTATAGATAGGTACAAGGAGAAACAATTTCAATGTAGGGTAAAAAGAGGAGTTGTCTAAAGAGCCTGATATAGATGCACAGGGACTTTACCAACAGATTTAGATTTTTAAAAATGCATGAAAGATGGAAGCAAACAGTCATAGAGATTGGATAAAGAATGGTGGTATGTCTGAATAAGGCTAGTGTCAGGAGCTCTAAATCTCAGAATGGATTGAAGCTAGTTGGGAAAGCTAATGGCAACAAAAAAAGCATTAAAAAAGTTATGTTTTGGGAAAATAAGGGGCTTACAGAAGGGACAGGACCCTATTCAGGGTGGATCAGCTAATTGAGGACAAAGGGAATACAGAAAGTCTTTCTTATTTTGCTTTTGTTCTTCTCTGCCAAAGAGAATGAACTCTGACTTGGAAAAGAACAGAATAAATATGGCTAACAGAGAATTAGTATCCAAGATAAGAAAATTGTAATGATGAGTTCAAGTCTTCAGGATCAGATGAACTATATTCTCAGGTACTGAAAGAACTGGCAGGTATAGGTGATGAGTTACTATCAATGAACTCTGATAGACTGTGGAGAATAGCAGAATTGGAGAAAGGCAAATGCCCTGCTTTCCAGAAAGGGCAATAGAACAAAAATCTGTAAATTATAGATCAAGGAAACTGTAAACTCCTTGAGGACCGAGATATTTTCCTCTTTGCCATTATTCTTAGTACTCAACATTATCTTAAACACAGCAGGAACTTCATTGTATTTGTTAAATTGAATTAAATTGATTTCAATTCCTGGAGAAAAAAATTTAGGGCATATTATTAAATCAGCAAGCCAATGAATAAACATTTATTAAGTTACTACTGTGTGCAAAGCACTATATCAAATGATGGGAATATGCTAAGCTAAAAGAGTGAATAACTAGTGAATAACTCAAAAAAGAAATGGTAATATTAGAAAGCCAGTATGACTTCAGCAATAAGATATAACTCCAGATCATTTTCACCCTTCTTCCTCTTTTTTTTTTTTTTTTGATAGAATTACTAAATTGGTAGATTAAAGGAAAGCTGTTGGCATAATTTATCTAGATTTTAGCAAAACATTTAGTAGAATTATTTCTGTAGTCCTGTAAAAAAGAAGGAGCTGTATGGGCTAGAAGGGTGGGGGAAAGGAAGGAAGACACATTTATTAAGTGCCCACCATGTGCCAGTGGCTGTGCTAAGGGCTAGCTGGTTTCCAGCATAAAACAATTAGATGGGTTTGTAAAAAATTGAATGGATAGACCCCAAAAGTATTTATATGAACTTGAAAGGTCTATAGTGGGGTACCCCAGGTACACACACACACACACACACACACACACACACACACACACACACACACAGAGTGCTGTGCTGTTTAGTTTTTTTAACCAACAAGTGGCATTTCCATCAAATTTACAGATAACACAGAGTTGGGAAGAACTGCCAAACATACTGATTGACAAGAGTTATGGCTCAAACTAGAATATTGTATTGAACTGAATAAGGTAAAATTTAATGGTGATAAAGAATTAGATTCAGGTTAAAAACAAAAATGGACTTACTTTACAAAATACAAGAAAGAGGAGATATGGAGAGAAAACAATTTGTCTCACCATAATCTATGAGTTTTAGAGGGTAGCAAGTGATATGACCGTCAAGAAAACTAATGAGATTTTAGGCTACATTAATAGAAACATAGCTTCTAGGAATAAGAAGCTGATAATCCTGTTGTCCTTTGACCTAGTCAAAATACACTGGAGTTTTGTATTCACTTTGAGGTGCCACCATTTAGGAAGAGAACTCATGAGCTATATAGATCATTCAGAGGAGGATATTCAGGATGGTGAAGACCCTGGAGATTATGTCATGTAAGGCTTTATTGAAAGAACTGGGGATTTTTAAGAGAAGAGAAACACAGAAAGGTTAAGGGAAGGGTTTACATGAGAGCAGTCTTCAAATATTGAAGGGCTGCCACCTGGAAGAGGAATTCAATTCATTCTGAATAGGGCTTGGCAGTCTCTCAGAAGCTGCCTGCCAAGGTCCTTCTTGATTCTTGTTTATCTTGTATACCCTGGGTGGGGTATATTGGTAACTGAACTCTGGCTTTTATCATTGTGAGAGTGGGGAGGGTATGATGGCTGGATTTGTCATCTACCTTATGACTCTGGGCAAGTTTCATAATAATTGGTGTCAGTTTCTGCATCTATAAAAAGAGAGGGTAAGATGACTTTTAATGTCCCTTCTAGCTCTGGATCACAGATTCAGGTGACAATATATGTTGATGGTGAGTATAATAATAATAGCTTTGATTTATGTGTTTATCCATTTATTTATTAATTTGTGGCAAAGAGGACCCTGCCTTTACCATGGAGGAAGAGGGCATGTATTATTGACAGAGGCCTGTGGGGGTCAGGGTGGCTAGGTTTAGCCATATATTTCAGCTCATCCTTCTTAAAGGATAACAATTATTTATATAGTGCTTTAAGGTTTGCAAAAGTGCTTTACATATATTATCTTATTTAATCCTACTATAATAATAATAATAATCCTATTATCTTATTTAACTACCCTGTGAGGTAAGTGCTTTTACTCTCCCTATTCTGCAGAAGGAGAAGCTGATGCTAAGAGAGATTAAATGACTTGCTCAGGTTATACAGCTAAATAAGTACCTGAGGCAGGGTTTGAACTCATGTCTTGTTGACTCCCAGTTCAATACTCTATCTCTCTAAACTGCTTAGGTACATAAAATGGGGGTATTATTTCCATGATAATCTTCAAGAAGATAGGATGGGGAAGAAGCATGCAAACAGGTCATAAGTCTTGAAATTTGACCTCTATACTCTCTTTGGAAGGCATGTTTTGGGTTTTTCTCCTCTATTATAAAGTTCTCCTCTAGTTTTATGCTTGGTATTGTGTCAGAAATGAAATAATGGTCTAATGAGGTCTTTCTGGCATTTTCAGTAACTTTTCCCACTGGACTAAATCCAAACTAGCCCATATTATGCTAAATCTTGTGCTGTGGTAAGTGGAATTAAAATGAGTTTCTGATACCACTCCCCTCCTGCCTCTTGAGTAACATGTGTCATGTCTCCCTTTAGCACATGTGAATCTTTGATAAAACAGGATTTCCCTTATGGTGGGTGGAGATTAACTGTGCTATTATTGCATGTGTAAACTACTGGAATATCAAAAAATTAAAAGATATGATTCTTGGAAAAGATGACTCTGCTGGGGTGATGTAGTGAATCAACAAAGAAAGGGCCGTGGCAGGGTTGTTTTGGAGTAGCTCAGAGGTGCTGAATGAAGAGGGTATGGTGCCAGTCTTCTCAGACTTAGGAGCTTTATTCAAGGGAGATCCTTTAAACCTTACAGGATACCCAGCACCATACTTTCATAGTAAATGAGACCAAAACACTGGAGCCAAGAAGTCAGGTCATGGAAAGAACAGCAGGAAGTAGCAGTGGTTTGAGGATGCAAGAGTTATCATAGCAATAGCTGAATTTGCTTGCCCTGGTCTCTATACTCTGTGGGCAGTTCTTGTGTAAAAATACCTCCTCATTTGTCTGTGCCTATTCCAATCCTCTCTATTCTGATGGTAGATCAAGTGGGACTAAATCTGAAAATAATGAATCAATACATTGAGAGAATAATGAAGTAGGCAGTGATGGTAACTGGTACATGCAAGTACCAGTGTAAAATGTTCATTGAACTTAGTGGTGGGTTTTTCTTCTTTGCAAATGGATATGATGAGGTATAGTTTATATATTAAGAAGAAAGCCAGGGAAGAGAACTATGGAATTGTCTTGCTCTTGGGCTGAGAAATGGCATGGCCATTTAGAACCATGGGGATTGTCTCTGAGAAAAATAACATGGTATGATGGAAAGAACTCTGGACTCAAGAGTTAGAAAATCTGGATTTGAATCTTGGTTCTGACTCTTAGTATCTATGGAACTTTGAGCAAGTCAGTTTCCTTATTTCTAAAATGAGGTGGGTGTATTTGATGACTTCTGAAGTCCCTTTCTTCTCCATCTTTATGATTCCATGAACACTTTGGACAGTGGATTCTAGGTTCAGCAGTTGACATGTTTATGGTCTCAGAAAGGTATTTCCTTACAAAGTCCTTCAGGGATAAGATTACCTCCTCCTTCTCTGGCTTGACCAAGTGACTATTCCATTAAATACTAGTTAGGAAGGTTTTTAATGCTCAGCAGCAGTGTCTGCCAAGCCTTTTAAAGACACTGTTTCTCACTTAAAAAGCGTTTTTTCCTTCTCACAAACCTTTGTTTTCAGGCATTCCTTAATTCCTTATGCACACTGGCATGTGGGATCTTTGGCTGGGAAGGATTTCAGTTGCATTCAGGTAATTAACCATCTGCAATCTGCTCAGAGGCTCTTACAGATTACTTTTCCTGCTTCTTTATTGGATACTCTCATCCAAGTCTCTCAACATTTTCTTGGTGACATATTCTACCTATTCAACTTGTGCAATGTCTACAAACCATTCCTAGTGTCTTGACCTAAGTGCCAAATCAAAAGTATCCATAGAATTGTCAACAAGTTTAACCATTGCCTTGAAGAATAATGTGGATCCAAGTTGCTCAACTAGGGGTGTGTTTGTAGTATGTTTATGTGTGGTTGGTAATAAGTACAGAGAACTGGTTTGAGAAATCTTAAGACTGAGCCAAAGAGCAGATGAAAACCCCATAGATGGATTCTCATGCCAGTAGCCCTGCTTCCAGCTGGAACCATCACCTGCAGGAACAACTCTTGTGGAAATGTGCCCTGGCAATTGCCTTTGCAGGTACTACAGCTCTGTCCTCCTCCACAACTACATTTATTGAAATGTCAGAAAATAATGCTTAGACCACCAAAGTCTTTGACATTGTCAAATGATCCAGCATTAGAAATGGGCATGATTTTATCAATAGAAACAATACCAATGAAACTGAATTACCATGCTTTGTTTCTACCTCCTAAGAATGGGACCTTTCCATATAATTTGCAGATGAAACCTATTAATACATATGTTGTCTCCCTTTATTAGAATGTTAGCTCTTTGAGATCAGGGACTGTTTCTGTTGTCTATCTGTGTCTCTCACATTTCCCTCCACCCATTTATCTATCTATAATTACATATATATATATATATATATATATATATATATATATATATATATATATATATATATATATATATATATATATATATATATATATATATATACACCCTTAATAAATGCTTATTCATTCCTTCCTTCATTGTATACCAGATCTTTTCAGTCCTTCTCCCTTTAATAGGAAGACCAGGGCTCTGAAAAAGGAATACAGAGTCTATTTTGTAATAGGAACATTCAGGATTGACCAGCATCTTTTGCTGTAGTAGAAATGATTGAGTTAAAGGGCAGAAATCTTATGGGTGGGGATGAAGTCTCCTTCCTCCATGAGTAAGTCCTAGATTGCTGCCCATCAAGCTTATCCCACTGCCCGCCTCCATATGAGCCACTCCTACCCTATAAATCAACCCTCTCTGTGTTAGAAACCACAAGCAGGAGGACCCTCACAAGCTGAGGATCTTGTCAGCATAGGGATTTTTCCTTTCCATTTCACATGTCCTAGAGATGGAAATTCATAAACCCAGTATTTGAATGAGATAGTTAGAAAAAAGTCAGTGGTACGGGATCCCTATTTGGTCCCAAAGCTATAGGGAACACAATTATTCCTTTGAAATTGACCTTCATTTATTCAAGAGAGGAAGGCAGTTAGTTGTTTAATGGCTTCCTGGTGCCTTTCAGCATTTTAAAAGAAAGAAGAATGATTTGGAGTGAGGCAAGATTCCAGTGTTTTCTAAACAATTCAGTAAGCCCAGCTACCAGTTGGCTGCTTGGTTACTTCCTAATGCTTCCTACTGCAGTGTGCATCACTTAATAGCACAGCCATTTCTCCAGGCACTGACCAAGCATTCACAGTATTGGGGAGGACCAAGGCCTTAATTATAATGCTGAGCAGCTGATGATTCTCTCAGACATCTCGCCAACAACCCATCCAGTATAAATTCCCCTATATTATATTCGGATTATTCCCTGTCTCTCCTTCTCTCTCTGGGCCTGTGTTCCAGGACCTGAATAAAGAGATCCTTGTTTCTTTGTGTCTTTTTCTTATTTTGGAGTCCGTTCCCCTCCCTGGTCTGACTTTGTTTGGGGCCACATTGGAGAGTATTGAGGAGAAAGGAAATGGGGGGGCTGTGTATGTAACAGGTGGAGCACAGTAGGGGCAGAGAAATGGAACCCTGTCTGCAGGCTGGCTTTTTCTCCTTAAAATAAAAACAAGGGAGAGAGAAAAAACAATCAGGGTCCTAAACAGAACCCTACTGTGGGGTATGTTGTTTTCTCTTTTCCCTGGGGAATCTTTCTCCTCTTTCTCACTAGAAATAACAAACACAAATATGGAAATCTTATTGTGGCCAGGCACCTGTAAGTCTGTCTTGAATTTGGAAGTGACTTCCACCTGCTTGTCCTGAAAAACCACCATTTTGCCAATGTTACCTTTCCTTCTTCCTTTTTCTTTCCTAATGAGAGCAGAAGCTGAAAAGCCTATGTTGACTGAGAGGGGCTGGCTGGCTGGAGAGTGGAGAATACCTGAATTTAAGTCTTGGTAACTACATGATTCTGGACAAGTTATTCCATTTCTTAATGTGCCCACCAAGCATTTAAGACTATAGGTTTCATCAATCTGCACTAGTGCAGATAGTTTCCTCATTGGGAGCTCCCACAATGAAATCACAGATCTCATTAAAAAAGAAATCTCAAGCAGTTTATGATTTATATTCCCCATTCAAGATTCTTTGAGCTGTGTGTTCTAAGTCCATCTGTACCTCTTTGCTTGACTATCATTGGACCCAGCTGAAGTTTAAATCCAGTATTTGCTTTTCCTGGAAAAAAGTGATATATCCCTTCACTGCAATGATCCTGTCCCATTCCAAGTCATCTCCTAAATGTGCATTCCCCTCCCCTCTCCCAACCTCAACTGCTCCCTCTCTGCTAGTTACTCCTGGTAAGAACTAACATTTCTAAGAAAGGATATGGCCATATCCTCTCAGGAGGATACTGTCTATACCACACATACCAATACATTACATACCAATACAATACCAATAATATCTCACTTTTATGGTATTTGAAGTCTTATAAAGTATTTTCCTTACAATAGCTTTATGAAATGAATGCAGCAAGTATATTATTTCCATTTTACAAATGAGGAAACTGAGACTCAGAATGGTTCCTCAGCACAAAGTCACACAATTTATAACTCATAGGTTTCAGAACCAGAAGGGATGGAAATAAGTAGCAGAACTAATAAAGTGGAAGAGCCAAATCTTCTGACCCCTGAGCTCTTTTCACAAGGCCATAGAATCAGGAAGTCCTCCTACAACCACAATGTGGGTGATCAGGAAGCTTCCCGTGACTAGAAAAGGGATAAGAATGAGATAGAATTACCTCAAGGCATTAATTACATTCACTTTCCATTGTCCATATTTTGCATATACAAAGGGCCTGAGATATGAGGGCAATAATCCTTTTGAAAAGCCTATAAGAGAAAGAGGAAGAGAGGGAGAAAAGAGAGTTTTTGATGGGATCAGGGTTAGAAGACCTTGGGAAGGTGAGGAGAATGGAAGGAAGAATAGAATTTGTTGTGTGTGTTTGTGCAGACTGTGTAATATCAGAGATCACCTTTACAACTTTTATGTTTTACTTACTTAGAAAGAAAGGATCTCAGGAATCCCATCCCTAATTGATTATAAATGAGACAACTGAGACCCATAGTGGCTAAGTGAAATCACTTCTTTAGTGGTCATTTCAAGACTAGAACTTCTGTCTCAAGACCCCCAGGTCAGTGCTCTTTTCATTCTATCCTTTGGGTCAGCAGTGTTTACTGGCAGGCTTCTTCATTCTATCAATTTCAAGGTCCTTAGATTTCAAAAAGCCAATTTCCTTTACTGACACACTCCTTCCCTAGCTCTGTAGCAGAGCCTTCTGGAACCTAGATAATGCTCAAGGTATTTACCATTTCATAAAAGAAATAAAGCAAGAAAAGGAGAAAAGCCAAGAGCTGCAACAAGAGAGCATGAGATATGAAAGGGTGGAAAGAAAGTGGGAGGAGGTTGGTGAGTGGCTAATGGGAAGGGGAGAGGTAGGGACATCAAGAAGAGAACCTGGTTTGGGTTATAGAAATTCTTATATTCATGTTAGTATTTCTGAAATTTTGCATTAAACCCAGTAAGAGCTGTCTCTACCACTTATAGGCTTAGGGTTATAGAATTTAATGATGAAAAGGACCTTAGAGATCAATCTACTCTAGCTTCTTTTATTTTACAGTTGAATTTACTGAGATCAAATTTTATATGAAATGCTACATGCAACAAAGTTGTAATTCGAACCCTGATCTTTTGATTCCAAATCCAGAATTCTTTCTCTATATCATTTTTCACAGTCAAATCTCAAGTATCCAGAATGCTTGGGAAATGGTGTGCTGGGTAATGATATTTTCTTGTTAACTTGATAGTAACGACAAATGCATTTGGATTAAACTAATTGTTAAAAATATTAATCAATTGTCCTTTGTTAGTAAATATCACCAGGTAGTATCATCACCTTTTCTGATGAGGATATCAGATGATCTCAGCTTCATCATTCTGTAATTGAATTCTCATTTAAAAGTATTTAGAATGGTTCTAGAACATAGAACATGGAAAGTAACTTGGAGATTATCTAGTCTAGAAAGCAGTAAGCTTTTTTTGTGTCATGGGCCCCTTGGCAATTTGGTGGTGGTGAAACACCATTATCAGAATAACTTTTATAAATGCATAAATAAAATACAAAAGAAACTAGTTCCATTGAAATACAGTTATCAAAACATAAAAAGAACCTCAAATTCACAAATCCCAGGTTAAGAACCCCAATACAACTCAACTCTTTAATTTTATAAATAAGCTTGCCAAAGAAAAGTAAATTGCTTCAAATCACATAGTTTGTGGCATAAATAATTTGTTTATAATGCTGTGGGAATATCTAAATATATACACATACATATATACAAATATGTATATGTATGCATACATACATGATAAATACCTGATAGCAACTTGCTTTCTTGCCAACTTATTTTTCTTAAATGCAAAATGAAGTACCATATTCTCATCTACCAAATATAGTTGAGTTCTGGTTAATTGTGGCTTTATTCTAATTTAATGTCTTCTATGGTCCATGACATGCACAGCCAGTACCTCTTCTTTTAGGAATAGCAGAGTCCAGTGAGATGCATATTTGCTTCCTGTCATGGTATGTGACTTCCTCTAGGGTTATGAGACAGGATACTCAGAGTATGCACAATGGTTTCAGATGCCATGTGGATTGTATGTCACAACTCTATTGATGCAGGATTATTTCTTCACTGGGGCTTAGACTTCCAGGGAACACATACCTTACAAGAAATATAAAATATCTTTGGACCTATTCGATTTGTGACAATGACAGGCAAAAGGAAACCTAGACAGTAATTTAGTCAGGTAAACATCTCACCTCTATATAGGCCCATTGATTTTACTACTGAAAGCAAGGGAAAAGTTCAAGCTGTTTATGGGGTATTTTATAGAAAATTTCTGGGTGAAAATGGACAATGTATGAACTTTCTTCCCTTTTATATTTCAGTCATTAGATAACTGAGAGACTTTTGGATGAAGGTAGCAGGGAGCAGTAGTAAAATGCCTTATAAACTGATAACAAAGTGTCTCCATCCCCACCCCAGCAATGCAGAAGGGCCAAACCAGCAATGAGGGGAGAAAGCATTCATTGAAAAGCTTTAGGGGAACCCAACTCTGAGCCGAAGCTTTTGAATGAAAGCTGCATTTTTTTTTCTCCTCTGCAAGAGCTGCCTCCCCACTCTTCCCCAACTGTCTTTTCTGCAGTCACCAACAAACTATTTTGTATGCAGCATTAGTGACGCTGTCCTAGCCAACACATCATTACTACCAAAATGATGCCTATGTGATGTTTGAGCTGACTGTCCTTTTTAATTATTAAACAGAGAATGCCAAGTGAATCATTCACTGTACTTGATTTTTCTGTGTCTATTTCAAGTGGCAAGGAACTAGTATGTTTAACTAACACCTGAACCGTTCGTAGCAAGCTACTTAGCCGCAAAGCCGTTGCACAGGAAACCAAAACGGACCAAAAAGGGATCATACCGCATCGAGTAGCTTTTAACATCATCACGATTTTCTCTACTACCACTTCCACCACCATCAGCTCATAGTAGTAAAGATTTAGAAATCCAAGAGCCTCGGGGATTATTAGATAGACCAAACCCTTAATTTTACAGATGAGGAAACGGAGACGCACAAGAGCTACGTGACTAAGGTCACAGAAGTAAAGTTTCAGAGCTGGGATTTGAACGCAGACCCTCTGTCTTTAAATCCACTGCACCATTGGCTACCTCAAAATTTCCCCGATTCCTCTTCCCGTGCCCAACTTACCAAGTGGTAGAATAATGAAGAACGGAAGCCAGCATAAAATAAACATGCCGACCACAATGCCCAAGGTTTTGGCCGCTTTTTTCTCCCTGGAGAACTTAAAAAGTTTAACCGCTATTGAGTTCCTAGGGTTGTGGCCCTTGGCCCTGGTGCTACTGAGGGCATCCTCGTGAAAGTTCTTGGAGTGGATCCGCAGGGTCAGCTCCTTGGAGTTGGACATCTCCTTCATGACTCCCGCCTCCAGGTTCTTGGTGGTTCTTTTGGCCACGACATAGACTCGGCAATACATCACGAGAATAACAGCAAGCGGGATATAAAAGGAACCCAAGGAGGAGAAGAGGGCGTAAAACGGCTCTTCGGTAACCCCACACTCCTTCTCGTCCTTAGGCGCAGGCTCCTTCCACCCAAGGAGAGGGCCAATGGAGATCACCATGGACAACACCCACACGCTGAGCAGGGCCAGGATGGCCTTTTTCCTGGTGACCAGTGTTGGATACTGGAGAGAATAGCGGACCCCGATGTATCGATCGATCGAGATAGCACAGAGACTCAAGATGGACGCGGTGCAGCACAGCACATCCACTGCAGCCCAGATGTCACAAAATATTCTCCCCAACACCCAGTAGCCGAGTACTTCAAGGGCAGCGGAGAAAGGCAGGACGGTAAAACTCAGCAGCAGGTCCGCAATGGCGAGGTTAACTATGAAGTAGTTGGTGGGTGTCCGCAGGTGACGGTTGCATGCCACGGAGAGAATCACTAGGATATTGCCCACGATGGCAAAAAGGATGAAGGCGCCCAACACGATGCCCACGGAAATGGCCCTCCTGATATCCAGCTCGGGGAGAGTGGAATTGGTGGCCGTCTGATTAGGACCAGTGAGGTTTCCGCCACTCGGTTCTTCCCAATAGGCAGGTGCTGATATATTGTGGCTCACGTCCAGAAGGGGATTCATTTTAAAGACCACCCTCCATAGCCGGGAGGGTAATTAAGCTTCAAGGACAGCACACGAAGTACCTCAGTTCTCTTGAAACTTTCCCTCCACCTCAGCCGTCACTACTGGGCAGGAGCCACTCGCCTACCGAACAGGCATTTCCCAGAGCAGACGGCAGCGAGTGAGTCCCTCCTTGACTGTTCAGAATCTTCGGAAGCCTGTCAAAAAAAAAGGAGGAGAGAGGGAAGAGGTAGCTTCAAGTTTAATTGTCCACGTCAGGCAAACCAGGAGCAGTGACTGGGGAGGGGGCAGTAGTGGGGAAAGGGACTGGAGTTGGCGCAGAGGAGGGGCGCTCTATGATTTCTCCCCTCTGCCCTCTGCGGGTCTGCAGGGAGCAGCAGTGGTGGCGGCGCGCCTGGCTCGGTGGAGCTGCGAGGAGGGTCTGCAGGCAGCCTTCAATGAGCTGCTGGGCTGGCTCTGCATGGCAGTGACATCAAGGAGGGGAGAGCCGTCCTGTCCTGACACCGCGAGGCACTAGGGGGCAATGCAGTTTCAGTTAAGGCTCTCCCCAGCCTTGACAGCTGAAACCACAGCCACACACACCAGCGGGGCTTAATTAAAACATTTGTCACTGGGGAAAGAGGCCTGGAAGCCACTCTATCCCACTCCCACTCCTCCCCCATCCTGCCCAGGTGATGGAGGGGAATTTAGGGAGAGAGCCTCCCTCAGCGGACACTTTTCCACTTTAGGGGAGTCTAATCCCTAAGGGGACCCAAAGCCCAGGTGAGGGAGCCCCTTCGTGGGGGAGGGGAAAGGGGAGCAGGTGGGAGCCTTGAGTTGGATGGTGACAGTGGAAGTTTAGACCATTTGGGTGCGGGTAAGTAAAACTTCTCATACCACCTAAAATAAGGGGGAAAATCCACAGTAAGATAAGTAGAAAAGACATGAATACTCAGAATTATAGTCCCTCCAGTGTCATCTCCCTGTCTAGGATGGAGCCCTCCCTAGACTCATCACATGTTTATATTTCTATATCTATAGATGTATATATTTTAACCTTGGTAAGGGTCAGAGTTGATAGTAACACAAAACTTCTCCCTAAAACAAAGGCCTTGCTTTAAAAACAATGTTCTGCTACATCTTTTTGAGCCATGAAACACAACTGCCTCTGAAGAATTAAAGGGGAGAGGCTCATGTTTGGTGTGAGTATTCTGCAATGTATTATAAACAGTGGGTTGCACTTCAGTGTTGGAAAGTATACCATATGACTAGATCTAGTTATTCAGTGAAAGTAAGGTATAACCAGTTGGCAGCTCATATGCTGTATTGCTATCTAAAGGCCAAAGCCAAGAGATTTACAAGATGTCCCCTTATATATTGAGTGGGAGGATTAATGAGAGACAAGGACAATAATTAAGTGGAATGAGAATCAGAGGAGGTAGGAATGGGTTGTGATCTTCACTATCAGAGACAATATCTAAAAGGTTAAAGTCACAGAACTGATATAACAAAGATGAGGACTGAGCTACTTGCAGAGTTTATCTTTTTTCATTGATGATGCAAGTGTCAGAAAATTCAGGGAATCCTTCCACTAGGAAAGTAGGCCACTTAGAGCTGAGAAAAGACTAAACTAGGATAATTCTGTCTGAGGTAGGAAAGGTAGAGGGAAATCCTTAATTAGAGGGATCTTTTAAATACTCAGGTTCCAAAGTGATTTAAGAGATTTAAGTTCATTTGGTAGAACCTGCTGGTGCTGTCCAGTGGATAGTTGGTGCTAAAAAAAAATACCTGAGACAAATACATATAAATTCAGCCTTGGTCTTCTTATCCTCTCTATAGCTTCTCTTCTATCCCATACCTGTACCCTGACCCCAACCAAAGGCTGCATTTTACTACTTTTTATTTTATTTATTTATTTATTTATTTTACTTTAAGCCTTTCCTTAGTATTAATTTTTAACCTGGTTTCACTAGTATTAAAAAAAAAAAAGAGGAAGAAGAACCACACAGTGTAATTTGTCCCAGATCTCTTACCTCATTAGAGACAGCTTTGTGAACTCTTCTGTTTCACCTTCAGAACTGGTCTATGTTTGACTTAGGTTAAATAACATTTACAGCATGTCACAGTTGGAAGGGATATTATCTAGTCCAGGCTGTTTATTTTATCAATGTAGAAAGAGGTCCAGTTCAGAAGATTTGATCAAGGTCATTCAGCTCAATCATCCCAGTGGCAAAAAACAAAACAAAACAAAACAAAACAGGACTAAAACTTAAGTTTTGTGCTATCCAACTCATGCCATTAAAAAAACAAAACAAAACAAAACAAAAACACTTTGCTGTCTCCCATAAAAAAGTTTTTCCTAACAAGGTATGATATTAACATTTGAAAAATATTACTGAAGATGATTATGCTGGTATCTCTCCAGAAATTAGGACAGATTATCATTTTTTCAGAACAGTTAGATCTCATCTTACTTAGAAACAGGGGGACAGGACTAATAACCACTCAAGATGCCTAAACCCCAAGATTCTATATACTTTGCTCAGCATAGAAAAAATCCTGCATTTTAGCCATGGTAATTTCTTTTCCTGAACCTCATCACTGGCTGGTCCTCAATATCTAAAATCACTCTCCTCACCTTTTACACATGCTTTTAAAACCTAGAAAGACTGACTCATAGATTTGTCATCTTTGTTTGCAGAAGGGAGAGAAAAGAAATATAGTGGCAATGTAGGCAGGAAGGCAAGAATGCAAAGAGTAATCCAGAGGAGTGGACAGATCTGAGCAGGCTTGGGTTTTTAGCCCCATCTGCTCAGGTTTCCCCAACCCCCCACAAACAGTTTCTTCCCTATCTGAAAAGCCCGCCAAGAACTTGGCACTGCCCATAGGTCCCTTCGAGCAAATAAAAAAGCCAAGCTGGAATAATTTCTTGGCAGAGAGTTGAAACATGCAAGCACCATGCTTTGCATCACAGACTCTCTGTCCATTGCTTTTGGTGTATTTCTTCCTCTATCTAATACCTTTTACTAACCAGTCTTTAACCTTACTTCCAAACCCTACAATAACCTTTTTTTTATCAATCTAGGTTTTCGGGCCTGTAAATTCATTTACAGGGGACTCTCATGCCACCACTAGAACTCATTTAACTCTGTATCCTTGGCTGAATCCAAAGGGGTTGTAGGGGAGCTCCATTTGACTCCCTGTACCTCAAACCTGCCACTAGACCTCAATTAATCCTAATTTTATTTAGGTATCCCTTAGCTAGACCTCAACATTTGGTTAAACCTCATCATCCTCACCTCAAAGATCCCTATATTTATTAAATTGTGGGTCCCATCACTATTCCCTATTTGAGATAGCCATATTTTTGAAAATGCCAAAAATTTATCCTGTTAAGCAGAGTTCTGGCATACACAATGGCCATTTGAGAGAATAATTAGTCACTCTAACAATCAGGAATCTTTATATGCTTTCATTGTTAAGGATAATCATTTCCTATTTGAGTAAAATTCTGTGTTCTGAATACAGGTGTTAGTAAGTGAAAGTGTTAACTGAGTTAAGTGTGAAGTTCAAGTATCTTTGTGGAATTCAAATACTAGCATTTCCAAGTCTCCCTTAAGGGTTGTAATGAAGGTAGAACATCTTACCACAAAATAGGCAGTTATATTAGCCTTGACAAAAACATTGTAAACAGGACTTTAATAAATGAATTTATAATTGTTAATTCTTGTTACACCCAAGTTCCCTGACATATGCCTAACAACCACTGGGAGTGAATTTTACTGAGCTAAAGATTTATTTGTTCAGTTATCATCATGGGGAACCATTTTCTCTGCACTTGTTGGGACAGAATATATCACAGAACTCTGATTCATTCCACAATGAAGGAGGGAAAGCTTTTCATTCTCTTTATTAATGCATTATAAATTTACAGTTTTTTAAATGGTCTACCTCACCCCTTTGGCTTCTTCTTTGGTGAGTCTTGTAGCCTACTGGAAAAGCCTTCAGAGCTTCAAAGCAGAGATACTAAAGCTCAGAAAGATTCAATGATTGGTTTAATGTTCCAAGAACAGAGTTGTAGGTCTACAATTGCTGAAGGTTCAGCCTCTTGTTTTTCCTCTATGTCAACAAATAGTTATCGAATACTACTATATTCCTGACACTGTGCTAGGTACTCTAGGTCATACAAAATGAGAAGACATTATCTATGTCTTCAATAGTACTATAAATTTAGAGCTGAAGGGACTTTAGAGATTACTTAGGGATTACTATCCCTTTTATTTTTACAAATGAGGAAGTGAGGCCCGGAGAATGGGTTTTGCCCAAGATCATGCAGATGGTATGTAGCAGAAAAGGAATTTAAAGACAGGTCCTCTGTATTCCAAATTCAGCTTTTCCCCAAAGTACTTCTTTGCCTCTCTATACTCTAACACTTTGATGGATAGGTGGTGGCTATTCCTTCTGGCTCTATAGCTCTATTATCTGTTCTAATCTACCTTCTCAGACACATTGTATGCAATTGTCCTTTATGAACTCTATATGCCAGGCAAATCAGACTTATTACCTTAAATCTCCCAATTTTGGACTTCAGCATAGGCCTTTACCTCAGGCTTGAATCTCAGTCTCTTCTCTTTTTTATTTCTTAGTGCTTCTATTATCCCTTCTAATGATATTTTTTCCTAATTTTTTTGAGAGGCAATTGGAATTAACTGACTTGCCCAGCATTAGACAGCTAGTAAATGTTAAGTGTCTGAGTTCGGATTTGAAGTCAGGTCCTCCTGATTCCAGGGCAAGTGCTCTATCCACTAGGCCATCTAGCTTCTCCCTATGACATTAATTTTTTTCATACCCAGAGAGAATGTAAGCAGCTTGACCACATGCTTTGGCTTTGTGTATGTGTGTGTGTACACATACACACATACATATATAGTCCACTCAGACTTCGTGTAGTAGCCGGGAAGGACAATTGGGCATTTCCACAAGACCTGTCTAAAGGCTCCTTAGGCTTTATCATTTGCCTTGTAGATGAACTCTCTTATATAAATCGTCTCCCTCAATTAGGTATGACTTTTTTTCTTTTTGCTCTTAATATTTTTAAAATTACACATAAAGGTAATTTTCAACATTCATTTTTGTATGATTTTTGAGTTCCAAATTTTTCTCCCTCTCCCTTTCTTCTCTTTTCCCAAGACAGCAGTCTAATTTAGAATATACATAAAAATCATATTTAACATATTTCTCTATTAATTATGTTGTGAAAGAAGAATCAGAACAAAAGAGAAAAACCATGAGAAAGAAAAAAAAAGTGAAAACAATATGCTCTGGTTTGCATTCAGATTCCATAGTTCTTTATCTGGATGCTACATTTTGCATCTGAGTCTTTTGCAATTATCTTAGATAATTGTCTTTCTGAGAAGAACTAAATCTATTATAGTTGATCATTACACAATGTTGCTATTACTGTGTGTAATATTTTCTGATTCTGCTTATTTCACTCAGCATTAGTTCATATAAGTTTTTCCAAGTTTTTCTGAAATCCATCTGCTCATTATTTCTTATGGAACAATACATACTACAACTTGTTCTGCCATTCCCTAATTTTTGGGTATCCTCTCAGTTTCTAACTCTTTGCCACCACAAAACTTGCTATAAATATTTTTGTATATGTGGGTCATTTCCTCTTTTTTAATGATATCTTTGGGATACAAATATTTCTGGGTTTGGTTGTCCTTTGGGCAAAGTTCCAAATTGCTATCCAGAATGGTTGGATCAGTTCACAATTCCAACAACAATGTATTAGTGTTTCAATTTTCACACATCTTCTCCAAAATTTATTATTTCCCTTTTCTGTCTAGAGTGGGAACTTATTAAAGATAAAACCCCTCTTATTTATGCATGTTTTAATGTCTTTTTAGATATATGTATACATACAATATAACATGTATACATATACATGCTTATACATTAATGTCTTGATATATAGACATGCATATGTGCATACATATACATTTATGTAAATAAATATTTATACAATGCACATATAATAATGCCTTTGTGTATATATATACTACACCCTTCTCTCCCGGAGCATAGTAGGTGTGTAATAAATGTTTGTTGAATATTGTTTATTCAATTATTATTTATATTAATTATATTATTAATTATAAGTATTAATTATTGTTTATTCAACAATTTATATGGTACTTAACATGCCAAGAACTGTGCTAAATGCCAGGGGATAAAAATAGAAAAAGTGATATAGTCTTGTCCTCAAAAAATTTCCACTCTAATTGAGGGAGACAACTCATATAAGATAGTTTGGCTGCAGGACTAATGGTAAGACCTTGGGGGTCTGATGAAAGTGTCCAATGATCCTGCTTGATTACTGCATGAGGTCTGATTGGTATGGAGGTACCCTTACTATCAGTTCTTCTCTCGGAGTTGTCCTATGGAGCCTTAATGAATCGAATCAAATTGATTCTTCCTTCACATCTTCTCATTCTGTGTGATAGTTGTCTATATTATGCCACAAATTATTCATAGAGGATGCTTAATAAATGTTTGTTTATTGATAATAGTGTAGCTCTCATCTTTTATTTCTCTCACCATATGTTTAGAGCATGCTTTATGTGCATGTGATCTTGATAGTGTCTTTTATGCCACTTCTAGAATAAAAGTTCTCTCTATACATAAATATACACACATATGTGTATATATATATATATATATATATATATATATAAAACCACAGTTAACATGTTGTACCAGACATACTCAGAATGTGTTTTTTCATTGTCTTTTGGGTAATATTGATTTTTCTGAGATTGTATTCTTTGATTTATATATACACATATATACATATAGCACCACTAAAAGAATATTGGTGTTAAAACACCTGCTCATTGTTCTCTTCCTTTCAGTTTTGAGCTAGACCATTATCCATTTGTAGGACTTGTCCAGAATACCTTCCATTGCATCTATGTCTACATCTATGTTTCTGTTTATATCTGTGTCTTTTTCTGTTTCTGTGTCTATGCCATTGTGTTAAATTGTATCTTGTTTTGCTCTTCCTTTAGTCAGTTTAGCAAGTTTATAAGTAGCCAGTATAAAGGGAGCAATAGAAGAAAATAAGATTGCGAAGAGGAATCCAAAAGTCACATACAAACCATCCCAAAGATCCAAAGAAAATAATTGATATTCTGGTACTATGTACTGAATTAGCAGACATCATCTAGGTATTTCTGTCAGGGTTATAGTACTTTAATATATAGATTCAAGATAAATTGCCCACAGTTTCAGACTAGCAGAACATTGAGGTGCTGATAATTTTGAGATGATGTAGATATGTTAACTTTGAAGTTTTACTGATAACTTTGAGGTAATTTGGGTATATTAATGAACTAATCCCAAAGTGGCACATATAGAAATTAGTCTGTTCCTTAAAAAACAAAACAAAACAAAAAAAAAAAAACTATAAAAATTAGACATCAAAACCCCTTCCCTCCCAACACTCTTTTATCTCTATCAGATCCATGTGACTGAGTGCTCCCAAATCTTATCCATGGTTATATAAATGATATTTTCTGCTTTCCCTTCCCATTTTCTTCCTTATGCTCTTTCCATCCTCTTCCACCTACCTCCCTTCACCAACTTATTTCCCTGTCATCACACTATCTGCCTCTATACCCCTTTCATTGCTTGTCCTTGAACAATCAGTGCCTCAATAAAATGTAACCGTTGTACCATTTCCTGCTGCCAATTGTGATCTTTCATGGTGAATAACCAGAGAATTGAACATGCCTGTCTCCATTTCATAATTTCATAAATTAATTATCAATTCAGACAACCTTTCAGCTATATGTCACAATCTGGTTAACATGCATTCTATAACTTCACTTTTAAAAATTGCTTGCTTCATTTTTGCTAGGTAGTCACATAATACTTATGAAAAATCAAATTTTTCCTTTGAGTTTATGTTTATAATTGTTATAGAATTATACCATTTGGGGGACTTTCAATCTTCAATGTATATATACATACACACATACAAATACATCCATATATACTCATATATGCTGGTGAGTCTCTTTAGTTTAGTCATTTCTTTGCCAGGACAAGGCTCTGCCAATGGCTATGTTTTTGGATTTTTTTTTTTAATTCTGCTTGTTTTCACTTGGGGGCCTATGGATCTTTGTGCTGGATTCCTAGGTTAGGACCTCTCAGATTTCTGGTTTGGAGAACTGGATGTTTAGGACTCTCTATGGCATCTCAGTACCCTGTCTGAGCACTCCTGAACTCATGTCTGCTGCTTTTCTGGATTTCTGAGATCCCCAGTCTGGGCCTTTCTGACCTCCCTGGAACTTGTTTAAGGAAGCCTTCCACTCTTGCTTCCCTTGGAGAGAGAGTCCTATGGGCTGCACATGTTTCTCTTCTTGCAAGACATAAGGCAAAGGCTTGTTTGCCTCTGCTGGCACTGGCTGCTCTGGCGCTGGCTTTGCTTGCAGCTCTTTTTCCTTATTGCCCATTGGCTTCTGGCTGACTTTGCAGTTTGGGGGTGGAAGAAGTCATTTGCTGGAGTTTCTCATTAGATTTCTGGTTTGTTATTAGGTCTGGTGTAAATTTCAGGTTTTTGCTGGAGTAGATATGTGGGAGCTGGGCAGTCTGCCTCCTTTTGGGCAGCTGTCTTGGCCAGAACTCCACAATACATATTCTTATCCACTTGGATTTTGCTGTGTGGATTTCTTGGCCAATCTTTTAATTGACCGTGGACTTACTAAAGAAGCCTATGGTATTTCAAGAGACTGATGTAATCAGCACAGTTTCTGACCTGGCTCTTAAATGCCTTAAAATATAAAGACCTTACTTGTTGCTTGAATGAATTTACACATCAGTTTGTCACATGCTATCAGTAATTTCTCTGGTGGAATTGGGTCTTTTTTTTACTTAGGAAAAAATACAGAAAAGTTTTATTGATGCCTTGTTTGCTGCATACCAGTTATTTTCTACTATAACTCTATCCTTCTCAATGAAATCATGGTAACAATATAAAACAGGTAAGCAAAACCAGCTAATAAAATGAACATGTCTCACAATATATGCAACATTCTGTTCCCCTCATCTCCTATGTTCTGCAAAGAGGAGGGGAATGTATTTCATTATTTCTTCTCTAAGACAAAATTGCTTATTTTAATTAACTTCAGTTTTGCTGCCTTTTTAGCTATTTTAAAAACTTACTCTATTATAGCCATTTTATATATTTCTGTATATATTTCCTCCTAGTTCTGCTGACTTTCTTCTGTATCAGTTCAAATAAATCTTCCTTTATTTCTCTAACTTCTTTATATTTAACACATAGCACAACAGTATTCTTTGACATTAATTTACTACAATTTTTAAGCTTATTTTCTCTCATTGAAGAACATCTGTTTAGTTTCCAGGTTTATTTTTTGCTATCACAAAAGTGCTGTTAAAAATATTTCATAACAAAGTTAACAAAATATGTGTACTAATACTAGAATGAGTAATATAGAAGACAAGAGATATATAGGAAATCCATGCCAGTGAAAGTTGCCGGAGATGTTTATAAGCAGGAAGTGGAACTTGAGTAGGGTTCCCAATAGCTCATATCTTCTACTTAGTATTCAATCTGTTATATCATATTGCCTTTGATAGATTCAAATTGGTGCATGATTTAGAAAGTCTTGCATGGGATTATCAAATAGGAAGAGATGCTGAAAGGTGACAAATCCATGTCTTCCTGGTTGGATGTCTAGCCCTCTAAGCCTTATGCAATACCACCTTTCTGGTCAGTATAAAGGTATAGTTTGTCATTTTAAGTTAATTTCTGGCTGGACATAATGGTTCATTCCTGTAATCCTAACTGCCAGTGAGGCTGAGGCTAGCAGATTTCTTAGACTTGGGAGTTCTGAACTGCTCTTATATACCCTAAGGTAAATGTTGATATAGAGAGCTCTCAGGAGCTGGAGCTAATGGTTGCCAGAAGAAAAGCAAAAACGACCAAGTCAGAATCAGAATGGGTCAAAATTCCCATCCAGATCAAGTATTATCAAACCCATGAATAGCTCCTAGATTTTCAAGTAGATTAAGATTTTAAAAATAAATAATAATAATAATAAAGTTAATTTCTGAGCACAAGTAAGGAACACTCAACCTTATAGAAGCCATGTAATTATGTAGTCAAAAGTATAAGTCCAACTTTACCATAGAGAAACCAAGTGCTCTTAGCTCACAGGAGTTTCCTTTGTTGACTTTGATGGTGCCTGCCCACCCATGTGTGTCAGAAATGCTACTGAAAGCAAAACAGCAAAACACCATTTCACAAGCTATGAACACCACGGTTCTTTTGGTTTTCTCACTCTAGCAATCTCTTATAAAAGAGATCCCAGATACTTCTTTAACATATGATTTTAATTCAGTCTCTTGAGGGTTTGTCAATTTGATGTTCACCAGAATACTTTCTCTCCCCAGGAAAATCATGGGACTATAATATCCAGACTCAAGGAATCTATGCTGATCAAAGAAGTGACATGTCAAAACTACTGGAAAGAAAAAAAATGTCAAGGAAAATCACTCTTTGCCTACCCATATCCTGGTAAAGAGAAATACTGGGACAGGAAATGCCCAGCATTTCTTAGACTATTTATTAAACCTTTGGCCAAGGAGTTACTTGGAAGTTTTCCTTGGGATCAACTAAGATTCAGTGGAGAAAGATGCTGCTCCATTTATCAGCCCTTGTACTTGGGTAGGAAGTTATTGGATGGAACCAGTCTTTCATAATGGCAACAGCTTACCATTTGAGGGGACAACTGGATGATTTTGTGGTTCAGTCATTTAGTTGTGCCTGAATCTTTGTGACCTTCTGTATCAAAACATGTTAGTGTTATCCATGAAGTTTTTTGTTTGTTTGTTTTGTTTTTTTTGGCAAAGATATTAGAGTGGTTTACTATTTCCTTCTCCAGTGGATTACAGCAAACAGAGTTATGTGACTTACTTAGGATCTAATATTGTAAAGTGGATGGTCACCTCATTCAATTACCTCATTCCACCATTAAAAACTCTTCATTTGAGGAAAAAGTATTGCCTTCTGTCTAGACATTTTTTAAAAAAGGAAACATGTACTATGTAGAGTTGGTATATTCTTTCATTTATTCATTCAGCCTTTGTTCAGTCAATAATACCTCAGAATAAATTAGTTTATCAGTTTATCAGATCCTTTCTTCTTTGAATTTTGAGTTGGAGATCTAGGTTTCATATCTTAACCCTTTTATTTACTACCTATATGAATATGAAACATTTGGCATCTTTGGAGTTTTTGATTATTTTTCATTTGTAAAATGAGATGTTTGAACTGTTGGCAAAGCAGCTTTGCTGATTGGATTTGTTTAGCTGTTTTAATTTTTTGTAAAGCTAGGCTATTTATTGGGGGGGGAAGGATGAATATTCAGAAATGACTGTGATGTAAAAACAAAAGATACAAAAAGCTATATAAAGAAGTTATGTGACAACAAAACAAATCTAGGAACAAAACAAAGCAAAAATCAAAGTGACCAAAAAAGTCACTTAAGTGATGTCTGAATCCTAAATCTCCATCTTTGATCCTATAATCCTTTCCAGCTTTAAAGCCTATAGTCATTAGGGGAAAGGCTTTTGGTCCTACAGGGGACTAATTATAAGATGGGTAGTTGAGGAAGGGAGAAAATGAACAAGGGCATACCAAAGGCAAACTTCTCTAACTTCACAAATTTTGTTTAGGTTGGTCCTGTTGCTGAGCCAAATAATAAGACTGTGTGTTTTCTGTAGTCAGGGGAAAATTGATATAGGGTAAGAGTCAGGATATTCTAATGCAGCAAAGAAGGAATAGAAGCTGTTCTTTCTCATCCATTCAGAAGCTAACTCCTTCTTCCTAGCCCATTTTATTTGATCCAGATCCAGAGGGCATATGTCTCAGCTCTTATAAGGAAAAGATTGGGGAGGGGGTGGGGAAGCTGAATAGCAGTCTGAAAGCATCTGACATGTTTTAATTCTAGGATACAGTGCTATTTTTGAGGAACTATAGTTCAGTAGAAAGAATTTTGAAGTTAGATTGAATCCTGATCTTACCACTTATAAGATATGATATCTTAGATGGGCAGTTGGCTTCACCATTGTCCCTCAGTTTCTTCATTTGTGAAATGGGCATAATACCGTCTCTGTCTCACTCAGCAGTGAGGATCAAATGCTCTAAGGCACACAAAATGTCTTTATAACCACAAAGCACCTGTAAATACAAATTTTATTATAATTATGATTACCGAGGCTGCAAAAAAATGGGTTGCAGTGATGGCAAGAAAAATATGAATTAGTTCAAAGAGATGCTTTCTCTTCGATTCACATATTTAAAACTGGAAGAGACCTTAGAGGACATGTATTCCAATTCTCATTTTGCATATGAAGAAATTGAGGGTAAGAGAGACCAAGTGATACCTCATCCCTCCAAATTACACAGGTAGTAAGTAGCAATACCAGATACTTTCTTTCTTAGCTTATTAAATGCTATGATGTTCTTCTCCAAAGTAGTTTTTTGAAAACAGAAAACAGTTGATTTATATCTGATGACTTATATGATTTAATGATATAATGGTTACCTCTGACTTTGTTTCTTGATCAATGACAGATTAAAAATTGTGTAACTTTGTCAGTGTGCCAAAACAATATGACTTTGGAAACAATAATAACACTAAATGATAATAGCTAATGTTTGTATTTCTCTTTAACATTTCCAAAATGCTTTACATAAATTATCTATTTTGATCCTCACAGCAACCTTATGATGTAGCTACTTTTACTACACTAATTTAAAAGATGAAAGCTGAGGCTAAAAAAGATGAAGAGACTTGCCCAGGGTCACATAGCTAATAAGGTTCTAAGGCAGGACTCAAACTCTTTCTTTCTTACTCCAATTCCAACACTATCTCTATGTATCACCTAATTAATACCTTAAGGAAACTCAGGGGTAACTAGGTACTCCTTAAACTGACTATGAGATCTTTCCTTAAGCAGAACTTTCCTTGAGCTTGGGGTTAAGGTAAGTACAGTATTTAAGCTTGGGGCAATTGACTTGAGGAATATGGTATGCTAATAAAATGTAAAACTAAGTCTTTGCCAAGAGCCAGGAAAGAGGGCTCTCATTCTGTAATGCATGGGTAATAGTGCAGTTAGTGTCAAAAGAAATTTTCCTTGTGCATCTATTCAACCACATAATAGCATGGGCTCTTAAACAGGAGTCTCACGGGCAGAACATTCACACAGTTTTGGGCTGGGAGAATAGGGAAGCAGCATATTCTAATTATCATCAGGTGCCAGATACACTGTTCTTTGGAGGAGAAAGAGGAAGGGGAAGGGTCTACAGGCATGTAGCCAGTGGGATTCAAAAATCAGAATAAATATTTATTATCAATTAAATTCTGCAGACTAAGCTGAGCAGTGAACAGAACAAAATTCAGTGCATAGTTGTCTTTCCTCAAGACCACACAATTCTATCAAAAGTTGAACTGGCTCCAGATTTAGGAGTCCAGCTCTTTAGGGGCACCTGAAAACCCCTGTAAGATGATTTACTCACCCTGGGGAAAATGTCCAAAAGTAACCTCTTTCACCCCATCTTAGAGGAGCTGGTTCCAGAGGCCTTCCAGACATCAGTGAGTTTTTATTTAATTTACCTTGGAAGGATTTGCTCCCATTATAAATGGCCTTGCCTTCCCTTGACAAGTCATTCCCTCAAATAGAGGGATGAAGTCAGAGAAGACTGGAAGCCAAAATTAAGTGAATCTCATCAAACTTTTCTTTTCAACTTTGTTTCTGTTTGGGGTTTGACCATAATACACTCCCCCCCCCTTTTTTTTACCCTGAATATCTTCTACTGTAAACAGACTAACTCATTTGCACAATCAGGTTCTACCATAGACAAAATTTTGATGTGAGTTTTATGTAGGGTAATTTTCTTTTTTCCCCCAATATGTTTTTATTTATTTCATTAAATAATTTCCAGTTACATGTAAAAAAAATAACATCTAGTTTTTGAAAAGTTGAGTGCAAATTCCCTTCCTCATTCTCTTCCCCCCTCCTTAGAAGACAAGCAATTTACCAATTATACATGTGAAGTCATACAAAATACATTAGCCATGTTGCAAAAAAACCCAAAAAACAAACAAAAAAAAACCCAAAAACAAAAACCTAGTCAAAAACCCCCCAAGAAAAATGAAGAAAGTAAAAAAAAAATGCTTCAATCTGTATTCAGAGTTCATCAGTTATTTCTCTGGTGGTAGATAACATTTTATCATCATTAGTCCTTTGGAATTGTGTTGGCTTGCTATTATAATCACAGTAGCTAAGTTTTTCACAGTTGATCATAGTTCAACATTGCTGTTACTGTGTACAACATTCTTCTGGTCCTGCTCACTTTATTTTATATGAGTTCGTGTAAGTAGTCTTAGGTTTTTGTGAAACTATCTTGCTCATCATTTCTTATAGTAGAATAGTACTCATATACCACAACTTGTTCAGCCATTCTCCAATTAATGGGCAGACCCTTGATTTCCAATTCTTGACACCACAAAAAGAGCTGCTATAATTTCTTTTTGCACAAATAGGTCCTTTTCATTTTCCTTTGATATCTTTCCTTTAGAGATGTTTTGATATATAGTGATACCACTAGTATAGACCTACTATTGGTATTGCTGGGTCAAATGTATATATAGTTTTATATTTCTTTGGGCATAGTTACAAATTGTTCTTCAGAATGGTTGAATCAGTTGAATCCACCAACAATGCATTAGGGTTTGGGGTGTTTTTCTATCATCTTTTGTGTAGTTTCTTCTCTCTTTGGACAACCCCTTCCATTAATTCAGTCTTCAGTGTACAACTTATATTTTCTTTTTAAAAATTTTATTTTTAAAAACTTTTTATTTTCAAAAAACATGCATAATCTTCAACATTCACCCTTGCAAAATCTTGTGTACAACCTATATTTTCTACATTTTCCAAATTAACAATTATATAATCCTTAGATTTTAAAAAATGATGAAATGCAAATATTATTATCTCCATTTTTAATATATGGGGGAAATGAGATTCAAAGAGATTCTAATATACTTTTTTTTTAAAACATGGGCTTGAAGCTTATTTATATTTGCAATAACTTATTGGTAGAAGTTGATTATTTAGTGTTTTATGATTATGTAGAGTTGATGAAATCTTGGTAGAAGAGATCCTTCTTTTTCTTGCTTCTGTCTTCCATAAAGAATTGATCACAGATGTGATTGGTGACACAGTCTTTACACAGCCCATAAGGATAAAACCAAGAATTACTCTGTATATAAATGAGCAAAGGATAGGAACAAATAATTCTCATTTAAAATTTTTTTTGAATAAGTAATTCAAATGAAGAAAAGCAAAACTGCCAACAATTATTTTTAAAAGCCTCAAAGCCACTAATAATAAGAAAAATGCAAATTCAAACAATTTTGAGGTATCACTTCATACTCATCAAATTGGCTAGGATGGTGATATTGTTGATCAGTCATTTCAGTTGCTTTGACTTTGTGATCCCATTTGGGGTTTTCTTGGCAAATATACTGGAGTCATTTGCCATTTTCTTATCAAATTCATTTTATAGATGAAGAAACTAAGGCAACCAGGGTTACGAGACTTGCCCAGTTATATAACTATTAAATATCTGAGGCCAGATTTGAATTAAGGAAGATGAGTTTTTTTGACTTAAAGCCCCTTTCATTGTGTCTCTCAGATGCCCTTGCCAAGATGGAAAAATTCAAAATGGACAGGGATGGGGTTTTGGTAGGATGACATAGGGAAGTAAGTAGAACACTAATTCCCTACTAATTGATTGATTCAATTTTTCTTCTATTTTCAAGAAGCTTACATTCCATTGAGGACAGGAAAAGTAATGACTACTCACATCTTTTAGCTAACTAAGTAATCCTATTATTGAGTTTATTTCCAAAGATCAAGAACATATCTAGTTTATGAAAATAGTCATAGCAGGAATATTATTGTTCTGTAAGAAATGACCAGCAGGATGAATCAGAGAGGCTTGGAGAGACTTACATCAAGTGATGCTGAGTGAAATGAGCAGAACTAGGAGATCATTATACACTTCAACAATGATACTGTATGAGGATGTATTCTGATGGAAGTGGATATCTTCAACAAAGAGAAGATCTAATTAAGTTCCAATTGATGGACAGAATCAGCTACACCCAAAGAAGGAACACTGGGAAATGAGTGTAAACTGTTTGCATTTTTGTTTTTCTTCCCAGGTTATTTTTACCTTCTGAATCCAATTCTTCCTGTGCAACAAGAAATTCGGTTCTGCACATATATATTGTAGCTAGGATATACTATAACATATTTAACATATATGGGACTGCCTGCCATCTAGGGGAGAGGGGCGAGGGAAGCAGGGAAAATTCAGAATAGAAGTGAGTGCGAGGAATAATGTTGTAAAAATTACCCATGCATATGTACTGTCAAAAAAAAGTTATAATTATAAAATTAATTTTAAAAATGTAAAAAAAAAAAGAAAACAAAATAGTCATAGCAGCATTATTTGTAATTAGTAAAAAAATTGGAAACAAATTTTGTACCTGACTGGGGAATGTCTGGACAAACTGTGGTATATGAACATAATGGAAAATATTGACCATATGGATTATATGAAGAATGTAAAAAATTTGAACACATATGGACATGTTTTATAAGAAGAAAAACCACATGAACAGAGTTGAGCCAAAAGAATAATATACACAATTACTAAAGATAGAAAAGGAAGATGACTTTAAATAGTCACAAGATAGGTAAAAAGTTAATACTCAGACAAAACATATTTGTATTCTTTCTTTTCCCAAATGGAAAAAGACTAAAGAAAAAAAAAATTATTGCCAGTCAAAATTACACCTCCTCCCTCCTTGCTATTTTACATAACTGTTTTCAGGGATTGTAGATGGAAGGAGATGCATTTGAAAGTATGATAGGGATCTGTGTGATATGCCAAAGCAAAGTTTTTTGATAAACATTTTTTAAAAGTTTGAAAACTGTAATGTGAACTCATATTACCTGACTTCCATTCTAGCACTCTTTTTGACCACAGTCTCTTAACTCCTAGTTTCTGACTTTTCTTGACTCTTAATTCTGTATCAACTCTTACCTGTTTTGTGTGCCATTCCTATAGCCACCCCCCCCAGGTTCTAGAAACAAATCTGATGAACTATTTTCCAATAATGAAGAGTAATGTCTTAATAAGGTATAACTACCAGAGTTTGCATTTTAATAAGAACTTTTAAGGATAGTAAGGGGATACAGCTAAGTTCTATGTTCCTTGAGGACAGACATTTTTACCATGTTGCTTAGAACTCTTATTTCCCATAGGGACACTTAAGCAATTTATCGGTGATGCTAAGGATAATTATAATATGAATAAAAGAAGGGTAAATTCAACTTTTTCCTTTAAAAACTTAAAAAATTCTAAACCTAGTAGTCATCAAAGTAAAGAAAATGAATTGACCATACTTGATTGTTTATATTTCATTAAGAAAATACATAAGGGCAGCTAGATGATATCATGGATAGAGCATTGGGCTTGAAGTCAGGAAGATCTTAGTTCAAACTCAACCTCAGACACTTAACTAGCTGTGGGACCCTGGGCAAGTCATTTAACCCCTATTTGCCTAATTTCCTTATCTGTAAAATAGGGATACAATAGAGAAAAAAATAGAAAACCATTCTAGTATCTTTGCCAAGAAAACCCCTGTGGGCAAAAGTCCATAGGGTCATATAGAGTTGGACATGACTGAATGACTGAACAATAACAAGAAAATATATATATTAACTGTAACAAAAATAAATACCTATTTATTTTATATCCCCTTCAGATCTTTTTCCCCCTAAAAATTATTTTCCTTTGAATTTTGTTCCGATTATTTATGCTACTTTTAAAATAGTCACATCAGGTTATAGAAAGGTTTTTTTGTTCTTTCTTTACCCTGAACCATTTTATATAAAATTTCCCTTATCTCTTTGAATTCTTCTCAGTTGTTATTTCTTATGGCTCAATTAGATTCCATTATGTTAGTATACCATTTGTTTAGTCATTCATGAATTGTAATGAATACATGTTGTTTCTAGATTTTTTCAATTATGAAAAAAGCCCATAAGAATATTTTTGTGCTACCTCCTGCTTTTCCTTCTTCTTTTAAAAATAATATCTTGGAGTATATAGTAATAGGATCACTGAGTCAAAGGTAATGAATAGTTTTATATGTCATCAACTTTTTCCCAACATCCATTTTAATAATTAAGAAAACCTCCACACAAAATTGTAGTCCACATTGATCACTCATTTACTCACTCACCCACTCAACATTTACTGACTGTTCAAAGTACAAGAAAATTATTGGCTTTAATTTCTGAGAACCTAATTGGAACTCTTAGGGATTCAGGAATGAGCAAATGGGACTTTGTAATCCATCAGACAGGGATAGAACTGGCATTTACCTTAGCTATGTCTATGAAAATAAGGTTCCCTAAGCTAACAAATAATGTAAACAAGAAGGCATGAGCGCATATTTAGGTTATTAGAAAGAATAAACACTGCCATATTTTATCAGAATGTTCTCTACACATAGTGAAGTAGGTGCATAATAAATGTCTGTTGAACTGAATTCTCCAGAAGCAGCAATTGCACAGTGGAAATTGAGAAGCTATTAATAAATCATTTGTAATAAAGAAGGCCACAAAGATCTTTACTTGCTAACAATGGGTTCAAGTGACTGTATATACTTAGAAGCATAGTATTTTGGAACTAGAAGCAATCTTATGATGATCCAAGAAATTTTTTAAGGCCTGAACAGCCTGTTCCCCTCCACAGCAGTACAAGCAATCAGTCAGCACCTGGATCACAATTTTTTTTAATAGCCTGCTCTCCTCACTATTGTGGCTGGAACTGCATGTAAACTCTCTGGGAGCAAGGGCCAAGTCTTCCTCAATGTCTTGTACAAAGGGATAGAGATGGGACTTTCATTTGTTATTTCATTGGTATAGGAAACTATGTGGTAATGAAACATCCTCTACTATTGTAGGTTGGCACCTTCTCTTCAATTTAAGGTATTAGAGAGCTGGCTGGAGCACAAAAGTTAAGTGACTTGCTCAGGATCCCACTATTAGAATATTTCAAATGCATAATTCGAAATCTTGTCTTATTGGCTTTGAGGACAGCTCTCTTTCCATTACACTATGCATATAGTGGTGATGTGGTACTGAAGTCATAATTATGATGAAATTTATTTATTCTATATGTAAAGGTAGGTTTGCAACTGCTGAGGTAAATTGTGTAGTAGCAAGGTTGATCTATTTGAAGGCTCCTTTTGATCCTGGCTTAGTGGGCTTAGATCCTACTATTTAAATCTTTTGACTTGTCATTGTCCAGTGGTCTTTCAATTATGAATTGTAGTCTTTAAAAAATTTTTTTCTATAATTTAAAATTTTCACTAATTTATATTGCTTGTAATTCCTAGAATATCACAAAATCTTTCATGGAATCATGGATTTGGGGAATATAACCTATCTAGTCATCTAATCTCAGTGGTCATCTAGTTTAATACTTATCTGAAACATGAATCCAGATTAATGAGATTAGATAGGAGAAATTTGCAAAAGTTTGGGGGAGGAAGTGTAATGTGAAAGGGAGAGAAAAAGAAAATAGCCACAAGACACTAGAAACTGATAGAAGGATTATTTGATGAATTTGTGAGTAGTTTTCTATTTTTCTATGGTCCTTCCAACTTTCTTTCTGTTTTCTTATATGCATTTAAAAATGCTTCAATAGTTTTATTTTATTCTCTTCCCTCCCTCCCTCCTTTCTTTCCTTCCTTCCTTCCTCCCTCCCTTCCTATAAGATATTTGTTTTGCATGGTGATTTATATTTGTTATAAGGGTTTGCCTGCTTTTCTTTTCTTTTTCCAATGGGAAGGATCAAGTGGAAGAAAGAGAAAATTAATGCTTATAAATGAAAATAAAATTTAAAAACAAATTTAAATATTGTTATTGTATAAATTGTTCTCCTAATTCTGCCCATTTTACTTCATTTCCTACAAGTGTTCCCAGAGTTCTTTGAAATTGTTCTTTTGTTCCTTTCTAGAGGTCAAATTCAATTAATTGGGAAAGGTAACAATTACATAGACCTTGATATTCTTAAAGTAAATCAAATTGAGCATAAAACTTTCAAGGAGAAAACTGTGACATTACATTGAAGTTGAATCAAAGTTCTAATATAATATAAGCAAAACTCAATGGAAAGAACATGATTAGAGCAATTAAGAGCTATGCAATATTAGTCTTAATATATACTTTTTGATCTCTAAGTTGGACTATAGTAGAACTGAAAATATCTTAATAAAGATACATACAATATTAGTGAAACACTTTAAGGCAGTTATAGAGATTAATATTTCCTTGTCAAAATTAAGGAAGATGATTGATAGATTGTATCAGAGGATGTAATTAATTAGCAGGTCAGACATTTACAGAAATGCATTTGGCATAAGGAGACCTGATTTCATTGAGCAGTAGTAAAGACTAATGATGGGTATATGCCACTGGATTTGTCAAATACAACTGAAAGGAGTTTTCCTGATGGAGCCTATAAAATATTTGAGAACTAAGAGTGAAATCAAAAGGCCTTTCTAGGGCACCACTCACATAGTATGTCAACAAAGAAATATTGAGTAAATAATACATATTTATTTAGAGAAAGTAAAGAGTTTATGATGGTCACCCAGAACCAGGTAATAGCGACCACATATTACAAACAGGTTATCTTTAAGGAGCTCAGAATTAATGATTGATATAGATTATATAAGAAAAAGACAGACATTATACAGCATTTCATTTCAGGTTATAAAAATTTAGCAGCTTTAAATACCTAGCAAGGCACCGGTAGGTGGTGAGAATTACACATCAGAAATTCCTTATCTTTTACAAACAGATACACCAAAATCCCATATTACAAATACAGATGTCAAAATATCATTGACAGTTTAGCAAGCAAACTATATAGACACTATATCTATATAGATAATTATAGAACATTCCCCTCAAAAAATACCGATCACAATCAACTGGATATGACATTGATCTATAAAATTTAAAACCATTTTATTAACTTCACCATACCTAATTGTCAAAATCTTCAAGCTATGTGGAATAAAGCTTCCCAAAGTTTTCAAAGTGGAGTCAAAAAGAAATCAAAACATCCATGTGACTGAGGTACATATCATACCTGTTATCTTGTCTGCTACCATAGTTGTCTCACAAAAGCTGTAGGCTTATAGCCACAGAAAATGAATTTATATCCTAATACTTTTATATAATTATAAAAAACCCAGCTATTTTATCTTCATGTGGGAAAAAAATAGCCTGCAGATCCCTAAATATAAAAAGAATAATAGCAATTTTATTATTTGTCTTGGTACTGTTTCTATATGAACTCCATCAAAAAAGAAGAGAACAAGATGATGAACATTGAAAACAACATCAGTCTTAATCCATATGTTTGAAACAGTAAAATGGGTAATAATAGATTGAGAAAACATCCAGACAAAAACTTATACAATAGTAGCAAAACAGGGTACCTATCAACTAAAGGCAACTAAAGAAAGATAAATACTTCTTTGTCAAACATGGAAGAAAGAAGTTGTTAAATATATTCACATCACACTATCGACAGATTTAAAATGAACTGAAATAGTTATCCCTTCATGGAATAATAATAAAAATTAAAATAGGTATGTGCCATTGGATTTGTCTAATGTAAACAAAAATATTATACCTTTGGATGGAACTAATGAAATTGTTAAGATTAAAGAGCATATAATCAAAAGGCCTTCTATGGGTGAGACACAAGGATTCAATTAGCAACATGTCAACAAGCATTGAAATGGTCAAATCATGTGGAATTATTTACAAAACTGAAGGAGATTCTGCTGAAGATGTGAGACCACATTATTGCCATGAGGAAATACAGAAAAGTTATCTTTAAAAAATTTAGGCTAGGGGCAGCTAGGTGGCGCAGTGGAGAGAGCATCAGCCTTGAATTCAAGAGGACCGGAGTTCAAATGTGATCTCAGACACTTAACACTTCCTAGCTGTGTGACCCTGGGCAAGTCACTTAACCCCAGCCTCAGGAGGGAAAAAAAAATTTAGGCTTTTTGATCATTGCAGGTTATACAAAGAAACAGTAGAAACTGTGTAACATAGCATAGCAGTTTGCAAAAACTTGGTACATGCATAATATCTAATAAGATACAGTCTCATTACCAGAATTATATATCTTCATCTCTCTTATATAAGATAGCTAGGTGATCAGTGGATAGAATACTGTATCTGGAGTTAGAAAGACCTGAGGGAAAAATCTGATCTCAGATATTTACTATGTGACCTTGGGCAAATAACCTCTATTTACTTCAGTTTCCTAAACTGTAAAATGGGGACAATAATAACACCTATCTCTTAGAGTTCTGAGGGTCAAATGAGACAATATTTTGAAAGCTCTTACCATAGTGCCTGGTACATTGTAAATGTGATTTGTTTGTTATTATTAATTAATAGACAGCAAATCTCTTCACCACAAATATAGATGTTAAAATAGCTTTGAGAATCTGACAGATAAATTATACTTTAATTAGAATATTATCACAAAAGCTTTTGTCCATAATTACCCAGAGTTAGCACTGACCCAGAAAAATGAAGAACAGTATTTTAACATAGATGTCACTATGCAAAATTCTCATAATCTTCAAATTATATAAAATGAAAAACTCTTAAAATATAGACCCAATGGGGAAAAAAATCAAAATAACATGGGAACAAAATGAAGTATATAACATCATTATGATCCCATATGCTGTTGGTGATATCCAAATGATTCTTTTAGTAAGTTAGGGGAAAATGATCTTATATCCTAAAATTTTGACTTTTAGAAGCAGTTATTTTACATGCCTGCACAATAATTTATAGAACATCAATCACAAAAAGAATAATAGCATGTCATCAAATATCCTAGGATTCCATCAAACTAAGATGAGAACAAAATAATAGAAATAATAATAAATAATGATATGATAATCAATCACATAAATTTTCAATGTTTGTGAGTTTGGTGAAAGGAGCTGAGAGATCTGAGTTTGAATCCTGACCCTATCATTTGCCATTTATATGAACTTGTACATGTCCCTGAGCCTCAGTTTCTTCATCTGTAAACTGAAACGTTGATTTAGATGATCTCTAAGGAGTCTTTCAGTTTTTAACATTCCATGATTATTCACACGATCCCTATAGTTTCTTGCAATAGCTTTCCCACTAAGTACAGGAGTGTTTATATTATTAACTCTACCTGGACAGTCCTAATCTCATTTCTCCTCAAAACCCTACCTTTCTTCATTGTTCAGCTCAAATGTCACATCCTCCATAAAGACTTGTTAGATCAACCCCCCCAAAAAAAACCCCAAAACCCTTCTATGCTATCTTTATCTCCATCTCTCTGTATTTTTCTGTCTCTCTGTCTCTTCGTCTCTGTCTCTCTCTGATTCTGTCTCTATCGCTCTGTCTCTCTCTCTCATCTCTCATTCTTCTCAAAACTGAATTCCTACAGAGCTTTGTACTTCTTTTATGACATTTGCCAGTAACACTTTATTTGTTTTTCATTATTTGTATACTTAACCTCATTTCTAAATGGTAATTTCCATGCAGCCTGGGACTGTGCTTCATTTACCTTTACATTTTTTGTGTCTAATGTAGAGGCATATCTTCTACAATCTACCCATCTGACCCATACATGCCATTCTATCTTTCATCTCTGTGTTTTTGTCCTCTATGTTGGAATTGCTCTTTTCTTCACCTGTATCTTTTAGTCTCCTTGTTTTCTTTCAAGACAGCTCAAATAAAAATTTCTGCAGGATATTTCTCCCAGACTCACCTCCCCTTTGTCTGCTAAAGCCTTTACCTTCTAAGCTTATCTTCCGCATACTCTATATATCTTGTATGTACCTAATTATTAACATGCTGTTTCCCCCATTAAAATGTGATCACTCTGAGGGAGGGAAAGTTTTTGCCTTTCTTTGTACTCTAGTTCTTAGTACAGTGCCTGGTTTATTTAATAAATGTTTGTAGATTTTTGAATTGATTATCTCCTAATAATAAATATTTGTTGAATCAATTTGAATGATCTCATTTGATCTTCTTTTGAAACTTGTGAGAAAGACAGAATAGCTTCTAGTTCCCATCTTGCAGATAAGAAAATAGAGGTAAGGGCAAAAGCATTTTCAAGGTACTGAAGCTTATTAATAAATAAACAAGAGAGACAGGTTTCTTGATCTTTCTGTAAAACTCACTGCTCCCTTTCCTGGAGACTGGCTTGTGAAACTATTCCTTTTTAAAGGGTAGAGAGCTCCCTGGATTTAAGTTGCTTCTTTTTATGCATGTAGGCAGAAAGTTTTTTCCACATCAAGGAAACTAAGGAGCAATGGCCAGAGCCCTAAGTTCTGCAGAGTGCTAAGACTCGCTTAGAGAAGGAAGTGGCTGTCATGGGCGAAGAATGTTTTCATAGTAAGCAGATCATCTAAGGAGATTAAAACTGGGCACCTTTGACTGCAGACCACTGGGCTCTCAGTTGCGCCAATGAGGCCCCACTGGAGCGTTCCCTAGGTAACAGTAGTGGAGGCTAAACAGATTTATGGGTGGGGTTACCACTAAGTGAGCACATTTTGTATCCATCTATCTATTCCTACAGTGTTAGTTTATACCACAGACCCAACAAGAGATAAATATGACACGTGGAAAGAAAAATATCTCCCCACCTCTTGGCTCCTGGTGTGCCAAGTTCCTAGAAACACAGTCTATGCTCCCTGTTTTTTGAAAAGAGGAGAGGAACAAAGAATGGACTTGCCCAGGTGGACTTTCATTATCTAAATGGCTTCTGGAAAAATGAACCTCACTTCCCACTCCCACCCCCACCCTCTTTCTCCATGACCACACAGACTTTAGTTGGAAGAAGGAAAACTTTCATTGCACAATACACTTGCTATTGCTGAATTGCTATCAAAGTGTTCAATGTACTACATATGAAATAAAATGTTTATCTTATTTTTGACTTCTAAGTGTTTACTACCCCTACCAAATTACTTTTATATATGTTTACAATCCAAGTTGGCATAACATACATATTACATTTAGCTATAAATGAAATCCAACAATTCAATTGAAGAAATGTTCATTTCTTCTGCCTATTTATGCAAGGTATTGTGCTAGAGGAATACAAAGGAAAAAATTAAATCTATTGCTTTGAGGAGCTAATATATTGTAGGAGAAAAGGGCAGAGAACTGGGGAGGGGGAGATTACAACACAGACACAAGAAAATGCAAAATAATTTTGGGAAGGAGAATGTTAATTACTTGGGGAATTGGGAAAGAGTTTATATAAGAGGTTGCATAATGTAATTATAGAACATTAGTCTTGGGATAGGAAACTTCTAGTTAAAATTCAGGCTCAGGTATTTTCTAGCTGTGTGAGTTAGGGCAAGTCACTTCACTTCTGATTAACTCAGTTTTCTCAAATGTAAAATTAGGAGGTTGAACTTGATAGTCCCTAAAGTCTCTCCTAACTCTAAATCTTTGATCATAATGAGGTGCTTGAGTTTAGTTTTGAAGGAAGGATTGCATGAGGCAAGAAGAGGAGATGGGAGTGCATTTCAGACATAGGAAATCACTGGAGCAAAGGAACAGAAACAAGAGAGAAGGGAATGTCATGTAAAGGGAACAACTGTAGAACAGCTTGCACGAAACAGAGGATGAATATTAGGGAATATTCCCTAATAAATATTAAATTATTATTATTTATTAATATTGTATTAATTAAATATTAAATGAAGCTAGAATGTTAGATGAGAGCTGGAATGTGGAGGGATTTAGATGCTGGCTGAAGCATTTGTAGTTTATCCTAAAAACAGTTGGAAGATATTGAATATTTTTGAATATGGAAATTATATGGTCATTTCTGTGTTTTAGGAATATCAATTTGGCAGCTAAATAGTAAATAGATTGGAGAAAGAAGACTGGAGGCAGAGATACTAATTAGTAGGCTCTTGGGATAGTTTGGATATCTAGTGATGAGGCTCTGAACTAGTATGAAAGTTATGTGAATAGAGACAAAGAAATAAATATAACCATGATGTGACCACATTTTAAAATGAGTTATATGTCCAAGTAAATGTTGTTCCCTTCAAAGAGGTAAACTTGGGTAGGGCTTTACATTTATTCGAGTGATACTCACTTGTCTTTCAATATTTCAGAACCTTTTGGGAATTGACTTCCCAACTTTTCATTAAAAATATGTCTTTTTGGCTTAGAGGAAGAGGCCTTAGCCTTTTCTGTCTTGGAACCCCCTTAGCAGTCTGGTGAAACCTATGAATCGAATGAAATACAGTAATCAAAATGTTAGAAACAACAATAGTAATAATATGCACCCCAGGTTAAGAATCCTTCCTTAAGAATCATATTTCATACACAAGTAAAAGATAAAATCCTGCCCCGACATTTTTCTATTAGAGCAAAGAGTTTGTATTTACAGTTTGATTTCCCATTGTCTTTTTTTCCCCCTCATATAAATAGGTAGGATGTCACTAGAGAGCAGGGGCTTCAAGAAATGCAAATCCAGAGATATTGAGGATTTAAACTTTAATCATGATACTAAAAACTCCAGATCCTCTTTTAAAGAGCTCCAGAAGGAATGAGCTTCCTAACTCAGCCACACTTTGCCTCTTGCTCCTTCTGTAGTTTCCAATTCTAAAAGGAATTATGATCTGAGGAGTAAAAAAAAAAAAAAAAAAAAAAAAAAAAAAAAAAAAAAAAAAAAAAGGATTCTTTCTAAGAGAACAATGAAGAATTGCCTACGTTGAAGACAGCATGATTCTCCTGCCAATGCAAACCAGAGATTTGCTATAAGGCCTGTGGTGAATTCTCTTAGTTGTTTCATAGTGAACAAAGCTCATACACTATAACACAGCAGATACATATAATTTATATAAGTAATTTTGAGAAACTGCAAGCAGGGAGGACCTAGCACAGAGTTTAATTGCTCTTGCTTTGGTCATTAGGGCAAGGAGGATATTAAAACTACAGACTGTGATTGGGAAGTGAGGTCAGAGAAGAGAGCAAACTGTGACTGTCCATTAGGGACAGTAGACATGGGCAGGGACATTTCTTTCCAAGCACTGGCGCCCCTAATAATTACATTGCAACTGAGACCTTTGAAAATAGACAGAGAAAGAAGGCAGATTTATTGGAATATGCTTAAATCATAAACTCAGAATAGAAAAAAGGAAGAAAGATGGAACCTCAGAGATCATTTAACAGAAATGTTTTATATAGTGCTTTATGATTCATGAAATTCTTCACAAAATCTTGTGAAGTAGGTAGTACAAATACTATCATCTTGATTTTTACATTATAGGAAACTGAGACTCAATAAAGTTAAATGACTTGGTTAAAGTCGTGCAGCTAGGAGCTATCACAGAAAAATTGTTGCAATTGTTTTCCTTCAGTTGACTTGTTTTCATTTTTATTACTATAATAATTTTGTATTAGCATTTTTTTACTTCAATATGCATCAGCTCCTAACACTGTAATAATATATGATCACATTTAGAAACCATAATTTATTAGCTTATTCCCTAAGAAATGAATGCCCACTTAATTTCCATTTTTTGTTTACCTCCAAGTGGTAATGATTATACCTCAATCTCTATCATTTTTAGCTTTATCATCTCTAGGACTATTTTGCTTCCTCTTTCTTCATATATATATATATATATATATATATATATATATATATATATATATATATATATATATAAAACTATGTTATATGTATATATGATTGCACAGTGTGTATGTGTATATGTAATGTATACACACACATACCTAGCAAATTAGGAAGTCTCAATCTTTTTTTTATATCATGTGCACCTTTGGTATTGACCTATGGACTCCTCAAAAGTATGTTTTTTAAATGCATAAAATAAAATTTATTCCTTTCTTCTGTTACAGACACCCTTTTGGTAAATGACCGTTAATGTAATTCCCAGGGAAAATATTATGAACAATTTAGTGACTTTTGTTGCATGATTTCAAATTATTTACCAGAAAGATTAGACCAATCCACAACTTTGTTAAAAATATTTTCCTTCTTTCATGTACTTTTCCAAGACTAATCCACAATTTTTTCCACCACTCCCTAGTGCTTTCCCACCCCTTGCTAGTAGAAAAGCCACTACACAGTATGTAGACAATTTTTGATGAAATAATTTTTTTCAGAAATTATTTTATTTTATAATAATAATAAGAGTTTTTTCAAGGTACTTTGTATTGTCTCACTTGTTTTGAGATACCCTGTGATGAATGAAATATAAGCAATATTATTCCATTTTTTCAATAATATTTAATTTTTTGAATTAAACGCAAAGATATATTTCAACATTTATTTTTGTAAGATTTTGATTTCTGAATTTTTTCTCCTTCTCCCTTTTACTTCTCCCTTTCCCAAGACAGCAATCAATCTGGTATAATCAGACATATTGTACAATCATTTTATGTACGTTATGTGTACATTTTATGTACATTATATATGTGCAATCATTTTAAACATATTTTCATATTTGTCATGTGGTAAAAAAAAATCAAACTAAAAGGGAAAAAATATAAGAAAGAAGAAGAAAAAAAAAAAGATGAAAGTAGTATATGTTGATTTGCATTCAGTCTCCATAGTTCTCCCTCTAGATGTGGATGGTATTTCCCATGCTAAATCTATTGGAATTGTCTTGGACCACCACATTACCAAGAAGAGATAATACCATCACAGTTGATCCTCACATGACCTTGCTGTTACTATGTAAAATGTTCTCTGTTCTGCTTACTTCATTCAGCATCAATTCATATAAATCTTTCTAGGCTTTTTTTGAAATGAGCTTGCTTGTCATTTCTTATAGAACAATAATATTTCATTACATATACCATAACTTATTCAGCTATTCCCTAATTGATGAGCTTCACTCAATTTTCAATTTCTTGCCATAAGAAATTTCTTGCACATTTTCCTCCTGTTATAGAGAGAACCCAGTAAAGACACTGCTGGATCAAAGAGTATGCAGTTTTATAGCCCTTTGGACATAGTTACAACTCCAAAATGGTTGTGTGATTTTGTAGCTCTACTAACAATGTATCAGTGTTCCAGTTTTCATACATTCCCTCCAACATTTATCTTTTCCTGTCATTTTAGCTAATCTGAGAGGTGTGAGGTAGTGCCTCAGAGTTGTCTTTATTTGCATTTCTCTAAGCAATAGTGATTTAAAGTCTTTTTTTTTTCCATGTGATTAGAAATGGCTTTACTTTCTTCACCTGAAATTATCTGTTCATATTCTCTCACAATTTATCAATCGAGGAATAATACATATTCTTATAAATTTGACTCTGTTATCTATATATTATAGAAATGAAGCCTTTATCAGAAACACTGGCTGCAAAATCCCTCCTCCCCCAATTTCTCCTTCCATTCTAATTTTGGCTGCATTGGTTTTGTTTGTGTGAAATCTTTTAAATTTAATGTAATTGGAATTATCCATTTTGCATTTCATAATGTTCTCTAGTTCTTCTTTGGCCATAAATTCCTCTCTTCTCCACCGATCTGACAGGTTTCAGATGATCCTTTGCTCTCCTGATTTGCTTATAATATTCTCCTTTATATCTAAATCATGAACTCATTTTGACCTTATCTTGGTATAGGGTAAGAAATTTTGGTCAATGCCTAGTTTCTGCAGTACTGTTTTCCAATTTTCTGAGCAATTTTTGTCAAATACTGGATTTTTATCCCTGAAGTATTATTCTGATTTTACAGATAACGATGTGACATTAAAAAAATTTCTGAGTTCATGTGAAAAAGATCTTGGCATTTTTGTGGATTGTAAGCTCAACATTAACTGATAATGAGATATGGTAGCCCATGAGGTTAAAATGCTCTCGGGCTACTTTTAGAGAAAAATAATGTCAGAATGAGAGTGATTATAATCCCATTGTACTCAGTTCTGGTCAGACCACATCTGGAGAACTGTGTGGAGATTTGAGAGTCTTCTGATGAGAGATTATAATTGAATTTGTGGAAACTGATGAGATCATGAAAGAAGAGTATAAGAGACAGAGAGAAAAGAAGTCTGAGAACAGAGCCTTAGGGGAACATCCACGATTCAGGGTGGGAGATGGATGATAAAACAGAAAAGGAGATGGAGGAATGGCCATACATATAGAGAAATCAGGAGGGAGCTGTTCTGAGCCAAGGCACCAAACATTTATTAAGCATCTACTATGTGCCAGACACTGGGTTAAGTGATAGAAATACAAAGAAAAGGCAAAGACAATCTCTGCTCTCAAAAAGCTCACAGCCTAATGGGGAAAGAACCAAGTTAAAAGAAAGTTTCTCATAAGATGGTCAGCATTGTTTCAAGCTACAGAAAAGCTAAAAAAAATATTAAAGATTGAGAAAAGAAAATAGGTTTTTGGAAAAGCAATTAATGTTCAAAATAGAATGAGCAGTTCTAGGACATGACTCTCTCATCACTGCAGGTATACAAAGATGATAAATTCAAGTCAACAGATAATATATTAAGTGCCACCTCCATACAAAGTACTACTAGGTTTGAGGCCAGGCAATGTGTATAAGGTATTTATGTTTCAGGTAAGGATTGGGTTAAATTACATCTACAGCTCCTCCAACTTTAAGATTTGGTAACTTTATATTCCTTGTCTCATCTACCCTACCTGAAAACTGCATTTCCAGTTTTCAGGTAAATTGGTACAAAGGCCATATCCAGATAGAATTATGGTGATCCTACTCAATGTCTACTGACAAATGTTCTGTACTAGTCAGAATGCTCTAATAACAAGAGTACCTTGGACAAGGGCAAAAGAAATAAGAAGCTAGTAAGAACATGTATTACATTATAGCTGGAAATCCTCATTTATGCCTTGTATCTTACCATCAGAAAGTACTTGCCCTATCTTTTTGTTCCATTAGGGATTTTCTAGGAACTGAGTTCAAATCCTGCCTCACAAATTTTAGCTGTATAATCCTGTGTAACCCATTTAGCTTCTCTCAGCCTGAGAGTCTTCCTATATAAAACAGAGATAATAATTGCACATACTTCATAGGTCTGTTGTGAGAATCAAATTAAGTAAAATATATAAAATTATTTGCAAACCTTCAAGTGTTTTATAAATATTTTATTGTTGTTGTTATTGACTGGTTAAGCAATCTGATAAGTGTAAAGTACTAATAGTTTCTCTCTGGAAATATTGTATATTTATATTTTTAAGCAAGTGTCCTGGAATAATATGGTAACCATGGTGATGAATTTGGAGTTGACAGACCTTGATTTCAAATCCTGACTAATACTAGCAACTTAATCTCTCTGAATCTTAGCTTTCTCATATGTAAAATGAGAGTAATAATACCTGTATATCCTACCTCACCAAGTTATTTTGAAAGTACTTTGTAAATCATTAAGTACTGAAAAAATGTGATTTTTTTTTTATTTTTGTGAAGATACAGATAGATTTAGAGATATAGAGCCTCAACCCAGAGGAAATATTTCAATGTGGAGAAGGGAATTTTAGAAACTCAGGCAGGCTAAGTAATTGGCAATGAGAGTAGGGATCTTGGAAGAGCTTTTGGCTCCATTTAAACTATATTAGTATTAGTATATATTGGTAGATAGCTACTTCTTTCTCCTAGAGGAAAAGACTAAACTTTGGTTGTAAATAGATCACTACCTGTAGATTGTAAATGAGAAATTTCCTTCCTTCTTTCCTTCCTTTTCTTCTTGCTTGCCTGCTTCCCTGCCCTAGTCTTTCTGCATTTCTTCCTTAGAACATTCATTAAAGCACCTGACAGACAGACTGAGGGCCACCCTTAGTATCAATCATACAGACTTGGATTCATGTCTTGCCTTTACACTTAATAGTTATATGACCATAGGCATGTCATTTAGCCTCTTAGTACCCCAGGAAACTATAGGACTCACTCTCTCTCTCTCTCTCTCTCTCTCTCTCTCTCTCTCTAGTGGAAGGAGTTTCTATGCTAGGAAGCTCTTCACAATAATGAAATCACAGGTCTAAATAAATAACAAATGAGCCTTCCATATGTAAGATTTTATGCAAGGATCTAGGGCTGTTATGAGGAATTCTTTACTATTGTTTGTTGTGACTCTGGAGTTATCATCCACTCTCTACTCTTCCTTATATCTTAGAGGCAATTAGTTGTCTAGTCTTACACATGCACCCTCCATAACCTCTCTCTCCTCTATTCTTTTCTTATAACCACTATTCTATGTAGATGCTCCCCAGTTCAAGCCCTCATGATCTCTTGACAATTACTGTGATAGCTTCCCAGGTCACTTCCTTGATTCAAATCTCTTTCCTCTCCCATCCATTCTTCACTAGGTTCCAAAATGATTTTCCTAAAGTTCAGGTTACCCTCCTTAAAAAGCTTCAGTGGCTCTCCATTTCCTCTAGGATCAAATAAACAAATACCCAAGCAAATGCATTTAATGGAAGGAAATCATAAGAACAAAAGTTATATAACATTCATGGGGGACCATTCTCCCACACCTATAATCCATGCATCTTTGCAAAGAATTGGCACACACTTAGAGTGCCCTAAAAAGAGGCATGCACATGGGAAACATATATGACCCAGGCAACTCACATCTCACGGACTGCAGGGCCCCTATGTCTTTCCCTTCTTATGGTAGCCTTAAAGTACCTTGCCTGGAGAGATGGAGTATTCTGCTGGTAATATCACTCACTTGGCTCCCTTGGCCTGTTTCTCTATGTAGCTCAACCCCTGAAGACTAAAACTAACTCACACAAAGTTTGTGATTTTGACTCACAAAATTACTGGGTCTTCTGTTTTTTGCTTCCTATGGAGTTTCATACTGGGTAGAGACTACTGCAAGGTTCTTTTCCAAAGTAGTGAAGAAAACTTCCTCTAAATAATTTCCAACCCACCTTTACAGGCATATTGTCTATTACTTCTTTTCATACATTCTATGGTCCTGCCTAACTGGTTTATTATCCTTCACATATACCAGTCCATCCTTCATTGCTTGTGCCTTTGCAGTGCTGTGTCCCATACTTGGAATTGCACTGCTGCCTTCCGTTCACCTCTTATTATCCTTAACTTCCTTCAAAGTTTAGTTCAAGTGTTGTATACTAAATGAGGCTTTTCCTGATTTCTGACAGTGTTACTGCCTCCTCCCCAAATTACCTTGTATACATGTACACGTTGTTTCTCCTGGTAGAATGCAAGCTCTTTGAGGGTTACAACTATTTTATTTTGGTTTTGTATTCCTCATATCCAGCATAATGCCTAACACATAGTAGGCCCTTAGTAATGCTTACTGATTGATTGCAAAGAGATTTTGTTACTTTTCATAAAAAAGGAATCAGGAAGATGCTGTTTTTCTAGAAGTATTTGAGTCCTTGAGCATAGTAATTCCAAAAGAGGGAAGAAATGGCAGATATTACCAGCTCACTAGGGGAGATAGACTATTTCCCCAGAGAAGGTAAAGCTATACCTTTTCAAATGGATTAGTAGGAAAAATAAAATGTTTTTCTCTTTCAAGTGCTGGGCACTACTTTGTGTGTCCTTGAGAATCTTGTCAAGGGGGTTGTTATACTTACAACTTGGTCTCCAATGGAGCGAAGCTGATGAGCACATTACCCTGCATGGAGCAACTCATAAAAAAAGAATAGATTTGACTAAAGGCCTAATGTGTTCTTCAACATGGGATTGATTTTTACATCACATTTGTTTTTCCAAAGAATAGGGGTGAAAAAGGAATTCCCTCTCTTCCACCACTGCTAGTCATGTTTTATAGACAATGGGATGTATGGATCAAATACTCCCCTCTCATGAAAAATCATTCTCTTACCTCCCAAGTTAGTACAAGGAGATCCCAGGAATGCATTTAGTCATTTAAAATTAGTCAGTCTAAAGTCTTCAAGACTTTAAGAGCTCTCCCATTTCTACTAAATAAAACCAAAACACCTTAGCTAGGAATCCATGGCCTTGTTAGCCTACCTACTTCCTTATACGTGCTCTACCAATGTTTACAGCCAATCAGACAGTTTACTGTTCTCCAACAAAGTTGGATTCATGCCTCATGCTTTCTTATCCCAGTTTCTTTGTCTTTGGTATCCTTTGCCTTAGAATCATCTACTCTCTTCTAATTTCAAGACATATGGAAATCCTACCAATTCTTCAGAGATAAGCTTCAAGGCTATTTGTTTCATGTAGTTTTCCTTCTTCTCAGAAAGATATGATTTTTCCTTGCTTTTGAGAATTCCCAGGAAAGGAAGTATGGTATAGAGAATAGAAAGTTGGTATCTAATTCATTATTATGCCATTTTATATTTATTTTTAAATAAATATTTATTTCCTCTTCTAGATTTTAAGGTTCAAGCCTTACTCATTTTTATATTCTGGTCTGTGTTACTCATATGTGAACTAGACAGTCAATAAAAGTGTGTTGAATTAAGTTGTATTTTATAAACCTTGAAGAGTTACAGAAATGTGAGTCTTTATTATTGTTACTGTTAGCATTATTATTATTTTTCTTGAACAAGAGCCAGGAATTATAAGTAGTGTTGTTATGGAAGTGCATCTGCAAAAATATGACTGTTTTTGGATAACATTTGGTGCCAGATCTCAAGCTTTAAAACTTCAAGTTCCTCCAAATAGAACTTGAAATCACTGAAGTGGAAAAATGTTCTTTGCTCATTAAAGGAAACTTGTTTGTTTATTTTTGTTATTGATTAAAACTCTAGCCAAATTTCAGGTTCTCTCATTTAGAAAGATAACAGGATTGAAATCATTAATTTCATAAGCAAATCAAGGAGTGAAGCTTCAATAAGCAGGTCCATGTAGCTTGGAGGTCTATTCAAGCAAGAGGAAGAGCAACAGAATGGGATTTTTTAAAAAGGACTTGCCGTCTGTGATACTTTATAAAATCCTTTCTTTTTTTTTTTTTTTCCTGCCCACCTAGTCTTTCTCACAATAGTTCATTTCTACTCTAGACACCCTCGCCTGGCAGCCTTCCTGGAATTTCCCAGGAATGGAATCTTCCACACTAGAAGCTTCTGAGTCACTCTCACTAATTGACATCTCCCTACCTGTGACATCAGAGAAGAGGGAAAACCAATCAGAAACTTGGCAGAGATACCCCACCCCTTCCTGCAATAACCTGCCTCTTCCATATAGTCTCCTGTCTCCAAAGGCCAATTTCAATTGGAACAAATTCTTCTGAGGATGAGGTGCAATTTGATATGGTTTCAGGCAAAACCTCAAAGTGGGCAAAGATTATCTTCTTCCATATTCTTCTTTGGCATCTGTACAAACTTCTACATTGCAAGTGGTTATCAATACTGGCAATTTTTGATAAAAACTGAAGCCTAAAATGAATTTCTTTAAGGAAAAAATACCCATTAAATTTGGGGACAAGAAGTCTCAAACTGGATTAGAAGCCTGAAGTTTGAACTCATTCCCATTTCCTAGGCATGACTTTGCCCTGGTCTTATGTGGAGTCACCTCTAGTCTCAGGAGAAATATTGAAGAGCAATCAAGGGCATTATGAACATTTTCAGAAATGAGTCCTTGACACTTTGCCTGAGGGTTAAAATACCTTCCCCCAATTCTGGGGCTTCAACGCCAAATATATTAACTAAGGTTTTTCAGAGTGGCATCCTCTTCCTGATAGACTATGTTCTCTTTTTTTCCTCCCACTTTTATAAGCTACTGATACTTATGTTTAATACTGTGTTACCTCTAGGGATTGATCTCAATGAATATAATTTAGGGAGGCAGAAAAATTATTTGAGAAGTATATTATCAACATTTTTGAAAAAATTAAATTTAGTTAAAATTAGTTTTGTTCTTGTTCCATCATTTTTCAGTTGTATCCAACTCTTTGTGACCATTTGGGTTTCTTTTTTGACAAAGATACTAAAACAATTTGCTGTTTCCTTCTGTAGCTCAATTTACAGATGAGGAAACTGAGTCAACAGGATAAAGTGACTTGCCCAGGGTCAACCATCTAGTCAGTGTCTGAAGTCAGATTTGAACTAAGGTCTTCCTTACTTTAAAATCTGGCATTCTATCCACTGTGCCACTTAGCTGCCTGACTAGCTAGTCTCCAGTTACAAGGGGGGGATCAGGAAAGGTGAACTATAAAAGATGACTCTTAAATTGTCATGTTGAGTAAGAGATTCATGTGAATCTTTTTTTTTTTTTTTTTTTTTTTTTTTTTTTTTCCTGAGGCTGGGGTTGTGACTTGCCCAGGAAGGGCAAGCTAGGAAGTGTTAAATGTCTGAGGCCAGATTTGAACTTGGGTCCTCCTGAATTCAAGGCTGTCATGTGACTCTTTTTTTTTTTAACCTATTTGAGAGAAATTTATTTATTTATTTGTTTTATAATTATAAATTTTTTTGACAGTATATATGCATGAGTAATTTTTTTAAATAACATTATCCTTTGTAATCATTTTTCCAAATTATCCCCTCCCTCCCTCCCCTGTCATGTGACTCTTAAACTGGTAGAGGTGGAGAAAAAAGAGCAGCCTGAACATGGAAATAATTATCCTGTGATTAAGTACAAAGTAGATGGGATGACATGTATATATAAAACATGGCAGTAAGTGAGTAAATTGGAAGAGTCATGTATAATAAGTTCAGATGCAGATGGTGAATCAATCAAATCACTAACATTTATGTTCCAGGCACTGTCCCAGTCACTAGATGAAACAGTTCTTGACCTTAAGGAGCTTATATTCCACTAGAGGAGACAACTCATGCAGAAAACAGTATACAGAAAATTTAGATAAAACAAATACAACATATTTTTTTTTTGGGGGGGGGAAAGGCATTAGCAGCCTGGAAAGGTAGATAGAAGAGCATATCAGGAAAGGTTCAATGTTTAGCAGAAATTTTGAAAGAAAGGATTTTAGGGGCTGAGAAGAGATGAGAATATGTGCCATGTAAGGACGATGGCCACATCTCCCTTGTGTAGGATTGTAGAAGATATAAAGAAAGAAGAGAAAAGGGTCTAAGTCAGATCAAAGGCAACAGGGATGGAAAATGGAATACCATCCATGAGTCAGCTTCGCTAAATCATAAACTATGGGAAGAGAAGTCATATATGAAAAAGTTGGAGAAATAGGTTGGGAACCAGACTGCAAAAGATATGGAAATTAAACTGAGGAATTTATGTTAACCAAAGAAGTATGAGGGAGAAGAGAAAGACTTTACATATCATCAGAAAGATAAGAGGAAGCCACTAAAAGTTTCTGAGTAAGACCAGACCTGTGCTTTAGAAATTTCAGTTTAGCAGTGTTGTGGAAGATGGATTGGCAAAGAGAGAGATTGGAGGTATGGAGGACAATTCTGATAATGCAAGAGCCTAGGTGGGAAGTGATATGGGAGAGCTCAGGTGGTAACTGTGAGAGAAGAGAAGGGAACAGTTGTAAAAAATGCTGTGGAGACAGAATTGACAGAATTTAGCAGCTCATTGGATATAAGGGTGAGGGAGAAGAGTTGAGAATGATTGAAATTTTAGGCCTACATATGGCAGCTAGGTGGCACAGTGAATATAGAGGGCCAAGCTTGGAGTTAGAAAGATTCATCTTCCCAAGTCCAAATCTGGCTTCAAACACTTACTAGTTGGGTGATTCTGGGGCAAGGAATCTGTTTGCCTCAGTTTCCTCATCTGTCAAATGAGCAAGAGAATTCCAGTGTCTCTGCCAAGAAAACTCCAAAAGGAGTTATAGAGAGTTGGACATTACTGAAAATAACTGAATAACAACAACATAAGACTGGAAGGATGACAGTGTCTTGGACAGAAAGAAGGAAAGGGGAGGAGAGATAACAAGTATTAATATAATGCCTACTATGTGCCAGACATTGTGTTATGGGCTTTAAAATATTATTTTGATTCATACAATAATCTTGCAAGATGGATGCTGATATTATCCCCATTTTATAGGTGAGGAAAATGAAGCAGAGGATCATAGAACTAGTAAGAAAATTGAGGTTGGATGTGAACTCCAGAAACCTCCTGATGCTAGGCTTAGAACTCTATCTACTATACTACCTAGCCGTCCAAAGAGAAAGGAGGAGAAAGGTAGCTTTTATATTTTGGTGGCAATGGGGTGGTAGGGGGAGATAATAAAATTCTGTATTAGACATTTTAAGGTTTAAATTACTGCAAGCCATCCCAGTAAGTTATAAAAATTAAAGATGAAAGCGGACTACATATTTTGAAGTCATCTTTCCTCTTTTAAATTTTTTACAGTAATTCTGTATACAGTTTGTCCATATTTCCTTGATTTAGTCCCTTTATATTCTTCACAATCATCAGATTTTGAGCTCCTTGAGAACAAATATTATCTTTTATCTTTACTTGTATCCTTAGCACTTAGCTGAGGCTTCTTGGCACATAGTAGGCTTTTTTTTTTTTGGCAAGGTAATTGGGGTTAAATGACTTGCCCAGGATCACACATCTAGTAAGTGGTAAGTATTTGAGGCCAAATTTGAACTCAAGAACTCTTGACTCCAGGGCCAGTGCTCTATCCACTGCACAATCTAGCTGCTCCTATAGTAGGTATTTAATAAACATTTATTGACTAACTAATTGACATCAGTATGTGAGATGAGATGGCTTAAAGGCATGGTAAATGATGAGACCACTAAGAGAAGATATAGAGAAAAAAAGGGTCTAAGTCAGATCACAGGGATGCACTTGTACAGAGGGGAAAGATCATGGATGATGGTCCTACAAAGGAGACTCAGACTGCAGGATCAGACAGAGAGAACGTCCTCAGGAGGAGATTGTTTGGGAGGGGACAATGGTCCATAGAATCAAAACCTGTTAGGAGGATAAGGAGGATAAGGACCTAGAAAAGGCCAATGGATTTAGCTATTAAGAGATAACTGGGAACTTTGGAGAGAAAAGATTTGTTTAATTGGCGGAATTCAAAGCTAAATTGGAAGCACTGAGAAGTGAATAAATGGAAGGTGAAAAAGAGGAAACATTAAACACAGTTTTTTCTAAGGGGGAGAAATAGGGTAATATCTTCAAAGGATTGTTGGGTCAAATGATGGATTGTTTTTTAAGAATTAGGAAGTTCTAGTTATGTTTGTAGATAGTAGGGGAGGAGTTAATGAATAACAAGATATTGAAGATTACAAAATGAGAGGGGAATGATTGATGGTACATGTTTCCAGACACAATGAATCACAAATGAATGGTGATGTAACCTTTAGAGTGAACTGTGATTGAAGGGACTGATTTCTGATTTGTTATATTATATAGATAAAATAAGGCATGTGGTACCAATGGCATTGGGTGGTGAAGATTTATAGGGGAGCAAAGGTGACAAGGTGAATGACTACGTGGAGCTGGAAGACTCTAGCTAGCTGCGTTCTTTCAGCTTTGGCCTGTGGATATTAAAGATCCATCCATCTTGCTTTTCTTACATACATTCCTAACACCCATGAGACCAAATAAAGAGAAATGGCAAATTTGAACTAATCTGTGGCAGAAAGTTCCAGAGATTGTCTAGTTCTCAAGGCAAGTTCATCCCACCCTCTAAAAGCAGTTAAAGCTTTCCTAGAAGGTGAGGTGAGTAGCTGAGCAATCTCTCTCTTTCCTCTGCACTGAGGGACTGATGGATTTCTGAGAAACCACTTATTACCTAGTTTCTATTCTCTGCATGGAATTTATGAGAGAACTGAGTGTGGGAGAAATCAGGCTTCCCACCTGAGGAGTTAGGATAAGGTGAAGTAGCTTGCTTGGGCCACAGGTGTTGAATATAAATGCTTTATTTCTTGAATATCACCATGCTTGCTATTTTTATGTAAATTGTTCTTGTTCTTTATATTAATATAAATTCTAAGCAATTTCTGAACTTAGCTAGATGTTCAGAAATCTTTTAGAAGGAAGTAAGGAATCTTGAGAGATTTGAACATAATAAAGCAATAAGAATATCTGAAATTTGGGAATAACAAGGCAAACAAGTTTTCCTTTTAAGAACATCATACCACCCCCACTACACATCCAGTTCAAATGCATTGGAATGTACTTACCTTTAGGTAGAAGGAAGAAAATGGGACATGGTGTAGCCCATGAGAAGTTTGGGTCTAGCCTTGAATTGACCTATATCATCTGAGAAGTCTGACATGAAAATTAGGATTATTTTCTGCAACCTCTTTCAATTTCCTTGACTCCTACTTCATTTCTGAGCCCAGCTTTGATTTCCATCTAACTCACTACCTTGAGGTTATTGTCAGTGCCAGTCTCACCCCCTCATTTTTAGCCAACTAAGCCCCTATGTGACTCACTCTCTGTGTGAAGCTGCAAATGTCTGCCTCATTTTCATTCCGAAGCTACACATTGCTATGGAGCAGCTGGGCATAGTGAGGCTATTGCCCTTGCTCCAGAGGCCTGTTAAATCAAGAACAAAGCCAATTAGCATGGGAGCCATGCCAACTCGGCCTCATCCCAGGTGGAGAGATTAATTTCCATGCTGGTAACAACTCATCTCTGGCAATGATTTTGCCCCTCCAAAAGGGGAATTTCCAGGAAAGGCACATGTCTCCTTTCAGTGACTGCAAAAGTCAATTAATGTGCAGCGGAGGCTGATAGGAGAGTGAGGATGGAGGATGAGAACAGAGAAGGAAAATAAGACAAGAAGGGCTCAGACATTGAAGTCAGGAGGGCTTAATCAGAAGGAATGTCCCCAAGAGATTACTGATGTTGGCAGGGGTCCTGGTAAAGATCATGGGGTTTAATCAATAACATCAAAGAACAAAATTCAACTCATGATGTGATTAGTGGGAAGAGCATTGGACTAGATGCCATTAACTCACTGTGCAACTTAAGGAAGATCACTTCATTGCCTCTTAATTTCAATAAAGTGAGAGGGTTTGACTAAATGAAATATAAGGCCTTTTCTAACTCAAGATTCTATCATTCAATGATCATGGGTATCCTTAGAATGGGCTGAACTGTTGACTCATGTTCTTTTTGAAGGGAGAAGCAAAAGTATCCTGTGACATCTATCTCTAGTTTCTAGAACCAAAGTTATTCCCTTTAGGAAATTCTGGTTGGCCAAAGAAAATTATTTTTGGAATTCTGACACACTGGTAATGAGTCGTAAATGGCTCAACAAAACAGTGCTGATATTAAAATGGATTCTTTCAATGACATTTCCAGAAAATCTCCAGTATGATCACTGGATATAAACTCTAGATAATTCTAGAGTGGTACAGTGGAGAGTCAGGACCAGAGGCAGGAAGACTCATCTTCCTCAGTTCAAATCTAGACTCAGATACTTAGTACCTGTGGGATCCTGGGCAAGTCGCTTAACGCTTTTTGCCTCAGTTTCCTCATCTATAACATGAGCTGGAGAAGAAAAGGACAAATCCAATATCTTTGCCAAGGAAACACCAATTGAGGTCACATAGAATTGGATATGAATGAAATGACTGAACAATATAATTCAGGAAATAGCTTTCATTCAATAATTAGTGGAAGAAAAGAAACCTAAGTACCATTGGGCACCTGTGCCAAATAAGGAGCCCCTGCTTTGAAAATGAAGTATTATCATTAGTTCTTATATAAATCTATTAACTACTCTATTTTATAGTCACATAATAATCTTAACTATCCTTTATGCAATTGTCATCACAAATCCCCACCATGAGGTAATTAGAAGTTTTTTCATATAGAAAAAAAAAAGAGTATTAAAATGTGAGCATTGGGCTGGGGGGGAAGGGTAATGGTATTTTAGTATTTGTATTCTAAACACCTGGCACAATGTATGACACATAGTAAACATTGAATAAATGCTAGTCAGTTGCTTGAAACTGATCTTCCCCTCCCTCCATTTAAAGTACATGGATTATTAGTGATGGGGATTAGAAGAATATTCTAATGTACTAAAGGCAACCCATGTCATAGAAGGGTTTCATATAAAAAACTGAATTTTGGAATTCTTGCTTTTTTTTTGCCCACAATAATGATTGATCTTTGAATAAACATGATACTCTGCTTCTTCAACTGTCTCAACCATTAAATCTAATCGACCATGCAGAAATCCTTTTATTTTTATAGAAATACACATTTTTTTGGCAATCATAGATTCTTGTATGGAAAGCAAGCATTCATTGCCCCAGTGGGGAACAGTGGTTTGTCCAGAGTCACACAGGTTGACCCAGTTTTAAATGCAAGTCCTCTAAATCCAAAACCAGTGTTCGTTTCAAGACATATTGCTTTCTGTAGATTAGCAACAATAAATAGTTAATTTAGTACTGACTGGGTATAGAAGTGGCTTTATTTCTTCATTGCCACATAGTTTAAATAACTTTTTTCACAAGTCAGGCCTTGTTTTCAACAAGAAGGGAACAATTTAACACTGTAGCCATGTATTTATATACATATTAGTCCTTAAGTCAACACAGTCTATTATAGTCCAATAAGGAAGATATTATCTTTAGAATTCAATAAGTAACAAAAAATAGTAATAATCTGCATTTGTATCCTGCTTTGGTTGGAAATTGTTTTTGTTTTAGTTGTTTTCAGTCATATCTGACTTTTGTGACCCCATTTGGTGTTTTCTTGGCAAAGATACTGGAGGGGTTTGCCATTTCCTTTTCTATCTCATTTTACAGATGAGGAAACTGAGGCAAATAGGGAAGTGATTTGCCCAGGGCCACATAGCTAGCACTGGAGGTCTGATTTGGGTTCAGGTCTTCCTGAATCCAGGCCCAGCAAACTATCCATGCTAGCTAGATGCATTTTACAAATACTATTTCATTTTTAACTCACAACAATCTGAGGAGGTAAGTACTCTCCTGCCTCTAGATCTAGAACCTTATCCACTAAACCACCTAACTTCATTATAAAATCAGGGGTAGATGAGGTGAGAGGAACCATTTAATACAATGTCTTCATTTTTATAGAGAAGGAAATTGATTTGGCAAGAGGGAAGGTGAAAAGTAGTTTGTCTAAAATCACAGAGTTATGAAAAAATTGTCAGATATTTGTTATTTAGAGTACAAAATAAAATTTCTTGGGAAAAAAATATGGATTCATGAATTCCTTGTCTTCTTTCCCACCTTTTTGGGGACAGAAGTCTGCAATCTGAAATCTATTATTCTTAATTATTCTTGTCCCCTATTGTCATAAATACTTGATACCTATCATATAGTTAAACATCTGGACTTTTAGATCTATTCCAAATATTCTTGAACACTACATTATGAAGTTTTCTTATCATTAAATCGGTTCTTTACAATTAGAATGTGATGGAAAGTCACTGGATTAGCTCTGCTAGGCAATGTTGAGTAAATAGACCTCATTTCCTCCTCATTATCTTCATTACCATTATAACCATCATCACCACTACCACCACTATCATTATCAACAGCAGAGGCAGCAAGTGGCACAGTGTTGCAACTGGAGTCAGGAAGACAGGAGTTTGAATCTAGTCACAGAACAACTGTGTGACCCTGGGCAATTCGCTCAATTTCTGTGTATCTCAGTTTTCTCATCTGTAAAATAAGGATAATAGCATCTATCTCCCAGAGTTGTGAGAATATAATATTTGTAAGACTGATATAAGTAGAACCAGGAGAACATGGTACACAGTAATAACAATATTGTCTGATGAACAATTGTAGATGACTTAGGTATTTTCAGAAATACAATAATCCAAGATAATTTCAAAGTACTCAAGATGAAAAATGCTACTTGCCTCCAGAGAAAGAAATGAAAGCATCTAAATACAGACAGAAGTGTATACTTTCCTTCCTTCCCTTCCTTCCTTCTTTCCTTCCTTCCTTCCTTCCTTCCTTCCTTCCTTCCTTCCTTCCTTCCTTCCTTCCTTCCTTCCTTCCTTCCTTCCTTCCTTCCTTCCTTCCTTCCTTCCTTCCTTCCTTCCTTCCTTCCTTCCTTCCTTCCTTCCTTCCTTCCTTCCTTCCTTCCTTCCTTCCTCTCTCCCACAAAATGTCTAAAATAGAAATATGTTTTACATATTAGCACATGTATTACCTATATTAGATTGCTTACCCTCTTTGAGAGGAGGGAAGAACAGAATTTGGAACTCCAAACTTTGAAAAAATGAATTTTAAAAATTGTTTTTACATGTGATTGGGGAAAAGCAAGCTTTAAATATTGTATAAATTCTAATTACAATATATATTATTTTATGGTTGACAAACTCTTTCCTTAAAACTTTGAGGTTGGTAGGATACAGCTAAATTGCCAGAAAATGGTCTAAGACCCAGGTTTCCTTCTTCCAGTCTAAGCAACTAAGCCTTGCTCTTTTATCAGGGATCTTTAGGCTGGAAGTGAAGTCATTCTTTCAAAAATGAAGTAATTTGAAGGCCATTGAGGGACCTCATTATGTTTGGGTAACATTAAGGCAAAACCAAAATCTTACTTTGTTGGGTACTAAGCCATAATTCTAGAAGGAATACTCTTATTTACTTTAAACTTTGAAAGAAATAATCCTTTAGGAGCCTCTTGGGTAATATTTGAGCCTCCTGCTAGCCCTTTAGCTAGAATACTTGAACAAAGCTTCGTGTGAGGGCTATAGAAACATTTTGGCAACAACTGGCTAAATTTCTACTAAACACTAGATATGAATTGATCTCTGTCTCTAAATCACCAACAGCCCTATCAGGTCTTCTAATACTTCAAAACCATCGACGCAGAATGATATAATAGAAATCATGATGGTTTGTAAGCTGGAAGATCTGAGTTCAAAATCCATCTCTGCTGTTTGGTATAAGTACAACAAAAGGCAAGTGGGTTTTCAGATTTTTCAATGGTAAACCAACAGAGCTGGCTCTATAAATATCTCTTAAAGATCTAAATCTATGACTCATGAATCTTTCCTATAGGATTGTTTTTTTTTTTTTAATTGAAAACAAAGTCACTTTATTATAAATTTTTTTTGACAATATATATGGATGAGTAATTTTTTAAATAACATTATCCCTTGTAATCATTTTTCCAAATTATCCCCTCCCTCCCTCTACTCCCTCCCCTAGATGACAGGCAATTCCATACATTTTACAGGCATTACAGTATAACCTAGATACAATATATGTATGTAAATCCAATTTTCTTGTTGCCCGTTAAGTATTAGATTCCAAAGATATAAGTAACCTGGGTAGATAGACAGTAGTGCTAACAATTTACATTCACTTCCCAGTGTTCCTTCTCTGGGTGTAGTTATTTCTGTCCATCATTGATCAACTGGAAGTGAGTTGGATCTTCTTTATGTTGAAGATCTCCACTTCCATCAGAATACATCTTCATATAACATTGAAGCATACAGCGATCTTCTGGTTCTATTCATTTCACTCAGCATCAGTTGATGTAAGTCTTTCCAAACCTCTCTGTATTCGTCCTGCTGGTCATTTCTTATAGAGCAGTAATATTCCATAACTTTCATATACCATAATTTACCCAACCATTCTCCAATTGATGGACATCCATTCATCTTCCAGTTTCTAGCTACAACAAAAAGAGCTGCCACAAACATTTTGGCACATACAGGTCCCTTTCCCCTCCTCCGTATTTCTTTGGGATATAAGCCCAAAAGGGCATGCACAGTTTGATAACTTTTTGGGCATAATTCCAGATTGCTCTCCAGAATGGCTGAATTCTTTCACAACTCCACCAACAATGCATTAATGTCCCAGTTTTCCCACATCCCCTCCAACATTCATCAGTATTTGTTCCTGTCATCTTAGCCAATCTGACAGGTGTGTAGTGGTATCTCAGAGTTGTCTTAATTTGCATTTCTCTGATCAGTAGTGATTTGGAACACTCTTTCATATGAGTGGATATAATTTTAATTTCATCATCTGAGAATTGTCTGTTCACATCCTTTGACCATTTATCAATTGGAGAATTGTTTGATTTCTTATAAATTAGGGTCAGTTCTCTATATATTTTGGAAATGAGACCTTTATCAGAACCTTTGACTGTAAAATTATTTCCCCAATTTGTTACTTCCCTTCTAATCTTGTTTGCATTAGTATTGTTTGTACAGAAACTTTTTAGTTTGATGTAATCAAAATCTTCTATTTTGTGATCAACAATGATCTCTAGTTCTCCTCTGGTCATAAATTCCTTAGGATTGGTTTTTATTTCCTCATTTTTCTTCCTTTTTGGGGGGGCTGGTGAGGCAATTAGGGTTAAGTGACTTGCCCAGGTCCACACGACTAGTAATTGTCAAGTGTCTGAGGCTGGATTTGAACTCAGGTATTCCTGACTTCAGGGCTGGTGCTTTATCCACTAACACTATCTAGATGCTTCACCTTTTTGCCAGCATTGTGGGAAGAATGGGGTACAACATGTTTCAGTGAAAGGAGAGAATAGGCAGCCCCACAGGAAGTACATAGGAGAAACGCTATTGATGGATGTGGGCTGCAATAAATGCAATAAATTTATTTATATAAACATAAAGAGTATATATCATTATATATTATAATACATTATATACACATATATTTATAATTCATAACTAGTGTAAAACAAATGGTGACTGGCACTTTGACAATGAATTGAAGGCAGATATTTTATGTGGGATAAATATCTTGGGTGAACTGACATATAAATGATTGGTTTAAAAAATGCAGTGAGAGTGAATGGTGGGAGAAGATAGAGGCCAAGAGGAACAGTGCTCTTTGAACACACATAGTGCTTGGTCTAAGGCTTTCTTCCTAGTGCTATTGTAATCCCTGTCTGCTGCAAAAGGGTCCCCTGCAGGGTGGTGTTCCTCAGTGATAGGAGAGTTTGCTCTGTCATGAAGGGTAAGATACATCTCTTGGGAGCTGAATCTTTAAAATGCATGATTTCTATTCAAGTTCCCTTTTAGATGTGTTCTGAGCTCTAGTTTCCAAGCATTGCAAGACCTGATTATGGGTCACACAAGACCTGAAAGGAATAGAGAAGGATCCCATATGGATGTCCTCAGTAAGGATAAGGCATTAAGGGCCATACCCAACACAGCTGGGGAAGACACAGAGAAGAAATCCCAGACCACCATATCTGGGTGACTGCAAGGATTCTTAGAGCCCCATTTATTGTCCACTTCTCCAGGTCTGGTTGATTGCCCTGGGGTACCCCAGTGTCAAAGGTATATAAAATTGATCTAAAGAACTACTCTTATCCAATGGATACAGATTACAGACTCTGCTACTTATCTCCAGCAAAACTCCACATACAATTTGCAATTGTGATGAGTGGAAGGAATTTACTTGATCTCTGAAAAAGGCAGTCTCCTTTTGGATCTAAGAGGACTCCTATAGGACTGACAGGATGTTAAGGATGTGGGTGAGATACATGCTTTTAATTAAGTTGGGTTTATCCCTAGAATTCTAGGACAGTCAGAAGAATTTTCTTCCATTAGAAACCATAATTCCATTTCTCCCCATTTCCTACCTCTGTCTTCACTGAAAGCATAACAGGTGGGTTTCCACTCTGAAAGGATTTCAAGAACCTTGAGTTGTAGTGAGAGCAATCTTAACCAGTCTCTGAGAATAACAAGACACAATTGTGTTGACAAGATTATCTTCTTTAAGTTCTGATAGCCACCAAGTGGGTTATAACTTTTATAAGCACCCATGATCCAGAAAGTGGTGCTTCCATTACACAGTGCCTTGCATCTGGTAGGTATTTAATGAAAATTTAATTTGAAATCATCTTAGTCATTAGTATTTTTAGATTAAACTAGCTTTTAATATAGAATTATAAAATTTTTCAAGCTAAAAGAAATTATAGAAATCTTGTGGAGTGGAAAAAGCTCTAAATTTGTAGAATATAGATTGAAGTTTTAGCTTTACTTGTCACCTGTACTACCTGGACAAATGACAGAATTTTGTACATCTTTTGTTTTAACGTGTAAAATAATTATGATGGTGGTGGTGGTGGCAGTGGAGGTGATGATAATAATGATGATGATGATAAAAAGTGTTTTAAAGATTTTTAGGGCAGCTAGGTGGCACAGTAGATAGATCTCCAGGCTTGGAGTTAGGAGAACCTGAATTCAAATTGTCTCAGGCACTTCCTAGCTAGTTGACTCTGAGTTTTTGCCTCAGTTTCCTCATTTGTAAAATGAGCTGGAGAAAGAAATGGCAAACCATCCCAGTATCTTTGTGAAGAAAACGCCAATTGGGGCTATGAAGTATCAAACACAAATGAAAAAACCTATTGGCAAAAACAACAAAATTTTACAATGACCTTTATATTCATTATCTTATTCAATCAAACGAAGGAATTGGTATGATCTAATTTTAACTTCATAGAGGTAGTGGAATTTTTTTTTTCTGAGGCAATTTGGGTTAAGTGACTTGCCCAGGGTCACACAGCTAGGAAGTATCAAGTATCTGAGGCCAGATTTAAACTCAAATCCTCCTGACTTCAGAGCTGGTACTTTATCTACTGAGCCATCTAGCTGCCACAAGGTAGAGGATTTATTGTGGATTAAGGAAGAACTGCATTGAAATTCTCTGACACTAGGTTTATGACTCTGAGGAAGACACTTATTTTCCTTAATTTTCATTAAAAAAAAAAAAAAAAAAAAAAAAAGCTATGTTCTTATCTGTCAAATGAGGGAGTTGAATTCAATGACTCCTAATATTCTTTTCTGGTCTAAATTATAATTCTAATGATTTTGTCCAGCCCTGCCATTTTACAACTGGAGAACCAAAGTCCTCATCAGTAAAATGCTTTGCCCATGGTTGCCCCAGGGAGTCAGGATTCCTGATTGGTGCTGGGGTGTTTGTTCTGCTACATCCATCTGTCTCTTTCTCACTACTGAAAAAAAGAGCCACAGATTCAGCCTTTTCAGACTAAACACACAGACTCATGTACACATATACACACACACACACACACACACACACACATATGCACAGCAGGAAGAGAAATGTACATATAGGCACTTTCATCCCCCCCTTGCAGTTAGAGGCTATGGAATAGAAATCTGTTTGCAGGATGAGTCACAGAGGCATTGGGCTGAAGGGCAGGATCCAGCATCCCTGGGGAATCTTTATTTTATAGCTCAAGCCAATGTGATGGATAGCCAAGGAGACGAATAAAATCATTCCTGAGGAGCTTCAGTGATGGATAGCGATAAGATAACCAAAATATTTCATTCCCACCATAATGTACTTTTCACAGGAGCTTATTGTGGTAACAAAGACCTCCAAAACCACTGTGCCATTCTTAAGTGTGCAGACCCTGCCGTCTACCAGGGACAGAACCACATTTGCTGCATTCCTTTGACTTTGTGTGCCGGAAGAAGCTTTCTCTGGGCTGAATATACATGAACTCCCTGTTAATCTGAGCAAACACAGAAGCTATCCAAAACAAACAACAACAACAACAAAAAATGCCGTAGCAGGGCTGAGGCCATTGATATGGTTAAGATCAAAACCATACACATTCCACTTCTGGAACTGTACAGCTCTGCCTCTGTAAACAGTGTGGTTTCTGTAAGAGGCAGGATAAATTACATAAACTGATCCAGATTCCAGGGACAACTTTACCTGTAAGAAGGAGGAGCTCTCTGTGGTGTGGTTTGGAGGATAATCAGGAAAATTCTTTCTCCCAATTCCTTCATCTTTCCTCCCCATTAGATTCTAGGATTTAGACTTAGAAGGGACCTTAGATATCATTTAGAATAATGCTCTAATTTTATAGATAATTGAGACCCAAGGTCACATGCATTAGATTGGAACCCACATCCTCTGGCTCCATATCCCAAATTATGATACTTTTTTAAACTGGATCCCTCTTACTTGCTCAGTATCTCCTGCACATTAAGTTCTTTTTTTTATTCCCACTGAAATGCCCCACCTGGTCTGCCTTCCTTAAGGGAGTGGCTGCTAGAACTTTCCTTCCCATTTATCCCAAACAGACATCCCAGTCCTCAATCAAAATTGATCCATTCCCAGATGTTCTTCTCTCCCCCCCCCCAGTCAATTACAATAGATTTAAGAGATCTAATTCATGCTAAGGTGTACATGACTGATTAATACCTCAATTTGCATTTTAAGAATGGCACAATAATGTATGAGGATAATGATGATAATAATAACAGTAATGAAGACTAGCATCATAGCTAATATTTATATAGGCTTCCTATAGCTAGGTGCCTATAGCACTTTACAATTACCATCCCATTTGATCATTACAACAGCCTTGGGAAATAGACATTATTATTATTCCTATTTTAAAGTTAAGGAAACATAGTGAACAGGGGTTAGGTAAGTGACTTGCCTGGGGTCACATAACTAGTAGGTGTATGAGGACAGAGTTGAACTTAATCCTTCCTGGCTCCAGGCCCAGCACATTAAATAGCTCTGAGGTTTGCAAAACCATTAAATATGTTGTCATTAATAAGTTCTAATACATGAATGTGAGGGATTAGAGGTGGATATTGTGATGTAAGAAATGATGAAAAGGAAATTTTCAGAGATACCTGGGAAGACCTGTATGAACTGAAGCACAATGAAGCGAGTAGAAACAGGAGAACAATGTAAACTAGCAATCTTGACACATAAAGGAGAATTAGGTAGAGAATGGAAGGAAAGATTTGGAAGGAGAGGAGAGAAGGGAGGTGCCCATCAAAGTAAAAAAAAAAATGCTTCAATATCCTAGTTTCTTCTCTATAGAAACTCTAAATTAGCTATCTGGCTTCTTTATGTTTCTTTCTGTTTACCTTGAAGTCACTATGTATATTTTTTTTCCTAGCTCTGTTTGCTTCTGGCCATATCATTTCATGTAAGCCTTCTCATGGTTCTCTAGATACTTCATAGTTGTTTCTTATTGTGTTGCAAAGTTCTATTACATTCACGTGCCACAGTTTGTTTCCATAGATATTTTGTTATATGCTCTTGATCTTGTCATCAGTCACAAATGTACCACCTTTATGTTTAAGCATTATGAATTTCCCTGATCTTATGTAGACCATAACTATTAGCTTTTCCCTTTTCCCTTTGTCTGCCCTTATTAAACCCCACTTTTCATTCTCCCCAATTCCTCAGCTCCTCAATTCTCTCTCTTAAACACTCTTTCCTCTTTCCCCCATCTTAACTCCATTGGTGAACCAATTCAGTTCTATAGTACTCTCTTGAATTCCCAATCTCCTTATAATATTGTCAGTTATGCACAGTCAAGCCTCAGCCTTGGATCATTCTCATCATTAGCTGCCTTTGTTGCTGAATGAAGATGGAAAAAAAAATCAATCAGTCATACCCTGTGCACTACAAATTTATGTTATACAACCTCTACTAGTTCCTTGTTGTTGGTAGGCAATTCTATTATAATTTTTTTTTTATCAATTCATTATCTTACTCTTTTTTTTTGCATTGTCTCTTCCCAATCTTTTCATCCATCTTTAAATGTTTTATGGATTCCTTTCCCCTCATTTCCTCAGGTGAAAACTTTGTCTCATGTTTTACAGGGAAAAAATTGAGGCTATTTTCTGTGACCTCACTTTTCTTCTCTCTTCCCCATCTCTTATCACTCAGATGTTTTCTGTCAGCATCTCTTCCTTCACCCCTGGCTCACATGATGAAGTAGTCTTATTTTTTATCCTCTACTTGTTAGAGTAATCCCATTTATTCCATCTCTTCCAAGAGCTTCCTCCATATCTACCTCACGTTTTCCACTTATTTCAACTTTTTCCTTTTCTACTAACTTATTCCTCACTGTATATAAACATGTCTGTGCCTCTTACATCTTGAAAAAAATCTTCATTTAATTCTTCCATCCTTTAACTATTGTTCTATATTTCTTCTTCCTTTTGTAGCTAAACTCCTGGAAAAGGTTATCTGTAATAGGTGCCTCCATTTCCTTCCTCTCTCTTCCAAACCCCTTACAATCAGGTTTCTATCTTATCATTTCATTAAAAGTTCTCTTTCCAAAGTTAGTGGATTTCTTAATTGCCAAATCTAATGACCTTTTCTAAATACTGATTCTCCCTGACACCTCTTTAGTCTTTTATACTATTGATTATCCTCTTCTCCTTGATATTTTATTCTTTCTAAGATTTTGGGATACCCCTCTTTTCTGCTTCTTATCTTACTTATCTAATCACTCTGTTTCCTTTGCTAAATCTTCTTTCAGAACACACTCTTGAACTGTAGATGTCCCTCAGGAGTCTTTCCTGGACCTTCTTCTCTCCTCTCTCTATACTACTTGACTTGGTGATCATCTCCCAGGGATTTAATTGATGTTTAGTTGATGATTCTCAAATATATCCATCCTGTCTCAAAGTCTCTGCTGGCTTCTTATCTTGCATATCCAACTGTATTTCAGACATTTAAAACTGGATATTCAGTAAACATCTTAAATTCAGTATGATTAAAATGGAGCATTAGCTTTCCCCTAAAAGCTCTCCTGGCTCCTACCTTCCCAATTACTATAGAAGGGAACATCATTCTCTCAGTTCTTCAGGTTCATAACTTAAGAATCATCCTGTATTCCTCACTGTTTCTCACCTCTCATAGTCAAGTGTTGCCAAGGTCTTTTTATCTCACCTTTGCAACATCTTTCAAATATGTCCATTTCTCTCCTCTGACATTGCTACCACCCTAGTGCAGACCCTTATCACCTCATATTTTGACTACTGTAAACAGTCTGCTGCTAGATCTGCCTGACTTAAATATCTCCCCAAATCCTTCTCTATCCAGCCACAAAAATGATTTTCCTAAAATGCAGGTTTGATCATGTTACTCAATTAACTCTAGTGGCTCTCTATTGCCTCCAGGGTCAAATATAAAATATTCTGTTTGGCATTCAAATTCTTTCTCAACCAACCTTCTTAACTTCATCATGAACTCTTCCATTCAGTGACACTTGCTTCTTGGGTATTTCATTAATAGGGCACTCTATCTCTCAGCTCTGGGAATGTTCTTTGTACCCCAGGCCTGAAATGTTCCTCTTCTTCATCTCCAACTACTGACTTTCCTATCTTCCTGTATATCCCAATTAAAATTCCATCTTTTATTTGAACCCTTCCCAACCCTTCTTAATTCTAATGCCTTCCATCTGTTGATTATTTCCTATTTATCTTTTATATAGTTTGCTTTATATACATTTTTTTGCACATTATCTCTCTCATTAGATTGAGTGCTTTGAGGGTGCTTTTTCTCTTTTTCTATGACCAACTTAGCACAGTGTCTGTTACAGACATTTATTAATGTTTAATGATTGATTATTGATATAGTCAACTTTTTTTCCCATTCTTCGATCTTCTTGGAGTATGTATCTAGTGTAGAATCTCTGGGTCAAAAAGAATGGACATTTTTAATAGCACAAATCCAAATTGTAATACAGAATGATTAGATAAATTCATAACTCCACCTTTTAAACAAATAATCCCAAACCTGGCAGGAGAATAGTCCTTGAGAAACTTGGTTCCTAGTTATGGCTTTGTGACACATTTTTAGCACAATCATGAGTAAGTCATCTTATCCATCAAAACCTGAGATCACTCATTTTCCTTGACAAGCACTTATTTGCTATAGAACTTTGTATATACTAAATGTATATCATTTTATTGAATGAATGAGTTTATTGAGTATTAACTTTCCCAAACATTTACTTCATATTTTAGATGAGCTGACCAGAAATGGGAAGATCTGGGACCAAGCTACATCTATCCCAAGCAGTGAATCTGTAGGCAAGTGAATTAATCTCTCAATGTCCCAGGTAATTCTCTAAGGGGATAAGGGGAAAAGGGCCAAAGCCTCAATATGCTAAGCATCTTACAAATATTATCTTTTTTTTTCCCCCTGAGGCTGGGGTTAAGTGACTTGCCCAGGGTCACACAGCTAGGACATGTTAAGTGTCTGAGACCAGATTGAACTCGGGTCCTCCTGAATTCAGGGCTGGTGCTCTATCTACTTCACCACCTAGCTGCCCCTTGATAACTGCTTTTTTTTTTTTTTAATTTTATTTATAAAATTTTTTGACAGTATATATGCATGAGTAATTTTTTTTATAACATTATCCCTTGTATTCATTTTTCCACATTATCCCCTCCCTCCCTCTACTCCCTCCCCTAGATGACAGGCAATCCCATACATTTTACATATGTTACAATATAACCTAGATACAATATATGTGTGTAAATACCATTTTTTTTGTTGCACATTAAGTATTAGATTCCGAAGGTATAAGTAACCTGGGTAGATAGACAGTAATGCTAACAATTTACATTAACTTCCCAGTGTTCCTTCTCTGGCTGTAGATAACTGCTTTTTAAAAAAAAGGTTGATTAAGAAAATTAAAAAAGAGAACAACATGCTTACTTCACAGGGTTGTCATGAAGATCAGAGAAGATAATAGATGTGAAAATACTTTGAATAAGTTAAAATAAGTGGAAAGCCAGCTTTAGACCAGTCAGGATTTGGAGCCAAATAGTACAGTAAGGGACAGAGCTATGATGTGGAGGAACAAACTTGAACCTTGCCCTATATTAGTACAATGAGTTATGGATATTGTAAAAGTCCCAATACAAAAAAGATCTGCTAGAGAGGGAGAAAAATAATACATTCTAATGCCCTTGAGAGCTTTACTGCAGAATAGGGTCTCTGACCTGAGGATAGTATAAGTCTCAAGATCATATAGGTCCCTGGGGGAGGTCAGAAAAGGAAGAACAGTCTTTTGACTGAATGGGAATATGCATCTTTCTTTTGGAAATAGCTAACATTTATATAGCTCTTTAAAGTTTGCATATATGATCTCATTTGGACCTCACAACAATCCTTTGTGTTAAAGAAAGCTTGTTCTATGTTCAAAATTTTAGCCCAACTTCTTGCATGGAAAGCTAAATTCCCTTACCTTTTTGCTTTGAAACTTATTTGTGAATCAAATTGTAATGCTTCTAGAGCAAATCCTGGTTGGAGATACAACCTAAAAGATATACTTAAATCTCTTTTGGGAGTGTGGAGTGGAATCCTTGGATCAGATGGTGTAAAATTTTTAAACAAAGTGTCCCCCAACCCCCCAAAATGAACCCTCTCCTTGTAAACATAGGGTGTTAATTTGGGGCCATACATAAGGATAAGATATTTTCTTTTTGGTTTCTGCGGAGAAAGTATGAAGTAGCCAACTGAACCAATATCATACAAGAATTAGAAATAGCAGCCAGACAAAGTCATAGGATTCCAGGCTCCAGCTCTGGCTTTCAGTAGGATACTCAGAGTCAGTGTCTGGAGGCCTTTGGGGCAGGTTTACGTTGACCTGCATAAACCAGCTGGGGATCAATGTTACCCAGAGATATCAGCTCTGCCCTTGGTTGACCTTAGCACTCTGAGACAGTATCAGCCCCCAGCTGCAGAAGTAGGGGCTTCAAGTCTTGTTTTGTTTAGTGCTTTCCTTTGAACAAACGCTACTGATAGATGTAGCTCAGCTGCTGGCAAGGGTGAGTCATTGGAGAAGGAACTGCTGAGGAGCCAAACAATGAGCCTTGATTTATGACCCTAGGCTTCCTCCCCAGAAACTCTATCATGTGTCCCTTTTAGGAAGGGGCCTTGTCCAGATGGGCTGCTTTTCAAAATGCAAGGCTGAATCCCAGAGACCTACTCCTACCACATCTGTTGTAGTGTGCAGGAGAAGGAGAGAACCTGGAAACCAAATAAAGATGTTGGGCCAAAGTAGGAAACCTTCCTTCAGCAAGCAAAGTCCATTCATTAGACATAAGGAATTCTGGGTATTGGTGACTTTCCTTGTGATCTCATTAAAAGCTGAGCTGGAGGTGGAGCTTGGAGGCAAATTCTCTGGATTCTCAAGTTAGATGTCCTATTATTCTTTGGAATCGACCAAAGAAAAAATACCCCATGAGAGACCCAAGGGAGGCCCTATGCAGAAAAAAACTTGGCCAGCACAGAAAAGCTATTTAATTTTAGCTGCCAACAAGTTTTATGGGTCAGTCAGTACATGATGATCTTTGCACTGGGGACACTGACCAGTCATTGCCGTCATGAGCCTTTGCTAAGATAACTTTTTGTGAACTTGTAGACTCCATGCTGGGTAGAAAGTAAAGGAATCTGGGTCCTTGATTGACCCCAGCCAAGTTGCTTAACTCTATTCCTGAGGCAATCAAAGTAGGAACCAGAGTGTTTGCATGCAGGTAATTTAATTAAAAGTTATCTGAAATCTTCAGTTAGAAAGTGCTAGAGAGAAACTAATATGAACTCCACTTACTGTATTGTGTAGAGACTAGTCCTGCAGTGACAAATTATTTGAGTCACAATTGTCTTCTGGGATTTAGAAGAAATGTCAATAAAATCATGAATAATAGGCGCCTGGCTGACATCTAAGAAGGTCAAGGATAAGAATTGGTTGGTGATGAAGCCCTATTGTGAGGGAGAGAAAAGCTAATTAGAGTGGAGGTTGAGAGTATGTGTATAAAGTAGTGGTAGAAATTTGTTTGGGAGAGAAGGAAATGAAACTATGGATTTCATCAGATACTTTGTAGAATTAGAATTTCAAGTGCATTTCCAATTCAATTTCCTTTTTTTAAAGTCGAGGAAACTGAGGCCCACAGAGGTTAAGTTACTTGCACCTAGTTAGCATCACAGATAGAATTTGAACCCTTCTCCTCCAGAATTAGTGTTTTTTCCCCGTTTTACCACCTTTCTTTCTCTTTCCTTTAATAAAATTGATGATGGAATAGGCTTAATGGTCTCAGGGGGTACTGTCCTTCCAGATTGTTCATCACTGTTTAACTCTTAATAAAGTGCTCAGTGGGATTTAGTTAGAAAATTTCTACAGAAATATATTGGCAATTCCAATTTAACAAGCTAGAATACAGATAGGATCCTTCCTCAATCTCCCTTAATGGAGACATTAATCAGTCTAGTAATATGAGAAGAATACTAAATAGATGTTATTTAGGTTCTTTTTTCCTTATAAAGAGCCTAAATCTGCCTGGAACATCTACTTGTTACTCCTAGTTTTTTTTTCTGTAGATGGAAATGGAAAAAGTCAAATTCTCCTTATATTTAACAGTTCTCAAAAAAAGCATAATATGACAGAAGTAAATGGAGGAAAACATAAGCTAACAATCATAATTCATATTTAATTTGAATTATTTAAGAATTTAAGAAAAGGACAGTAACAGATGGATAAGAAAACAAAACCCAACAATCTGTTGTATATGAAAAAATACAACTAAGAGTAAGGACAAATAGAGAATGAAAAATGAGAGACTGAAACAAAATTTACTACACATCAGGTATATCTCCAAAAGGCAGGAATAATAATCATGCTATCAAAGCAAAGAAAACAAAACAAAACACAACTGACAATACCTAGGGAAAGTACATCATCCTTAAAGAAGCCATAGACATTGAACCATTATCAATACTAAATATGTATGAACTAATTTGCACAGCATCTAAATTCATAAAATAAAAGGTTAATAAAAATGCAAAAAGATATAACGAATAAGACAATTATTGTAGGAGACTTTTTTCCTAAGGTGGTCAAATATAACATAAAAAAAATTAGACAATTAGATCTGAAACATTTATGGTGTATTCTGAATGGGTACATTTAAGAATATACATTTTTCATAGCATTACATAGTACCTTGACAAAAATTGATCAGATCATTCCATCTGTCTCTTTGAAAGACCTTTGCCCAGAACATGTTCTCTAATCATACATGTTCCATAGGATTCTGCTCTGGGACCTCTTCTCTTCTCCTTCTCTACTACTTCATTTGGTGATCTCATCAGCTCTTATGGATTTAATTATTATCACTATATGAATGATTCTCAAATATACTTAACCTTCTCTAACCTACCTGGTGACTTCTAGACTCACATCTCCAGACATCTTGAGTTGGATGTCCAGTAAATATCTTAAAACATCATGTCCAAAACTGAATTCATAATTTTTTTTCCTTAAGTCTTCTTCTTTCTCCTTACTTCCCTAAGCATCCTCAGTCTCTCAGACTAAACAATGTAGGTGTCACTTTTGACTCCTTACTATCTCTTATCTCTCATGTCCAATGTATTACTAAGGCCTATCAATTTTACCTTTGCCAACAACTTTCAGATATTCCCCTTTTTCTCCTTGGACACTGCCATCACTCTGTAATAGGTTCTTATCACCACAGGCCTGGATTATTGCTTGTTTCAAGTCTCCCCCACTCCATTGCATCCTCCATTCAGTTGCCAAAGTGATTTTGCTAAAGCACAAGTCTGACTATGTCATTCCTCTACTTAATAAATTCTAATGGTTCCCAATTTTCCTCAGGATCAAATTCTAAATCTACTGTTGGGCCCTCAAAGCCCTTTATGATCTAGCCCCTTTCTATCTTTCTAGTTTTATTCTCTGTCTCATGCTTTTCAAACTTGTGACACATCTCCTTGCTGTTCTATGAATAAGAAACTTCATCTTTCAGATCTGGGCATTTCTTTGGCTATCTTCTGGACCTGGAATGTTCTCTGTCCTTATCTCTGCTTCCTGATTTGCCTTGAACTAAAAGGTTCTCTTCAAATGTGAAGTATTTCTCAGCCCTTTTTAATTATACTATTTTCCATCTTTAAATTATTTCTTATTTTTCCTGTATATAGCTTGTTTATATTTATTTATTTTCTTGTCTCTCCCATTAGGATCGTAATTTCCTTGAGATAGGGATTATTTTTTGCCTCTTTTCGTATCCCCAGCAGTTAGCGCAATGTTTAGCACATAATAGGTGCTTAATATTTAACTGACAAACCTTGTGCTAGAGCTCAGAAATTATAAATAAATGTAAAAATATACTAAATATATACTTTATAGACCATACAAAATAAAATAATAATTAATATGAGGAAAAGGCAAAGATATAAATGGAAACTTTATAATGACATCCTGAATAATGAGAGGGGTCAAAGAATAAAATCTTTGAAACAATTAGTCACTTCCTGAAAGGGAATGTTACTGATGAGACATACCAAAATTTCTGAGATGCAGCTAAAGTATTCTTCAGAAGTAATGCATTATGGGGAATAGATAGTTTGTACTCTAGTTCCAATGATGACCTCACTGAATGTAAGACAAAGGGATGTCATCCAGGAATAGGGATGTTAGTCATTCAAGGAGAGAAAAATATAAGATGTATGGTCAACTCCATCAGTGTCAACAAATTATTTTTAAAAAAACTGGAGGAAGGTCTTTGGCAGATTGTGTGGGCACAGAGTTACACATGGATGAGAAAGTATTGATTGGTTAGCATCTACAGCAATGGAGGGGGTACCCACATCAAAAAGGTGACAGACCACGGAAGTGCAAAAGAATTGTTAGTCACTAGTAAACTTATTAGATGTTGTTATAGAATCTGGTAGTTCCATTGCTCATTTATCAGTTCAAATTAACACTAAAATGGTCAAGCTAGTCTTGATTATAAAATAAGCTAAGAGGAAGCAATACAAAATTATCACTACCACTTTTTTATCATCATTTAATATGAATCAAAAGGTTACTGAGATCAAAAAAACAATTATTTATAACCAAACAGCACCCTCTCCCAAATTCCACAATTCCTTCCCCTTTAAATATACAAACAGAGTCAAACCTTAATCCAATTATAATGTTCTGGATTGTTCTGAAATTTCCCCTACCCTAAAATATATCTCTTAGCAACCAGACTAGCACAGTGCCTAGGACAGAGGACGTGCATCACTATAGAATTAAATCATTATTACAAGATTAAATTTGCCTGAGAGTAACTATTTAGCACATTAATGAGAATTATTTTATCAAATTAAATCACTGCTTCTCAGAGAGTAGCTACTTTGGGGGATGGAAAGAAGCATATGTTAAGGATAGGGAAATGACTATAGAAAGAATGGGACTCCAATGGAGGTACCTTGAGGGTTAAGGGCTAAGATTAAAGTATCAGGGAGGAAACTGAGCCATGAGAGGGAGAGTTGAAAAGGTGAAGAAAATAAACTCTGTTGGTTTCCCCTTTCCTTTCCCCACTAGACAGGCTACAGGCTTTTGCTGATGACTTATAAGAAATTATCTAGATTTCAGAGGAAAAGTTTCTGAACCCTAAAAGCACATGGAACTGAATTTGCACTGTTACCATCATTTACGTGCCTAGGATTGTGCAAAAATTTACTAAGCTAAATTGTCTCCAATTCCATAGAAGGCCATACTGTCTTATTATAGACTGTCATACTTTAGAAATTATTCATATAAAATGAATATAGGTTCTATCTTCCCAACAATATGCTTTAAAACCCAGAATAACATGACTATTGTTTGTTTCTTTTCTGTTGCTTATTGGGTCTTTTTAGTAAATTTTATTCATGGAAAACCAAATGGCCAGTGTTAATGGTTCTGAATAGCTAATCAGGATCCACTTTGTGTATTTGTTATTATCTTTGGACAAGTGCCTTCTGAAATACCCAAAATTCTAAAGTTGCCTTTGAGTCAGTTCTCTGAAGGACAGCCCTGCAACTTTGCTGCATACCAGATGGGAGATGACTTCTGATCAGCCAAAGGAGTCCTGAGTACCAGATGCTATGTGGAGTGGAGAAACTTTAAGCAAAGAGATCAAGAATTGGAATTTGAGACAAGAGTGAGAAGGTCCAGGTATAAACTTGTGAAAGGCAGCTGAGAAATTCCCCAAAGAGCTAAGACATATGGGAATGCTGAATTCTCAAAGCCCTTGATTCTCAGTGCCTCCAATCCTAGAGATTGGAGGGAAGATTTCTTGATGAGACAGTGAGATTGATGAGCTTATTCTTTCTTTGGAAGAATTGAGATTTTATCTCATTCCTGAGTTAAAGAACTTATTTATTCTTATATTTCTATTGTCTACTCTAATTTGCATCACTTCCCTGATGTTTACTTACTATTTACTTGGATAAATAGGTTTGCTTACTAACCAAAATGTATGTGTGTGTGTGTGACAAGAATTTGTCGGAAGTTTAGTTGACAAGAGAAAGCTGTTACCCTTCCATTTAGAGTGACCAGGGGAAATGGCCTTTATTTTGACCCTAAAAAGAAAGCATTTTACCATGACTACACATATTTTATTTGATGTATGGTAGATGGATATAATTCTAACCCAATACTCTTTTTGATGATGGATGAGACATCTCACTAGGATCCTCCTTTTTTTGCCTTTAATATAATGATTTTTATTGATAGTACACTGCCTAGGATTCTAAGCTTCTCCCCCTTCCCCCCACTACATGATTGGCTTTGGGACAAGGATGTGAATGGGGCATCAGATCCCCAGTAGAGCAATATAGGTTAGGGATGTGGATTCCAAACCACTCCTTTTATTGGCTGGGGATGAAGATCCATGGCTTTCCACTTTACTCCTTGGAGGCCATGTAGACAATGAGGTCCACCACACAGTTGCTAAAATCATACTCGTTGTCCTATCAGGAAATGAGCTTGGCAAAATGATCATTGAAAGCAATACTGCCGGCACCAAAAGTAGACGAGTGGGTAGTGACAGTTCAAGGCCCTCCTCTTGCTCCTCATAAAGACAAGAAGTCACAATATCCCTTGGAGATGAGATAGTCAGGATGCCACAGATGGGCCAGTCAATTGTTATTAGATGGCTACCTACTATGTATATTATGCTTTATAAAATAAGGGTTGGAAAAAATGATTTCTAAGATTCAAAAATTATTTTGGAGTTATCTGTTTTAGGATGATTTACAGATCTGCTAGTGCAGTAAATAGAAATGCTTCTTCATAGAAAGGTAAATTGTTGTTATGGAAAAAATGTGTTGGAAAGATTCATGGAAGTATTATCTCTTTTAAAAGAAACAAAACTTTCTTGACAATTTGGGCTATCCAAAATGGGCTGCCTTTGGAAGTGGAGGGTTGCCTCTCCATGGTAGACTTTAAGTAAAGGCTGGATGATTCCTTACTGGGGAGATTGGAGAGAAAATTCTCATTTATTTTAGGTTAGATTACATGGTCTGTGAGGTCTCTCCCAATCTGGGAATTTTGTGATCCTGTGTTTTTTTTCCTTCCTACCCCAACATTCTATTTTTACTATATGACTATTGCTACAAGTGCTAATAATGATGAGCCAAAAAAACCCAAAAAAACAAAAACAAAAAAAACACTAAACCTAGCAGTTAAACAGGATGCAAGTGATATCCAGGTTTATCATTCATTTGACCCATTTGAAAACTAGCCATGAAACAACAGATGAAATAAATCAAGTTGGGTATAACATCATGCATCTGACTAAAAGTTGGGAGACTTGGATTCAAATCCTACCATTATCTTGCCAAAGTCACTTCTCCATTCCAGACCTCTGTTCATTCAGCTATAAAATGAAGAGATTGGACTAAATGACCTTCAGGTTTTAATATTCTCTGATTCCACAATGGTCCAGTTCCTACTGTCCTTTCAATAGCAAGCAAAAGCAGTTTTTAAAACCCAGAAGAAAGAGAGGCCCAAGGGGAGATTGGTCTTTAATAGAATTAGAACATGACCTAAGTTGGTTTTCACTTTCAGGGTTCCTCCAGCAGACATACAGAGAGCTCAGTCTCCCTAAGGTGTCCAAGCAGAGGCCCACTTAACAGTGTGGTGCAATGGAAAGAGCATTGATTCAGGAGCAAGAGAACCTTGATACCTGTGTGACCAGGTGCAGAGCTGTTGGATGATACCATCATATTCCCAAATGTGACTTGAACCAGAAGAAAATGTAATTGGAAAATTTTAAACAAAATAAATAAAAATACAATAGAGCATACATAATGTTGATTTGTAGTTTTCTAAGTCAATGTACAGTTTACAGATATCTATATTTAAGGTTCAATGGCCCCCATTTCTCTTTGAGTTTGACATTGACCTAGAGCAAATCCCTGTACCTGCCTCACTTATAAAATGAGTGGGTTGGAGTGGAATGGATTAGATGGGTTCAGAAGTAGCTTCTGGCTTTAGATTTATTATCCGACAAGCACGTTTCAGGGAAAATATTAGAGGGTACTTGACTTATGTGTTATATAAAGACTGTCTTAGAAGACATCCAAAGTCCCTTCTTATCCTGAGTCTAAGACTTTATGTGCATGTTTTTACCCCTCCAAGGAGTATCCATATTTTACAGATGTAGCAGGAAGAGGCTAGTGTTTAAAACAGAGTAGTAATTGGTTAGTGGGGAGATTTCCAGTTTCCGTAGATAAATTTTTTAAAATAATAAATTATTTTCTCCAACTTCATTTAATTCTGTACTTTCCTATGGTGCACATTTCAGTAGAATATAAGGAAAAAAAACAAGAATATGCTGAAAATATTATTTAAGAACATACTCCATGCTTTCCTTTGTTTCAAACCATATAACTTTGCTATTAAACTATAATTTCCTATGCTTTATACCATAAAATCTACTGAATAAAATTTTTTTTAAATTTGCAATTAATTGGGAAGAAATTAACTCTCCAAATGACTATCTTGGAAGCCGTTAGATTAATAGAAAACTGGGGTATCTGGTCACTCTAATCAGATGCAAGATTAGAAAAAAGAACAAGCAGTGAGGATCATTTTGGAGAAAACTCATCAACACCTCTGCTGATAAAATACAAGAAAATGAAAGTTAAATGAGGATGAGAAAAGGAGAGTTTTATTATAAACTAAGATAGGGCTGAATTTGTTTTTTTTAATAAGCTTCAAGACTAAAGAGTAATAAAAAACTGATCTCTGAATTTAATACTTCCCAGCGGGTAAGTTGAAAATAAAATTTAAGCCCTTCAAGATATTCTAGTATGATTTGCTTATTTTATCAAGGAGGAAACTGAGGTTGAGAGAGCTGAAATTATTTATTTAGAGTTACATAACTGTTAATGACACAAGTGGCACTAGAAACCAGGTCTCTTTATTCCTAGTACTCTATTGCTTCTAAGTAATACTATTACAAGAAATACAATTGATTTTAATTAAATTGATGTTATTAGGGCAAGACAAAATGGTTAGTCAGGCTGCTTGTATTTATGGTCTTATTTCTTCCCTTACAGCTATCTTTTTCTAGCTTCTTTATGCTGTATAAGCTTCCCCAAATCCCCCACATGCATGTTTCCCCAACTCTTTTGCCATTCTTGTGTTATTATCTACTCCCAATTTCTTTCCTTTTTCTACATTAAATATATTTCTGGAGGGAGATATTCTTACATTGTAGAAAAATATGAAAAACAAATTTATCCTAAAGGCATTAATAACTGATAAAGGAGATTAAAGTATTAGTACTACCACAAACATTTTTATCTAAAAAATGAAGAGAAACCTCAAAACAATGAATGCATTGCTAATAGGAAAAATCTAGACAAATGCCTTCCCCTTTAGAATACCTTCAACTACTCTGATATACTTTATAAATACAATTATATATGGTATATACATGTTTAAATATATACATATACACATATCACAATCCATTCAATATACACATGTATACATATGATTATTTACTTTTTGTCTTTCCCATTAGAATGTGAGCTTCTTGAGGTCAAGGAATTGCTTTTATTTTTCTCTTCAGCCTAGCACTTAGTATAGTCCGTAGGAAACTCTTAATAAATGCTTGTTGATTGACCATAAAAGGGGGTGGGTGTTAGGGGAGAGATTTTTGGAGGGAAGGGAAGGGAAAGCCTGGCTGGTATCCCTTATGCCACAGGTGACCTTTCCTGTGTTTATTCACAAAATTAGGACCTAGTTGATAATGAGGGCTCTTAGCTTCAGTAGAGCCATTAAAAGTCACAAGCTAGGAAATTATCCCCCAAAGCCACTGAGAGATACTATCAATGTAGATTGATTGTGACAGGCCATTTTTCAGGCTCCATTGGAAACCAAACAAAGCCCAGGCCCCAAACAAATGTGGGAGAAATGGTGCTAAGGGTAGGAATTCATACCAATGTGAGTTATGAACCAAATGAGTGACGTTGTCTTTTGGGTTTTGTGCAAATGTTTCCCCTTTCAGTTGAAGCTGCATCTGCCTCACCCGGTGATTTTTCACAGCCATGAGTGATTTATGACTTTCTGACTCCGCATCCCACAAGATTGCATAAGGGCCAGAGAAAAACAAATGAGGCCGGGCCAACTTTCAACAACCAAACCTTTTCAGAAAGTGGATTTCATTTTTGAGTCCAATCAGCTAGAAGTTTTTGTACTCACCGAATGCGCTAATTCCAGACTCACGGCCTCCCTATAGAGCCTCTTAAATTTCTCCGTGATTTACGCATTCATTCATATTGCAACTGGACTCCAGAAGTTTCCTGTGAATGCCATTCTGATCTTCAGACCTCCCTTCTTTCTGAAAGTGAACTTTGCAGTTGAATTACTGTCATGGCTTCATCAGTTTGGTTAATGATTGGACAGAATGATACTAATGGGAAGAATCCCCCATCCTCCCACCTCCGTTTTTAATTTTTTTCTTAAGATGGCCATACTTAGCAGAATGTAAGCACAAAACTGTGATTCTTGGGGATAATGTGGGACATGCATACACTGAAACGAAATTTTTTTTTTTTTTTGCTTAGCAAATGGCTCTGAATGATTATTTTCTCAGTCCATAGTCAATAAAAATTGGACTTAATTTTAGCCGTTGCATCCAGACCAGGAGATTTTCAAATTCTAAAAGTACCGTCAAGATAGTTTCCTTCAAGGCTCAATAATAAGCACCATCTTCTATATGAAGCCTTTCTTAATCCTTGTAGCTGTTAATGCTTTCCCTACTCCTAGCCCTCAATTATTCTGTACCTATTTATTATATTTATAAGTTTGCATTTTAGGGCAGCTAGGTGGGGCAGTGCAAAGAGGGCTGAACCTGAAGTCAGGAAGACTCATCTTCCTGAGTTCAAATATGTCCTCAAAAACTTGCTAGCTGTGTGACTTTGGACAAGTCATTTAACCCCGTTTGCCTGAGTTTCTTCATTTGTACAATGAGCTAGAAAAGGAAATTCAAAATACTTTCTTAGTCAAGAAATACCCAAACAGGTCAGGGAGAGTTGGACAAGACTGAAATGATTGAACAATAACACACATGCTATCTCCCTTGACTCAGAGTGATATACTGTTAAGTACTCAGTACAGAGACTATAATTGAGCTTAAATATTTAAATCAATATAGGCTTGTTTATTGATGAATTTAATGAATTATTTTTGCCCTTCCCCTGCTAGCAAAATATTAATTATTCTATTTGGTTCTAAAGTAGTAGTCAACATGTAGCAATCAATTGTTAAGGACCTCTTTTTGTTTAAAGGCCTATTTGAGACACTGAAGATGTGAAAACAAAAATGAATAATTTTTGGCCTATAGGAGTTTATTGTTTACTGGAGTGGAAACAACATGTACATGGGTAAATCAACACAAAATTTTCATAAAGAAAATATGAAGTTTAGGGTGGATAGAAAATTCTTGTCTCTTACATGTAGCTGAGTAACTATTTCTCAGTGTCCCCACGCTACTATCTAAGACTGAGATACAATTAAGTTGGTGATTTGTCTTGGCAGCAGAAAGTTCAGTGTTGGGGTTACCTCAAACTGACACATTCAAAGGTTTGATCAATACTTGTGCATCTTTAGTCAGTTATTAAGCATTTATCAAGCACTTATATGCCAGGCACTGTGCTAAATATTAGGAATGCAAAGAAAATGAAGGGGGAGAGAAAAGAGGAATGAAAAATAGGAAGGAAAAGAGTGGAAGGAGGGAGAGGGAGAGGAGAGATAAGAGAGGAGGAGGAAGAAGAGAAAGAGAGGGAGGGAAAAGAAAGGGAGAGAAAAGGGGAAAAAGGGAGAGAGGAAGAGGAAGGGAAAGGAGAGAGAGATATAGAGACAGAGACAGAGACAGATAAAGAGGGAGGAAGGAGAGGGGAAAGAGATAATGAGAGAGGTAGGGAAGGGAGAAGGATTGAGGGAGAGACTAATGTGGGGGAGAGTACTAACCATTTGGTAGATGAGGAAAGGCTGCAGATAGAAGTAGCATTTGAGATAGGGTATTCCTAGAGGCATTGTAGAATACTATCCACTATAGATGTAGAGTACTCTCTACTGCAATATGCTATTAGTACCACACAGGTACACACAATTTTCTCCTACCTCTCACAACATGAGGTGATATAGGGAGAAAGGAGAAGAAGTCATTCAAAAGCTTTCTAAGTTGCCCCCTTAAAACTCTAATATCCATTAGTTATATATTATATAGAATTAGAAGCTGGGAATTCTAAAAGGCAGAGGTAAAGAATAAGGTCATTATGGATATGAGAAACAGCCTTTCATGCAGAAAGGCAAGGAAGTGATAGGAATAGCAATATGAGCTTAGAGCACTGGATTACCACCAAGGGGAGTTCATTTCTTCTATTAGGCTGTCTTCATGCACAAACCAGCTTGATAGTTTTGACTACATCATGAAATAATAATGATGATAATAAAAAGCTCTACAGGTCTAGCCAGTTACCAAACTATTTTGAGTGTGTAAATACAGTCTTGGATATCAGCAAAGATTTACAGGGTTTACAACTTAAAAATATCATGGAATTGGAGCTGTAATTTAGGAAATTGTTGGGTGATTCCTTAATCTGTCAATAATGCTGTCGATAGTGTTATCATGCCAAATTAAAAGTGTATGTGTGTGTGAATTAGCCGGTCAATAAATATTTTTAAACACTTAGTATGGTGCTAGGCTCTGTTCTAAAAACAAAAAACAAAAAACAAAAAACAAACAAAACAAAAAACTGAGAATATCAATACAAGCAAGAAAAAAAAATAGGCCCTGACTTCAAAGAGCTTACATTCTTATAGAGGAATAAAGCTCATAAAAACAAACTGAAAAGGGAAGGAATAGTTGGATAGAGGAAGAAACCCCCAGGGATATGATGGAGAAGTTCAGAAGAGGGCATTCTGGTAGGAAAGGAGAGATGACTGGCCTGTTTACCATTCTAGGAGGGCTCTCTATTCTCCAATTAGAGGGAGGGAAGGGTCCCAAGGTCAGAGTATGCTTTTGTACACATATGATCAATGGCATAAAACAGCCTTCTGCAGAGACATTGTGGTAGCAGTTTTCTTAACCATGAAGAAAGAAATTAACACATAAACAGCTTCTTTTTCCCTCTGATCTCTCAAATCATCACTGTGGAACAGCCTCAAATAGTTTGCTTTTTGGACATATGCTTCATCTTGGATCTGTTTAGATTATCTTTTTAGAAGATATTTATATACATATATATATATATATATACGTATGTATATATATATCCTCTATATACATACAAACATATATAATATATACACATACACACAAATATACATACACACATGTATATGTATATAAACAATTCAATATATGTGCATTTATATGTATGTATTTATATATTCTGCCCTAGACTTTTCCCAGATACTTCAAAAACTGAAGAAAAGTATTTCCTTTGTAATATGGCCTTCTCTACTTTAGAGAACAAATGAATGCCACTGACTTCAAATCTGGCCCAAGCCAACCATCTTTCATTGTTTAGTTTATTATTCTATGCAGTAGGATGAGTACTCAGGTAACTGTAAAAAGGCTCAGGTAGAGTTTTCTCTGATATCATATGGCAATCAATAAGATTTGGCTCAGAGGAGTATTGTCTAGTTTTAATGTCAGAAGGAAAAGAGACACAGCTGAATATTCTTCCCCAGCTCTGTTTGTTGACAGTGAGAGAAACCCAGACAGAGTGGAGCATGGATCAAATTTGGTTTAACCTTCCATGAGAAATTCAACCTGGAGCGTCACTATGTCGCTGGACCAAAATCCTTCAGAACCTAAGCCATTATTGAAGTTTTTAACTGTATTTCTATTCTTTTTGCACTTTTTTTTTCTTTTCTCCTTTTGGGACCAGTTGAAGTCCTGGTCTAGCTATCCAAAAGTGAGAGTTCATCCCAGTTTAGCTGTCCTGGACTTGGCTTTTCAATAGAAACTTGTGTTTCCCAGTACTTGTTTATCCCCTTTGCCCTTCAATGTCCATGAATTTGGATGACACACCCTCATACAGATGGAGGAACATATTTCAGTTTTAGGGGCATTTGTCCTTATAGTCTGAGATTAAGGTCTCACTGGCAGCCATTGGCTGATATCAACCAAGTTTAACTTTCTGCAAAAAGGTGCTGACATCTTTGCTCTTTGACTACTAGGAGCTTAAATTGGAAATGATGTAGAAAGAATTAATTCACTAGCTAGAGGATGGAGTACTAGCACTTTTATTTTGTTTTAGGGAGTCATAGTTCCATTCCTGAGGTAGGGAAAGGGATTTATGAGACTATGCCCTATGCCCTTGGATGTCTTCCCTTTCTTCCCTCATCTTATTATTTATATTAAATTGAACAAAGATTTATTAAGAATTTACTATATGCCAGGTGCCGTGCATTGGGAATATAGGCAAAAAGAAAGACCATTAATATCCTTAAGGAATTTATAGGGGAAAACGACACATAAAAGGGAGATGACAGAAGGGAGGTAGTACAAAGGTGTAACTATCCTAGAATTAGGAGCAGAAATGAATTAAAAGCAAGTATGGCTAGCATGGAACTTCCTCAGGTGCCTCAAGATCAAAAAGTGAAGTTCTGGATAGAGTGTGAGCAGGCAGCTGACCTGATTGTAAAAATCCAGAGAGCTGGGGAACATGCCAGCTTAGAAGTGTCATAGGATTTAGAGCTGGAGGGCCTCTCCAAAGATTATCTAGTCTAATGTCCTTACTTACAGATAAAGAAACTGAGTCTCAGAGTGGTGAAGTCACTTTTCTCAGGTCATAAAAGCAGTAAGAGAGGTAGGGTTCTAATTCAGATTAGATCTAATTCAGATCTCCCAACTTCAAATCTGGTATTATTTCCACAACAGTATGCTGTCAACAGCTAGGGGTAAGGGAAGAAGCTCTTCCCTGGCAATCCAATGCTTAGCACTGACACAGTGCCTGCTTAATTGGGTAATTGATTGATTGATGGATGTGCATACATTACAGACTTTCTCAGTGATTTCCTTCACACTTTCTTCTTTTTGTTGCTTACTTATGTCCAACTCTTCATGATCTCATTTAGTTTTTTTTGTTTTTTTTTTTTGGCAAAGACAATGGAATAGTTTGTCATTCCTTCCATATTTTCCAGTTATTTTACAGATGAGGAAACTGGCAATAATGGAGGGATCTGAGGTAATAATGAATGATAATGATAAAAATAATAACAATAAAAATAATATTTAGATACAAATTTTAGAAGTATCAAATTTAAAATCTAATGTTTACAAATGTTACCTAATTTTTATATTTACAATAATCTTGTGAGGTAGTCAATAAGCAATAAACATTTCTTATATTCCTAATATGTGCCAGGCACTGTGCTAAGCTCTGGGTAACACAAATACAAATAAAAACATAGTTCCTGCTCTCAAGAACTTTACAAACTCGGGGTAGCTAGGTGGCGCAGTGGATAGAGCACTAGCCTTGAATTCAGGAGGACCAGTGTTCAAATCTGGTCTCAGAAACTTAACACTTCCTAGCTGTGTGACCCTGGGCAAGTCACTTAACCCCAGCCTCAAAAAACAAACAAACAAACAAAAAACAGAACTTTACAAACTCATAAGAGAAGACAGTGCACACAAAAGGAAGCTGAAAAGATGGGAAGGAGAAGGTGCTGAACATTGGGGCAAGAAGTCCAAAAGCAACATAACTACTGAGAAATGGGAAAAAAGGTAAGTCCAATTATTATCCCTATTTTATAGATGAGAAAAATGAGATGAACAGAAGAAAAATGATTTCACTTTACTTAGCTAGGAAATATCTGAGGCTTCATTTGAATTCAAGTCTGTCTGACAGCCCAGAATTATCCACAGCATCACCTACCTGCATCTAAGTGAAGACAAAGGAGGAAGGTTATAAAGCTGAGGGAGAGGGAGAAGGGACAAAAATGTGATCAAAGAGGGGAATTTCAGAGTGAGATCAAAAGATATTACATTTTCTGGATAATGAAATTATATTAAAAAGATGAAATAGATTATTGAATTTAGTCAGGAAAATCTGGATACAAATCTCCTCATAGACACTCACTAATTGTGTAAATTTGGGAAAGACTCTTAACTTTTCCATAGTTTATCCAAAAAAGAAAGTTGGCCTTTATGGTCTTCAAAGACTTTTTTATCCTTAAAACAGCTCTATAAATAATTATCAGCTGAACAATGTCATAAATAGAATGTTGAGCTTTGAAGAGAGGAAGACCTGAGTTCAAATTCAGTTACAGGCAATTACTAACTGTGTGACTCTGGACAAGTCACTTAGTTTCTATCTATCTCAATTTCTTCAATTTTAAAATGGGGATAATAACAACATCTATCTCCTAGTGTTGTGATGAGAATCAAATGAGATCTTTTCATAAAGAGTTTAGCACAGTGCCTGGCACTATAGTAGGTACTTAATGCTTATTTGCTCACATTTACATGGTACTTTAAGGTTTACAAAACACTTTGCACTGTCTTGTTTGATATAGGCAGGGCAGATATTATAAATTGAGATCAAGAAATATGGTCAGAGGATTTTATTGTCTTATCCAAGTATACAAAATTACTGACAGATTCATATCAGAATCATCTACCTCTTTCTCCTACTTTGGGCTCCCTCACAAGACTGATATTTCATATACTTCATATCCAGATGGCAGAAGTTAGAGTTGGATAGTCTAGATAGAATTAAAGATAAAATCAATCAATTCATAAGTATTCATTAAGTGAATTTTATGCAGCAACTGTAGTGATAGGGACTGGAGAAAAAAAATATTCATTGCCTTCAAGGAACTTATATTATAGCAGAAGAAATAATACTTTTTTGTGCTTATGCAGTATTTCTGACTTTTGTGACTCCATTTGAAGTTTTCCTGGCAAAGGCACTGACTGGAGTGGTTTGCTATTTCTTTCTCCAGCTCATATTACTGATGAAGAATTGAGGCAAATGGGATTAAGTGATTTCTCAAGATCATCTAGCTAGTAAGAATCTGAGGTCACATTTGAACTCAAGATGAATCTTTCTTATTTAAGTCCCACTGTTTTATTCACTAAGCCACCTAACATCCCTCCATGCTACATATATAAGTATTTTTTTTAAAAAATATGTAAGAACTACCAACAGAAAGGATCAGGAAAGGTTCAGTTTCCTGGCATGGTGCTAGTAGACTGACCAGGTTTCACAGGTGTATAACAATAAGGTTATCAAAATGGATCTGTAAACTTTAGTAGTTTGAGCTAGCTTTGACAATGCATTATCAAACTTGTTATCAGTGTGGACATCCCTGGAAAGTATACTACCAAGGGAAGAGAACTTATCCACAGCATTCAAAACTTCACCATTTACTGTAACTGATGGTTCCACATATGGATGGTGTGGTGCTGACTGATGGAGGACCTGTGTTTTCTTGGTGTTAATTGTTAGGCCAAAATTAGCACAAGCAACAGAGAATTGATCCATACTTTGTGCATCTCAGTCTCAGAAGCTTCATTGAGTGTACAATCATTTGCAAACAAAAAAGTCATGCATCAACACTCTTTCCACTTTAGTTTTGGCTTGTAGACTTTTCAAATTGAAGAATTTACCATCTTTATGGTAACTGACTTTGATTTCATATTTGTCTTCATTTGACAACATATCGGAAAACATCATGCTAAAAAGCAGAGGAGCAAGCACACAGCCTTGTTTCACTCCATTGGTGACTGGGAAAGCTGGAAAACATTGCCTACTGTCCAGAGCCTGGGCAAGTTTGCCATCATGAAATTGATGAACTTCTCTGGGCAACCAAATTTTGGCATAATTTTCCAAAAGCCCTCATGATTGATAATATTAAAGGTCTTGATCAGACCTATAAATATTGTATATAGACCTCTGTTCTGCTCCTGGCATTTTTCCTGTAGTTGTTGGGCAATAACACCTTATCAACTGTTCCTTCTGAAGCCATATTGACTCTCAGGTAGATGACCTTTCTCGAGGTCAGGGGAATTTCTAGCAATGTAATTCAGCAGCTCCCTGGGTGTCTGAGCAACATTTTAAGGATCATATTGCTCATCTCCACATGTGAGGAAGGGACTAGAAAAGGTGCCCTAAATTCTTTTTGCTTACCCAACCCTGGCCTGATTACCATGGCAGGTGGGGATACCACCCTGTGATCTAGAAACTAAAAATGTACAAAAACTTCTGAAAAGTTGATTCTGCTCACCTTTAGTATATGGAATCTGTGCACACTTATAGACAATACAAAATCCAGTAGACCTTGAAGAACAGCTCTTGTTGTGAGAGAATTCTTGTTGGGTGTATCACATCCAAATAGCAGCCCTAAGTGAAACAAGGCTGGCAAATGAAGGCCAGATTACTGAGAGTGTTGCTACTGAAGTAGGAGCTGGATACACTTTTTTTTCTTGAGTGACTGCAATGAAAGGGAGTGATGGTAAACTGGTAAAAAAAAAAAAAAAGACAGACAGAAAAAAAGGGAGTGCAATCAAAACTAATCCTTGGATACTTAAACCAAGTAGAATAAAAAAAAGAGAGAAAGAAAATTATAGACCAATCTCCCTAATGAACATTGATGCAAAAATTTTAAATAAAATATTAGCAAAAAGATTACAAAAAAAAATCATCCCCAGGATAATATACCATGACCATATTAGGAAACCTATTAACATAATTGTCTATATCAATAACCAAATTAACAAAAACCATATGATCATCTCAATAGTTGCAGAAAAAAACATTTGATAAAATCCAACACCATTCCTATTAAAAATACTTGAGAGTAAAGGAGTAAATGGACTTTTCCTTAAAATAGTCAGTAGCATCTATTTAAAACTCAGTAAGCATCTTATGTAATGGGGATAAACTGGAACCATTCCCAATAAGATCAGGAGTGAAGCAAGGTTGTCCACTGTCACCATTATTATTCAATATTGTATTAGAAATGCTAGCTTTGGCAATAAGAGTTGAGAAAGAGGTTAAAGGAATTAGAGTAGGTTATGAGGAAACCAAATTATCACTCTTTGCAGATGATATGATGATATAGTTAGAGAACCCCAGAGATTCTACTAAAAAAAACTATTAGAAATAACCCACAATTTTAGCAAAGTTGCAGGAAATAAAATAAATCCACATAAGTCATCAGCATTTTTATACATCAATAACAAAACCCAGCAGCAAGAGATACAAAGAGAAATTTCATTCAAAATAATTGTCAATAGCATAAAATATTTGGGAATCTATCTGACAAAGGAAAGTCAGGAACTATATGAACAAAACTACAAAACACTTTTCACACAAATAAAGTCAAATCTAAACAATTGGGAAAAGATTAAGTGCTCCTGGTTAGGTTGAACAAATATAATAAAGATGATAATATTACCTAAACTAATCTATTTATTTAGTGCTATACCAATCAGACTCCCAAGAAACTATTTTAATGACTTAGAAAAAATAACAACAAAATTCAGCTGGAAGAACAAAAGGTTGAGAATTTCAAGGGAACTAACGAAAAAAAAAATCAAATGAAGGTAGCCTAGTTGTACCAGATCTAAAACTATATAATAAAGCAGTGGTCACCAAAACCATTTGGTATTGGCTAAGAAATAGACTAGTTGATCAGTGGAATAGGTTAGATTCACAGGACAAGATAGTCAATAACTACAGCAATCTAGTGTTTGACAAACCTAAAGACCCCAACTGTGGGGATAAGAATGCACTATTTGACAAAAACTGCTGGGAAAATTGGAAATTAGTATGGCAGAAACTAGGCATTGATCCACACTTAACACTGTACACCAAGATAAGATCAAAACGGGTTCATGATCTAGGTATAAAGAATGAGACTATAAATAAATTAGAGGAACATAGGATAGTTTACCTCTCAGACCTGTGGAGGAGGAAGGAATTTGTGGACAAAGAAGAACTAGAGATCATTATTGGTCACAAAAATAGAAATTTTTGATTATATCAAGTTTAAAAGCTTTTGTACAAACAAAACTAATGCAGACAAGATTAGAAGGAAAGCAATAAACTGGGAAAACATCTTTCCAGTTAAAGGTTCTGATAAAGGCCTCATTTCCAAAATATATAGAGAATCGATTCAAATTTATAAGAAATCAAGCTATTCTCCAATTGATAAATGGTCAAAGGATATGAACAAACAATTTTCAGGTGATGAAATTAAAATTTTCTACCTATATGAAAAGGTGTTCCAAATCATTATTGATCAGAGAAAAGCAAATTAAGACAATTATGCGATATCACTATACACCTCTAGTGATTGGCTAAGATGATAGGAAAAGATAATGATGAATGTTAGAGAGGATGTGGGGAAACTGGGACACTGATGCATTGTTGGTGGAGTTGTGAATGGATCCAACCATTTTGGAGGGCAATTTGGAACTATACTCAAAAAGTTGTCAAACTGTGCATATACTTTGATCTAGCAATGTTACTACTGGGCTTATATTCCAAAGAGATCTTAAAAAAGGGAAAGGGACCTGTATGTGCAAAAATTTTTGTGGCAGCCCTTTTTGTAGTGGCTAGAAACTGGAAATTGAAGGAATGCCCATCAATTGGAGAATGGCTGAGTAAACTGTGGTATATAAATGTGGAATATTATTGTTCTGTAAGAAATGACCAGCAGGATGAATACAGAGAGGTTGGAGAGACTTACATGAACTGATGCCAAGTGAAATGAGCAGAACCAGGACATCATTGTACACTTCAACAACAATATTATATGAGGATCAATTCTGATGGACGTGGCTCTCTTCAAAAATGAGAGGATCCAAATTAGTTCCAATTGATCAATAATAAACTACACCCAGCTACACCCAGGGAAAGAACACTGGAAAAGAGTGTGGACCACAATATAGCATTTACATTCTTTCTGTTATTGTTTGCTTGCATTTTTGTTTTTCTTCCCAGGTTATTTTTAACTTCTTTCTAAAGTCCAATTTTTCTTGTGTAACAAGACAACTGTATAAATATGTATATTGTATTTAACATATTTAACATGTGTGGGACTGCCTGCCATCTAAGGGAGGGGGTGGAGGGAAGAGGGAAAGAGTTGGAACAGAAGTTTTTGAAAGGGTCAATGTTGAAAAATTACCCCTGCATATGTTTTGTCAATAAAAAAGCTATAATAATAATAACCAAAAAAACCTAATCCATTAAGCAAGAGCTGTCTAATATTAGGAATAGTAAGGGGATCATAAGCTACATGAAAAGGAATAATACGTAATAAGCCTTAAAAGCTAGTTTGGAGAAAGGTTATAAAAATTTTAAAATGTTAAATAAAAGGACAATAGGGAACAATTGAATAGTATTGAGCATGGGAGTAACACAGTCAAATTTGTACTTTAGGGTTATCTCCTTGTCAAGGTAGATTGGAGAATTGAGAAAAACCTGAGTCAGGGAGACTAATTAAGAAGTCATTATTGGTCTGTTTTGGTCCTTTAATAAATCAATCCAATTCAGTTTGAATCCAAGAGCACCTTAAATTGAATTTACTCAGTACCTCACTTTTTTAATTCATTTTCCTTTCTTCTCTATTATAATTACAGTAGATCACTGTCCTGAATGATTTAGTCAGTTGTTACATTAATACTTGAAGGTTTATGGGGTTGTAATGTGATAAACTTTGTTAAGTTGGTAGCAATGAAGTCATATTGACATGACACTTGCAGAAGAGGTTGATTCATTCAAAGAAAATGGATCAATTCTTTTTCTTAAAAAATATCAATCAGTTGGAGAGTTTGACATCATGTAGACAAAATTGCCAGCTGTGTTCATTTTTAAAAATTGGTAATTATTCCATATGTATATGCTCATATGAGTAATATAATATCTGATATAATATTTTATTGTAATGTTTTATTCATTATATTATTTATTTATCATATGATATATTTCAAAAATATTTTATTCAAAACATCCTACATATTTCAAATGAACCTAATGGAATAGATTAAAATTTTTTTTTGGTTTAGATGTGCAATTCACCCATTAGGGAATTTCTACTGTGGAAATTCCCTCCATTCATTGTAATCAGCAACTTGTCTGCACCTTATAGTTACAGGGAATTTATTTGGGTCACTGAGATATTAAGCAACTTGCCAATGGTCAGATTACTAGTATCTGTGAAGAGCAGGACATAGAACTTTCTGTTTCTAAGGCTTACTTTAACATACTAAGATATCATAAATATCCTAGAGAGAGACTTGTCAGAAAGACTAATTTGGAGGGTATACCAATCAAAGAGTATTCTACTTTTTTGAGGTAGATGCTATGGATATTATTATCTCCATTTTACAGATGGAGCAGTTGAGCCTATGAAGTTAGGTGATTTGCTTGTAGTTTCACAACTAATAAAATATCAGGTGGTATTTGAATCCCTATTTAACTCCAAGTATAGGGATTTATTTAATTCACCAGATGTATCACGATGTTTTCAATACTTCTAGTTTAAAGTGTAATTGGGAAATATTTAATGGAATAAATAAAAACACAATAGAGCCTAGATAATGTTAATAACAGGGATTCTTATATGTTTCTATTTAAGTATGACAGGACTGTACCATATGATGTTTCCTCTAGAGGCTGTGGGTCTAAATTGAACTTTGTCATAGTATCCCCATTATTTTGTACAGATTATTTTATGAGAAAATTCAGCTTCTATTGTGTTTAGAATTGATCTCTTTCCCTTTCTTGCTCCATCCTTTTCTTCATCTTTCATCAGGTCATTAATTATCAAGTGGCTGCAGCTGGGCTATGTGTGGGGGCAGATCCAACTTGGATGTAGCTCCTGAATAGCGAGTATTTTTATTCTGGCTCCTTCAAATGCAAAGACGATCGATCCATGATCCATCAGCGGGTGGCACAGTGGTTGCTGAGTACACTTGCTGTTCTCATCTTTTTCTCCATAGATACAGGATGTGATTTATCCTCTCTCCAAGTAACATGGTTTGTTTGGAAGGGTCAAGGTGATGGGAAGTCTGCCTTCTGAAGAATATCATCTCCTTGATGAATAGGCAATTATAGGATTTGTCCTGGTTTAAACCACTTTCTGAATTATTCTGATATTTTAAAAAGGCAGAGCCACATATAGGAAGCAGAATGTTTTTTAGACTAGATTTCTAATTTCTGTTGTAAATGGAAGCTCCTGGTGGAGAAGTTCCCTCTAATGATACCAATCAGCACTTGTCTTACTTATTAATTATTACTTACTAGACTTATAGTCTAAAAGAGGACTTTGGGGCATTGGGAAAGTGACTTTTCTAGGAACAAGGTCAGTTTGTGTCAGAGGACACACTTGAACTCAGGTTTTTTTTGTTTTTGTTTTTGTTTTTGTTTTTTTGGTTCTTAAGCAGGTAAGTAACACTGTCTTTGGATCTAAAATATCAAGAATCTCACTGTGAGTATCAGAATCATAGAAAGCTAGGAAGAGTCTCAGAGATCACTGAATACATCATTTAACTTTTTATGGATGGACTAGAGGGACTTGAGTTAGGCCTTGAGGAGGCCATTATGAGTCTTTTTGGTCTTCAAACTCAGAGTGGGCAAAAGACTCATTGAGGGTTTTGCAGATTACATGTCAGAGGCAGAATTGGAAGGAAAACTCATATTCCCCCTTTAATTTTCCTTTTGGGGTGATTTTTTCAAAGCCCCATCACCACCAGATAGTTTTTTCTTGGTGGGCAAGTCACTATATCTAGGGAGCCAGGTGGTATAATGAATAGAGTGCTGGGTCTGGAGTCAGGAAAACCTCTTTTTGGGTTCAAATCTAGCCTCAGACACTTATTGTGTGGTCTGGTAAGTCACCTACCCTTGTTTGCCTCAGTTTCCTTATCTGTAAAATGAGATAGAGAAGGAAATGGCAAACCATTGTTAGTATCATTGCCAAGAAAACCCCAAATGGGATCACAAAAAATGAGACACAACTGAAATTACTGAACAAACAAGTCACTATACATAGAGGCACATACCCAGAGGCTCTGCCTACATGTTCCTCCTTTATCCACTTTATTTATTTTTCCTTTTTAAAAATTTGGTAATCTAAAGTTATAAATATAAAGTTATAAAATTCTCAATATGCTTCCAATCCCACTGAACACCTGCCTTCTAACAAAACTAACGTGCCCAACATGTGTATTTTGTTTTATATAAGACATTCTTCCTTTCATTGACCTCACTGGGATACATGCTTAGCAATTAATCTGTTTAATCAGCTGGTTGCTACCTCAGTGTACTTATAGGAGTCTTCTCCCCTTGGTTATGAGCAAGTTGGAAGATATTTCTTGAAGGAGTTATTGATCCCAGTGGCCAGGAGATTCTATACTGAAGTTACATTCAACTCAAGTCAGCAAAAATTTATTAAAGCTACATAAGTGTAGCATACCCACATCTACAAAGACAAGAATAAAACATTATTTCCCCTTAAGGAATTTACATTATATTGGAATGTCATATATGAGGAACACAGCTGGAATTGTAGGAATAATAGTGTGTATAGATTAAGAAAACAAGTTGGATTCCATTTTAGAAATAAGGGGGAGTCACTGGAGTTTCTTGAAGGCTGGAGTAAAGTAAAGTTCAGTTCTCTGATTAATCTCAACTTTACCAATTCCCGTACTTGAGAGATCATAATATTTGAGAGTACTTTAACATGAGAGGTCCCTCACATTCGAGACATTGTAATTGGATGGATGAGAACCCAAGAACTAAATACCCAACTCCTTGGGAAAGTAAGGAGGAGAATGTCCTGGACATTGGTAAATGAGATAACTTTATTACAGATAGATGGAGAATTTCAAAGGAAGAGAGGTTCCTGAATCATAGTGGCAGAGGGGAAGTCTGTAAATAGTGCTGGGGAACATGGAATAAGCCAGGTGCTTCTTTTGACCCCATTTATCATAAGATATGAGAAGAGCAGCCGATAGTCCAGAGACAATGACAAGAAATGAGGAAGCCTACATTCAAATCCTGCCTCTGATGAATATTGGCTCTATGACCCTAGAGTCATTTGGTCTCTAACTACTCCAGGGAGCTTTCTATGACCATGAATTGTGGAACAGTTGCCAACATACATTGATGGAGGGGACTTCTTTGGGGGGAACTCCCTATACTAACGAAATCTTAGGAACAGACTACCTTCCCACTCCCAAAGATAAGATAAAAGGGAGGTCAGAAAAGTTGTGCTGAAATAGTGTAGTGACAGCAACCAGAGAAAGTAGTTCTCACTTCAGAAAAACAGTGACTCTGAATCATAGGGATTTGGGGAGCAGGAGGTAGGAATTTGCTAGCCATGCCAAGGACATCCATCAAGAATGGAGAGCTTGTTGACTAACTTGTGCCTTTGGCAAGATGCTGCTAATTGTCAATCCAAGAGTTGAACAAACTAGTTTTATAATCTGAAAAAACATGCGGATTGCTGTTTACTTGGGGGAGAGCAGAGGGATCAGAGAAATAGAATTGTGGCAGGAGCCTTCTGAAAACTGATCATCAGGAAAGAAGGGAGAAAGTTGGTCACAAGTGCAATCTATAAGAAAGAGAGAGGGCTAACAATTTCCAGCAGACATGGAAGGCAAAGAGAATCTTAAAGTTTCTTTCTAGTATAGACTAGTACTTGCATAAAGGGAAGGCTGATTTTTCTATTAAAATGGAAAGTAAAGGAGATTTAGGAGCATTTATTCTAGTTTATTATGTTTAGTTTATTAGAAGAATGGAGTTTTCCTTGGGGGAAAAATAATAAAAGACTTCAAGATGAAAGTAAAGAAGGAAAAGGTTCTAAAGAGAGAAAGAGATCTTGTCTGTTAATAGGAAGGTGCAAGGAAATGACAAAGGGGAGGAAATGGAGAAGGGTTACTTAATACTTATTTTTAGGTAAAAGGTCAGAGGCTCTTCCAATAGTCTGCCAATTAGTCAGTCATAACTAATTATGTGCCAAAACTGTGTTAAACATTTGGGATATAAAGAAAGGTAAAAACCAGTTTCTGACCTCAAGGAATAAACATTCTAATGGGGGAGATAACATATAAATAATCAGGAGCATAGAAAATTTATACCGAGTAAATGAAGGCAATTTAAAAGGGGAAGAAGGCATTAGCAGCTGAGAGGACTAGGAGAAAGAAAGGCTTCCTGTAGAATGTGGCATTTGAGCTGAGTCCTAAATGAAGGAAGCAGAGAAACTAAAAATAGGAGGTGGGGGAGCAGAACATTCTAAGCATGGGGGATGGTCCATCCAAAAACACATAGATGGCAGCTGAACATAGGATAGTGTAGCTGGATTGTAGAGTTTATGGAGAGAAGGAATAATGTATAAGAAGCCTGAAGTAGTAGGAAAAACTCAGGTTATAAAGAACATTAAACAGTGACCAGAAGAATTTACATTTAGTTTTGGAGGCAATAGGGAGCTGTTGGAACTCATAGAACAGAAAGGGTGACATGGTCAGATCTATACTTCAGATAAATCTTTTTTTTTTTTTTTTTTTTTTTTTTTTTACTTCTGTAAAGAATGTTTTATAGTTGAGAGTTTAAATTTAAATCCAGTATGGATCTTGATAGGTTAACTTTCAGATATTGTCGCTTTGAATGAAACTTTTCTTTATATCGCTTCCTCCTGGATTTTGTTAGTAATAAGTAGAATTCCCAATAACTTTGTAGTTTTATTTTGTATCTTCTTAATTGTCTGAAGTTAGTTGTTTTAAAACCATGTTAAGGATGGATTAAACAAGAGATAATGGATTAAAAATACCAAAAAAGGATATGATCCTATAAGAACAGTGTCAGGAATATTAAGTCTAAGAAACTGAAGTTGGTGTTGAGAACTAAACATAAAAAATTAGGTTCTCCCACTATGTGTGAAAAGAGGGTTAGCAAAACAGGGGAAAGACTTGTTGCTTGGAATGAAAGGGTAAGGATAGCAGGCAATGAACAAATTTAGATTTGATGCAAAGAAAAACTTTTAACAATCAGAGCTATCATAAAATGGAATAGATTGCTAAAAAGGCCTTCAAGCAAATGTTAGATGACTACTTGTGGATTATAATGTAGAAGAGTTACTCTTGGTTGGACTAAGTAAACACTGAGGCTATTTTCAATTCTGAAATTGTATGATTCTGTGATAGGCAGCTTCTGTTTTTGCCTCTTTCTCTGTCTCTCTGAATGTCTGCCCCTGTTTCCTCCCTCTTTCTTTCTTTCTTTTCTTTCTTTCTTTCTTTCTTTCTTTCTTTCTTTCTTTCTTTCTTTCTTCTTTCTTTCTTTCTTTCTTTCTTTCTTTCTTTCTTTCTTTCTTTCTTTCTTCTTTCTTTCTTTCTTCTCTCTTCTTTCTCTCTTCTTTCTCTCTTTCTTTCTCTCTTTCTTTCTCTTCTTTCTTCTCTTTCTTTCTCTCTTTCTTCTCTCTTTCTTTTCTCTCTCTCTTTCTTTCTCCTCTCTCTTTCTTTCTCTCTCTCTTTCTTTCTCTCTCTCTTTCTTTCTCTCTCTCTTCTTTCTCTCTCTCTTTCTTTCCTCTCTCTCTTTCTTTCTCTCTCTCTTTCTTTCTCTCTCTCTTTCTTTCTCTCTTTCTTTCTTTCTCTCTTTCTTTCTTTCTCTCTTTCTTTCTTTTCTTTCTTTCTTTCTCTCTTTCTTTCTTTCTCTCTTTCTTTCTTTCTCTCTCTCTTTCTTTCTCTCTCTCTTTCTTTCTCTCTCTCTTTCCTTTCTCTCTCTTCTTTCTTTCTCTCTCTCTTTCTTTCTCTCTCTCTTCTTTCTCTCTTCTCTTTCTTTCTTTCTTTCTTTCTTTCTTTCTTTCTTTCTTTCTTTTCTTTCTTTCTTTCTTTCTTTCTTTCTTTCTTTCTTTTCTTCTTTCTTTCTTCCTTCCTTCCTTCCTTCCTTCTTTCCTTCCTTCCTTCCTTCCTTCCTTTCCTTCCTTCCTTCCTTCTTCTTTCCTTCTTCCTTCCTCCCTTCCTTCCTTCCTCCCTTCTTCCTTCCTTCCTTCCTTCCTTCCTTCCTTCCTTCCTTCCTTCCTTCCTTCCTTTCCTTCCTTCCTTCCTTCCTCCCTTCCTTCCTTCCTCCTTCTTTCCTTCCTCCCTTCCTCCTTCCTTCCTCCCTTCCTTCTTCCTTCCTTCCTCCCTTCCTTCCTTCCTTCTTCTCCCTTCCTTCCTCTTCCTTCCTTCCTTCCTTCTTTTCTTCCTTCCTTCCTTCCTTCCTTCCTTCCTTCTTCCTTCCTTCCTTCCTTCTTTTCCTTCCTTCTTCTTCCCTTCTTCCTTCCTCTTCCTTCCTTCCTTCCTTCCTTC